>NC_066362.1:188520596-189149687 GCF_013377495.2 Cygnus atratus | reverse complement strand
TGATAAATATCCTTACACAAAAAAACTATTTTTCATGGGAAGCAAGAGAGCCATAAGCAAACCTTTGTTGCTCTCTCTCTGATCCAAGGGATGTGTCCGTGGAGATGCCTTTGGGCCAGCTGATGCCAGGGGCAAAGCAAAGCCTCTGCCTGTGGCCTGATCCTGCCATGGGGAGCAGGTGCCCCATGGATGCTCGCCTCTAGCCCCACAGTGGGAAAAAGCTGCTCATCAGCTCCTTGCTGCAAAAGCACGCCGTCCCCCACATCAAAAAGGCACCAGCAGCCTTCATACAGGTCTGCACTGTATAATGGGCAGATTTTCGGCAAGGGCTCAGAAGACAAATGAAGCTTTTATCTGCTTTCCAGCCCTCTGCAATAGGAGTTTATGTTAAAGCCACTTAACCGTCTAGAGTGCAGCCCTGTGGATTACCTGTTTGTGTGAATCGAGTACATTACCTGATCACATGAGCGCCGGGGATAAGTTTTCTATAACTCGCTTTTCTTTGAAGGGATCTTCAGCTACTTCGGGATTCTCACAAAGAAGTGCCCCAAATGAGGCAGGATTAAGAATAAGCAATACTTCACTTTGGCTTGTGTTTCTCTGGCTTCATTTATTTAGCTTTACTTACTTACTTACTCGGTCACTTATTTGTGTGTCATAATGGTGGGATGAGGAATAAACCTTCCGAAGTATGCAGTTCATATAACCTTTACAGCTCCATGGGTTAAATATTATATAAAGAAGGGAGTGAGAGTCATAAAAGGAAATATATCTTTCTGAGCTGCAATTCAAATGACTGCTAGTAATTTTCTAAAAGTTTCCAATTTAAAATACTAGAGTTAAAAACATTATTTTACCACACCTTTTTTTTTGGTTTTTAAGAAGAAGAAACATTAAAAAATAATTAGTTCTGCAGAACATTTTAAAATTAAAATAATGACAAGGGATGTGTAAGCTATTTAAGAACAGTTTGAATGATACACCCTTTTTCAGGAAATTGCATGTGGCGGAGAAGAATCAGGGAAGGCTGAACACTGGAGTCTGTGTTTATGGGGGCCTGGGCAGCTCTGCCCCCCCTGGCTTCAAGCTCACCCCTACACATGGTGCTATCTCAGGGCACCTTCAGAAACTGCTCTGCCACCCCCACTGCTCCACCAGCCTGAGGACTTTGGTCCCCTTTGTGGCTGGGGGACGAGTCCACATGTGCGGTCCCCATTAGGAGTGAGGAGAGCTCTGGGGGGCTGGAGGACACCCCACACCACCGCCACCACCTCCACAAGTAGCCATGCTACAGTGTGTTGCAGCTCCCTTTCTTTGCTCTGAAAATACTGATTTTGAGTTGTTACCCAACCGCCCTGGAGAAGTTTGGGGCTCTCAAGAGCCACTGGCTGCCTGTGTGAGTCCATTTTCCTCTTGCCAGGAGCAGCTTCAGGGAAGGGGAGACCATAACTCCCAGTCCCCTGGGCAGATGCTTGGTTCAGTGAGAGGTGGCATGACGGTCAGGAGTGGAGCTGCTCGCCCCAAAGCCCCAGAGAACTGTGAAACACAAGATGGGATTTCGCGATGTTGAATTCCTCATTTTGAGATGAGGAATTGCAAGGGTCAAGCTGCCTTTCTTGCCACAACAAGGAAGGAAAGCAAAGGGAGATACCTCCCAAACTTCCAGAGGGTACAAACTAGAGTTTGAGGGCATGGTTAGAAAGAGCTCGTTTTTCCAATCAGCAGTTTTGCTTTATTTAGTGAAGAACTTATGGCTTCTTTATAATGTTCCTTTAAATCTGAAAACCGTCTGCTATCTGAAAAGCAGCTCCAGCACTATGCCTGCTGCCTCGTCCATGCTGCCTGTGTACATGAGACGGCTCATTGTCTCTCTTTAGAAAGACATTACAGTTTTTGCTTCCTTGTCATGTTGTTGTAATAAATTAAAAAGACCATTTTGACTGCAAGTCAGTACTTCTGTATGGAAAATAACATAACTTATCACTCATCACTGGTAATAATACACTGCCTCAAGACATTCCTTTGTCAAGCCTGTTGGTGATCAGTTTATGCCCTAAGGGATTATACTTCTGACTCAAGATAATACAGCTTCAGATGATATTTTATTTATGAAAGTATAATCTACCTTCGAAAGAATCTGAACTACTTGCTCTAGTTATATCTTGTGACAATGAGAAGCCTTCTCCTTGGAGCTAAGTAAAGCCAAACTTCAGACTGAAGAATGAAGTCTCTGTGACAGAGGGGAGAAGGGCAGCAGGACAGAAAAGAAGGAAGACATAGGAACAGACTTACACATCCTTCACCTCCCCTCTGCAGTATAAAAAATACACAACTTCAATACAGTCTTATCTTCCACATTTTGTCCCTATTCTTCTGTAGCTTTTTTTACTTACTGCGATTAAAATTAAAAAGTATCTGTCCTTTTCTGTATTTCCTTCTTTCTTCTGCTCAGGTAAGTGTCAAAAAATGCTACTTTTTTCTTGTATAGCTTATATATACGGCCTCTTTAAGATTTTTTTTTTCTGAGAATGCTTTCCAGTTGTTTGATAATATCTCATAAACCTAAGTAAATAAACAAATAAGAAATCTTTTCACTGGAGAGCTTGTGGTTGCATCGTGTAATTAAATAGAAAACATTTGGCAGGTTCAGCTAAACAATGACTGTGCTTCCAAATGCTGATGGCGTAAATCAAACTGAACCAAAACACGTCATGTTTGTCCATCGCATGAGGACAGTGAGGGTCTAATGGTGTTATTTTATGCGTGGATTTGGCCATAATTCTCTTAGTTTTGGGCAAAGAGAATGAAAAAAATCTGAAAAGATTTCAAAAGATTGCAGTGTTGCCAATTAAATCTGTAAAAAAAGCTGAGCTAAGGACTTTAATTTAAGCTTACAGTTAGCACCATGCTTGTACTTCGATACTTCAGTTGGCTTTGGCAGGAAGGTGAAGATAAAATGCATCTCCGAATGAACCAGCCAGTATCTTATTCTCAAACAACATAACTACAAGGGTGCAAAATCTTTAACATGCATGAAAGCAAAAGGGGACTTTGCAGAGCCACGTGGCCAGAGCGCAGCGTGTGTCACTTCTGACCTGCACTCAGGCACGCATGGGGTAGGTGCTAGAGCTTGCAAAAGTAGATGCTGACCGTGGGCCCTACTTTGTGGAAATCAGACCCTTGGTATCAAGTTAGGATAGAAAGTCTACAGACAAAACAAAGAGTAGAGCTTGAAATGCACCACTTCCCCCTGCAGAAAGGGTCTGCCAGAACCCGCAGTAAATTTAGTCGCAGCACAATGCCGACTGCTCTCAGAGCATGATTAAAGCTGCTTTCTCTTGGACCACACACACATGTAGCCTGTCCCTCTCTTGGGAGAAATGTCTCCTTCTGCCCACGGCCCAGATGAATTATAGTCACAACTGCTTTGAAGATTTACAGAATACACAGAGGGGCAACCTGAAACAATAATGGTATTTTCTTAGAATGCAACTCTTCTCGGTGAAAGCATTTTCTCAGGAATACACAAGATGTAATTCCAGTTTTCCAAGATAAGTCTCGTTATTACAAAGCCGGTTCATAGAGAACTAGAATTTCTCATTACTCTAAATCCCATTACTTTATACCCCATTGCAGAAATGCTGGAGAAGAGGTGTGGGACAACAGTCCTTTGGTGATGTTCTCTGGCTTCAGGAATTTGGCTCTGTGGCTTGGCAGAATGCGTCATCACTCTCGCTGCATGCTGCGTACCCTCTCTCCCTTGGCCAAATATCTATGTCCTTTAGGGAATTTGTTCTGTGCACTACCTGCTTTTCCTGGGGAGTTACCAATAGGTCTTTAAATATGGTGCTCTAGATCTGGGATTCTACATAGAAAAATATGTTCATAGTGCCCTTACCAGGGTGTCCCTACTGTCTGGTTCTCCAGGTACTTGCATGCTGGGCTAGCTCACCCAGATGTGGACCTGGGCTCAAACCCAGATTCTACTTCAGCTTAGTCTGCAACTTGTCCTCTTGGAAAGGAAACCATATCATGTTAGAGCTGATGGTCAGCTTGTATTTTCCTGCAAAATTTTCATTATCTGGGAAGAACTGTAGCACAAAATTTCGGTGATCACAAGGGCAAATGTACCATGCAATGGGGTCACATCAGTGGGGATGAGACTTTGCCATGGGAAACTGTGGATTGTCAAATCTTTGTGCCATTCCTCCAGATTAATTCAGGGTAGGTAGGCACTGGCTTGGCTACTGCTTCTTTGGGGAATAATAGGAAGCCCTATAAAAGCTGGATTGTCTCCACCATCTTGCACAGGTTAAGAAGCTGGACTGCCCTTCAGAAAGATCAGAAAGATCTTCCTACTGATACTGTTTATGATAGACAGTGTTGCAGACTAAAGATTTGACTATTAGGTTGCTTTTAAACATCAGATTTCTCAATTTTATTTAAAATGATTCCTCAGACATTAAAAATAGACCCCAAAAAATGTCATTTGCAACTTATATCCAATGGGGAAAAATATATATATTTCCAAAGGAAAAAAAAAATTAAGAGAAAGTATTTTATG
This sequence comes from Cygnus atratus, assembly GCF_013377495.2. NCBI lineage: Eukaryota > Metazoa > Chordata > Aves > Anseriformes > Anatidae > Cygnus > Cygnus atratus. The sequence continues at coordinate 189,145,123 of NC_066362.1, read as the reverse complement.
AGAGGTATTTGTTTTCCATAGAAAATTTCAATACTTACTTAGAGCTGAAGAGGAACAGACCTAAATCTGAAAAGAGGTTTTGAAACTGAAAAGGTTTTGGTCAGAAAGCATAATATTTGGTTTTGGAGATGCTGTTGTAGTATCTCATGGGAGACGTGGTTCAGCTGCCTCAAGTTTCCACCCACCTTATGCAACAGACTGCTTGGCCAAAGGGCCTCTTTCACAGTGCAGCGTGGGCAACTGCTGCTGAGTCCTCTTTCCTCACCTAGAGCCCTGTTCTGCAGGAAACCCCACTCACAGCAGATGCAGACACATGTGGCATGGCTGTCACAATTCTTACAAGGTCCCATGGCAGCATTGCTGATTCACAATTTGGTGTGTTCACTGGAGAGGATTCGGGTTTTGATTATTTCCCAACAACACCAAACTATTCCTGGAGGAAATAAAAACAATCGGTTCTAATTAAAACTCTGACAGATGGACTTCCCTCTCTTTTCTAAGTATCTGGCTGTTATATGTAATTATAATGTATGTTTTGACAACTGATTGAAGACAGACTCTCAGTCATTGCCCAGACATCTCAGGTGACCAGGCGATGTGTTTCAGCCCCTCCAGGCCTTGTGGGCTGTATGTTGAGTACCAACATGCCATCTATCCCCAGCTGGCAGGAGGATATTGGGTGTTGTATTGACAACCAAAACACGAGGATGATAAAAAATGTGCCCACTCTAATCCTGCTTTACTATGAAAATGTTTTGACAGGTCAGCCATGATATTTGTTATAAAGTAAACCAATTTTAATACAGAAACTGGTGTAATGAATTAATCATTAAAATGTTTATCTTTATTTTGCGTGTTATCACTATAAACAGAAAAATGTAAATAATGTTAGTGTATCGTACTTGATTACAGGAATTTCACCAGTTTTCAGAAGAACTGGGAAAAAATGGAATTTGAGGCTTTCTACAAGATTTTTCCTGATTCTTATCAATTTCTGCTTGTACTGCTGATATTTTGATTACAATCATAGAACTCAGCATAAAGCTGCTGTATGTCCAGCCAGTAATCAGACTGCGTAGCTTGTGGAATTTCATTACCTGATTTTTTAGAAGATGTTAACAAATTTGTAGGAGCCGACTATCTGCACAGAAGACCTTGGTGTATATGAAATCTCTGCATAGGGTGCATAGAGAACAGGTACTGGAATTACCAAGGGGTTGTCAGTGTTACTGCAGCAGCAGCCCACATCACTGTGGTTATATGGCCACCATGTGGATATACAGAGAAGAGCTAGACTGGATTTTAGCTTGCTGCTTCTAATTTTTCTGTGAATGACCTGCAGAAGTGTATACATTCCTTTCTCTCAAGGACATTCCTTGAATACACTACTCTTCATTTACAGAGCAAAGTCAGTAAAAAAACTAGATCACTTCCATTGCAGGACCGGATTCACAGTACAGGAATGATCCTTACAATGGGATTCCATGTGTCTGCCTGCAAGTCCAGTTCATTTAGTGGGAAAAAGAATCCTGTGTTACTTGCAAAAACACTGATGGATATACAGTCAAAATCAAGACCTGTACCTCAACTCATAGACAGAAAATGGTTGTCCTGAAAATATATGAAAAACATATATTTGAAGTTGAATCAATGTATAGTTTAATGGAGAGCTGCTTGACAACTATCAAGAGTAACGAACAGGCCCTGAAGCAGTTTGAAATAACATTCATCTTTTTTTTTGCAGAAATTGAAAAGCCCCATGTCTACATTCTTTTGTATGAACACAAATAATGATGTTAAGGATACACGTGGTAATATGATTTGCATACAAGTAGTAACTAATTAATCCTCATTTCTGTTGACATACTCTGGTCACAAGCAGGAGGGAATTTCACTGGATGTCCAGTTAGAAATAACACCCAGAATTTAAAAGTAAGTTTGGAATGATTTCCTTACTGCTAAAGATTCACACTTCTCCGGTATTGTTGCATTATCATCTATTAGCATTAGTAATCATAAAACCAATCATACAAAAATTAAACCAAGAGCTAAATTATTGCTGCCACATCTAGGAATATTAAATTCCTCTTTGTCCTCTAAGTACAGGTGTTCTCTGTCACACTGGCAAACTTCCTCTGGGCTATCAGCATACTCTGTAACAAGGGAAAAACATTGCCAATTTGTGTTGGCTTGTTGTTTTCTTTCTTAATTCCAAGAAAGTAAAGAGTAAATGTCAAAATTTCCATTGTCCCATCTCTCCAGTGCTCAGGGACACAGGTCCTTGAAACAGAGTTAATGAAAGGCCAAGGGAGAAATGTTCATAGGAACTCCCTGTTAAATATTGGCAGATATCACTGTGAGATTTATTTGAAGTTAATGCTCAGCTACCATTAACTTGCAAAGCAAATATTGACCCAAACTATGGCATTTTGGTAGTGGGAACATCACTTGCAGCTAGGTGGTATGTCCCTCTCCTAAACACCTCCCCTGTCATTTTCCCACCAGCCTCCCAGCATAGATTTTGGTGTAGGTAAATATATGACAGTTTTCTTCCTTGTATGTAATTTCCCTAAATCCAGTTACTTATTCTGCATAAGCTGCATCAGATGCTTTGGGTAACTAAAACTTTCAAATCAAGGGGTTTAGGACACCAGATCTAGAATGGGCTGCTCCCAGGCACATTCTTGTTTTTGCCTCAGAAGTCACTTCTGAGAATAAACAAGTCAAATAACCATCATCCAGCGAAGACCATAGGAATGTTCTTAATGCTGTTTCTATTCAGCAGAATACATAAAAATACTTCAAGAATTGAATAGAATTAAGCATGTGCTTATGTGTTTTGCTGACTTGGGCTCTTTATACCTAAATTTCAAGTCTGTCAAAGGGGATAATACTACTTTATGCTTATCTCTTTTTCTCTTTTCTACTTAGCATTTAAGCCCTTTGGCACAGGAAAGATCTTTCTTTTTATTTTGTAGTTGAACAGAAATGAGGCATTGAGCTATCTCACTTGCTGCCTGTAGGCACTACTGCTAAGAGGTATTCTAAAATAAATTCCATGAAGAACTTACATATGTACATAAGTATCTGATTTAACATTTATTATTTGTACGTTTAGCCTATTCATCTCCTGTGGGATATTTCCTGCTGATAAAGCCAAGGTTGCTTTTTGTAATCAAAACTTCAGAAGTGTGCTTGCTAATAAATGTCAGCGTAAATAGAGTTTACATCACTTTTGACTAGCACCTTTCCACATTTTCATGAAAATTATGAATACTTTTAGAGCAGTAATAACTGTAAGGTCTTTTTATGGTTATATGTACTGGTTATATGGTTATATAACTGTTATGTAACTGGTATATGGTTATATATACTACTAATTTTCCTAAATAGAAGGTACATACACGGGAATATCTCTATATCTAATCTTTCAAATGCAGGGGTATGACCTGTTCTTTGATGCCCTGTCTCAGAAAGACTACATTTTGAAAATTCTGTCACATATAGGCCTAAAATTTAACTTTTCATCTACAAAACATGTCCCTGTCCTGTTCAGTCCCCTCTGCTCTTCTCCACTACAATAGGAGACCATTAGGTGCAGACATACAAGTGCTGTGCTAACCATTAACCCTGTTACCCTTTGAAAATGTTTTTTGCCTGCAGGGTACAGGATTTTTGGCAGCTTACATTCGTTTTTATCATCTGTGTGCTGAAGGTACCCCCTGATGAGGCAAATGTTGCTCGACTTCCACCAGAGAGCACTATCGCACTACTTGCTATCCCCCTGTTCTCTTGCACTCAACTTTGAAGGTAAAGTTTAAACTGTGGAATGTTCTTCAACTTTGCATGTAAAATTTGTTATTTTATTACAGTTTTGCTTGTATTGGTCTAGTGATTTATAGATAGATATGGTATAGTGGTATGATATAGTGGTATGATATAGTGGTAGGATAGATATGGTATAGATATAGTGGTGCAGAGCCATCCAGACAATGTAATCATCCTTTTGTCTAATTGCTCACTTGCTGCTTTATTTTACTGTAAAACAGAACTTCCACTAAAATATTACCTCTGAGTGACAACAGCAAATTGAAAATGGCATTCTTCAGTTCGCAGTTTTCATACTTACAAAGCACTCTTGTAAGATCTCACCTGATGAATATGTCTGAAGATCTTGTCAACCCTTTCACAAGCCTCCCAGTTAACTTTTGTCTTTACCTTCCCATTTACGACAAGGTCTGCTGAATACTGGCTTCAGTATTTCTACAAGCAACAGTCTGCTCCTCATTGCTTCTTACACTGTTTTTCATCACTTCGAACCCAAGCACTTTCCATTGTTGTGACCATGAACGCAGTTGCATCACATCCTCAGGCTAGCAAAGACGCATCTTTGTTTTTCTATTTTCTTCACAATGTACAAACTCTTATACATCAGTTTAGAAATACAGCAAAATCTAATAAAATGCAGCTTGCCCTTGGAAGAAAGGGTTTGCAGACAGACAGCATTCCCATAAGCAGAAAGAGGTCCCAAAAGAGCTAAGGTTCCTGTGTAGTAACATCCCCCCAAAAGGTCCTGCTACAACAGCAGCCCATCAGTCAAGCCAAGGGCACACTGAATATGCAGCAGCCAGAATCCCAGTAAAAAATGTCACAACAGGGCTTCAGGTTTCTGAAGCATCTTTCTCAGGGCATGAGGCTCACAGTGTAAATGCAGTTTGGATCGTCAGGTTCAGACTTACCACTCTCCCAGGCTTTGTCCTCCCCATCTAAAACCACACTACCCCAGCCTGAAGGCCATGCTCCACTGCTCAATCTGGTAGTCTTCATCCAGGTTCAATCTGGTGCTGCAAAAGGAGGTTATATGCACTTGTAAAAGAGGGCACGATGGAGAAGATATAAAGCAGAATGGCTGATATTTTTACGTAGGACTTTGTTTTTGAGAGGCTATGAGAAAAGTGTGTTGTGTTTAATTGTAAAGAAATGGACACTACACAGAAAAGCTATTGCTGCCTTTGGAAATTTCAATATGTAATTGTAGCTATTGGAAACATAAATAAAACTTTTCCTTGAGAGATGGGAAAGAGATGCCTGCAGATTTCTAAGCTTTAAAAGCTGCTTATTCAGACCCAATTAAAGTGCCTGAGCCAGACCAAAAACAACAGCTACACATTTTTTATTTTTTTCTGGTAATTTGTTTTAGAGTAAGTGCACAGGCTGGCTGACTACATGACAAACATTTGCTTTCCATGCTCAGGATCACATTCATGTGATTATTTTTCTTTAATTTGGGGCAATTTGGATTTGGCAGAGTTATAGGAAGACTAACTTCCACTAGCTGTTCTGAATGAGTGAAGCGAACACATGTGTTATCAGTTTAGTTAGTGTTTAAAGTTCACACAACAAAAAACATTGACAACACTTCATCTGTTTACGGCAGTGTGACTAGCAATGTGGTGAAGCTTTACTGACAACAAAAATACCCTGGTGTAATGAACAAAACTATGTTTATGTGCAACACCAGGTCAGGTCAGGTCAGGCTCCCTAAAACTTAGTCCAATTTCAAATTTAATTGTAACATTCAGGTCTTGCTTGATAAGTGGTGAAATTACATGGGTTCATGGATGTTTTGCAAGCTTGTAAAAATCAGTAATTTTGTCTTTAAAGTAAGGAAAAGTGACTTGAGGGGAATCTCTCTCCAAGGAATCTGTTTTGTTTGAACTCAGAAGTCCAGTGGTACAAAAAGAATTGAAAAACAAATTGAAAACCAGAAAGTGAAACCAAATCCAATGAGTTTCTATCAGTTCAGAATAACAAATCAGACTGAACAGCCTTTCAAGTCTGTGCTTGAAGTCAGAGTTAAAAAATTAACTGTGGAAAAAGTACATGTAAGTAAAGGGGGAAGAGGCTAATACATACTCTTTGAGTACATTTAGGATTTGTTGCCTCTACTTCTTGTCTCAGATATCTCTAGCACAGAAAAACATTATAGATTTATTTTTTGAGGGTGGGGAAGGGAAGGAGGGAGAAGCATGAGTATGGAGTTGAAGAACACTTCTTTCATTGTCTTCTTTTCCTCTAAAATGCCTGAACTGTCACAGTACTTTAACCCGGATTACAACACATGTTTTTTGGATCTTTTTTTTTATTACTATTCCAAGTAGTGTTTTGTGAGATGTTTCAAATGTCAAAGGAAATAAAACCATAGTTTCCAGCCTTTAAACAGACATCATCCCTGCTCTGTGACCCATGCTGTCCACTAAGCCTGTGCTCCTTTCTGTGACAACATTAAAAGCATCCCAGGACTAAAAAAATGTGTGATAATTTTCAGATGGAATGGTTGCTAGGGAAAAATTCCTGGAAGCCAGCAGCTCTTCTAGATAAATATGTCTTAACTGTCCTTGCAAGTTGGACATTATCAAGACACAAGAAAAAAAACTGTTGCGTAAGGAAAAGGATCTGGGTGTGCTGGTTGACACTTGCTTGAACATGAACTGGCAGTACACCCAGGTGGCAAAGAAGGCCAATGGCATCCTGGCTTGTATCAGGAATAGTGTAGCCAGCAGGACCAGGGAGGTGATTGTCCCCCTGTACTCTACTCTGGTGAGGCCGCACCTCGAGTGCTGTGTTCAGTTTGGGGCCCCTCACTACAGAAAGGACATCAAGGCCCTGGAGAGTGTCCAGAGAAGGGCTACGAAGCTGGTGAAGGACCTGGAACACAAGTCCTGTGAGGAGCGGCTGAGGGAACTGGGGTTGTTTGGTCTGGGGAAGAGGAGGCTCAGGGGAGACTTTATTGCTCTCTACAACTACGTGAAAGGAAGGTGTGGGGAGCTGGGGGTCGGCCTCTTCTCACAGGTAACCAGTGATAGAACTGGAGGGAATGGTCTCCAGTTGCGCCAGGGGACGTTTAGGTTGGAAATGAGGAGACATTTCTTCTCAGAAAGAGCAGTCAGGCATTGGGATGGGTTGCCCAGGGAGATGGTGGAGTCACCGTCCCTGGGGGTGTTTAAGGAAGGGTTGGGCCTGGTGCTTAGGGACATGGTTTAGTGGGTGACATTGGTAGTAGGGTAATGACTGGACCAGATGATCTTGGAGGTCTTTTCCAAGCTTAATGATTCTATGATTCTATGTGCAAACTTGCTTAGGGTGCACTGTCCGTCATCGAGGTCATTATGGACTTATAAGAGTGGGTCCTGAGATGGCACACAAAAATGATCAGAGGGCTGGAACACCTTTCCTATGAAGAAAGATCTGAAAGAGTTGGGTTGGAGTTTAGCCTAGAGAAGAGAAGGCTGTGGGGTGACCTGACTGCAATCTTTCAATACTTTAAGGGGGTTTACAAGAAAGATGGGGAGGGACTCTTTACCAGTTTGTGTAGTGATGGGACAAGGGAGGATGGCTTTAAACTAAAAGAGGAAAAATTTAGACTAGATATAAGGAAGAAATTCTTTACTATGAGGGTGGTAAGGCACTGGAAAAGGTTTCCCAGAGAAGCTGTGGATGTCCCTCCCCACATTCAACTTCATACAGTCTTTGACTTTCTGAATGTTAACTGTACATTCAGACAGTGTCTCTATATTCCACCCTGCTCACTTCCCTGCTTCCACCTCTCATATGCTCTGTTTCTGATGTTTGAGTTTAGTCAGGAACTTCTTTTTCATCCATGCAGGCCTCTTGCCACATTTGCTTAACTTATTGTGTATGGGTATGAACCACTCTTGAGCCTGGAGGAGGTGATTCTTGGAAGTCAACAAGCAATCCAAGACCTCTCTCTCACATATCTACTGAGGTAAAGAAAACTTCTATTAAGTCATTCAGAAGGTTCCTACTTCTACTTGAGAAACTCTAGTCATTTTTTCTCTAAGGATAAAACAAACTTTTGACAATTTGGTATAATTTATTTTCTTGAAACCTAGTACTTCTGTCACTATTCCTTTGCTCTCTCAAAATAAAAAATGGATTTTCTATAGAAATACCTAGTACTGAGTCAAACAATGTATAGTGCTGTCTTGAGTGTAATACTGTGAATCCGAGCTGTTGCACACAAAATAATTGGGAGATACCTTCTTTTTTTTTCTTCCTCTCCACACTCTTGAACTCAGAGAAGTCTTTGACAATGAGGCTGGTGAAAATATTGGATGGGAAATTTTAGTATAGTAAGTTGCAATCTATTGTGCTGTAGTAAATGGTATAAAACAATAGAATTGTTTTTGAATCAATTACTAAGAAGTTTCTAGGCATCAGAAAACTGGTAAATGCATAAACCCATTTTTATTTATATACCACCATTACTTATACCCTGTAAGTACAAGTGCAAAAGCATTCTGACTTAAATAAAGAGAAAGGAGTGAAATTCATCACGTTCTTTATCAACAACCTCAGGTGTCTTTTCAGTTCATCTGAGGATGCAAACAGAAACACTGGAGAAACTGTTTTCCCTAATAAGGATGTTTTTGATGGCAAACAAGGAATCACTGTGCAGCATAAGGCTTTTCAAAGCACCAGATGTCTATGGTGATTTTATAAATTATCAGAAAGTAACATGAGCACTTCACAGCAGTCAGTAAGCTGCAATTAAAGCTGGCATACTGATTACAGGCAGGCGAGGATTTCTGGATGTTAGAGATGTTCTTTGGTACTTTTGCAGTAACCAGGGAAAAAAGATAGAAACAAATGGGGGAAAAAGTTAATGAATGGCATTCCTCAGGGGTTGATACTGGGACCAGTGCTGTTTAACATCTTTGCGACATGAACAGTTGGATGGAGTGCACCCTCAGCAAGTTTGCCAATGACACCAAGCTGTGTGGTGCGGTCAGCACACTGGAGGGAAGGGATGCCATCCAGAGGGACCTGGACAAGCTTGAGAGCTAGGCCTGTGCAAACTTCATAAGGTTCAACAAGGCCTGGGTCAGGGCAATCCCAGGGACAAATGCAGGCTGGGTGGAGAATGGACTAAGAGCAGCCCTGAGGAGAAGGACCTGGGGGTGTTGGTTGTCGAGAAGCTTGACATGAGCTAGTAATGTGAGCTTGCAGCCCAGAAAGCCAACTGTTGCTCAAGGGGCTTTGGGCAACCTGGTCTGGTGGGAGGTGTCCCTGCCCATGGCAGGGGGATTGGAACCCGGTGATCTTTAAGGTCCCTTCCAACAAAAACTATTGTATGACTGTGAATTTCTTCCACAGGTTAATCTTCTTCTGCCCACCTTTCTGCAAGGTTTAAGGGATAATAAATTAGGAGATGGGATATAATTCCCAGTTATATTGGAAGTCAGCATTCAGATTAATTCAGCAGGCTTTTGCTTCTTCTCCCTGATTCATGCAATGCTTTGACTTTAAATGAACTTGAAAGCCTCAGATCAGAGACAGATGCAGGCTATTTTATCCACTTACAGTATTTTGAATAATGCAAACAGATTATGCCATCCCCTGCACCCTTCTAGCAGTATAAAAATCAGAAGTCAGAACAGAGTTTTCCAGTACCAATGTGACCCCTAGTTTAGCCCATGCCTGTCTGATGCTTGCTTTCATCTGCAATTTAATGACTCATACTCCTGACAGAGATGATAGCAATAATACTTTTTTGAAGGAAATGTGGTAACCTATGTGACCAGAGATATCATTTCAGTTTTGGGTAGTCCTTACTGATCATATATATTAATCTATGTTAGCTACATTTATGCTATTTTATAGGTATTATGCTTGAGCCAAATGTTTGTTAAGACAGGTGTGCCAGTCTTTTCTATGCTTTCTATACTTTCTATAACTTTCCTCTTACTGCTTTTGTTCATTATGCCCATTCAAAACAAAGATAACATTGATTTTTTTCCTGAACTGCCTGCAGAGCTCTCTCCAAGTTATTGTGACTTTTATTTTCCAAAACTTACTGTTTCATGCACACCCTCTGCCAGAATTCTGTACTGACAACACCACGTAGCAGAACAAAGTCCTCTGGAAAATTTGGAAAATATACTAAAGACCTTTGTGGTGTTTTTTTTTAAATAGGATGTAAGAAGTTCAAAGATATCTTTAGAACTGAGTTGGAAGAAGCAGTGACTCAGTTATTTCAAAACTTCACAGCTTGGCACTACCCTTAAGATTTCTGCGACTTGTTCAGAGCTGTTGCAATCAGAGAAGAAGCCAAAATCTGCCATGAGCAAGAGAGACAGGAAAAGAGCCTTGTAGCCTGGAAACACTGCACCAGCCTTATGGGGAAGAGCTTCAGAAAGATTTACTGATGCTGACTGACTAAGGAAAGAGTGTTCAGCTCCAGCTAACTAGACAAACAAAAAACAAAAACAAACAAACAAACAAACAACAACAAAAAAAACACAGGTATAGATGAGGAAAACTATCTTTACACCTACAGTGCGGGTTTTTGAAATGGAGATTACTGCCCTTCAAAGGGATCTTAGAGGCATAATAGCTCTCTGTGGAAATGTCAGCTCAGACCTTAACAGTGGCCAAAAGCTAAACAGAATGTCAGAAACTACTCAGAGAAGGCTAGAGAACAAAGCTGAGATGTCTCAGTGCTGCTGCATACATCTGGGATGTGCCAGGTATTTAAACATTCTTTGCAATTATCATTTTCTCCCATTCGGAAAAGGCTGTAGCAAAATGTGCAAAGGTAGAAAGGATAATGAAGCTCCCTCAAGGTGGGGAACAGCCTCTGTTTGAAGAATGACTGGGGAGGCTGGGACTCTGGTGGCTGGGAAGGAGGCACCTGGGAAAGCGGGGATGTTGTGGGTGCTTTTTGAATCCTGAGCAATACAGAGAAGGAAAACTGAAGTAGCTCCTTAAGGACACAGATTAGGAGGCGATGAACGTAATGAGTAGGAAATTAAAAGCAAGGACAGGGCAATTATTCCAGCAGCACACAGCTAAATTTAGGAATTTGCTGTGGATACTGCAATGTACATGAGTTCAAAGTGGACCTAGCTTTTATTGTTGCAACAAAAGCACAAAAGGAAAATCTCTGTCTTTTTTGGAGAGGTATATGCAGAAAATTTCACTATATGCTTTGCCTGTTCTAATGTTCTTTCCCATGTGTCCATTCCTAGCTGCTATTCAAGAGAACAACAAACATGTTAGGCCTTTGGTTTGATCCAATACAGCCATTTCTATCTTCTTTTGGCTAACTAGTTGGTGAGATTATGCTCACAGCATAGTTCCATACTGTTTCATTTACTTAAGGTAGTGTAAAGAAAATAAAAACGTGCCAAGACCATAGTGTATATTGGGTTTCTCTGTTTACTGATTACCACTGGCCTAGTTTTTAATATTTGAAATAAGGTGATGAAGAAACTATATTACCATTCTTGACCCATATTATTTTTTTTTGTTAAGTCAGAAAAAAAAAAAATTGTAAGAGCCCCAAGATGACAGAAATCAGGTACCCAGTGTATCTCCAACCACTTCCAGCTAGAGCTGCACCAAGTTGCACACTCTGTCGGATTCCACAAATAAGAGGATTCAGAGGAGAAGGCAAGAAACTTTATATTGAGCAATTATGAAATAAGTGGTTGTAAAAGAAAGTTCTTCCAAAGCTTCATCACTCATAGCTTTGTGCTCTGAAGCATAAATGTTTATAGCCCATGTACATATAAACTGCTGGTTATAGGTACTTAAAGTAAGACTTTTTCCTGCCCCCACCCTTGATTAGAGCCTGTCACCAGCATAATTAATAAAATCAGGTGGATTTATTGGTAGTCTCTCAACTAGATTTGTGCAAGCACGTGTGACGGTTAAACAGCTTTTGACACTCTGGTGAACAGTGGTTAAGCAATGACAGAAAACTTAAAGAATTGAACTGGCAGGTACATGTGGATGGGCCAATTCCCTGACACCAAGGCAATTAATCAGAGAAGAGAGGCAGACAGCTCAGCCCATCATCCCCTTGTGGCACACCTCTGTTCTTCCCTATAAATGCATTAATATATGTGTGTGCAAATTTAAATAGATGTCTCTTTTTCTCACCTTTGCTTCTCCACCTTATTTTTGTCGCTATTTGTTCTCTACTAACTTAAACTGGAAAAGTCATTTTGAAAGCTTTTTCTGCTAACAGTATCCAGCTTTTCTGAGAAAGTAGGAAAAAAAAAAAGAGGGAATGGACAACTATTTTATTAATAATCATAATCAGGGGAGTGGAAATGTAGGCAGAAAACTCTCTAAGCTGGCACATAGGCCAAAATGGCAAGCCTCATGTCCTACAGGTTGTGTGAAGAGCTTTTGGACCTTCAGTGGTCTGGCACCTCACCTCACATTTCATTCTGTAAGATTCAGCACCATGCTTAAAGAGCTCCTTTGTGTAGAGTCAGGAGGAAATCTTTTTTGTAGACAAGGTGTTAGAACAAATGTGGCAAACTGAAAATATTTCCTGGTGTGGGCTTTGTCTTACCAACACAGACCACACCTAACAGTTTTATTTCCTTTCCTCTCCTCCAGAGGAGAGAAGTGGGCGCTGTAAAATTCATCTAACCTTAGAAGACATTAGGTCCAGGTTATCTGAGGCAGCAGCAGACCCTGCCTGAAGACCTCCCTCAGCACCAGGGCATCTGTACTAGGGCAAATTTAAGGATGTAAAGAGGAGACTGTCCTTCGTGGCCACCCCTTGGCTTTGCAGGCTCTCCATCTGCATTTCAGCTGCCTGGTGTGAGGGAAGGTGGGCAGGAGGTTACAGGGAAGAACCAGGGCTGGGCTATGGCAGCATGCTGGGCTGACAGCTGCAGTCTAACATTTAAAGGTAGCCCTTATGACTTTTTAACATACCCTAGGAGCTACATGGCGGAGATCAAGAACAGGCAATCAGCTCCCTGCTGGATGCTTTTCACTCTTCATTTCACATAAGTTGTTCAGTGGAGAGCTAGCCTTTATGTTTAAAGATGAACCTGGAAAGACCTTTCTTGGAGTTTTAATAATTAAAGGTGGTATTTAAAGAGCCAGTGTAAGGAAAGTTTTCTTATATCATGCTGTTCTTTTAATTTCATGGGAGAAGGAGAGTGAACAATAATAGCTATACTTTCATTGATTTGAAGACTAGCTAGAGCTTTAGGGCCAACTTTGCAGATTATATCATATCTGTGACAATAACTTCGGCCTCTGGTGCTTATTTCTGGTGATAATGCCTAAAGATATTTGTGTTTTAACTGCAGATGATGCTGGAGGACACACACTGGCTCTAGCCAGCCATGAATTAGTGAACCTGAAGGTGAGGTAACCCAGCGAAGAAAAAAATCGCTATTTAAGAGGTGTTAAAATTTAGGCAGAATAAAAAGCTGGAGAATGTTGTCTCCCCACTCTCCTTACTCCTAACTCAGTGATAATTACTGCAGTAAATAATTATTGCAATTATATTTTAATTTTCAAAGCCAGGATTATCTCAGAGAAATCGGTTGAGATGTTTTTGTTTATTGCCAGGTTAATATCTTATTCAACATATGACTTGATATATCCTTTTGTTTAGAACCATATCAAACAGATAATAGGAAGTAAGCAGTTCTCTGGAATTATTAGCATGCTTGATTTTGCATTCATTTGTAAAACATCAAGTGTTCCAATGCAGTAAAAAGTGGTGAGAAAGCTGGCGTTCATTTCCATGTTCAGGAGTGTCATACCTGAATTAAAAAAGCAATAGAGTGAAAAAAAAAAAAAAAAGGAACTAGCATTTGTGTAGAGAGTAATCAGTGCTCTTAAGTTGTGAAATATTTAGTGATTTATTAGAGGCACAACAGTAAAGTAAGAGTGACAGACTGCCAAGTAAAGAGAGCAGTAATAGTCTGGTACTTTAACACAAGCAATTACGCAGTGATGTCTTGAAAAATACAATTCCTTTGGTTTAGCTCATGATATGGATGGGCAAAGTGCAAAGAAGATGCATGAATTGCAAATAATCACATTTAAAATGTAAACAATACATCGTTCGATTCTAGTCAAAGAGAAAATGAAAACAAACAAACAAACAAAACAAATGCACAAGAGCAGCCTAATAAAAGACATTCTGCAAGCATTGATTGTAGATTTGCTCAGGAATCTTTCGAATCTTTGCTGTTTTTGACTTATACCATAGAACCACCCATAGAACCACTTGGGTTGGAAGGGACTTTAAAGGTCATCTAGTTCCAACCCCCTGCCATGGGCAGGGATGCCACCCACTAGATCAGGTTGCCCAGAGCCTCGTCCAACCTGGTCTTGAACACCTCCAGGGATGGGGCATCCACAGCTTCTCTAGGCAACCAGTTTTAGGGCCTCATCACCCTCTAATACTTTATACTAAAGAACCATGCACAGAACTACTGTCAATTGCCTGAATGTCTTTCATTTCACTAAGCAGGTATTGAAGTTTAAGCTATATGTCCCTCCCGAAGCAGGTAGCAATTTAAGAGGTTGTAATTCACCTGCTCCAGAGCACGTCTAATTCTTTCACTTACACAAGGAGAGGCTTTAAAACATTGTGATCTTCAAGGTCTTCCTCTGGAGAGATGGGTTTTGAATTTCATTTGAACACCCCATTTATTCATGGAGATGGGGATCAGGCAGCACTGTAGGCCAAATCACAGCTGTGAGAAGTATATTAAATAAAGCCTCAACAAACCATCTCCAGAAAAAAAATAAAATAAAAAAGAAATCCTGGGCTTTCTGTCTGGAAAAGCCAGCAGTTGTGGTCCAAAACAACCACAGAGAGAGCCATCAGCTCTGCACTACCATGCCAGTTCTCTCCAGTCCTCATTTATTGATGTAGGTGCAACCATAGCCTACTTGGTAATTTCTATTGTAGTTCCTAGGCCCTTGTGATACTCAACATAGAGAAAAGTACAGTGGTTACTCTGAAATTCAACTAAAATTTTAACTGATTTTTTCAAATATTTTCAGTGCAGATTTTCAACTTAAAGCAAAAGATCAGGGTCTTTTTCAAATTTGGTACATAACAACTGGATTTGGTAGAAGTCTTCCCATCCTAAATCCTTTTTAAATGTCTTCAACCACATCTTGTATTTTAAAAGTGAAGATATTTAAAGCATGGATCACTTGCTAATGCTCTGGCAGGTCTGGATTCTCAAGAATCCATCACTATGGAAATAAAAAGGAAGTAAAAATACTGAGAGGGGAGATGTGTTTAGTTACTATAGAGCCTGGCTCTGTGCTAACAAAACCAAGGAAATAATTTCTGAGGCAAGGCTATAACTCGAAGCTTAATTCAGAAAAAAGGTCCAGTTCTGTGTTGTGCATTATTGAACACCTGTGGATTTGCAGGGCCATCACATGTTGCCATATATGCACCCAATTCACCTCTCCCTCTGGACAAACACCCTGGCAGTACACAGTCATAACTGGTGGAGCCTCTTGTGCTTCAGCTTAAACTCTGAATTTCATTTTGTGATTTGCTCAGTCACTTGATTTTATTTGAACATAATTTATCTGTTTCTAAATTGACTTCATATTTCACGGTAAAATTTAAAAGAAAATGGGGGAGATGGGGCTCTGCTATTACCATACCACTGTATCAGAGGCCTCTACATCAGTAGAGCTACTGCAATTTGGTGGTGTCATTAAGCACAGAATGCAAGAAACTCTATCATGTTATTATAAATACACAGTTTATTTCATTAAAATCTTAGAACCATAACCTCACCATTTTCCAGAGATGACAATGCAATCACAATAGAAATTCATTTGCAAAACTTTTGCAGGTGAAAATAGTCAGCAAAACTGAGAAGAAAGGAAATCAGAAAGAGGTTTATCTCCATTTATAGCTATTTCCAGAAAAGGGACTGTTTTTCTCTGGACTTTTTGGCTTGTGAGAAGCCATTTGACATTTTCAGGCACCTCTTATTTTGTGTTTGACATTTTCAGGTGTCTCTTATTTTCTTTGATGGGCAATCACCTACAAGACTGAATACTTATCACTGACCTGAAAACATAAGGTGGTGGTATCAAAATATGCACTGTTCTCCTGAGCCAGTCACCTTGTCTATCCATTAATAAACTTGTGTTCTTTCTCAGTCACTTGTTCCTGAAGTCCAGGGGAAGTTATCTGATTTTTACACAAAATGCCTTTGCATTGGACAGCTTCCAGGGCAAGTAAAAAGAAGTGATCAGAGCCTTTGGAAACATGATGGATGCAGGCACCTTACAAGAATTAGGGTTATTTAGTCTAAAGAAGAAAAGCCCGAGAGAAGACATGATAACAGTCTTTAATAACACTTGCAGAAAAGACAAATGAAATGAACTATTCTTTATGTCAAGTCAGAGTAGGACAAGGAGTAATGCGCTTAATCTTTGACAGGAGAGATTTAGGTTAGACATTAGGAAAAGCTTCCAAACAACAAGGAAAGGAAAGCAAAGGACATAACTGCCTGCGGAGGAGGAGGAACACCTATTAGTAGAGGGTTGTTGAATGAGCTGATCAAATATCTATCTCCCAGGGATGGTTGACATGATCTCCTTGGGCACCAAGATGGGTTAGATATGTCTTCATGTCCTTTCTGTCTGCCTTTTGTGTGATTCTTTAGAGAAAAAGAGAGTAAGATCTCTTAGTAACCTCAATTACTACATGAAGATGTCTGAGATATATACTGTTTAACTTCGTTTAGCACCAGTTAGTTGAAACAGCCATGCAGAACCTTTTTTGTTGTTGTTGTTTCCTTTATGTTCTTGACTCAGATTATCTGTGTACCTGTAATCAAGCCATTAATGATCCAAAGTGCTTGTTCTGCTCTTTATGGTACATTTTGATTGGAATTGCAGTAAGTTTTTCACTTAGCACTGGCTTTCCACTATAGAAATGAAATATTCTTACAATCTGTGATATTTTTGATATTCTGGTTCATTAATCTACTTTTTATTCATTCATTTCCTAGCCCAAATTCAATTTAAAAAGAGCAGATATTTTTCATAGCACTTTGTCAGTAGTGTCTCCTAGCAACCTAATGTCCTCCCAAGCAGACCCTGATCATCCCCACAAAATCCACATCATCTCTCTTTGGACTTATAATAAGCATTTCTGAAAAAAAAAAAGAATCCAAGTTATTTCCTCATTCTCCCCACTAACCCAAATCTTCTAGAAACATATTGTTTAAATCATATACAAAATTAAAATGTAGATTATTGATCCTCTGATAAAAGGGAAATTAAAGAAGCTTCAGTCCACAATGTAGTGGGTTTACGTGGCAAGGTTTTGGTAGCAGGGGGCCATAGGAGTGGCTTCTGTGAGAAGGATCTAGAAGCTGCTCCATGTTTGGTAAGGGCCCCACTGCTGACCAGAGCCGAGCCAATAAGCGATGTTGTTTTGCGCCTCTGTGAGAGCATATTTAAGACAGGGACAAAAAACACACTGCGCCACACAGCAGCTGGGAGAGTGAGAGGAGTGAGGAACAGCCTTGCAGGCACCAAAGTCAGTGAAGAAGGAGGGGGAGAGGTGCTCCAGGCACCGGAGCAGAAGTCCCCTGCGGCCTGTGGTGAGGACCATGGTGAAGCAGGCTGTCTCCCTGCAGCCCATGGAGTACCACGGTGGAGCAGGGTTCCACCCTACAGCCCGTGGAGGAGACCACGGTGGAGCAGGTGGACCTGCACCGACGGAGGCTGCGGCCTGTGGAAGACCCCTGCCAGGGCAGATTCTGGGCCGGACCTGCAGCCCGTGGAGAGGAGACCACGCAGGAGCAGGTGACCTGGCAGGAGCTGCTTCCCGTGGGGGATCCAGGTTGGAGCAGTTCGCTCCTGAGGGATGAATCCTGTGGTACGGACCCATATCTGGAGCAGTTCTTGAAGAGCTGCTGCCTGTGGGCAGCCCACGCCGGATCAGTTCAGCAAGGACTGCGTCCCATGGGAGGGACCCCACAGCACAGGGGATGAGAGTGACCGAGAAGGAGCGGCGGAGAAGAAGCGCTATAGACTGACCATAACCCCCATTCCCCCGTTCCTCTGTGCTGCTCAGGGGGAGGAGGTGGAAGAGGGTGGATGGGGAGGAAGGTGCTTTTGGTTTCTTTGTTTCTCACTTCTCTAGCTTGTTAGTAATAGGTAATAAATCTTACTATCTCCCTATGCTGAGTCTGTTTTGCCTGTCACAATAATTACTGCGTGATCTCCCTGTCCTTATCTCAACCCTTGAGCCCTTTTCATCGTATTTTCGCCCCGTTCCTCTCTGAGGAGGGGAGTGAGAGAGCAGTTGTGGTGGAGCTCGGCCACCCACCCGAGTAAAACCACCACACACAAACTGAAACTTCCACTTTATCTGGCCACATCTTCACCAACCATAATGCCAAATAGGAATGCTCACAGATTATTGACAAAAAATAGGGACCTGTGAAAATGGAACTGAAATTAAGAAGAGGGATTAGAGTTTGGGAATTAAAATCTCACGGTAAATCATACAGCATGATGTGTGGAGTCCAAGTAGAGCAGTGGAGCATCAGGCTGCTTCAAGGATGCACAGGTCACCAGCCAAGATCCAGGGGCTGGTTCTCAAGCCCCAGGACGCAGGAACATTCTTTACTCCTCAGTGGTCTTTGCAATCCTGAGCTCCTCTCCAAGCAGTACTTTGGGGATGCACTCTGCTAATGGATGAATGCAGGTGCAAAGTGGGTCTGGTGATGCAGCCATCTGTAAAGGGGAACTAAAGGACTAAAATGCACTAAAGAGTTTACAACTGAAGTTGGCTATAACTAGCAGGCCTCCTGTTATTTCTCCTCAACAGATACATTTGTAGATGACCCTCTCTGAGGCCAAGAAAACTGACACAGACTGGACTTGCTGGCCTTCAAAACAGTCTTTTAGACTAAAATTGTCTTTTTATTTTATCATTTTATTTTTAGACAAAAAATGATTGTTTTTTCAGATTTTAAAGAGGGATTAAAGGAGGTAAGGAAATGCTTTATGGGGAAAAGGAGTGGAGAAGCTAAGTTTACAACCAGTGACACCTGGGAGGTCTGGAAGTTTTTCTAATTTATGGCTGAATTTGGATGATATCTTCAGCCAAAAAAATGACAAGAGAAATGCATGCAGCAAGATTTCTGTGGAGAGGTGGTATCTTTTCTCTGAGCAATGGATGCAGCTGGAAAAAAATAGGAAAAACTCTTCTACCTGGAATTTTGTCTCTTGTTTTCCAATCCTATCAGTTGGCCAAGCCAATGACACCCATGGCCACAGTTTCAGAGAATTTTACAACATCTTAATATTTTATGGATGAATATGGATGTCACAGCTACAAACCTGCCTTTCCTGCCATGCTGCTGCTGAAGAACAGAAATGTTTGTGACCATCACACCTATTGCACGCCTCTGAAAGATTCCAAAAATTTGGACCAAGGAAAGTTTACTAAGGCTGAACAAGTATGTTTCTATCATAAGTTTTGGAAGCCTCTTGCAAGTGTAAAGAAAATTGTCATTAACCAGTAGATAGGTACTAGATGTCAGAGTAACTCATGTTCCTCACATGCCCTGAGGCCCTCTCTTCCTGTCCCAGTGAACTTTTAGCTTTAAACATTTTTAGTGCATGAAGTACACTTCAGCATATTCCACGGGAAAGCACTCGGTAGTAGAATTCAACCTATTCTGTGGACCATGAAGCAAATACATTTGTAACTAGTTAATTTGCTGAAGTACTTCTTTCTGCATGTTCTGATTTTTACAGCTTGTTACCAAAACAAACAAATGGTACTAAATTACAGTTATAATATATTACTAATATTTGTGTGCCTGTGGTTTCTGACATTATGTAATTGCAGTTGTTTGGACAACACCTCTTTGGATATACAGCCCCTACATAGATGTATATCTGTGATAGAATGGCCATACTTTACTGCAGTAAAATTTGTCTCTTTATTTCAACTTCACAGTCATTTGAGTAAATCTTAGATAAGCTGAGACAGATGCTATTTTTTTTTCTATCAGCATGTTCGCTAATACTGTGAAAACACAGAGGGCTTGATGTAGAATTTGGAAGTTTCCTATTGCCCTATTAACAGAGAAAACTGATGCTGTGCGTACCATCCTTGCAGCAAGCCCTGCCAAATACCCCTCTGTGTTGTACAGCATTGATATAATTCTTCACAGTGTTTCTATTTGTAACTGGGTCCGAGCAGCTTGTACTACGCCGAATTAGTTTCTTGGGTTACACTGGTGGCTTCGTCAGCCACCAGAGCTGGGAGAGCATAGAAGAGGACTGACACCTTTGCATGGTCTCCTGCAGTCTGTGCTTCACCTCCCAGACTGTGGCACAGAATATCAAACACTGCATTACAGAAGCTGTTTAAACTCTGGTGAGGTTTATTCCTGTGCAGAAAATCCTCTTCAGCACCTCAGCACCCCACCAATTCAGACAGAATTGATCTGAGCACCCTGATCAGGAAACAATCTTGAAATTTAAGGAAAAAAAATCCAAGGCAGAGAAATTGTAACCAAAGACTGTCTACTACTTTATCTAGATGTTGACAATTGAAGGCATTAGCAAAAATAATAAAGCTGTTCAATTTTGTTGTTGTTGTTTGTTTTGTTTTGGTCTTTTTCTGGCATTGTTTTTTTGTTGTGTTTTTTCCTACTCTTTGTAGGAAAACACTTGCTGTGATTTTCCCCTCTTTAGTATTCACTGTTCAGATTTATATAAGGAGGCAAAGAAAAAGAGACATTAAATCATCTAGTCAACCCTGTTCAGAGTGCAAACCTGGCACTATGTCAGCAGGAGACACTGCCTACGACTCAGTGAAGGGCAAAGCAGCAACAGCCCCTAGCAGCCTTTGCTCCAGGAGCTGGAGGGCTGCTGTTACACAGCGTGGGAGGGCAGCCTGCTCCTTCTCACTGCCTCTGCTTCACTTGTAAGTGGGAATCCTCAGGCTCAGCTGTGCGAGTCACTGCTGCAGCTTGCTGTGCTGTCAGTAACGATAACCACTGTGCCACAGCATCACAGAATGGTTTAGGTGGGAAGGAACCACTAGACATCATCTGGTCCAACCCCTGCTCAAGTAGGGCCACCTACAGCAGGCTGCCCAGAACCATGTCCAGGCAGCTTTTGAAGATCTCCAATGAGAGAGACTCCACAGCCTATCTGGGGAACCTGTTATTCTCTTCTGTCAGGCAGAACATTCATTTTTAATTCTTCACTTCTTCCCCAAAGAACAAGAATGGAATGAGAAACTCCTTTTTAACTCATCGAAATGAAGGGCAAGTTACTAATTCCCCTTTCCAGGGGATTAACGAGAGACAATCAAGTCATTAATGTTGAAAGTAGCCTGACACCCACCTTGCATCATCTGCATCATGAAGGAAATGCAATTTCTGAAGGGTTGCTAAAGCTGTCACAGACTGCTAAGTAAATGTGAAGTTTTCCATGTGCATGTGTGCAGTCAATAGTGTCTCTTTTTTCATCACTAAACACTGACACACAGGTGCCTTCTGAGTCGTGTCCTGTCCCACTCCTGCCCAACAGAAACACATGTGCCATGCCAGCAGGGCTTGTCCACTGAGCCTGTCATCCCTGCCAGACCTCCAAGCAAACCTTCATTTTATTGCTCTTCAGTTCCACATCTGCAACACAAGTTTCTGTTAGGTTTCCTAATGTCTCTTTTTTGAACTTGCTCAGTCCCAGCCTGATCCTATGGAGTAAATGGAATAGATTTCACAGGACTTTCTCCATAGTGGTGGAGGTATGAAGAAAGAAAGAAGAAATAGGATTTATATAAGGCAATCACTTACTTAAAATCCCAGTATAAGAACTATGATTAATTGCATTTATCAATATGCTGCTGTTATTTTTGTAGCATTTATGCTGTGAATAGCTCAATGGGTGGCAAGAAAAGGGTCTGGTTGTTAAAAATTCGCAGACTCATGCCTTTAGATCTAAAAATTATTGAGCTGCAGCTCAAAGGTAAAAAATTTACCCTTAGGTGAGACAGGGCTACATTTGTCAAGCTTTTAAATGTCTTTCACTGTGCAGCCAGCTCACTTGCTATATGACTACTCCTGTTCAGTTTGCTGTAGGTTTCTGTCTTCAACTTTCTCCCTCTGTTCCTGTGGTTTTAGCCCTAGGTAGCCTGGGGTTAGAGCCCCAGTATGCATGGTGATATGCAAGACATGGGCCATCATCCCAATATAAAATGTACATACCAGGTATATGAAATAATCAGAAGGTGCTGTGGGCAGGGAAAGGGCTACAACAGCTGTGACACTTGGTCTTGTCACTGGTCTCACACTGGCTATTCATTACTTGTGCACTTTGGCCAATTTGTGCCTCTCTTACCCATTCTAAATAATCCCTTGCCCCGTAGTCATGAATACTGATTGGGACTGTATGGAAACTGAGGTGTTACCACTGTGAGGCAAGATAGTCCAGAAATGTTGTCTTGTTTTCCAGTGTCCTTGTAGATAACTTTCTCTATTTATCCTTGGTTGATATCACTGGAATAAAATACTCGATGCAAATTTAAAGGCAAGTTTTGTGTGTGTGCTGTGTGTGGTGGTGGCGGGTGTATTTTTTAACCACAGATACGAATATTTTGACCTTCAAAAGGTTATTTTGGGCCAGGTAAAGCTTCAGAGCTTTATTTGTCTCTCCCCAGAAAAGTCAATAGGCTTTCTGCTCTACTGTGATCAAGCCTATTTACCTGACAGTTTAGAATAAACCTAGAATCAATATCTTTATAGTGTCATGTGGAAATGTATATATGTGTTAGATAAAGCCTTGTAGTTGCAGCAGTGTGAGAGACATAAATATAGTGATTTGAACTTTTCAGAATCGGTTTTAGGAATAATATATTATATATGGTGGAGACACTACTGATAAGAGGGAGACTCAACTAATGGACAATGACTAAGAAATCAAAATGGTGTTTTCCTTAAATTACAAAAAAAGTGAATATTATGACTCTTCCAGAAGCTGTTGTAATGAGACAAGCACAGTAGTTGAGCAGCAGGTATTGCTTTTTACACTTAAAGCAATTATAAGCCTACCCAGCAATGATCACCTAATATTTTTGAAGAAAACCACAACTGTGTGTATCTGAACTTGCATTCAGTCAGCCTATGATAAGACTATCTCATGATTACTGTATACATTTAGCCTAATTTTGAATGGCTGCTTTCTAATTCTAGCACACTTTCTTAGAGTACAGTAACTTTCTGACAACACCACATTTTCCCAAGGCTAATAATTACCCAAGGGTAACAAAACTTAAAGGTCAGCTTTCTGTTTCACTGTGAATGCATTTTTCAGCTGTAGCCAAGTAACATTTATTTATTTTTTCTTTCTGGCTGATTCTAAGTCTTGTAGGCCACTGCTACCTCAGTGGAACTGTTTTACCAAATAACAAAAATGGAATCAGTTTCAAAAGGTACACAAGGGTTTTCCAATTGGTAGGCAATATATGTTTTCAACACCCACCTGCCAGATTCAGCATTTGTCAGGGGAGGAAAGAGTAGTGTCAAGTGTTTTGCATGTGCCTATGTTCTGCAGTTTAATGTTTTCTGGAGCAAAAAGGAGCTAATTCCTGGCTCGCAGAGCAGTTTGTGGTGACTTGCTGGCACCCGCTCAAGACAAACTCATTCTGTAGCATGGCACTGTTTATAAACCAATTTACAAATCCTAAATATTGGGTTTCATCTGACCTACCTTTATATGACCCTGATGGACAGAGCAGAAGAGGAAAATCCCTATTTCCCTTTCTTCTCCAAGAGCTCCAGAAAGTACAGGAGTCTGAGACAGCCATGCCCAGGTACCTTGTGGCAGAGTGGAGAGAAGATAAATGAACGGGTCTAAAACACAGTTGTTTAGTTTCTTTGTTTGTTACCACATTTTAGAGTGATCTCAGCCAAAAAGAAAGCTACAGAAATATATGTGAACTAACTCTCTGTAAACATGTTTCCAGCTTTGTAATGCGAAGCCTAGAAAATGAGGAGCAGAAGAATTTGTGTGCTCAAGGTTTAAGTAGAGGTGTGAGAAGCACTACAGCTGCTTAAGAGTCTCTCATGACCTGACAGTCTGTTTAGTTTCCTACACACACTTGCATCACAGCTGAAGTGACGAAAGCTCCTTGAGCAGTTAGGGGAGCAAGGAGGGGTTGGGGGTGATGGCAGAGTGAGGACTGCTATAAGCCACAGTCGGAAAGGTGAGGAATAACTACAGGAAATAGATCAAACTGCCTGATCAGTTTGGTACTGGGGGGCTGCAGAGGTGGCATCTGTGGGAGGAGGTCAGGGCCTGCCCTGTGCTGCACACAGCCAGGTCTACAGTGGACCCACTACAGGGAACACATGATCCCATCAGCAAAGTTGGTGGTGCCTTTGTGAAAACATGTTTAAGAATGGGTAGAAAATGCCAGAGATAGAGAGGAAGAAGGAATGAGGGAACAACAGGGTCAGAGGAACTGGAAGTGCTGCATGGTGGAACAGATACAACTCCAGAGGGACTGCAGCCCATGGAAAAGTGCAAGCCAGAACAGGCACACCCCAAAAAGTATCCATGGAGGACCAACACCAGAACATAAGAAATGTGTAAGAAGGAAGGAAAAAAGAGTGAGAAGAATAGCAGCAAAAAAGCTCTTTGTATTTACCACAAGCCTTTTCACCTGCCATTGACTCACATGCAATGGTCCTGAGTGTAGCCTGCAGCAATAACAAGGGGGGAGGGATGTCTGTAGTGAAGTGACACTGGGAATAAAATTAAACCTGGGTAAGGTTGAAGAGAGGTGTTTTAATGTCTGCTTCTGTGTTTCCTAACACCCAAATTAGCAATTAAATATTTATATTAATTGACAATAGATTTACTTCCCCAATTCAAGTCTGTTTTTCCTGCAACAGTAATTGGGGAGCTTGGCTGTTAGCTGGGGCCAAACCCCAGCAACCTACACAGCTTAGACTGGCAGTGTAAATGCTAGATGGCTGAATTCTGTGAATCTGGCACCCACAACATGCTATATGAAAGCTTCACCAATTAGTCAATGCATTCTTTTGCCCACAGATATGGGACTTAGTATGCTAGCTTAGTATATTAGTTGACTATGAAAACCATAAGCAGTTTAGAAGCATGGATGTGACTAAAATTAACCAGTGGCAATTTTCATTACCACTTTCTGTTAGTGATGCAAGGGAAATAGCTAATCACATTGTATCTTCAAAATAAAAGTAGGTAACCTGAAAATGGAAATTGTAACCTTGCAAACCTTGATAGTACAATTAAATGAAAGACTGGCTCAGCCAGAGTATCAATCATTAGAAGCTGAAAGTGGGAGCACATTTTTTTGACTGCAGATGGATTTTCAGCTATGAAAAAGATGAAATCCAAGCTAAGGTCAAACTTTTGAGATGATCATCAGGATGGCAGGGACACATTGACACACTAGACCTGCAAAAAGCCTTTTAACAGGCTTTTTCATGATTTAAAGAAACATTGTATAATACGTTCAGTGTTCCGTCTTTCTGAAATAGGATTTATTTTTTTCAAGAGGAGAGGGGGTAGGTTAATGAAGGGGTTCTAATTCCGGCTATATCGTTTATGGCTTTTCATTACATACCTTGGATTCCCTCTTCTGGTAAAAATAATGCTGACAAATATGAATGGTTCAAGCATGTGTATACTGCACACAGCAAAGCCCATTTCTCCCAAATTAACAGGCAAAAACCAACAACAATAACAAGCAACAACAAGAACATGCAATCACTAAACCCCAAGAGGAAAGAAAACAGAGGCAAAAATACATCATGCTTAAGAAAACTACAGCAATTTCAGACAAATTTTAATAGCAATCATAGAGATGTATAAGAAATATATAAATGCCAAATAACACTTTTTAAAACTACAGAGCTAAAGCAGAATTTCCCTAAACTAAAAAAATATTTTCTGGAAATTTGGTCTAAGGATCGTCCTTTGAGGTCAGGCCTCTGCCTGGACAACACTCCTCTTCCACCTCTAGGTCAGCCTCATCTTGCAAAACTAGGACCCCATAATCAGAGGTCCGGACTGGTTCTTTGGAAGCCAGGACAGCTTTGAGAGGTCCTAAACTATGTGTTCAAATCTACCGAACTCCAGTTAGTCAGAGATTGCTCAAAGAGAAACTGAGGCAAAAATGATGAAGAAACAGTAGAATTCTCTAAATATTCTCTACAGTTGATCTATTCTATTGCTGTATTTGCCTACGGGAAAGCTGAGGAGGGACTATTTATCAGGGCGTGCAGCAACAGAACAAAGACAACAGATTTAAACTAAAAGAGGGTAGATTTAGATTAGATATAAGGAAGAAATTCTTAAGCAGAGTGTGATGAGGCAGTCAAATAGGTTGCCCGGAGAAGCTATGGAAGCCCCATCCCTGGAGGTGTTCAAGGCCAGGTTGGATGAGGCATTGAGCAACCTGGTCTAGTGGAAAGTGTCCCTGTCCATGGCAGGGGGGTTGGAATTAGAAAATCTTTATGGTCCCTTCCAACCCAAACCATTCTATGATTGTATGATTCTATTCCCAAGACAGTATAAGATGGGGAACCTGTGATGTCTCGTCTGGATCTTCATCAAGGTATGAAACTAGAATGTTCTGCATCACAACCCAGGTCTTCATAGAATCACAGAATCATAGAAACACAAGGTTGGAAAGGACCTACAAGATCATCTAGTCCAATCATCTTCCCATCACCAATACTACCCACTAAGCTACTAAATCACATCTCGTAGCACCTTGTCCAGGCACTTCTTGAACACCGCAAGGGATGGTGACTCCACCACCTCCTTGGGCAGGCCGTTCCAGCGCCTGACCACTCTTTGACAGAAAAAGTTTTTCCTGGTATCTAATCTAAATTTCCCTAGGTGCTACTTGTGGCCACTTCCTCGAGTCCTATCATTAGTTATCTGAGAGAAGAGACTGACCTCCTCCTCATCACAACCTCCCTTCAGGAAGTTGTAGAGTGCAATGAGGTCTCCCCTGAGCCTCCTCTTCTCCAGACTAAACAATCCCAGCTCCCTCAGCCACTCCTCATAAGACTTGTGTTCCAGGTCCTTCACCAGTTTCATTGCCCTTCTCTGGACTCGCTTGAGCACCTCGATGTCCTTCTTGTAGTGAGGGGCCCACAACTGAACACAGCACTCGAGGTGCGGCCTCACCAAAGCTGAGTACAGAGGGACAATCACCTCCCTGGTTCTGCTGGCCACACCATTTCTAATACAGGCCAGGATGTCATTGGCCTTCTTGGCCACCTGACCACACTGGCAGCTCATGTTCAGCTGAGCAGCGATTAACACTCCCAGGTCCCTTTCCTCTTCACAGTCTTCTAGGCACTCTGCCCCAAGCCTGTAGCACTGCATGGGGTTATTGTGGCCAAAGTGCAGGACCCAGCACTTTGCCTTATTAAACTTCATCCCATTCACCTTAGCCCAGCAGTCCAGCCTATCCAGATCCCTCTGAAGGGCCACCCTACCCTTCAATACTAAAGCTAGAAGGAAAATCATTAGCTCATAGAAATAGCTTTCCTCAGTGAAAAAGTCACAACAAGTGGACAAGCCCTAATCTCTCTGTGGAAACATTATATTCATATCAGCCACAGTTTATGGTGCAGTTAAAAGTGTGCATCAGCAGCCCCTTCAAAGATTTAGGTCCTTGTAACAGACCATAATCATTAGTTGTTGACATACACATACAATGGCCTAACATTTTGCAAATATTTAAAGGGGTGAGGGGGGGATCTTTCTTATTAAAAATATAAAAATACATAAATATATTTTAGCAACATAATAGAAGGTGAAATATGTTGTTGTTGATGATGTGTTTTTTTTGGGGGGGTGTTGTTTTAGCTGATTAATCTCAGTCATTTATTTGGGGATATCCAGTGGGAAAGGCATTAAACTAGACGTTTTTTTTATTTTAACTTTGAAACCATTTTCATTACATGCAATTTCCTCCAGCTGCCATTTAAGATTCAAAGGATCCCCTTGGTACCGCCAAGGATTCAGAAAATATAAGGTTCCTAGAGACCATTTTTATTCAAGTGGTTGTAAAATTACTACCTCTCCATGGATTTTCACAAAGACTGTTTTCAATACAACTAATCTGCAGTATCTGACCTGAACAGCCCAAGCATATCAGGGAAAACTTCATTCTTTTCTTATCAAGCTTCAAGAGCTTTTAGAGCTGATAGTAAATATGCCACTACATTCCCTCTATCACTCTCAGAGATTTCAGGAAACAAATCTGCTCAGTTTGTATTCATACACAAATACAAATCTGATCCCAAACCAACCAGAATATGAATTAGCAGAATGACCTCTGAGAACAGTTCCTAGCAAATGTACAGAATGTCTTCTGGAAAGGGTCTGCTTTTTATTTCTGCTTTCTAAAACTCATCCTTGAAACTTTATCAAAATGTTTTTTATCTGTCATACTCCTAAAGGCAGCATATATGATAGAGAAAGTTAGGTACGGAAACAAGAAATAAGAACACAAGTATTATTCCCTAGAAGGTAATGTATGAAGCTCATGCTTGGTTATAAAAAAAATATGTAACTGTGGTTCCTTCTTAATCCCAGAACAAATTGCTTTCTTGTTCAAAATCTGATACTAAGGGAAAACTGAAGTGGTTGAGAGAAAAACAAAAACAAAAACAAAAACTAGACTTAATAACTTACATAAAGATAAAAAATATATATAGCCTTATCTTTCATTAAATTGTGTAATATTCATTTGGAGCTAATTTGCTTAAGAACAGATTTTTTGACAGGTCAGGGGAAAAGGTTTTTATTAGGTATGAATAGGTTAGTAAAATAGTGATTTTAAATATAGTGAAACACCTTTAATTTTTATTTACTGTGTACATGAAATCTATTCCTAAAGCAGTTTTGTTACTTTAAAACCTACTCATTCAAGAAGACCTCACTGCAGGTGAAAAATTGCTATGAAAGTCCTCAGAAAAGGGGATGGGACTTCATGAATATTTCTTTCGAAAGGAAGCTGGAATATTTTAGTAAATATTTTAGTTACAAATAACTGTCTGTACATAAAATGCCGTTTATATTTTTCTTCCCTGGAAAACTTCACAAAGAAAAAAGTAAGTATTAAGCATCAAATTTGTGTTTAAGAGTGTCTGATCTCTTTTCCTTCCACATTTTTTCTAATGCCTAGGAATCTCATCAAATGTAAATCGTAGCTACCTCCAGGAAGTGAGATTATGTCATTTTCTACAGTAAGGTTTTGCTCCCTGGCTAACTACTTATGCCTCTTTTTATCTATAGATGTATTTCTGTCTTTGATGTGCTGGTCTGTTGATACACACAGAAAACTATAAGGTTCCCCATATTCACCATTATTTTCCAAACCCAGTTCAACCTTCTAAACTTGTTGTAACAGTTAGCACTGAGAGAAAACACTAGAGATGAGAGGACTGTAGGTAATTTTTAGCACAGATGATTCAAAAGACTTGAATCCCTAAAATTTTATCTGATAACTCTAATTCTGTTGCTGTTTGATTGTTTTCAAATCAAATTTAAAATAATGCAAATTTAAAATAAAGGCCTTAGTTAAAATGATTTTTTTTCATAAACTGAGTAAACTTTCTGTTTTCCCTTTCCCTTTCCTTTTTGTTCTGAGATAGAATGAGGCTGAAATCTTAAATAGTACATTCTGTCAGTGTTGCAATTGTGTATGTCAGTCAGGTAGCCCATACAGATAATCTACCTTTGTAAGGGAATAATGTCCTGTTTAAATCCTACAAAAAATGTGGGGTGGGTTCCATTCCCACGAGGAATGAGGAATCATCTGAATAATGACAGCATCTGAACCTGGATTCCTGCATCCTCTTTGCATGACCTGCTACTCTATATGTTTTCCCCAATGACTAAGGAAACAACCGGATTGGGGTTACTGTATGTAGGCATGACTCATTAACTGAATAACACCTTTGGGGTTTTGGTGTGGGTTTTGCAGGATCAAGATATGTGAAGGATACGTTGAAGTGAGGGAGGTGGGTTCATTTTATGCCTAATACTGCTCTTAAATTAAGCTGAGATACACCTGGGCTATAATAGAAATTCTTTAGATACCATAAATGTCTATAGGACAGTAATGTTGCTTTAAATTTTGGAAAGCTGCAAGGCTTCAGAACAGTATGAGTGTATATCAGATCTTTATGTAATGAAGGGGTGGCTGGTGCCACCGGTCAGTCGGGGCAGGCAGCGAAAACAGCGGTTGGGAGATACAAAATGGCGGCACCCCAGACCCCTTTACGGGGGGAAGCCAAGTCAGTACATGATGGGAGAAGGACAGGCAGGCCCCTGGGATGAAGCTTGGAACAGGGCAGACACCGCTGGTCCTGGCGCCCAGTGTTGTCCAGGTTCCTCTCCCTGCCTGCTGGCTCCTCACGCTGTACATGAACCAGAGAAATGGGGATGGCTGTGGGCATGGGATGGCTCCTGTGAGGGCAGAGGTGGCATCATTCAGGACAGCCAGTCCTGCCGGCAGCACTGTGACAGACACAAGGATTCCTTGCAGCAGGCAGCTGCCATCTTGCGGTTCCAGCGCTCCCCGAGCTGGACCAAGCCATGAACACGAGGCTGGGAGTAGTCGGATGCCCTCACTGCCCTCACGTTGTAAGGCATGTTGGGGACAGAAGCCACTGGAGAGGCTGGGGAAGGCCCCAGCTGGGCTTGAGAGTCCAAGTTCCTCTCTGAACAGCTTGGGGCGCTGCCTTCACAGCCAGTCTCAGGCAGTACCTCCCCTCCCCACAGGGCTTTGGGCCTGAGAAAAAGTGCACTCTCATCTCTTGTATGGGGAAAGGCAGAGAGGGGTGGGACTGTTTAGCCTGGAGAAGAGAAGGCTCGGAGGGATCTTAATGTCTGAAGGGAGGGCACAAAGAGGATGGAGCCAGGCTATTTCCAGTGGTCCCCAGTGACAAGAGGACAAGAGGCAGCGGGTACAAGCTGAAAACACAGGAGTTTCCCTGTGATCACCACGAAGCATTTCTTTAGGGTGGGGGTGACCCAGCACTGGCACAGGTTGCCCAGAGAGACTGTGGAGTCTGCCTGCCTGCATACATTCAACAGCCACCTGGACATGGTTCAGGGCAACCTCCAGATGGCCCTGCTTGAACAGGGGAGTTGGACCAGTCGACCTCCAGAGGTGCCTTCCAACCTCACCCATTCTTTGATGCTGTGATTCCGCAATCCTGCATCACATATGCACCTCTGTGTGGATATCCCTAGTATTCTACGGCATCCAAGGTGTATTTACACATGTACATTTAGGTATCCTAGCTGCTTTCCTACACTGAGACCTCTAAGTTGATTTACATGCTACCTGCTGAGGATAGAGACCAGGAGAGATTGAATTCTGCACCCTAGTGGATACAGCTCACCTGAACTGTTTCACAAGTGTGTCAGGATGGGGTGAAACCACTCCTTGAAACAAAGCTTTTCTTCTCTGTTTTATCACAAGAGATGACCCTTTATTTTGACAAACTAAGCATTTAATCTCACAAATTATATTTACACTAATAATTGTCAAATTGGTTATTGCAAGCACACGTATCTTTTAGAAACTCACCAAAAAAAAAGTCATGATGGCCAAATTGCCTCTCACTGTGGCTCATGGGGCTGGTGCCAGACACGTCTGCCAACATGCTGCTGCTGCTGCCCTCAAATAAGAGCTGAAACGCTAGACAGCTGCTGAGGTCATAGAGGGCAGCTGTTCTGTGATGCATGGTCTGGATGAGGGTCCCCTTGTTGCATCTCACAGGGCTGGTCTCCGCACTGCATGGGGCAGAGGTCGCACAGGGCCCCTCGGTGGCCTCCCAGCATAGGCTCACAGCCCCCAGGCACCTTCTAACACGTCTGTGCTCCTGACCTTGGGTGCCCACCTGAGCATCCTTCATCCCAAGGGCTGGTCCAGAAGACATGTAAAGTCGAGCCATGAGCTGGACTTTTACTAAGATCTAATTCTATTGTATTTTTCTTCATTTTTTTTTTCTCTACCTGCACTCCTACAGATATTAATTTAATGTGAATGTCTTTTTACAGCTGTATCTATGGTTTATATCATTGTGCCCCTGCATGTATATGAAATATATCTTTATCTAAAATCAGTGTGTATGTGCAGGCATTCACTGCTTTAAATAAGATCAGAGAATGGTTTGGTTTGGAAAGGACCTCAAAGACCATCTGATTCCACCACTCCTGCCATGGGCAGGGACACCTTCCCCTAAAGCAAGTTGATTCAAGTCCCATCCAACCTGGCCTTGAACACTTCCAAGGATCAGGCACCCGTAACTTCTCTGGGAAACCTGTTCAAGTGCTGCAACACCCTCAGAGAAAAGAACTTCCAAATGTCTCATCTAAATCTACCCTTTTTAAGTTTAAAGCCCAATCAGGGCTGGTTTCAATCCATTCTCCACCCAGCCTGTATTTGTCCTTGGGATTCCCCCAACCCAGATGCGGGACCTTGCACTTGGCCTTGTTGAACTTCATGAGGTTCACATAGGCCCACTTCTCAAACCTGTCCAGGTTCCTCTGGATGGCTGCCCTTCTCTCCAGCATGTCGACCAGATCACTTAGCTTGGTCCCATCAACAAACTTGCTGAGGGTGCACTCCATCCCATTGTCCATGTCATTGACAAAGAAGTTAAACAGCGCTGGTCCCGACACTGACCCCCAAGGAACACCACTCGTTACTGATCTCCACCTGGACATTGAGACATGGACTACAACTCTTGAGTGCGACTATCCAGCCAAGTCCTTAACCACCACGTGGTCCATCCATCAAATCCATGTCTCTCCAATTTAGAGACAAGGATATCATGGTGGACAGCGTCAAATGCTTTGCAGAAGTCCAGGTAGATGATGTCAGTTGCTCTTCCCCTATCCACCAATGCTGTAACCCCATCATAGAAGGCCACCAAAAATTTGTATTTAAAGATGTATATATTCTGACAAGTAGGGGCACTTTCTGGTGCAGAGATAATTACAGCCACGCAGAAGGTGATCAGGGATCACCTGGCTATGATGGCTTCAAACAACAGCAGCCAGCCAGTGTCAGCACAGCACGACCCCGCATGGGGTATGTCAGAAATGGCTGCTGTGGGCATGCAGAGGGCAGGGATGGCCTATTCTGCACTGCCCAGCACCCTGAAGGGACGGTTGGTGCTACCGGCCAGTTACAGGGCAGGCTGTGAGCATGGTGGTTGGGAGGTACAAAATGGCAGCACCCCAGGTCGGGAGGGAGGGGGAAGTCAAGAGTACAGGACAGGAGACAGGGCAAATGCTGGGACCGGGACTGGGACCAGGCTTCCCCGCAGGTGTTTGTTGCCTCTCCTTTATCTGTGAGCAGACGGATCTTTGCTTGGGCCTGACCAACCTGACTGGCCACACGTCTCAGGAGATGGGGAGCTGTGGGATGACATTGGCAGGATGGTGCTGCTGGGACAAGCTGGCTCCGACTGCATGCTGGAGGCTGTAAGGGGAATCAGTAGATTACCAACATGACCCCACACTTCTGAGTGCTGCCCCCAGCCAACCCGGAGGAAGACAGGCTCCACTGACCCCACCCTACACACAAACAGAGCTCCATGGAGGGCCCTAGGCTGTAACAGAAATTCTTTAAATGCCCTAATTGTCTATAGAACAGTAACGTTGGTTTAAACTTTGGTAAGCTGGCAAGGCTTCAGCAGAGGATGAGTGTATTTCAGATCTTTTTGTAATGAAGGAAGAGTATAAAAAGTAAACTTCCATCACTATTTGACTAGAAAAAAGGCCAAACCCAAAGCTGAGTTACATAGAGAGATCACATCACAGGTACAGCTGTGGAAAGCAGACCTGGACCATGAAGCAATCAGGACAAAGCCTGATGTCGCTTTAGACATTTAAGCAAAGATGACAGATCTCTTCAGATGCAGAGTCAGCTATTGCACCCTGCAAAGCACAGATGATCTGTTTTTGTTGCCTAGGCAAGGACACATTTTATGTTTCCACCTTCTGCCCCTGAGGCATGCATGAGGATGGCAGTGCTCAGGTGGCAGATGTCTGCCTGACCCGTGAGGACCTTTGCTGACCGAGGAGGAGATGGAGGCCAGGAGGCAGAAGAACCTCACGGACACTGTCGGGTCTGTTGAGTTCAGCTTGGCCACCACCGACATGTGGCTGCGCAGCTGGCATAGCACAGAGCACTGCTGACTCACACAAAAATTACACACTCCCTGAAGGAGAGTGTAAATGGATGACAAAACCGCCACGTTCTTTCAGGGCCCACAGCAGGCCAAGAAAGGAGACCTTTCAGGCTGTGGTGTTTCTGGGAAAAAAAGGACAGGCAGACTTCATGAACATGCAACAGATATTAAAACACACCAGTGGTGTTAAGTACATCCTAACAGTGCCACGCACATTAATCCAAGCATCGCTAGGCCACTGGTCTAAAATGCAGCGTATGAAATATCCTGAAATTGACATTTTTCAAGGACAATTTTAGAAGGAGACACATGCCTCAGAAATTACACACTGAGTAGGACAACCAGTCAGTGGGGACCATTTCTGAATCTACAGGAGCAATCAATACTATTTGCAGACATCTCATCTATACAATTCGGTAAGTTTTGCTGCAGGAACAACCTGAAGGAGTTTATGGAATCGCCAGATCCTCAACCCAAGTTTTTAAACAAAATTTTGAAGCACACAAATTGTTCCTAAGAACTGATCTGGGAAAAAAAAAAAAAAAAAAAAAAAGGAGATGCCTGGATTAATCTTAAGGATTGTTCTGAAATCCAACCTGAACAGCTTTTGTGATGAGTTGAATGCTGTTTTGCCAATGGCTTGGAGTTCTGCTAGTGAACTTGTCACAAACTGACCCCCTGTCTGCTATTAGACCATTAGTCCACCAGTCCAGAGACCAACGGGGACATTTGTCAGTAACCCACTGAATTTGTGACTTCAGTGAACTGAGTACACAGAACATACAATGACACACCATAATTTTACTATAGCACAAAGTTCACTTTCATCCTTCTATCTCATTTATAACTTTTGTGTTTCCCACCCTAGCCCTAACCCTAACCCCATCCAGTGCATGAAGGGAGCCCGGTGGAAGGCCCAGGATCTCCTCTTACCAGTGCCCAGGCCAGCACAGCTGTCACACTCCCAGGTGACTGTGCTGTCCTTCAAGGCAGAGCAGCGT
Source organism: Cygnus atratus (assembly GCF_013377495.2). Lineage (NCBI taxonomy): Eukaryota > Metazoa > Chordata > Aves > Anseriformes > Anatidae > Cygnus > Cygnus atratus. The sequence goes on along the minus strand of NC_066362.1, from coordinate 189,110,025 downwards.
CAGTGGGTGCCCGCGGCAGCACAGGAGGAGCACAGCAGCAGGTACCATGGCCTGGGGGAACAACCACATTGGTGAGCACGGCAGTCAGGGCTGGCTGTCACACCAGGGAGGCAGCCATGCACTGCAAAGGGACGTGGGTGAATGATTGCCCAGCAGAGCTCCCTGAGCTGGCCCCCAAGCCAACCACCAGTCCCAGTTTGCAAAGCCCTGGGTGAGCTCCAGAGCCAGGGCAAAGTCTCCACTGCCTGAAGGACCACTTGGCTAGTGGTAGTAGGGGCGTGCCATGTGCCCTGATAGCTCAGCACGGTCTTAAGAAAAGGCTGTCCCTTTCCCTGTTTTTCAGCCCCTGGAAAGCCTCCCTGCCCACCTCTTTGTAAGACTCTTTGCAAAGAGTGATGGAGAAAAATACATTGCACTAGAGCTGATAGCCCAAGAAAGACGAGGCTGAGCAGCCCCGTGCCCCAGGTCCAACCAGTGGAGAGGCTGAAGATGGATTCCCAGTAGGGACACATGTATACACTACATACATACACATATACCATTCTGGCCACATAGATCACGGGACAGACACACACATACCACTCTCACTAATATATATAATGTTCACTCATCTGGATAGATATCACAGGTGAACAACGGGACTGACAGCTTCTCTGGGACTCCCAGGGAACAGGCCTGGACTGGCTGTCCCTTCATCTGGGTCCTTAATTGAGGTCCCTGCCTGGCTTTGTACCTCTGTACTATTCCAGGCAGCTGGAGATGGGTATTTGATGGGCTGATGGCTCCTGTGATGGGCTTCCTTTGAGAAGCTGTGCCAAGGTCTTAGGTGGCTTCCCTCACTTGTCATTGTCTTTCTGCACTCTTGTGTAGGTGCGCAGATGAGCTTTCCTTGCACAACCTAACATAGGGATCTGGCAAGACTGAGACTAGAGGCATCTGCTATTTGATGTGGTTTTGCTGACTTACCCCTCTTCTTCTGCCTGCTCCCTTCCTTGGGCATAATGGCACCAGCTGGCATCGCAGCGGCTATGCCTTTGGTACATATCTATGAAGCCACTGTCTGCTTCCCATGCTGGTTGTCTGCATGTGAAGAAAAAGATGATGATGAGCCTCCCCTGCACCAGGCATAGGGCAGAAAAGGATGTCCTGCCCTTTGGGTCCCCATTTCAACCTCCTCAGGCCACTATGACAGCAGCACACTTGAGCACGGGGGGTACCCTGGGAGGCCCACGCAGCCACTCTGCGTTTCCAAACGCAGATGATCTTGCACCTCTGTTGTCAGTGCCTCAGGGGTTTCAGAAGAAAACTAGGAGGGAAGCAGGGGCTCCCTTTGCCCCACATGAGCATGGAGGCAATAAGTTCATTCAAGCACTGAGAAAAAACTTTCAGAATAGTCCTGGGAGGAATAAATTCCTTCCATGTGGATATCCACAAGCACCTACTTACTTGTTCAGCAGGATAGGTTCCTGGGACCTGGGCCATCCCTGCCTAGGGGCCCACCTTCCCTCCCCTCACTCTTGTTGGAGGAAGAGCTTGGGCAGAGAGCCTCTGGCCTTCCTCAGCATGGCTCGTCTGTCTTGTGGGCACAGTGGAAGCACAGAGGAGAACCCACCTGGTGGGGACTTGGATCCCCAGGGACAACATTTCTGGCAGGAATTTCTCCCTGTCATTACACTGCGGGCACCGGAAACAAAGCAGCCCAGCATGGAAAGCCTGTTGCTGCAGAAAAGGGACAGACAAGCCGTGTGGGTGTGGCACCTTTGTCAGGCACCTGCCATGCCTGAGGAGCACTGGAAGGGCCTCGTACCTGGATGCAGCCCCGGTGGAACCAGGTCTGCCTGCAGTTGGGGCACACCATGGTGTGGTAGGAGAGCTTGTCTCCTACGCGCTCCAGGCAAATGACGCACGAGGTTTCCCCATCTTGTTGCACCAGCACTGTTTATGCTGGGCTGTGCTCCTGGCCGAAGGACCTGAGGAGAAGATAGAAGGAGACATGGGCAGTGACAGGAACTGCCAAGTCCTTCTTGGTTCTCGACAATTTTACCCATAATGGATGTAGTGGCTGGCTGCTGGCGTGCACTGTATGCAAGCCCCTGTTCCCTCCCCATGGATTTCCCTTCATCATCTCTGTGGAGGCTAACAACAAGGGATTTGCAGGGCATTGCTGTACGTGGACCATCCTGCATGGCTCCCACACAAAGAGTGCAGCGTAGGGGACATTATGATCTCTCCATATCCTGGCTCTGGCTCAAGAAGGGCACTTGAAGGTGTCCCAGAGGGCATAACAAGAAGGTTCCTTGTTTGCCTGGCCAGTGCTAGGAGGTGAATGACAGAGACAGAGTAGGCCCAGCATGAGGACCATCATCCTTTACCTGTACTGCCCAAAGAACTGGGAGATGCATCCATTTTCATAGCCTCAGGGGTAATGGAAGCTGTGTTTACACCTCTTCTGCTGGCAGGTAATGGTGGCTCCCCTCTCGCCACAGACATAGCACATCTGCAAAGAGCACAGCAGCACCACCTCAGGGGTGTGCTCAGAGCCCCCAGGGCTTTTGCTAGGGTTGTGGGGATCCAGCCACTGCTGGGTAACATCCTGCAGATCCAGCTTGTGGACTGCAGTTTCTGCTTGTTCTGGAGCCTCTATGAAGCTCCTGCGACTTGTGTTTCCTGGAACTCACTGAAACACTGGAATTTCCTTCCCAAGGAACAGGCTGATTTCCCACAAATCCATTCTGGCACACTCCATATGCCCCCTTAGTGGTCCTTACCTTCCTGGTTGCCTGTTTCACTACCCTTTGGATATCCTCAGGGAGGATGTTGTACACTTCACTGCTTCTTGCTTGGTTTGAAGAAAGCCCACTGGCCAGATACTGAAAAACAGGATATCCCAGGAGCTTCTTAGGTGGGTGAGGCAGGGACAGCTAGTGCTGGCTGGTGCTGAGAGAGGGACTGGGCAGGACATGGCCTTTGAGCACAGCCCCACACCCTGATCCTGCCAGGCTGCGGACAGAGAGGCTGTAGAACCAAGGGAAGTCTGTGGGCAACCCAAGGGAAACTCACCAGGCAATTCTCATGAGTGCAGAGACCACGATTCCCACTTTTTTGACCATAAATATCTGGGTCTTCATCAGCACGGTAGCACAGCACACACACTGAAGAGGGAAGAGCATAGGCCACAATCACTGAGCACACACAGACCATCCTGAAACTCCCTTGGCCCAGCCCCCAGCCAAAGGGGGATATGGGATCACTTTACTCTCACCTTTCTTCCTCATGTCAGGGGCCCTGCGCTTCATTACAGATACAGTGATCTGGCAGCACACACTCCCAAAACCCAATTCCAGAAGTGTTGGGGCTTCTCCAGATGGTCCTCTGCTCACTCTGTGGGGGAAGAAGGATGATATGAGTCCCCAGCACAGGAACCACACCCTGAGGCCTGGGCACCTGCTGCTCCTGCCATAGCCCCCATCAAGCCCCTTGTCCCCTGCCCAGGGCTGCCTCAGGCCCAGGCAGAGAACATCAGAGCCACGTCTGCCTCCCCCACCCCAGTGCTCAGACCCCAGCAGGCAGTGGCTCCTCCAGTCCTGCCTCCCAGCCTGGGCCTGCATGAAATCAGTGGAGAGGACTCCAGGCCTGGGAAAAAATGCACTCCCATCTGTCTTGTGAGGGAAGGCTGAGAGGGCTGGGACTGTTCAGCCTGGAGAAGAGGAGGCTCAGAGGGGATCTTACCCATGTCTCTAAATACCTGAAAGGAGGGCACAAGGACGCTAGATCCACGCTGTTTTCAGTGGTGCCCTGTGACAAGAGGACAAGCAGCAATGGGTACAAGCTGAAAATACAGGTGCTTCAGTGAATCGAGTACACAGAATAGACAATGATACACCGGAATTTTATTATAGGACAAAGTTCACTTTCATCCTTATTTCTCATTTATAACTCTCTTTGCTCAGGCCTGGCTGGCCTGGCCAGCTGCATGTCCCACCTGCGAAGGTGTGGGAGGAGTGACTCAGATTCACAATTCCCCTCCATGTGGACTACGGTGAGATAACACTCAAGGTCCATGTGTAAACATCAACTTTCATAAGAACACAGAGAACAAATGTTCTGTTAATGTTGGTGCTCTCAACACAGTTATATCCAACTGAGCTATGCAGCTTTATGGGAAAACAAGGTAGGCCTAGCATTACTTGGCAGATCTGAGGAAAGAAGAAATAGAGAAAAAGGAAAGAGAGAGAAAAGGAGAGAAAGAGAGAAAGGTCACCAGTCCTGGATCCAGCGTGGGATCTGCCAGCAGGCGGAGGGAGCACAGAATGAGTTCCCCTGCAAATCTTTAAGTGCCCCCCTTTCTTGGCCCCAGCTCTGGGAGTGGCTGAGACACCAGTACTTTTCCATACCTTTTAGGGCAAATCAAAAGGAGTGACACCAGGCCCCTCCCCATGTCCCATCTGGCTACTGGGGCAATGGCCACCTCAGCTCCCAGTGCAGTCACTTCAGGCCATCCCCCACACTACTCATGGCTCAGACACTCCAAGGTCCTCTTCAGTAGTGGTGATTTGAACACACAGTAGTGAGGGAGAGAGAGGAGAGAATAAGTGGTCAATCAGGCACCTTATTATAAGAAAGCTGATAACTAGGTGTTGTGGTTTAGCTGTGCATCACTTATTTTGTACACATTATTACTATTATTATTATTATTATTATTATTATTATTATTATTGTTATTAATTTTCCTGTCTTAATAAACTGTCGTTATCTCAACTCACAGGCTTCACTTTCCCGTTTCTCTCCCCCATCCCAGGAGAGGGAGGGGGGAGGGTGAGCGAACGGCTGTGTGGTGTTTGGCTGCCAGCCGGGCTAAACCACAACAGTCCATTAATTAGCCAATTAATATTAACAAAAGCATTACCAGAGCTTCCACTATCCAACTCCACCGTCCCTGAAGTCTGAGCTTTTTGAGCAGAGTCAAGATCCGTGAGGCAAGGTTCCAATCCATTTTCCATTCATCTGGTAACATTGACTGGAACAGGTCTCCTGGTTTGTACGTGATTTCTCAAATCTTCTGGTGGGCATGCTTCCTCCACGCCAGTAACACAGCATTCTCAGCTCTATTGTTCAGCACTCCACATACACATTGTTCTTTGACTAACAGTATGTCCAGAGCCAAACAGTTCTGTAAGGCCACCTTCAATACCTTCTTAACTTATACATTTATTTCTCCAAAAGCGTGTGCAGTCCAATTACTCAAAACATGCACCTGCTGCATCAAATTTTCTCAAACTGGTGTCTCTGTAGACGCACACTTGGGTCAAAAATGGCCTAAAATGAAAGTACTACTTTCATCTCCCAGATATAGTAATCAGGTGCTAGGACTCCTATTACCCACTTGGATGCAGCTTAAGATGTTTGAGCATCCTGTTTTTTCCAGTTATGTTCAGGGTTGTTAAATGTCCTGGAGGGGCACATAGATGGAACACCAAAGGTTCAGCATAAACCTGCCATTTCATGTACATGCAAGTGCAAGTACATTTTTCCACCTGAACATGCCCAGAAAGTACCCTAAGAGACTGGATATTTAGCAGTGGAGCATGTTGGTGGATCATAGAGTTCAGTTATTTTCATTTCCCCTTCCTATGCAAAATTCCACTTTATCTCATGGGTGTGTGTTTTGGGTTTACATGGCAAGGTTTTGGTAGTGGGGGGCTGCAGGGGTGGCCTCTGTGAGAAGAGTCCAGTAGCTGCCCCTTGTTAGATAAGAGCCAGTTTCAGCTGGCTCCAAAGGGACTGCCCAGAGACGAGCCAATAAGCAATGTGTTTGTGCCTCTGTGAGGAGACGAAGTGTTTTGGAGTTTGTTTTTTTGTTGTTGTTTGTTTGTTTGTTTCGGTTCTGGGAGTGGTTGAGACACCAGTACTTTTCCATACCTTTAGGGTAAATCAAGAGGAGTCACACCATGCCCCTCCCCATGACCTCTCCCCTGTGTTGCACCTGGGCTCACAGCACAATCAGTTGGGGCTCAGAAGCCCCAAGTCTCACGAGCTGGGGAGCTGTGGGATGGTGTTGCATGGATGGTGCTGCTGGGATCAGCTGGATCTCACTGCGTGCTGGAGACTGTAATAGAGACCCAAAAGACCCAGAACAACAACAACAGCAACAACAAAGATATGGAAAAGTAAACTTCCATCATTGTTTGACATGAAAAAAGGCCAAAACAAATGCTGAGTTACACAGATCATGTCACAGGATGCACAAAATGGCGGCACCCCAGGCCCCTCCCAGGGGCAGGTGGGGGGAAGTCTAAAGAGCACAGGACAGGAGGCGGGGTGGGTGCTTGGGGCTGGGCCTCCCAAAGGGAAGAGGGTGGCTGCCACTCTTCTCTGGGCCCAGTGTTGGCAAGGTTTGTCTCAGCCAACAGCTACTTCTGCTGGCAGCACACTGACAGCTGCAAGGATTCCTTGCAGCAGGCAGCTGCCATCTTGCGGTTCCAGCGCTCCCTTATCTGGACCAGGCCATGAACACGAGGCTGGGAGTAGTCAGATGCCTTCACTGCCCTCACATTGTGCATGGTATAGCCTCTGCCAGCAGCCAAGTGTGCACCTGGGATGTCTCCTCTGCCACTGGCATTCCTGGAAACAACTGCCACAGATGGTAGAAGTGGGATTTACCCAGCTGTGACTCTTAAAACAGCATATTTGTGACTGCCTTCATTCCATAAGCTCTGTTTTCCCTATTGTCTAAGTTGATGGTCATCCTCCTATCTTACTTATGACTTGAATTTCATGGTTCTTGTAACAAGACTTGAGGATAATTATCTTTATTGATGATATGTTACAGTGTGCTTCCCCATGACTGGAATACAGCGTTCGTCCCAGGCCAAGCCCTGCACCACAACTGAACACAGGTGGGTGCACACAGCAGAACCCATAGGACTCCCTCCAGCAGGAGCTGGATGCCTCTGCCATATTCAGGAGCTGCCACAGTGCCTGGTCTGCAGAGCTGTTTAGGAAGTGCTGCTGGGGTGGGGAAGTACTGGCTCTTAAGTGCCAACTGTAACGTTTTTGTTGCCGACCCTTTATCTGTGAGCAGGCAGCTCTTTGCTCAGGCCTGGCAAGATCTTAGGTGGCCTCCCCCACTTGTCATTGTCTTTCTGCACTCTTGTGTAGGTGCACAGCTGAGCTTTCCTTGCACAACCTAACATAAGGATCTGGCAGCAGTGAGACTATAGGCCTCTGCTATTTGATGTGGTTTTGAGCAAGAAGTTGACTCAATCTCTGAGAAAAAACATTCAGACAAGTCCAGGGAAGAGTAAATTCCTTCCACGTGGATATCCACAAGCACCCTGCTTGACAGCAGGATGAGTTCCTGGGGTCTGGGCCATCCCTGCCTAGGGGCCCACCTTCCCTCCCTTGACTATTATTAGAGGAAGAGCTTGGGTAGAGAGCCTCTGGCCTTGCCCAGCATGGCTTGACTACCTTGTGGGCACAGTGGAAGCACAGAGGAGAACCCACCTGGTGGGGACTTGGATCCCCAGGGTAGACATCTCTAACAGGAATTTCTTCTTGTCATTACACTGCGGGCACCGGAAACAAAGCAGCCCTGCGTGGAAAGCCTGTTGCTGCAGAAGAGGGACAGACAAGCCGTGTGGGTGTGGCACCTTTGTCAGGCGCCTGCCATGCCTGAGGAGCACTGGAAGGGCCTCGTACCTGGATGCAGCCCCGGTGGAACCAGGCCTGCCTGCAGTTGGGGCACACCATGGTGTGGTAGGAGAGCTTGTCTCCTACACGCTCCAGGCAAATGACGCACGAGGTTTCCCCATCTTGTTGCACCAGCACTGTTTATGCTGGGCTGTGCTCCTGGCAGAAGAACCTGGGTGGAAGATAGAAGGAGACATGGGCAGTAACGGGAATTGCCAAGTCTTTCTTGGTTCTGGACAATTTTACCCATAATGGATGTAGTGGCTGACTGCTGACAGACAATGTATGCAAGTTCCTTTTCCCCTCCCCTCCCCATGGATTTCCCTTCATTATCTCTGTGGAGGTTAACAACAAGGGATTTGCAGGGCATCCTGAAGGTGGACCATCCTGCATGGCTCCCATACAAAGAGTGCAGTGTAGGGAGTATCTGTGATCTCTCCACATCCTGGCTCCGGCTCAAGAAGGGCACTTGAAGGTGTCTATAGAAGATTGTCTATAGACAATCCTTTAATTGCCTGTAGAACAGTAATGTTAGTTTAAACTTTGGTAAGCTGGCAAGGTTTAGCAAAGGATGAGTGTATTTCAGATCTTTATGTAATGAAGGAAGAGGGAAAAAAGTAAACTTCCATCACTATTTGACTTGAAAATGGCCAAACCCAAAGCTGAGTTACATAGAGAGATCACATCACAGGTACAGCTGTGGAAAGCAGACCTGGACCATGAAGCAATCAGGACAAAGCCTGATGTCACTTTAGACATTTAAGCAAAGATGACAGATCTCTTCAGACGCAGAGTCAGCTATTGCACCCTGCAAAGCACAGATGATCTGTTTTTTGTTGCCTAGGCAAGGACACATTTTGTGTTTCCACCTTCTGCCCCTGAGGCAGGCATGAGGATGGCAGTGCTCAGGTGGCAGATATCTGCCTGACCTGTAAGGACCCTTGCTGACCGAGGAAGAGATGGAGGCCAGGAGGCAGCAGAACCTCACGGACACTGTCGGGTCTGTTGAGTTCAGCTTGGCCACCACCAATGTGTGACAGCACAGCTGGCCCTGCCAGATCTTAGCACAGAGCACTGCTGATCCACAAAATGGCCCTGAAGGAGAGAGTTTAAATGGATGACAAAACCACCACATGGCATGGCTGTGAGCAAGCTTACAGATTATGGGGTAGGTGCAGCCTGGTGCTGTATGTGTTTCATTATCCCTATGCTTTATAGAAAGTTTTAAAACATGCCATGTGAGTGACTATGCAGGGAGAAGACTAAAGTGTGCACTGGTCTGGCCACGTCCTTTTCAGGAGCAAGAAAGGAGGCCTTTCAGGCTGTGGTGTTTCTGGGAAAAAGGACAGGCAAACTTCATAAATATGCAATGGCTATTAAAACACACCAGTGGTGTTAAGTACATCCTAATAGTGCCACGCACATTAACCTGAGCATCTGGGTTAATGTGTCACTGGTCTAAAATACAGGGTATGAAATACCCAGAAATTGCCATGACATTTTGCTAGGACAGTTTTAGAAGGAGGCACATGCCTCAGAAATTACACACCGACTGGAAGAACCAGTTGGTGGGGTCCATTTCTGAATCTACAGGGGCAGCCAATACTATTTTCAGGCATCTCATCTATACAGTTTGGTAAATTTTGCTGCAGGAACAACCTGAAGCCAGATCCTCAACCCAAGATGTTAAACAACACTGTGAAGCACACAAATTGTTTCTAAAGAACTGATCTGGGAAAAACAGGAGATGTCTGGAAGAATCATAAGGATTGTTCAGAAATCCAACCTGAACAGCTTTTGTGATGAGTTGAATGCTGTTTTGCCAATGGCTTGGAGTTCTGCTAGTGAACTTGTCACAAGATGACCCACTGTCCATTATTAGACAGCCCTTCAGGACAGCAGGGACAGCCATTGCTGCCATGTAAGCTGCTTACTTCTTGTTCTATCATCTGCGAGTAAGTGTCAATAAAAGTGCTTTACATAGCTATGGTAATAATCTTACCGTCACTGTTCCTCGTAGATAATACTTCTTAAGCCTCTTTTTGCTTCTCTGTGTTTCTTCCAGACTCCTCAATATATCATCCAGCAAGTAAGGTGCCCAAACCAGTCAGAATACCATCCTCTCCATCACTGAACTGAGCAGAATAATTGCTTCCAATGTCTCAGATATGACACTGATATAAATACTTCCCAGAATTTGTTATTCTTTTTTGATAAGTATATCTCATCATTGACTCCTACCAGGTCTGAAATATTGTTGAGTCATGTTCAATTAGCTTTTCCAATCAGAGTGATTTTAAGCAACCTCATCCAAAGGTAGGAGTAGCTCCTCCTAGAAAAAGCCTACTCTTAAAAGTGGAATTAGTCAATTTTACTTTTGCCATCTTTGTCTGGGGAAGTGGATTTCATGAATTTTCCATGTGTAAACCACCAAAACTTGGAAGCCATGGACTGGTTATAACAGGTTTGAAACATGTAGCTAAAAAAGAAAGCCTGTTTTCAGTAAGGTTAACTTCACTGTATGGATATGCATCTTCTCTGTCATGTATTGGTTAACTGGTGAAACAGCTGAAATTCTTGTTTTGAATAAACTGCTGAGTATATTTACTAGGTGATTCGTATGTTCAACATACCCACTGTCACTCAAAACTTTATGTTGTCATTTAAAGATAACAAAATATACTTGGGACAAATTTTCAAAGCCAGCTGTCAAATCTGCTGAGCTGTTGTGCATTGTCTCAATATATGTGTAATACATATATTTAAAGAAGAGTAACTGCATTTTTATCAACTTGCATTTGCAGGTACAGAGTTTCACAGATACAGGAGATACAGGCAGATGTTGGGAAAGATGGCCCAAAATGTTTAAAGTCTTTTCTAGTCAAGTTCCTGACTATTGTGAATGTTCTCCTTTCCTCCATTCAAATTTCTCATTCTGCAATAGTATCTAGTGAAAATAGATGAAGAAAAGAAGGTTGTCTGCATAAATAATTAAATAAATAACACCCCTGAAATTGTAGAGGTTACAATGCAGAAAACTGTCAGGATAATCAATATTTAATTAACACCTCTACAATACGTATAATGTAAGAGAAGCTTCTACTACGTTAGCTACCAATACAGCTTTAGCTGTGGGGTTAGCAGAAAAAACTTCACCTAAGGAACTTAAGCTAACTTAGAAGTGAACAGTAAAAAAATGAGGATAAAAAGCAGATTAAAGTGGGAGGAAATCTTGTGGTTCCATTTCTAGAATGCAAGCTAGTTGAATGACTTGAGAGAGAAATGAGAGTACGAGATAAATCTTGCAGAAAAAATTTGGATTTTATCCTACGTAAATTATACCTTCAAATTCTGAGCTTTCTGATGAGCAGATTAATTTACAAATTGATACTGAAAAGGCAGCAAGAAACTGATACCTGAAGAAATGCTGCTTTATATGAAAAGATTTTCAAGAGGTTGAGAAATCAGGTCTGTGTTATAGGCTTATGCTGGTTTTTGGGAAGGATGAGTTAGGCTTTGTCTTTTAAGCACTAGAAATCAGTAGGTGAATTTCTTAATTGTAAGTATTGTTATTTTTTTTATTGAAAAAAATTTTATATAACCCCATTGGTGTGATATATATCACCACTTGGCAAATGGAAAGGGAAACACACAGTTGTACACAATATGCTACCAGAGCTAATTGATATACGTGATAAACTACCAAAGCTAATTGAAGTTAAGGGAAACACTGCTAATTATTTCATTGGTCTGTGGAGAAATTACACATAAAATGTCTAGCAAAGAAAGAAAATGTAAATGGTCATTATCTTGCAACCACATGTGAGATTTTGAGCATTTATGTTTTCACACCTAAAGATTTGGTGAATCAGTGCCCCAGAGCCTGCCTGTGTTTCCCAAAACCTAAAATAAGCAAGATTTTGTGTGTGTGTGTTTGTGTGTGTGTAAGATTATGTTTTTACGTGTTATTTGTACATTAGTTTCAATCTTAAGAGGAGAAATTTTTTTGCTTCAAATTTGGCTGTGAATTAAGGCTGAATATGGAGACACTCATAACTGTACTCGGGTCATTATTTTTACAGTGGTAAACTTGTGCCTGTCTTCATTTTGTAAGCTGAGTTTTCCACACATCTTTCAAAGATGCATGTGCTCTTTTACTCACTCCAAATAGGATCAATCCACAATAATTTTCTCTCTTTTCTCACATGAAAAGGGTAACGGGAGGATATACCATTGAGTATTAAAATAATACTATTTAAAAATATTTAAAAACTATTTAAAAATAAAGACAGGCAGCTTTTTGAAATTAACAATTCATTCTGAAATTTTGGCTACTTGATCTAGCTTGTCCTGACACTTCGTAGAGTAGTTCTGTACTCCTGTACTCTTGCAGATTCAAATTCAGTGCTAGGACAACGCAACGACATTAACCTCCTCCAGTTACAATTCTTTTAAGGCAACAAATACTCATTTGTGCTTATTTGTTCGTTTGTTTGTTTCAAAATAGTCTAATTTTCCCCTTTTCACATTGTGATTTTTAACCAACCATCTTTGGGATGTCCCCTCTGCTCTCTCTGTGGTTTCTCACTTGTTGCGAACTGACAGTGACCTTTAGGTATTTTAGCTGACTTTTGGCTGGGTCACTTTCTGAACTTTGTTATTCTATTATTATTAGTTGCTTTCCTTGTAATCTAAACTTCATATGCTGCAGTTTCTTCTGCAATAAGTGATAACGATACTTAAATCACTTAATTCCTGGCTCTTGCTTCAAAAGTTTTTCATCCTCGATCGGAAAAAAATAGTTTGGGGCATTCTTTCCTTTCATTGGAGTTCACCTCTGGTTATGCCATCTCCTACCTACTATGAGTCAGAGCCTAAAGAGAATTGCATGGAAAAATCTCAAACCTGTTAGCATGAGAAACTTTAGCATCAATCCACTTAAGAGTCCTTTCAAATATTTAGATATTTCAGCCTCAAACATCTTCAGCTGTTGCTGCTGCTTTTTGCTATGCCTTACAGTGACAGATAGAACTAGCAGCCAAAAGTGTCCAGAAGAGTGAGAAAAAATGCATGTCATCATCTGTATGTAGGAGAAAATATTAAGCAAAAGGAACATGTGATTGAGACTGGAATCTGTAACCAAGCAAATAATTAACACACCATAATTCATTAGGTTAATTCAGCTCTTGCTGCACTTTCAAAAGCACAAGCTGACAGTGATATTCTTCATGGTTCGCATTTTGCAAGCATAATGTGTTTTGCAAGCACCACGTATCAATGAGGAGAGGGACTCTGCCAGACTTCATAGTCACCTCCAATGAAGGGCTTGTTTGTAATGTGAAAGTCAAAGGCAGCCTTGGCTATTCAGGATCCTTTGGGTAGGGAGAAGGAAGAAAAACAAGCTCACAACTGTGAACTTCAGGAGAAGGGACTCTGGCCTTTTCGAGGATCTGCTTGGAAGAGTCCCATGGGATAAGGCCCTGGAGGGAAGATAGGCCCAAAGAAAACTGGTTAAAATTCAGGGATCACCTCCTCCAAGCTGGGGAGAGGTCCATCCCAGGTGATAGGACATCAGACAAAAATACCAGGAGTTACATGTGGTTGAACAGGGAGCTCCTGGCCAAACTCAAACACAGAGGAAGAATGCTGAGGGTGGAAGCAAGGATGGGTAACTTAGGGGGAATACGGAGACACTGTCCAAGCATACAGGGATGAAGTTAAAGCCCAAATGGAATTGAATAAGGCCAGGGACAACAGGAGGGGATTCAGTAAGGACATTGATGACAAAAGGAAGATGAAGGAAACTCTAGGGCCATTGCTGAACAGGATGAGGTACCTAGTTACACAGAACATTGAAGATGCAGAGGTACTTAATGAATGACTTCTTTGCCTCACTCTTTACTGGCAAGGACCTATCCCTGCTGGGCCTTCCAGAATTCCAGGTCTCATACACCAAAAGAAAAGACTTGAGCAAGGAAGACGTACCATTGATGGAAGAGGATCAGGCCAGGGAAAACTTAGGCAAACTGGAAATACGTTGGTCCATGTGAGGTGTACCCATGACTACTGACAGAGCTGGCTGATATAACTGAGGTGACTTTCAGTAATCTTTGATCATGGCAAGTGGGAGAAGTGCCTGAAAGACTGGAGGAAAGCAAATTTCACAGGGCAAGAAGGAACCATTCAGACCACGATAGTCCACTCTTAGTCTCCACTCTCCATTAGACTTTTGCACTGGCTGTGTAGGATTATTAAAGGGCGAGCAAGTCTTGCTGATCAATCCTTGGCTCTCCAGTCCACAGATCAGCTTATGGATGGGAATCAGGGAGTCTCGGTTGGTGCGATGTTGCCTATGGAGCACAGTTGTGGTAGTGATTGGCACCTGCTGGTCTTTGAATAGTGTTGAACAGGGCTTGGTAGGCATGGACCGGGCCCCATCATATTACAGTGATTTGTGTCTCTCTCCAATGGCCAGGGTGACAGCATACTTTTTCCAAATATTTTACTAGTTTCTCAGGATTCTGCACTTGTTCAGCAAAGTTCCAATGCGTTGGAGGTGTCCACTGTCCTAGGTACCTACCCATATCCTCCCCCACACTCCACTGCTCTTCACTACCCAACCTCGGGGAAGATCTCTCTGTGGTATTCTTAAATAGTTGTTTAACATTAAACAAAACCTGAAACACATTCAGGAGACATAGCAATAGGAACATGCTGGTTTGAACATCCCAAGGACATTCAAAGTCCTCAAGAGCTGTTGTAACTAGCCTGGAGGTGAAGGGGCAAGTTAGGGGGAGGTGAAGGACAGAGGAAGGGTGAAGAAGAGGGGGAAGGTGTCCACTCTTGTCTCCCCCCTAGACTGGCTCCCTGAGGAGAAAACTGAAAAAAAAAAAAAGGAAAAAAGAAAAAGAAAAAAAAAAGACTGCAATTATTAATAGTTTCCAAGAGATGGTTCCTGAAGTACGGAGATGATGACAATACTGAGTACAAATACCAGATTTTGTGACCAGCTTTTTTCTTGGTAAATGATACGCTAAACAACACAATTCTGGGAACAAACACAACAACCATGAAAGTAAAAAAAAAAAAAAAAATCAAAATTTTGATCAGCAGCTCTTAAACTGATATAATGCTTATAACAATTTTGTTTTAACACCCTCTGGACAGAACTTTCAGCACAAATTCTTACACTTTAAAAAAAAAAAAAAAAAAAGTATAAGTATTCTCAGGTGTATATGCATCTTTCAAACCCAATTTTCCATGAGTATGTTGTGCCAGGAAATGACAGTAACACCACAGTTTAACTCAAAAGGGTGTTCTTATAGTAAAGTTCATGTAATTTACTAAGAAATCAGTTACCTCCTGTCCCTTATATGCACCACTGGTGTAGATGGTTGAACACTTTTTTCTGCATGCAGATGAACTCTGGTGCAAAGTGAGAAGAACCCATTTGACATACATTTTCCTTTTCTCCAAGTGTTGCCAACATACTGACAGTAGACACTGATAGACAAGGCTAACTTCTGCAAATGAGCCTGGGAGGAATAAAAAGAGTGCTCAATTAGTAGCACCCTATTATCCCAAACTTTTTAAAGAAAATGCACTTTTAGTGACTTGTGTTAAACTGCCCATTTGCAAATTATTAGTATTATTTTCATTACATGAATGGCCTCGCTCAAAAAAAATCCCTCTGCTTTTTAATGGCAAAGCTACAGGAAGATGCCAGTATTGAGTGATCCAAGGTGTTTATAGTAGAGTACAGCAGGATCTGTTATTGCAGTAGGCACAGAACGCAGCAGGCGATGCACTCAAGCAGTAAATACAGCACCAAAACCCTGCTGGGGAAATGAGCCCCTACCCAGAAAAGCTCAGATTGTCCACTCTCCATAGTTCCCTATTAGTTTTTATCATCTCTTTAGTTGTCTCACCAGCAAAGTTTTAAGTCTGGTGAAAAAGTATCAACATTTTTTGAAATACATATACTGTACATTTCATTTTACTCTGACAATTTAATGGAAAATGGTGCTTCAGTGTTTAGGAGTTTTAGTCTAGGTCTAAGTAATTATGAATATAACTGAAGACCAATTATGAATATAACTATAGACCAATCTAAAGTACACTCGTTTAAGCCCATAGGCTGAACTGATGCCCCTCAGTATAACATTGTGTTTCATTGGATTGCTTCCTTAAAAACATTGTTACATAGACATTTCCAGCCTTAAGCCTTTCAAATTGCATGTATGTTGTACTACACAACGATACTAACAATACCAATAAGACACGTGAAATTCACTGGAGATCATTTTTTGAGTTCTGTACAGCCTATATTCAGTGCTGCAATGTCCTGTTCAGCATATACATTTATTATCCCAGAGACACTTGATGAAAATTTCCAGAGGATCACAAATTTAAATATCAGCTGCCTGAACAGCTGCAAATATGAAAGCATGTGATGTTCAACTCACTTGAATATGGAACATATTTAAAAGCTTAAAATAAATAATGCAGTGTCCATGGAGAGAATGGTTCATTTTTAAGCAAAGTATATTTTCCAGTATTAGAAGGTGCTTTCCGTGTAAAGTTCCCATATTCTAGCTGAAAGCAAAAGCTTGGCCAGACACATAAGACAGGAGGAAAGAGCAGTTTCTGAACAATGCTGCTATTGACCAGCCTTCTTAGATTTCCCTGGGAATATGAAAACAAATGTATATTTCAGGAAGTTGTTTCCCTAGCATCTGCTCAAGTCCCTCTACATTGTGGGGAACTGATGCTGTGTACCCTGATTTAGAGGACAAGGACCAGTTCTGTCAATACATGACCGTATGAAGGCTCTCACAGCTTTGTCTTGGAAACAGTGTAAGAACAAACTGAGTCTTGTGGGCTAGAAAAAGGGCCAATATAGGAAGGATGGATCTGTTCATCCTCTCGGTGAGGAACGCAGGCTGTACTAGCTACAGTATGGTTATTTCACTGCTGAAGCCAAAAAGGGAATGAAAGTTAATGCTAGAACTGTTGTTACTACTACCCTTAGCTGTATTCTGCACAGGACTGTATTCTCTCCCAAGACTGAGAGACTTTTCCACCTGCTCTGTGAGGAGGGGGGTCTATGGAGAAGATATTTCATGGGATGAGTTATGGTTAATTATTGGTGACACATTTTTGACTTCAGTCCTGCTTTGAGGAATTCCTTCAGGTGCTGGTTGCTGATGCAGAAAGCCTGGTCAGGTTCAGCCAGGCCATGCCTAAGACTGTGGAGGAGGACACTAGACCTCTTCTTCATCCAGGTCCTTCCACTAGCTATCAGGTTCTTCCAGAGTTTATACTAAGGTTATGACTACATCTTTCCTGTCCCTTGGTTCTCTCTGTTCTCCTCAAATGAATCCCCTTTATGGTACAGCAATACTGATTTGTGGCTCCTTGGATGTACTCAAAGTCATTCTACACTGCTCTCACTGTAAGCAGAATGAGTACTAAATGTTTGGATTTGCTCACTTTTAGGCTGTTCTTTTAATCTTTTTCTTTTTCAGAAGTTCCTGCCTAAAACAATTTTGATTCATCGTTATGTGGCATATGTTAGGTCCCCTTCTCAGCTCGCGAACACAAGGAGAGCTTCTAGTTTCAAGCTAGCCTCCCTTTGAGGAAATCATCAATGCCATTGTCTAGTTTATGCAAAAGACATATCCAACAGGTCTGAAGAGGAGAAAGCTTGCCATTAGAAACCTTTGTAGCTTTTATCAGAGATCTAGACAGTGCTGCAGAGAGACACATTCTCTGTAAATTTGTCTGCTGCAATCGTGAATCTATTTAAATTTGGGGGCTGCCCAGTGTTGTGAGAATATCCATTCCATAATTTAGCAATAAGTTCTATGAAAACACATATGGATTTAGCCTTATAATGTCACTGTCTGTCCCTGAGTTCCTGTGCTGTGATGAGAAAATATTGGTTATTTGTTTTTTCCGTGCCATAAAATATTTTATGGTCTTCTAAGTTAAAATGGACTCACTGTTCTCCTATAGGGATTATTTCATATTTCTGATTGTACTTGGACAAATCCAGCACTTTCTTTGTTATCAAATTTGGACCATAAAAGCCATGAAATCTAGATAAATGTAGCACTTGTGATGAAGGACCAGAAAGAACCTATCTCCTATGGGGAATGGATCATTTTATCAATCTTCACCTGCCCAGAATGGGTCTCCTCATTCACTTTGTCTTGCACTTCTGCAGTGTCTGTGCCCTGTCCTTAGTCCTCTCATTCCTTTTTTTTTTTTTTTTTTTTTATCTTCCTGGTAAAACATATAACAACCACAACAAATCTATTTTCTGTTCAGTGGCTTAAGAAAAGAGATATGCATGAATGATCTGGAAACTCTAGTAATTATTATGAGACCAACTGTTGGTAAATATACATAGATCTACCCTAGGTAATTGGCCAGTTGTAGAGAGATACAGATAACTTCTTCTATTATTAAACAGGCTGACACCAACTGAATAACCAAAGAGCTAGCAGACATATAGCTGCTGGCCAGGAGATGTGATTCCTCATCATCTTGCATGCCATTAAAATAATTTGCAAGTTGATTTACCCCTTGGAAGCAGAGAGCAAAGGTTCTTTTTATTTTTAGATTGTACTTTCCCTGCTAAGGATTGTTTTGGCCTACAGTGACTATTTGTGATAGCAATGATGCTATTACCCAGGTCTCAGAGAACTGCTTGGTTTCTCTAGGCAAGAGGCCCAGAGTTTTTAATTTCTACTTGAAGGTTAGTGTTATGTTCCAGAAAGAGTACATAGGAGAACACTTCATAAATCAATACTTGCATACATGAAAGAATAAGCTGAGTGACAATTTTTAAAAAAGCATCATGTAGTCCATGAACTCTTTGAAAATAGAAAACCTTACTTTTCTTTCTTTTTTCTTTTTTTTACTTTTTTTTTTTCAGAAGTGGCGACTATTGCCACTACATTGCAGTAAAATAGATAGTGCTTGAATTTTCATATTGAATTGCCATTAGCATTCCACGTCCTATAAAAGAGCCTAATAGCCTCTTGAACACTGTAGTAATTTGAGTCCATTAGTCTAATAGGCAGGGATTAAAAGTAGAAACAAAGAGATCATTAACCATGGAAGTTAAACACATCTGTTCATATTCAATCATTAAAATGACAAATATTTCATCACTGAGAAACATAGATCTTAGTATGGGAAGATTCAATATAAAATCAGTTCAATATAATGTTCTGCCAAACTTACGTATTGCTCAGAGGAGGAATTTTATAGCAGTTTCCATCTTAGATGTCAAGTGAAAGTCCTAGTACAGTTTCACCTAGTGGATATACCAAAAGAACCACACAGGTCTGCATTGGTTCTATCATTGATTGTGAGATAAAACCACACATTCAAGAGTCCATTATTCTGATGCAACTTTCTAGTGCATTTAAAAATTAGGGAAAGACCAAAGTCATGTGTGCATTCTCCAAAGCCAAGCGCTTTTCCTCCAATATATGAAACATTGATGTGCTTCTGATGTTGGGGAGTCTATTCCACTGTTCCAGCCTCTGGGATCACCAGCTCCTAAGCTGATCCTTGGTAGAAACAGTACACCCTGGCTTTTGTGAAGCATCAAATACTTCACAGGCAGGAAGCGCTACAAAAAATTCTCTTAGTTTTGCTGTTCCTTGAGGGGCAACATACTCAGTGCTTATCCTTTCAGCTTGGTACTGTGTATAAATCGATCAGGTTGCAGAAAAGAATTAATCAAGGTTGCTGTAGAAAAAAAAAAAAAAAAAAAAAGAATGTTTGTGCTTAATCACAAAAATGGAAATAAAGTTACAAAATTGGAAAAAAAATGCTTAGTCAGGCAATCTTTAAAGTTTGTCCCTAGCCCTTCTTTCCTATCCAAGCTTTTGTTCCAGGACATATCAGAGAAACCTGTGCTGAGAGGAGAGTCCAAGCAACGTCTGAGCATTATTTCACAGAATCAGCTCTTTTATGGTTTACTTTTCATTAGCCAGTCCATCCTGTGTCTTAGCTGCTCCTTTTTCCCTTCAATCTACTCCCTAGGGTTACTTATAAGAATTACTGCCCTTCCTCCATGCAAAGTGGATTACCTTATTCTCTCTTAAATTCATACATTTCTTAGCTCTGTTATCCAGGAGGAATCTGTATTTAGGAAGATAAATCATTTATTTAAAAAGTACTTATCAAATAATACCTACAGAAACAACTACTATATACCTATATACTCGCAACTGATATTTTAATTTCTTTTTCCTGTACCCTCTGGAGGTGAACTCCATACATCTACCACTTTGTGGGAGTTTTAGCGAATTTAATCTTTTGTTGTAAATAGAAAAGACAACCAGGCTGGAAGAGATGCATTAATTAAGGAATACAAGATTGTAAAAAAAAAATGGGTTCATGAGGGGTAGGTCCTGCCTAACAAATTTGATTTCCTTTTATGATAAGATCACCCATCTAGTCGATCAAGGGAAACCAGCTGACGTGATCTTTTTGGACTTCAGTAAAGCTTTCGACACGGTTTCCCATAGGATCTTACTGGACAAAATGTCCAGCATACAGCTAAACAAAAACATCATACGATGGGTGAGCAATTGGCTGATGGGCAGGGCTCAAAGGGTTGTGGTAAATGGGGCCACATCTGGCTGGCGGATGGTCACTAGTGCGGTCCCTCAAGGCTCCATTTTAGGGCCAGTCCTCTTCAATGTTCTTATAAATGATTTGGACGTAGGACTAGAAGGTGTTTTGAGCAAATTTGCTGACGACACCAAACTTGGAGGAGTTGTGGACTCGGATGAAGGTGGAAAGGCCTTGCAGAGAGACCTGGACAGGTTGGAGAGCTGGGCAATCACCAACTACATGAAGTTTAACAAAAGCAAGTGCCGGGTCCTGCACTTGGGACGGGGCAACCCTGGCTATACATACAAACTAGGTGACGAGACGCTGGAGAGCAGCCCCACAGAGAGGGATCTGGGGGCTGTGGTCGACAACAAGTTGAATATGAGCCAGCAGTGTGCCCTGGCAGCCAGGAGGGCCAACCGTATCCTGGGGTGCATCAAGCACGGCATTGCTAGTCGGTCGAGGGAAGTGATTGTCCCGCTCTACTCTGCGCTGGTGCGGCCTCACCTCGAGTACTGTGTGCAGTTCTGGGCACCACAGTACAAAAAGGACACTAAACTGTTGGAGAGTGTCCAGGAGGGCGACGAAGATGGTGAAGGGCCTAGAGGGGAAGACATATGAGGAGCGGCTGAGGTCACTGGGCCTGTTCATCCTGGAGGAGAGGAGGCTGAGGGGGGACCTCATCGCAGTCTACAACTTCCTCGCGAGGGGGAGTGGAGAGGCAGGGGACCTAATCTCTGTTCTCACCAGTGACAGGACCCGTGGGAACGGTGTGAAGCTGAGGCAGGGGAAGTTTAGGCTGGACATCAGGAAGAGGTCCTTCACCGAGAGGGTGGTCGCACACTGGAACAGGCTCCCCAGTGAAGCAGTCACTGCACCAAGCCTGTCTGAATTTAGGAAGCGATTGGACTGTGCACTTAGTCACATGGTCTAAACTTTTGGGCAGACCTGTGCGGTGCCAGTAGTTGGACTTGATGATCTTTATGGGTCCCTTCCAACTCAGGATATTCTATGATTCTATGACATACTGTCATAATAGAAGTTTCTGGAGTGTGGAACTGCCCTGTATTTCATTTCCTCACCCTTACATGGCAGGAATTTTAGGGTACTCTGTTACAGGAGAGGAAAGTCATGCTCATGAAAATGAGTCCAAACAACAGATTTATTTATTATCATTTCAATTCTGAAGTGCTTTTCCTCTTGCATCAAGAGCTTTGAAAATGCTAAAGGGTGCAATAGAAATAAAAAACTGTTTATTGTGTTCAGCTTGAAGCAGTCAGTCCTGGATTGCTAACATCTGACCAGCTGTACCTCTCAAGCCTGAGTGCATGAAACACAGCTCATGACTCAGCTGAGCAGCAAGTTCAAAGCTGGAGACCTTCTGCCTTTGTCCTCCTGGCTGACCCTGGTTATTCATACCATGGGAATTTATCTCTACACAGTGGAGAGAAATCTGTGCTTCTAAAGTGCAGATTAATCTCTCTCTTCATGAAGTGGGTGTCTGAAAAAGTGCCTGCTTCTCTCTACTGAACGAATAGGGAGCTCACAGTTACTTATTGAGGTGTAAGCATCTATGAATTAGATATCTGAAGCTGTATTTCTGCAAGAGTGGTGAGAGAAATCCTGACTTCTCAGACAGACATCAGCTCTTCTTTGAAGAGAGGGAATTGCCTGGGATTGTTTTGCCTGTTGTTGAAAGTTGCTAAGAGAGGAGTATGATACATGTTAAAACAGCCTAGTCACTCTATTAGCTGATTGAATGAGAGATGAGGGTCAGGAAATGCTGTGAGAAGGGTGGATGTACCTCCATTTTAAAACATTTACTGTGACTGCAGCTACCAAAGAAGTTTGTCAGATAAACGTTGAGAACTTCAACCTCTACAAAGTTCAACATGAGTTCGGAAAGAGCAGTCTCCTGTTTGTCTTTCTCATCTCTCTTCTGTCTGTCTCTGGATACTCTGGCTCCCAGATGCACTTTTCTACATGGAATCTCTTGTTCCTGGAAACCAAGAGCATCAGAAATCTAATTAGATTATGTTTACATGAATTTTCCAGTCCAGTAATGCATATCTAAGTAACTTGGATCATTCAGATAAGTGTCCATACTATAATCTAAATTAAAACAATCCTTAAAATTGTTTTGGAGTGTTATCTATTGTTAGACAGATACATAACAGAATGAAATAATATAGTAAGTCATAATAAATACAAATCTCCCTGGTTTATGTATTATATTTCTCCTCTTTTTAGCTTCAGGCAACTCTTTAGTAGTGTGCTGTAAGCTGAAAGGACCACATCTAAATACCTGTCTATCATCTCTCCTTAAAGAATGTTGATAACTTAAAAAAAACAAATGCAATCAGTGGAAAACACAGCATATTAACCCCTTCGGGAAACAGGCTAGCCTATTCCATTTTCTTTCCATAAAAATGTAAATCACCTAAGCACGCTCCCAAAAATAAGGAGACCACTTTTAATTATTTGTGATTAAAAGATAAAAAGACCTGTCTCTTCATAAAAATTCACAGGGATATGGAGGTTGGGGCTGAAAAGGACCTTGTGGTGCAATCACTGTTATCCCTGATACCTCTCAAACTGTTCTGTCTTAAGCTAATGAAATGCTAGTCTGAGGGCAACACTTTGGGTGTTCCTAGTGTTCTGTTTGAAGGTAGTTCCAGAATTTCACTGCACTGATTACTAGAAGTCTCCCCCTCATTTCCACCCTGAGCATATTTATGACCAGTTATTTTTTATGCCAATCCTGCTCTTTAGTTTAGGCAGCTCTTCTTTTTTTTTTTTCTACATATACTTCCCAATGTATTTATAAACCATTCTTCCTTTTGCCAAGCTGCTTAACCCATGTTGTTTTTTTTTTCTCTCTCCTCACATCCTGAAGCTTTCCACTCGTCCCTTTATCACAATGCCTTTTCTGCACTTGTGCAAATGTGAATGCAGCTTTCAGGGACAAAGCTGAGCAGAATTCACCGCTGTTCCAGACGCAATCTCACCAATAGCACTGAGTCCTCTGCTGATGACTTTTACTCCCCAGATGTTGGTTTGCAGTCAATCCACAGTCAAATATTATACCAGGTCTGTATCTTCTGTAGTCCCTTCCAGATGATGATCTAACAGTTGATTTTCTTGTTTTTAATCCTCTGGGACCTGTCCTTGAATTTTATGTTTCTTGGATCTCCCTGTGTTATTCCTTCACTTATAAGAGTTGTGCACTCCTTTACCCATTTGATAACTCAAGCCTCCTTTTGCATTAATGATACTGCAAATTTCATGCATGCACTTCTTAGCTTTTAGCCAAGATCATTAATGAAAATATTTTTAAAAAATTTTTGTTTTGTTTTGTTTTTCAAAGATTATTCCTTGAGAAAGTCCAGTAGTGACTTCTCTTCAATATGGAACTTCTTCTTTTGACACTGTCATCTGCTGTCTTCATTCAGCAAGGTTCTTACCATTTTCCATCACTCCTTTAAGTAGTCTTTAAGGATTCTTGCTGTCAGCGTTTTCCTGTAGCTCTGGACACTTCTTAAATGGAAGCTCCTGCAGAAAACAATCCTATTTCCACTGAAAATGACATTCTTGGGCTTGCAGGCAATACCAGCCATCATGTTCTATGTGTATTCTTTGTCTGTTGTTCCTATGGTGCTATATTAACTGTAGTCAGAATTTATCAATCTTAACATGAGCAAGGACTGATTTATCTGAGGGATCCTCCAGGTCACAGTGTGAAGCTGTGGTCACCAGAGAAGCTTGCTAGGAATGAAAGTGGGTTAGTGCTTCCTTCTAGAGAACTCAAATTAGGTAGCATGATCAAGCTGGAAAAATTTTCTCTTGGGGTTGTTGGAAAAGTCTGTGCATGTGGATGGATGTGCACATGCCATAATAATGAAGGGAACAAGGCTTCTGTAAGTGTTCGTCTAGATGAATACCGCCTGAACAGATTTAATGCTGTTTCTACTTAGCTGGATTGTCAATTGAGCACTATCGTGTCTGAAGAATTTGAAAGGTGTCCTCTTACTTACTTAAACTGACACAAGGCAAACAAGATAAAAGCTGGAAAATTGCATTTCAATGATATGTATGAAGATTTAAGCAATCAAATTAGGAAAACTGGCATCAGTAATGATTCTGCTACAGAAAAAAAGAAATATTTACTTTAGAACTTAAATCTTTTTAAGTCATGTTGTACTTCATCCCTCCTCAGACAGTGATTTGTTATCTTATGAGACATCCTTCAGATAACAGTGCTTTCTCTTAGTGTAGAAATAGCATTTTCCCAGACCATTTGTCCTGTTTTTGGCCTTCATTTCTCTAACTCAAGGGTAGAGACAGTGTCTCCTTGGAAATCATTATTCTTTGTCCATTTATCATCATGCAAATACTTATCAGAATAAAATAAAATGGATAATTTAAATGCAGTCAGCTTAAGCAGTACATTGTGTTTCTCTCCAAATGAACATTACATTGCAATAACATGGACAATAAAACTATAATTTCTAACTAATTCCTAAATGTCATCTATCCTCTGGAAAGCTAATGAAAAATTTAATTGTTCAAGGCCAACTTAGACAAAACTTAGGGGAAAAATGTCACTATGGCCTGTAAGATCTAAATTTTATTAAAATAAATTAGTTAAGATGTTTAAATACATGAAAAATGATTGGGCAGATGACAAAATAGCTGAGTTTTACTCAGAGGTTTTAAATAAACTATTTCTGAAACAGATATGGAATTCAAGGGAAAAACACAATCATTTACAAAATTAATTTTAGACATTATGCTTCTTTACATTTTGGCTAAGTTTTCTCTCTTCCTTCCATCCCCAAATTTCTCCCGAGCACTCTAATATGGAAGAACTGAGGCATTCCTGGTTTTACAATGTAAGTATAAAGGAGCTAATTCATGACATCACACAGAAATGTATGCTTGTAGCTGGAAACAGGGCCTCAGCAGCGTCACTGGGATTTTTGTGATATAACTTCTGCTAAAGGCAAGTTCTTTAAATGTCTAAAAGACTAGCAAATGGTTTAACAGGGGGATATGCCTCAACTAAGACTCAGATGTACTTGGCATGTGAGCTTTGCCCTTTATATCAGTTCAGCTCTAAATGATTCTTATTCTAATGGGAAAGTGTAAGGTTTGATCTAATATCTCAAATCTGCACTAATGTCCTCCAGCTTCTGATGAATATGCTCAGCTACTTGAAATCGTGTGGTGTTAAAAGAGAGCGCACCTTTTCCACTCAAGTACCCTTTTCCCTGTAACAAGATGTGAGAAAATCCTCTTGACCTATACAAAGAAAATTGGGCCAGTAAATGTTGAATAGAAGCTCATTGAAAGTTCACCAGGAGATAGGCATCTTTCACTTGTTAGAAATGATTACTCTGAAATTTCTATGAAGTTTATAATGTATGTGTTGGATTAAAATAAGAGAAATGATTGGCTTATGCATTTATTACTTTTTTTTTTTTCTTTCTTATTTCAGCTTTCTCCCTAAGCCCATGCAAATGTAGGAGTATGGCACTGTTTTTGTACAAGTCATAAAAGAACACAGACATTATGTAAATAGTTTCGGTGGAGAAATGAAGTGGAAAAACTCATTTTACAATAGAAAGAATAAATGGAATTACTTACCATTCGATGGGGCTGAAAACCACTGAGCTTTAGAGAAGTCTGATCATTTCTGTAAGCTTTTACATATAATAAGGAGCAATGGATTTTAGTTTGTGTCTTCCTGGATACAGCATCCCACCTCAAAGAAAGGGAAAGAGGAAAGAGGGGAAAAGCTGGATCCAACTTCTGATCTCTGTAACACATATAATGTCAAAGAAAACAGTACACTTCAGTGGAACTTTTCTGTAATTACACCAAAGTAATTGGGAATGGAGCCCTGATTCCAGTACTTTTTTTGTGTGCTTCCTGCTGAATTCTTTATGAAGTTCTTGTAAAAATTTATATGGAAGTAAATAATAATAATAATAAAAAAAATAATAATTAAAAAGTTATTTTCTTCTTCCCTCTGTATAGCAACATTTGTAGGAATTAACAATAAACTCTGAAGGATATGTAAGCATTTAGACTGTGTCTCAAGGTCTGGGACGGCTTTGATACAAAGCTCTCGTGAATCATCTGGGGTGTTTTTCTTCATCAGTAATGGATTTTGGACCAGGTCTGAGTGGAAATACCAGCAGAAATTATTATTGACAGTGCAATCATGTTGACATGATTGGCCACTTCTGACTCAGTTCAAAGAGGTGTCAGTTGGCCTCAGATGGGCATTTCTGTTCTGTGATTCTGCAGCCTTGGAATCAGCTGGTTGGTGAGAACTACCCACTCCAGTGACAATGTAAGTGATATGAAAGGAAACTTTGTCTTCTGTTTTTGAAAGGAGCTGTCATGCACTGGCTTTGAGCCAGTTATATCTGACTTCAAGCACATCAGCTTAACCACAATGAAAATAATACCAAGACATCATTTAGGGAAACATAATCTCATGGGAATTTGTCTGAAAGCCCTCCAAGGTGCAATTTGTAATGTATTTATGCATAAGTAAAAGTTGGAACAGCTTAAAAAAAAAAAAAGGGGGGGGAATCAGAAACAAAACAAAACCCTAACCAATAAAAAAAAAAAAAAGTACTGAAGGCAGCACAACTGATATTGCAGAACAGTTTGATCTTCAGGGACTGCTACTGTCTCAGTTTGATGACTCTGGCTATTTTAATATAATATCTATTATGAAATATCACAAAAAAACACAGACTCCAATTATGTTGCAGTTATTTAGTGCCCTATGGAATGAAGCTAGTGATAATGAACACAAGAATACTAGTGTGGTCAATTGTCCATCTTCTACAAGTTTGTCATAGTAACACTGATACTTAATTGGATTTTTATGCAATATTAAAAAGGAAATATGTATATTAAAAATGTAATATGAATGACTTCTTCATGCAGATAGTTCCATCAGTTTTAACATAATCTAGGATTCCAGTTGCTACGTTTCAATAATTTAGTATCTATTCATTTTACTCATTGTACTGGGATTTTGTTAACCTTTTTAAATTAGTATTAAAAAGATTCAGTAGGAAAATTCATTGCACATAGGTAAAAATATTCTCTTATAGCAGAATGATCATTTTTATTATGTTTCTACTTTTAAGGTGCAATTAGGTTACAAATCTTTTGGCATGGACAAAATTTTTTTAAAGCAAGTACATATAATTTTTCCATAAGCCATTTTGTTAAAGATACTTCAATCAAAAATCAGATATTACCAAGCTAATAAAAATATAGGAGGGAAGGAAGTAGGGAGAGGTGAAGAAAGAAGGAAATAAAATTGAAGCAAAAGCCGTTTCTGCCAACTTCACTTGCAATGATTGTTTGCAAATATTATTAAAAGCCCTGTCTTAAAGAGAAGGAAATAATCCAAATCATTCTGAAAGCTGATTTTTTTCATAAAACAGAGTAAGGTCAAAGGATCTGCACAGGAGATCCATTTTTTAGGCATAAAATGGCAAGACTGACCTCCATGGATATGATCAACAAAATAATGGCTATGTTCTCCACCACCTAGCAAAAAGGAAACAGAAGCTTTCTTAGGCGTTGTGGGGTTTTGGAGAATGCATGTTCCAAATTACAGTTTGATTGTAAGCCTTCTCTATCAAGTTACCTGGAAGAAGAACAATTTTAAATGGGGCCTTGAGCAACAGCAAGCCTTTGAACAAATTATTACCTGAAAGGAAAATGTGGGAAGCAGGGGGTTGGTGTCTTCTCACAGGTAACTAGTGATAGGACTAGAGGGAATGGCCTCAAGTTGCACCAGGCGAGGTTTACGTTCGAAATTAAGAGACATTTCTTCTTAGAAAGAGCAGTCAGGCATTGGGACGGGTTGCCCAGTGAGGTGGTGGAGTCACCATCCCTAGGGGTGTTCAAGGAAAGGTTGGGCCTGGTGCTTAGGGACATGGTTTAGTGGGTGACATTGGTGGTAGGGGGATGGTTAGACCAGATGATCTTGGAGGTCTTTTCCAACCTTAATGATTGTAGGATTCTATGATTCCATGAAATTAAACAGGAGATAGTTCATGCAGTAACCCTTGGGCCAGTACAGTCAGGACAAGATGTAAAGAATGTGCTCTACACTGCAGTTGGAGAGAATGGCCCCACCTGGAGCCTCTGGCAGAAAGAGCCGGGGAGACTCATGGTCAGCCCCTAGGGTTTTGGAGACAGGAGGATACAGAGGATCAGAGGCCCACTATACTGCAACCAAAAAAGAGATAATGGCTTACAAAGGGGTTTGAGCAGCTTCGGAAGTGGTTGGTACTGAAGCATCACTCCTCTTGGCGCTTCAACTGCTGGTTCTGCACTGGATGTTCAAAGTGAAGGTCCCCACTACACATCAAGCAACTGGTGCTATGTGTACAACAAGGCGATTAAATGTTGGGTGAGAATAACCAATGATTTGAATTGTATGATAGCAATTGCTGCATAATGCTGTCTGTCATCACTACTATGATTGCTATATGTCATATCAACATTATTACAGTAAGAGTTGCCAGATTAATGAAGAATGAATTTTGATGGAACTGAACAAAATGTAGTGGTGGTAGAACCAGATAAGCACAGTGGTGGTGGAGCCAGAACTGGCTTCAGCGTTCAACAAACCAACACCACACATCATCTCTCCTGCCCTGAAGGACTGTTATGATAGATGGAGCCCAAAGTCATGGAAAAAACAAACTCAATGGACATTTTAGAAGGATGGCCCATAGAGTAAGGGAATGATATCTGTGTGTATAAATCAAAAGACAGGAAAGGTGGTGGTGATTAATTGGGATGTATTGGAAAGTGTGGGACCTGGGCATAACGTAGATTGTTTAGAATAAGAGGTGGATATTGTCCTGCTTTCAGCTGGGATACAGTTAATTTTCTTCCTAGTAGCTGGTTTTGGATTTAGGATGAAAATAGTGGTGATAACACAGGGATGTTTTAGTTGTTGCAGAGCAGCACTCACACAGACCAAGGACTGTTCAGGTCCTTGTGCTGCCCTGCCAGCGAGGTACCTGGGGGTGCACAGGGAGCTGGAAGGGGACACAGACAGGAGCTGGCCCTAACAAACCAAAGGGACATCCCATGCCATGTGGCATCATGCTGAACAATAAAACTGCTGGAGTTGGCCAGTGGGGGGTGACCTGCTGCTCAGGGAGTGGCTCGGCATCAGTCAGCAGGTAGTGAGTAATTGCATTGTGCATCACTCGTTTTGTATATTCTTTTATCCTTACAATTTTATTATTATCCCTTCCTTTTCTGTTCTATTAAACTGTCTTTATCTCAACCCACAGGTTTTACCTTTTTTTCTGATTCCCTCCCAATGACTGGGGGGAATGAGCAAATGGCTGTGTGGTGCTTAGCTGCCTGCCTGGTTAAACCATCGCAATATCATAAAAATGAATGTCAGACAGACCTGCTCCACTAATCTTGCATAGTCTCTTTAATTACTCTGGAAATTTTTAATATGCTCCATTCACTGGAGAGGAAGGGAATTGAGGTATTACTTTTCCTGACCTACATTTGCACTCGTTTTGCTTAGCAGAAAGAAGTCAGGGAGGTAGGATTCATAATAAGGAAGGGTTATCAGGATATGAACTACTGAATAAAACACATGATGTTCAGCTTCTCAAAAGTGATGGAGAAGTTTTCTGAATTATTGGAGAAATCAGGAAATAATCACAGCAATCATATAAACACATGTAACACACCCTAGAGATTTTAAACAGTCTGGTTGTTGAAAACAGGATTTAACAACACTAAAAAAAAAATAAAAAATGAAGGGGCAAGTTCATGTTTATGCTGGCTTCTCCCTTGTTTATTTGGCCCACTGACTTCAACAGAGTTATTTTGAGATGTGCTTCCCTTCTGTGCCTATTAGGAAAGTCAGGGGAAGCAGAATGCAAAGAGCAATTTTATTAGATGTTATTTTCCTTATCCCTGGTCTTAAAAAGCATAGCTAGTGATTAAGCTCACGTGGTGAATCTTTTCCTCACATTAGTGATGGATTGTGCCCGTGGACAGTCTGACTCATGCCAGCTGTGCATAACCCTGTGCATCACAGAAGGGACTCACCATTGTCAGAAGGGTACACATGATCTAGCCCATGGAAAATCCTAGAATTTCTGAAAACTAGCCCTATAAGTAAAATGAATACAGTTTGTTTGTTTGTTTATTTGTTTTTCTTTAGTAAAAGATCACATCAGCATGGTAGAGGTCAGAAATCTACTTTTGGTCAAATAAGTACCAGAGAACAAAAACTTACTGCTTTATTTATCACCCCAAGATCCCTTGCCTCTTTGAAGGAGCAGAAATAGAACTGATGACACACTACATAACTTGAATTATTATGCATCAGAGTTGTGACCTAGCAAGGAAAGTAAAGGATGTTCTTGATTTTAAGTCTCCTGGGAGTTTTCACGGTGTCAAATCAACAAATCACTTCTAGTAATCCAGCAATAACATATGTCTACATGGAAATGATACACAAATTAGATTTGAATGTGAAGATTTGGCATGATGATTCCCTCATATGCCATTGAAAGGGTAAAGAGGCTTAAAGATGGTTTAACTGTTATGTACATCGATGTTAAAACCTCTTAGAAAAGCCTATAATAGGTGAAAAGGCTCCAAGACAAATGAGAGAGAGACTTTTCACTGGGAAGCTGCACTCTGCATCCAGTTCCCTGAAGAGCTGGGCACTGTCATGGATGAAATTTTACACTTCACTCATAAGAGAGAAGCAGAAACATATTTATTGATATAACGGAGTGATCTAACAAAGCTTAATCAGAAATAAAACAGCAACTAAACAAGATGCAAGACAGCAACGTACACTTGATTATTTACTGCATAGAGGACAGGGTAAGTCACACTGCTGAGTGGCAAGGTTCAGAGGGGACCCCCTTGCTTTCTAAACTCCTTGAACCAAAGAGGTAAGGAGCCTGAATCCACTCCTAGTCCCAGACTTGGTCAACAGTTTATGTCTAAGGATTATATATGACCAATCAATCTAACATATAATCTTGGCAAAGCCTACAAAGTTTAGCAAGCTGTTAATCACTGACCGAGGATCTGTTGCAGCAAGGAATCTCTTGCAAGAAGTAAGGGATCTCTGCAGCAGGAATGACCTTGAGAGGCATCCCAACTCAAGGGGAGATCCTGTCACACAGCCAGCCACCATGCAGAAGAGCTCAGAGGGCTCTTGACCTGCTCACTATTTATGGGGTAAGATGATGGATTAATAGTCATATTATTGTTTTTTGTTTTTGTTTTTTGTTTTTGTTTTTGTTTTTGTTTTTGTTTTTTGGTTCATGCTACTCTGTCCCTTAGCTACCAAGCAAGACACCTGTCTGACAGTTTTTCTAGTACCCAGCTTGAGCTGATACCGTTGTCACTATCTGCATGCGCAAAGCCTTGGATGGAGCCAGGACACTGGTCATTAACTGCCTGAGCAAGGCTTTGGGTTCAGCAGACAGTGTTTGAGCAAGGCAATGGCCAAACCGAAGGCAGGAGAAGGGGGCAGGGGGGTTACACACCATCACAGCACCTCCTGAAAGCAGCAGGAATTGGCCATAGCTAGCATATTGCAGCATCAGATTTTACCTTGAGTGAAAACTCTCAGGTTTACACACATCCTGTATGTGATTCAGTAATGCCCAGAGATAATCAGGTACGCTGAGATTAAAATACTGAGAGCTATCTTCTGTCCCCTGGGGGTGGTGTCTAATATATGTTAAATCCAATCAGTGCCTCTTAGCTTTCTTCCCTGTCACAGAATTTCAGTTTACTAATTAGAAATGTTCAGCTGCAATTCCTTTGCATCACTTTCTCACAGGGTAGGATTCAGCCCCCTCTGAGAATTTAAAAAGGTTACACCACCATTTGTCAAGGTCACAGCAAGAAAGGTTTTTCATTAATTTTAGATTGGCAAAGAATAAGAAATATTGTAATTGCTGCATTTAAGCCATTCACTGCACCAGCTCTCTTCCTACTTCACAGACAGCCAATTAGGGACTTTATTTAAAATGTATGAATTGCATGACTGTCATTAAAACTATGATTCTGAAGAGTTCATTTACTTTCTTTAATGGAAGTGTTACGGAAATGCAGTAATTTTTCAGGACAATGACCCAATCACTCAACATTTGGTAAATAAAAATGGCTCTCTGTAGGCTTGACCACAGGTGGAGCCTCCATTCAAATGAGTGCTGGGAGGGCCCAGTTCTGCTAGCCACCAGCTGGCTGCTGTGCCAGCCCTGACCATCTGCCTCCTCAGTCTGACAGCAAGACCTGGAAAATTCTCCAGAACTGGGCTTTTGTGATAGGGGGGAAAAAATAATAAAATAAATGCTCATCATTTGCAAAAACTACACAGATCCATCTCCAAGGCCTGTTGCTAGTTACTGCAGCACAACTGTGACCCCCTGGCCTCAGCCAAACGTGCTTTCAGCATGCTCCAACATCCTACAAGCCTTCCTGATTGAATGCCCTCCTTATGGCAAACGGATACACTTTGCATCTTCTTTCTATTTGCCACATATTGAAAATTAGAGGTATCAATTTAGAAGGATCTGTCTTATTCCTTTCTTTTTTTGTGTGTGTGAAAATATGCAGAAGTATGCATCTCTATTTTAAAGCAACATATTTACTGCAAAGTGTTACATCCTTGGTGGCCTGAGACTGTATTTTGCAGCATGGTTTTCATTCTTCTGCTTCATCATTAAGTACATCCTTTAGGCAGTATTGCTCCTGCAGACTGTAAGAATACACGAAGTTCATCTTCCTGAGGATTATAGGACTTCACACTGGAAATACAAATTCCTGTCCTGATTTTGCCAGAAGAGATCTGCATTTTCATGTGGTAATATGCTACCTCAAAAGTTTTCATTGGGACATACAAAACTAACCATCATTTTATGAATGATGGTTAGTTGTTGTTGGTGTTTTTTTTCTTATTGAAAATATATATATTTTTTTATAACAACAAAAATAAAATATTTGTCCCACTTATACCATTATCTGTACATTAATCAAACCACATGCATCTCTTTGCATTCACCTAATAGTAATTTATTTATTTTTTCCTGATCACTGTCCCTTCCCCAAAACAAGTGTGTAACTTGAAAGATTTCTCATCTCTGTCTTCTTCTCTGGTTGTTAGAATCACAAGAAGAGGAGACATTCAAAACATAAAAGACAACATTTGAGAACAAACAGTAATTTCTTTCTCCCTCTAACAGTTCCAGATGATTTTTTTCCAACTGAAGCAATATAGACAGTACAATTGCTCAAAAATCTGTCAGCAAAAGAAGATGCCACAAATACATCGATTTAAAAATTTCATTTTAATATGTACTAGTGTTCCTCTTTTGTTATTTGACATAGAGGACGGTGTATTGCCTGGAGCATCTTCCCTGTGAGGAAAGGCTGAGAGACCTGGGTCTGTTCGGCCTTGAGAAGAGAAGACTGAGAGGGGATGTTATCAATGTTTATAAATACCTGAAGTGTGGGAGACAAAGGGATATGGCCAACCTCTTTTCAGTGGTTTGTGGGGACAGGACAAGGGACAATGGCCACAAAATGGATCACAGGAAGTTCCGCACCAACATGCGAAAGAACTTCTTCACGGTGAGGGTGACAGAGCACTGGAACAGGCTGCCCAGGGAGGTTGTGGAGTCTCCCTCTCTGGAGATGTTCAAGGCCCGGCTGGACGCCTACCTGGGCAACCTGCTCTAGGGAACCTATTTTGGCAGGGGATCACTTGAGGTCCCTTCCAACCCATACAATTCGGTGATTCTGTGTGATTCTGTGTATTTCCAGGACATTTTGGCCCTTTTGGGTTAGCATCTTCATCCTCAAAGGAGCTATGTTTAAAATATGGATAAGATGTTTCTGAGTTTCCAAGTCTGTGTTCATCAGTCCACTTCCAAACTCCACAATGAGTACAATCTCAGACACACCAGCATGTACCACTGGCTGCACCACCTCTGGCATCACCTACAATGGAAGGAAACCGAGAAGAGAAAAGGATATGTGCAAGCTTCAGGTTGGTCCCTGACCAGGACAAGCAGGTAACAGAGGCAGAGGCTTACTGGTATCTCCTTCCAGTCAGCTTCAGCTCAACTGATCCAATCTAGTGGCAGCCAGCAATAGACTTGCATGAATAGGGGGAAAATCATTCCCAACCAACATGGTAAACTTCTACAGTCAATGACTGGTTTGGTAAATGAGAGGAGAGCAGTGGATATTACCTATCTTGTCTTCTGTAAATCTTTTGACACTGTTTCCTACAAGGTCCTCATAGAGGAGCTGTTGATTTATAGGCTGGATGAGC
Source organism: Cygnus atratus (assembly GCF_013377495.2). NCBI lineage: Eukaryota > Metazoa > Chordata > Aves > Anseriformes > Anatidae > Cygnus > Cygnus atratus. Next base: position 189,075,305 of record NC_066362.1, on the reverse strand, counting down.
AGACCGTGAGGTGGTTTGAAAACTGGCTGAACTGCTGGTCCCACAGGGTGGTGATCAGTGGCATTAAGTTGCATTGGAGGCCAGTCTCTAGTGATGTACCAGTGGGTCAATTCTGCATCCTATCCTGTTCAACGTCTTCAAGATTATAAGGAAAGATGATCTCCAGAAGTTCTTTCCAACCTCAACTGTTCTGTGAATAGCGTGGGATCCCAGTGAGCCTCAGAGTCCATCAGGAAAGGGAGTCCTACAATTCTTTAAAGCACAGCAAAGGCATGCAGATATAGAACTGAATTATCAATATCAAAATTTAATGTGAGTGGAAAAACAAGAAACTTTTCATTCATTAATATGTGCTATATTACGAAGAGCATTCATTCCTCAGCTTTATGATAATGGATGTTTTACCATTAATTTGCAGCTGGAGACATACAAGTTCATGAGACTATTGGATTTTATATTCTTTTTCTTTTTGTCAGTCTCTGTTGGTTGAAGAAGTTTGAAATCTCTAGCTATAATAAAACAGAAAAGTCAGAATCATACAACAAAAAAAAATCCCTGTTTCTTTCTCTTTTTTTTCTTTTTTTTTTCTTTTTTTTTTCTTTTTTTTTTTCTATCTCAAAACTTTAGGCTGTGTTGGAAGGACATACTCAAGGTGTTGAACATTCGAGTTTAACAACACTGATATAGGATGTCTTTTTCTGACAAGCTTCAGAGCACCTAACGAAATCTCTACTCATGGTCCCGTCTGCACCATAATACAATTAAACTGATAATCATGATTATAATTGTCAGATATTCTGAAACAAATGATACCTAAAGTACTTCATGGAATGTGTAGCATGAAAATGAAGACAATTTTAATCATTTCTGTGTCTCGGAACCTTGCTGACTAGAACAGCCACTTTGATATAGGAAGCTAAAAGTACAGGAGAGTTCTCCTCAATGCAACCTTGGTGAAGGCAGTCCTGATGCTCTCGCCCACCAAGCTCCTCATAGCCCTGGAAGAAGTTTGAAAGGACTGAATTAGAAAGGCAGCAGCACTGAAGCAAGAAGATGTGAGACCTCCCAGGAGAGAGGCTTTGTGGAGGTAGCTGGACTCTGGTCTAGTCTTGGATGTAATGGTGGCAATAATGTCCTGGGTCCAGAAATGGCAGAAAGGGGAGCCAGTGCTTACAGGGAGGGGAGGATATTCTATCCTTTACCCCAGATTAATCTAATTATGTGTGCTGCTGACTACAGCCCTGCCTGTTTTAGCCAGGAGGGATGTCTGTTTCTAGAGTAATGAAGAGTGACAAAGTGCGTCTCTGAGGCAGAGGTCCCTCTCTGTAGAGGAACTCTGATATTTGGCCAGTGTCTTTGCCTATGAAATCCCAACACATGCTGCTCAAATCACAACCTGCTCAGAGTAGCTTTTAGAAACATTCTGATTTGAGATTAACTCCACTGAAAACAAGTCTTGTTTTGATTTTCCTAAGTATAATTAATCACTTGATTAGGCTACTCCTGTAAAAGCAATGGTGGTAAAGTAAAATAAATATGTATGTAACTTTTATCCAGGACGTGACTGGCATCAACAAGGTCAGGGGTCAGATTGAAGGAGGTTACTAATAAAACACCATAAATAAAAACCCTCTCTGGATGGCCATGTCGACAAAGCTAAGGTAATTTTTCCCTTTCTCCAGCATGAATCAACTGGCTTAACAAGTAGTATTTTATGCATGAAAAGTAAGTTGGAAAAATTGGGTAACCTTAATACTTAATTTTAAAGCAGAGCTGTAAGAATTGCATGGTCATGCCCTCTGCTTACAGGCAAGCTGGGTGTCTCAACCCTGCAATAAGACATGATGGCCAGCTTGGGACAGCCAAGTCCAGCCATGTAGTAAGGCTCATTTCTCCTTGCTGTGTTTCTGTCAGCCTTTTCTTGGTGCATTCTGCTCTGTTAGCTGCTGTGTCTAACCGCCACAGCTGGGCTGACTGTCCCCAAGAGTTCAGAGCTTAGCAAGCATGCATATATCACTGAGGACTTGTGTAGGTCTTGCATGAAGCAGACTCTTAAACAGCTTCACTTCATTTAAGGATGGCAGATGACCCTTGGTTTTAGTTGCAGGCTATAGTTTTTGGACTCAAGTGCTTGTGGCTGTCACCATAGAATCACTCATGCCAGATGCATTTAGGCAAAGGTGGCTGGTTTGAATTTCCATGAATTACTGGAGTAAGGAACTTTTCCAAACTTCTTTTCTGCTTCCTTTAACAGAAATGACTCGCTTTGATAACAAAGCAACATCTTGAATATGTTTTAGACCCAGCAGAAGTTTCTTTCATTTGTCACTCATTCTCCCATTTTTTTGTGGGCTGCCCAGCCATCCATGAACAGAGTTTCACTCTTGCTTTAAGCCTTAGCAACCACGCTTAAAGTAAAAATCTGAAAAGCAGTAACAAAAAAGAGCAGCCCTATAAGGAATCAGGACTTGACTTATATCATTTTTGAGTTACCCTGTTTCCTTCAGACTCCTCAATGACACATACTTTCACATCTTCCCTCCATTGTTCAGCCAACAGAGACACTGTGAGCAAAACATTTTTGCTTTAGCTGGCCAAATGTACCTCTTCCCTGCACCTCCAAAAGAGCTGAACACAAAGAAGCAGCTCTTTTGCTCAAATCAAAGTACCTGATGGAAGTTTTTATTTCCTAACTAGTACCTTTTCAGAAATAAATTTGAAAAAGGAACTTGACTAAATTGGGAAAAAAAATAGTAATAATCTTAGTGAGACTCCTTTCTGCTCCCAGCTACATTGCTGTGAATCATGAGTAGCAGTAATTGAGTAAATGGCATCACTTAGTTAAAAGTGAAGCCAATGTAAATAAAGGTTAAGTCCTAATATATTGATTCATAGCAATATTAGCCCTCAGTTATTTCAGCCCAGTACCAGTAATTGTAGTGGGTTTACGTGGCAAGGTTTTGGTAGCACGGGGCCATAGGGGTGGCTTCTGTGAGAAGAATCTAGAAGCTGCTCCATGTTTGGTAAGGGCCCCACTGCTGACCAGAGCCGAGCCAGTAAGTGATGTTGTTTTGCACCTCTGTGAGAGCATATGTAAGATGGGGGAAAAAAAATGCTGCGACACACACAGCAGCTGGGAGAGTAAGAGGAGTGAGGAACAGCCTTGCAGGCGCCAAGGTCAGTGAAGAAGGAGGGGGAGAGGTGCTCCAGACACCGGAGCAGAAGTCCCCTGCAGCCTGTGGTGAGGACCATGGTGAAGCAGGCTGTCTCCCTGCAGCCCATGGAGTACCACGGTGGAGCAGGGTTCCACCCTGCAGCCCGTGGAGGAGACCACGGTGGAGCAGGTGGACCTGCACCGATGGAGGCTGGGGCCTGTGGAAGACCCCTGCCAGGGCAGATTCCGGGCCGGAGCTGCAGCCCGTGGAGAGGAGACCACGCAGGAGCAGGTGACCTGGCAGGAGCTGCTTCCCGTGGGGGATCCAGGTTGGAGCAGTTCGCTCCTGAGGGATGGATCCCGTGGTACGGACCCATATCTGGAGCAGTTCTTGAAGAGCTGCTGCCTGTGGGCAGCCCACGCCGGATCAGTTCAGCAAGGACTGCGTCCCGTGGGAGGGACCCCACAGCACAGGGGACGAGAGTGACTGAGAAGGAGCAGCGGGGAAGAAGCGCTATAGACTGACCATAACCCCCATTCCCCCGTTCCTCTGTGCTGCTCGGGGGGAGGAGGTGGAAGAGGGTGGATGGGGGGGAAGGTGCTTTTGGTTTCTTTCCTTCGTTTCTCACTTCTCTAGCTTGTTAGTAATAGATAATAAATCTTACTGTCTCCCTATGCTGAGTCTGTTTTGCCCGTCACAATAATTACTGCGTGATCTCCCTGTCCTTATCTCAACCCTTGAGCCCTTTTCATCGTCTTTTCTCCCCGTTCCTCTCTGAGGAGGGGGAGTGAGAAAGCAGTTGTGGTGGAGCTCGGCTGCCCACCCAGGTAAAACCACCACAGTAATATATCTTTGAAGCTCAGATAGGTCCAGAGAACTGCATAATACACTATTCTTGTCTTTGAGAGAACAGATACAGCTTCTGCTTCCTATCGAGTCCTGAAGGAAACAAGTATATGACTTCCGTGGTTGTTGAGCATGAAAAATTGCATAATGAATTTGTAAGCCTTCCAGGTGTAAGAAGTTGTTTTCCCTACTGTCTGCTTATTTTTTTTTGTGAAATATGTATGACTCCCGGCATAGCTAACAAATTCTTACACTACCAACAAATATTAAGGGTTACTGTCTCCCACATAAAAATATTTCTCTGGAGGTTTCCAGACTGTCTCTAAGAAGTACTAGAAGCGTTGAGTAAGATGTAAAATGCCTATTTTATTTGGGAGGATTTGGGTTTCGAGAGCTGCCTCTGCTGATTTACTCTTTGACATAAGTTACATTTTAAGTTTTAAAAGTATATGCTTAAATAATATAGCTACTATATATAATATATATGCAACTGAAAAATGTAATTTTGCAGGATGTGTTTTTTATGATAAATACCTCGAAAACTTACCTCCCAACTCGCTTGTACACCCTTCTTATCTTGGACTGTTCGTTGCTCGTGTAGAGCAATAGAGCTACAACAGCATGGATGACACTATTCTTAAATCCAAATACATTACTTTTATTTCTCATTAGCTGCTGTGAATTTTGTAATAGTCCAGTTTTTTCATTATGAACTTGTTATGACATTTCATTCATTCCACTAAAGCACAGAGATAGTCAGCAGAATATTCTTAAATATTTTTATGTTTTTTTCATGTGACATTTCAAGTTTTTATAACCTACGCATTTGGCAAACATTTTGCACAGCCTCATTTTGAAAGATTTTTCATCTGGGAAGCTTAAAATATGTTTTATATTTGCTGAGATTCTATGAAACCTCTAAAACCAAGATTTATAAATGTATGTGATACTGAAAATGTTTATGATGTGAATACTCTGGAATGCATTCCCATTAAAATTAGATTTTTTTACTTTTTATGTCAGAAAAAAAAATAAAATTGTACTTGGAATACCTCTTTCTCTTTTTTATAAGGAAGCAAGCAAAGAAAAGATTGTATTGCTTTGGCCTGAGTAGGTAGAACATATATCCCTAAAAATGTGCATCATACTTTTCTCGACAATGGTGTTATCATTTTTTCTAATATATACGTGATTTATGATCATTGCTGTCTGTGCCCAGGAGGGATATGCTATTTAAAAGGATAGCATTTGATTCCATGAAAACTGGCAGGTTCCTTATACAGCCTTTCTTTGCTGAAAATATGCGGGTGAGTTATTATGTTTTAAAGCAGAGAAATGGAGCTCTGGTGGATTTTCATCTGTGCATAAGGAGCCTGCAAATTAAAGTCAAATATTATTTTTGTACCTGCCTGTAGAATTTGCAAAGACAACTTGTAACAGCTCCAATGGAAAGTCAAAGAAAACATGCTGACCAACATGCTGCTGTATAAATAAAACAACAGTGATTTTTTAGGCAAACTGCTCTCTTCTTTTAGATGTTGCTGACTACAGCAGAATCATGAGTCTGTGCACTGTCCTTTTCCTTTTGTTGACAAGTCAGGCAAGCTTTTTTGAAAGATATAAGAAAACTAATTTGCAGGCACTTTCCCTTGGTTTTCCACTTAGTTATTTCACTTGTTTTAAACTGCCTTATATAATAAAACAGTAAGCAATTGCTCTAGCATTATTAGAGATTTAAACGTATGTGGTATCTAATTTTCCAACTAGCAGGAAGAACTCAGCCTCTTATGTTTGTCTGTCTGCTGGGATCACTGGTACATATTAATTTCCCTGTTGCCTTTACCTTCTCAGGAGCAACAACAACAACAAAACAACAGAGGTAATAACTCAGTATCTGATTCAGCTTCTGAAGTATAGGATCTGTTTCCACTTGAACAGTTGATAAAGTAACCCCCAACGAGACTGGAGCATACAGGTGCAAAAAGACTCACTTCTATGACTTCTAATGAGTATTTATGATCTTTTGCACCTGGAGGATTTAGAGCTTGACTTGGTGTTCCCTGAAGTCAGTGGAAAGACTAACATTGTCTTCAACTTACTTTGAATAAGGTCAGGAGTTCATGGTCCAACTCCACAAACCAAACTGAAGTAAAGTGCTCCAGCATCCTCCTTTGCTCCCTGTGAAAGTTGGTCAAGGTTGGAAAGTAAGGGAGGAAAGACAGAGATTGGCAAAATGGTGCAAGTGAGATAAAATTAAAGAAAGAGCTTTTTTTCTATCAGTTTCTACCAGAATCTATCAGTTCAATTCTGCGGCACAAAAGGGAGATTATTTTTATTATTGGAATGTTAATGTGTTTTTAAAAGGGTTCACCCATCTGAAGTTAGAGAACAAACCCCATGATTTTAGGGCCTTTTTTTTTTTTAAGTTTCTCAGGAAAAAAAAAAAAAGAGAGAGAGAAAAAAAAAAGAAAGAAAAAACAAAACAAATCAAAAAACAGAAGGATGGAAGAGCTTGATATGTACAGTGTATCAGTAAGGGCAGTCATAAACAGGAACAGTTTCTCAGCTCCTGCTCACGTCTGTTAAGTGTGCCCTCAACACATGCTCACAATAATGTGGCTTTTCATCATCTATATTAGTATTTATTCTGTGTTTATTTACTTCTTTGTGGCTCTGCAAAGATGCCTTTGGAAATACAAGTTCACACTGGAAACGTTTCTATAACTGTGCTTTCAAATCTTTCTCTTAGTGGCTTACCTGCATCCTGCTGAGAAAGCTTCAGTCACCTTGCACAACATAGCTAAAGTCATTACCCATGTCTCTGTGTAGGAAACCACACAGGTTAATCATGGGCAGAAACCCCTCTGCATTGAATAAGATATCCATAACAGCTTCTCTTACGTGAGCAAAGAAAGCCATCAGAGGTCAGCGCTTCAGTTTGTCTCTTATGAGACATCTGGAAATATATTGCCTCCTTGTAACAGCAAGAAGCTTTAGATTTAACTCAAATGGGGAAGGGAGGGTCTCAGCTTTAGCATCACTTCCTAACCACTGTGTTCTTTATTTTATTTTCTAAGTAAAACTTCTGTGGCCCTATCTTAGCTCTGCTTGCCTCCTCAATAACTTATCTGCCCAACAAACATTGGCCAGTTGCACCCAAACTTTAAAAAGTTGTCCAGTTCCCAAAGCAATCTCCTTACAAATTCAAGAAAAAAGGCAGCCAAGGCAGACTGTTTAGGGCCTCCACTGATGAAAAGGCTGCTGTGGAGGTTTAACCTTGATTAGACATCAGAGGATCCACGTGGAGCAAGCCATTATTAATATTGTCGAGAAGTGAAAAGCTTCATTCATAGATCTTGCCTGCTTAGACATCAAAGTCAAACAACCTCAAAAGAAATCTGTGGGGAACCAGGCATCCTTAGTTCTCATATTGATCATACTACTTGTTCTGAAAGTTTCTCATCCGAGCTCTGGCAAGACCTGACCTTGCAAAGGGAACATGATGTACAAGCAAGGCAAAAAGCTCTGCTTTCTTTCTTATTCTTAAAGTTAATGCCAGGTGAATAATTAATATCAAACTATATATTTGGTAAGTCATCTTGTTTTCTGCAAACAATTTCCCCCCACCAAAAGAAAAGAAGAAGGAAAAAAAAAAAGGAGAGAAAATGATATCCATTTTTCTAATTTATTCACAAAATCTTTGAATAATTATTGTCCTGTATCTTGTTTGTCATTCAATGTTAGCTGTTTGTGAGCGAGAATTAAAGATTTTCAGTTGGGCACAACGTGTAATTTTGTTCAAGACTCAACTGAGCTCAGTAATATGAGCATGATGGACCCCGCCAAAACAAATTCAGGAATTCAAGTGAATCTTCTGTGCAATTTCTAGGCAATATTTGCTCATAAATAATCACAGGCTAAATAGAGAAATTGTCTGGGTGATACCACCCTTCCTTTTCAAGCTATGCCCTGTCTCAGAAGGCATCTATTAGAGAACACGCTCATTTTGTTTGTGGCATTTCTGTGGCCATCACTGGGAATTCTTGCAAAGGGAGTGAGAACAGAACATGCAATGAAATCATCCAGTGCTACCCTTAAACATCTAAAAATGCTATCATTCTTTTGTAAGGTTTGAGGTGGGGTTTTCTATCCACTTGTTTTAGGGAGAGGAAGTGTTTTCAAAGAGCAAAGCTGTATCTGGACAAAGGCCAAAAGGCATTTCAGGGAAGTACCACATGAAATTTGTACCCCTTTCGCACAAATCGTGCCCAAAGGTTTGATTCTAAATAAAAATCTCAGTGCTATTGATAGCATGGAAAAAAAAAAAAAAAGAAAAAAAAGAATATACTGAAGACATTTTCTGCATTCAGAATACTTTTACATATGCTAAATTTGATGAATGATTTGGAGATAATCTTTATATTCTTTTAAACTACTGATTGCAATAAAAGGTTAGATAAAATTATCTGCAATATAAGTTATTTTCTTTTAAACTAGTCAAATGAAAGTAAGTAGGAGAAATGACAAAGGAGTCAGCAGATGAGGAGCAAAGGCTATGTAAACAAGTAATCCAGTCTTTGCTGTATTCTTTCTCAAATATTTTCTGTGTTATATTGAAGAAGTAAGTTATTTCATTTCCTTTTAATCTTTTATTGTGGTCTACCACATTTTGATAGCTAGTATTTAATTTTGCAATCTTGGTAGTGAACTATGTATTTCATCTTTTAATTTCATTTTCAAACCAGGCTTCTAAGTAAGTTAAGAAATATTACTTCCCTACACATACACCCAATACCTTTTATTTTCATTTTCCTTGTTTTCTGGTACCCCTTTCTCTGTATCATTATTCTGATGCATTAATTATTCCCTCTCATTTATTAATTCATATTATTTCATTTTCTCCCCCTGAAAAGGTGCAGTTTTGTCCTTATCTTTCTGTGGATGTGATGGACTTTTTCCCATTTTGATTAAAATTCTTCCCATTTCTTGGAATTTTACTTTCATTTTGTTACTTTCTTTGAAGTTTCTGCTTTCAGCATCCTCCTCCTCTCTTTACCAGTCTTCCTGAGTGTGTCCACCAGAGGAAGACTCATGACATGCCTTATCAGAGGAAGACATCAGAAGGCAAGTGTTCATGTAAACACAAAATACCTGGCTCAACACAGCGTGGAGCACCTTTTCTCCACAGACACATGGGTTAAGCTGCACTCTCAGGTGAACCAGCCCTTGCCCTTTAGGTTGTGCTGCTAACAGGACCTTTCTGTGGAAAGCCTTTCTGGGATTCTTTCCTCTGAGTCCTATGCTGGGCAGAACCTCCTGCTCCAGAGCAAGCACCAGCAGATCCTGCATTTGGCTCTACGTCCCAAACAAAATGAGGAATATTTATTAAAGCTCGGGGATGTGTCCTCATCCATTTGTACTTTTATGGGGCACCTGCCTTGGAATTTACAAGATGGTGTTTATATTATTTTAATGTTGATGGCACATGTTTACGAGAATGTAGCTGTGTGATTAAATATAAAGTGCTAGATTAAATAGTCCATTCACTGTAATCAACTAAATGCCTGATTAAATAGCAAGAGAATATTAATTGGATTTATTAAAGTTTAACAAATATGTGGGCATTATGCATTAATACCTTGAAATACACTATTGATGTTTGTACCTCATTAGTTAAACAATCTCTCTCTTAAAAGCACATTAAATGTACTTGCACCGACAACAGACCCAGTGCCTAATTTATTTTACCTCAGTAGTGGTTTATTTTACCCTGTTTACAGCTCCCCAGGCATTCACTCAAAGACCAACAAAATATTGCATTCAGTTCCCAGCTGCCCTACTTCAATAGAAATAAAATGTACAAACATTCATTTTACGTTTTTTTGAAGCTTCAGTCCAAGATACAAAAGCTCACCTTGAAGTCACTGGAAAATTTCCTATGAGAATATCTATGAAATTCCAGCATTTAATTGAAGTCTAATTAAAGGTCTTCTTTATGATAGATATTTTGATAAAACAAGGACAACCTTACCAGTAGAGATGCTGTAGCTAAAGGCATTTTTTCAAGAAAAGTATCTTTAAAAGTTGGTGGTGGTTTTTTTTTGTTGTTTGTTTGATTGATTGATTATTTTTGTCCTATAATATTACTGGATAGAGAAGAGGAAGGTAGTTGTTGCTTTCTTTTTTTTTTTTTTTTTAATAGCATCTTGGCAGGATTTTGGAAGTTACTGTAACTATGTATTCAATAGGTCATGCTAATCTCTAGCAAACAGCCCTTGTCTTTCTTAATACCATGGTTCGTATATGTTACTAAATCTTTTGTTGTTGTTGTTTTGTTAAAGATGCAGTGAAAAGAGGTGAAAATAGTTTTAAATGTGAATTATAATGCATCTGAGTACTTTAATAGTATCTTTGCCTTCCTTTTAACTATAGGGAGTTTATATATATATATATATATACATATATTTATACAGGGAGGAAGGATTCCTTTTCTGCCATTGTGACAGCTCTCTGAGATGATGCTTCTGCTGTTCTTGCATAGCCAATTTTAATATAAGGACATCATTTTGCAGAATTTCTTTTTTCAGTAGAAGAGAGAAGTTCTTTCTAGGTGTTGGTGGCTTCATACCAATCTATTTGTCCATAGTTTTTTGACCTTTTGTCTTTGATGGTTTCCTGAAGAAACATGGTAATGGCCTTCGTGTCTCCTCATGTGCACCATACTTTTGCTCCTGGCGTTCAGTTTACAATCAGAACATTTACTCCTGAGAGTCAGTTACTGATAATTTGATGATGATACATACTTATATGTGGCAAAGTGTTCAGCCCATGCACTGTATACAGTACTGTAGTTCTTCTTTTGCCTCTGTTAGAGCTCAGGTCGAGTGCTCTTGAAAATGTTGTCACCCTAAGACATCGGTGTCTTACTTGCTCTTGAAAGATTCGCACTTCTGATCTTTTCAAGCTTAGTAAGTCCTCGTACCACAAGGGAAAATTCAATTTCCAACTTGTTTTTCACATTTTCCCTTTCCTAACACCATGTTGAAGCACTTCATTCTTCTGGTTTTCTCATCTGTGGCTTTATTTTCTTAGTATCAACATTCCTTTCTGTTTTCTTGTCTACCTCAGCAGTCAAACAGTCTGAATTTTGCTGTCGTATCTGCCACTTTCAGTGCTGTTTCTTCTATCAGTCTGGCATTGCCTACAAGGCAGAGATTGCAGACCTTTCTACCTCCCACTAAGGCTGTGCTTTCTAGTTACTCAGGTGCTTCCAAAATACTATATTTCAGTCAACATAGTGTTGTTATCTCAACACCAGGTAATTGGTCTGGCATCTCTCTTTTATCTCCATCCTTTTGTGGAACAAATCAACCAGTTAATTGCATTTTCTGTTTTTGTTTGTTTGTTTGTTTGTTTGTTTTGTTTTGTTTTGTTTTTTTCATGGATTTTCACTGTTCTTTCCGTGGAACATGTTGTATGGAACACCACTGAGTCCTGTTTTATCTTCTACAAAACAAAGTAAACCACAGCAACAAAAAAACAAAGTTAAAAATAAAATAAAATAAAACAAAAGAAAACAACAACAAAAAAGGAACTTTGACGTATTAGGTTTTGTATCGTTAAAAGTTTCTTGTTGTTTTAGGTCACAATAACGTCTTCACAAATCTTCCTACAGTTTCCAGGCACTGTTTTATGTTTGGTGAATGTCACTGGTTGTGATCTCTTCAACAGTTTCCCATATTCATGGGGGCCTGTAGCTTATCTCTGATAATTCAACAGTTTTGCAATTTCTTTAACTCCCCCTTGTTCATGTTCATGCTCATGTTCACGTTCATGTTCACCCAACACTATGCTAAAAATAGAACTTAATTAGGGTGATTTATTTAGACAGTACCTGCTCATTTTTTGTTCATCTAAAAAAAGAAACCAGGCACTTACTAAGTCCAAGGCTACCCAGCTGCTCAAAATTACTTCTTATCAGAGGAGGGCCTACACATTAAGCAGTAGAGCCATATGTTCAATGAGAATTAGTCCTTATTCGCCTGGTCAAATCAAACAGGGTAAGCTCCAGAGGGGTCTGCTGCCCTAGGCACAGTGCCCAGCCCAACCAGTCTGTTGCTGAATGCACGATCAACCTTGCCAGCTTGAAGTTACCTGCACAAACAGCTTTGCTGCCCCTGGAATTTGGATACCCCAGGCCACCACCTGTTCTTGCTCTTAGGAGAGTACTTGCTCTGAGTTCAAAAGTAATTCAGAAATACTGGAAAATTCTCTGCTGAGGGGAAAAAAGCATCTTCTCAGGTCTCATTAACTATTTTGCAAATGTGAAATAAAACAATAAGACTAGAAAACAATCACTGTACAACTTGTTTGTCCAGAGAAATGTTCCAAGATAAAATTATATACCACCTGTATCTTAAAATGTCAATGCAGATGTATACCAGCACTAATTACATGACAGGCTGTGGAAAGGATTAGTAGTACAAAAGCCATCATGCTGGGAAACCAAAGAAGCAGAAAGAACATTAATTTTTATCTAAACATAGAAATCTACGTGGGCTAATTAGTCTTGCTTAAAAAAAAAAAAAAATCAACAGCCACAACAATGGTGAGAATTAGCTTTTGTAATGTTAAGCTGTAGAGGGACTTTCTGCACAGTCCATAATATAATTAGTTCTTGTTTTCCTTCAGTTACATTAACTAGTTTCATCGTCCTGATGTTGCCATTTAAATTACATTTCTTATTAAAGTTCTTTCAATGCTGCAATTGACAGTAGTTAGCACTACTTGCCAGACTTCTGCATCCAACCTAATTAGGTGTGATGTCCTACAAATTATTTTTAGATATGTTTCAAGCTCTCTAATTATGCTCAATGCACTGCACTGCAAAGAAAACAATCGTTGTGTCAGTGTCTAGAATATGGTCCATGGACAAAATTGTCTACACTGAGACTTCTGAAGTGTAGATACAGAAAGGTGACTGCACAGTAAGTTCTTCTCTGCTGAGATGGAGCAACATAATCTTTTTTTAAAACGTGCTGTTACTGTTTAGCAAGATACAGAATACAGACAGATGAGTGGCAAGTCTGGAGGCGAATATCCAATTTTTTTTTTTTATTATTATTTTTCTATCTTCTAAATTGACTGGCTGAATGAGCCTGCGCATTTCTTGATGTGAACCTAGTTCAAATTATTCCCGAAAGAAATGCCAAATTCAGACCACTGCTCCATAAGAGCTTGTAAAGCTAATGGTGTTATCACCTCTCACTGTCTCTCCTCTATCTTCTTTGGAAAGGAACAACATCATTTTTAAATGAGAACTGTGCTGAAAACCAAGATGTTCCTTGAAGTTGGATGAAAACAAATTCTGTTGACATGTGCTTTCCATTCAATCCTCCCAATGCTCAAAATCAAAACACATCACAGGTACACTTTGATTTCAGGAATGCTGGCAGAACAGAGGCAATGCCTTTTCCTACCAGTGTGATGTTTCTGCTCCTCAATGGCATATCTACCAGGTTGGTCTGGAGCTGAGCAGCCCAGGTTGTCAAGGACTTTGGCCTTCTGGATCCCAAAATGCTAGCTCTTCCTGACCACAGACAGCATTTTTCCTTACTGCTGCTAAGAAATTTTACCACATTCCTCCCTGATCTGATGACATTGACTCCTACATATAAAATTCAAACCTCCCCCTTTTTTCTCCATTCATGAAAACATTGTCCATAAGCCAATCAGTATCTCTGGCCTCATTTCCCCTTATGTCTCCCAGACGTCTCTGACCATCCTACTAGAGAAAAGTTTCATTTGTATCCCACCTCCCATGTTGTCTGTCATGAATTGACAGTAACGGTATTTCAGACACTTCGGATGTCCTCACTTGGTGACAATGGAGGTGCCACCAGCTATTTTAATGCTCTTTAGTCTCCGTGGGTGGGATTCATCTGATCTCTGTGTCTAGATTCAAACTTGTCATCTTTTTATAGCTAGCCAGATGAAATGGGCACTCACAGGATAGCCTTCTGCTGACCTATTTTAAGTGCCTATTTCAGGATGAAGTGTCTCATCCCTTAGAAACATCTATTTCTTGCCCTGATAAACCTCACCTTCTGCATCTAATCAAGCTCTTACTGCCACCAGTGACCTTGTTTTTCTAATGTTTCTAACCTTTATATCTAAAGTAACAAGACTAGGAGTGCTAGAACAGATTGTTCAAATTTGTTCAAAGTAAATCTTTGCAGAAGATCTTCAAAACTAAACTCGGGTCTAGCGGATTAGGCTTTCCATTCTGTGAGAGGCTCTGAGGTTTTTAAAATTTTATCACTAACTAAATAGAACAAGAAGTTAAAATGTTGACATTTTACATGACTCAACTATATTAAAAGAACAATAAAGCTCAGGTAAAAAAAAAAAAATCTGTCAATATATCTGAAAAATTCTTTTTCATTTTCCCTTTGCTAAAAAAAAAACCTTCACATCTTAGGTAAAGCAGTTGATAAAATTTGGAAATGCAGTTGCATTTTTTATTTTAAAAGTTGAAAGGACATGTTTCAACCATGTCAGTACCACATCAGGAGACTTCAAAACCCAGTCCTTTCTCCTACTGAGTTTTGTTTTTGATGGATAACTATTTCCTGACCCCAGAGACTCATCTAAGGATTCCTAGGGAGTGTCAGATCAAGGAAATTTAGATTTAAACAAACAAAAAACATCTTAACATAAATCAAGGTAGGTCAGGGCTGCATTTCATATCAGCTCTAGAATTCTATATTTATTTCATACTCATTTGCAATTACTGTAGTAAAGCTGAGCAACCCAGCACAGTTAGTAGTTATCACAGATGTTTCCAGATTGAGGTGTTATGAGCTTGGTTCAAAGCCAAAACTCATTCCAAAGGCATGCAGGAGTAAAACCATCTGTCTTTCACAGGCCAACACCTGTTCGAGGCAGCTTTTTTAAGTTAACACAATTACCCAAATAAACATGCCTTTCGAAGACACATAATGGTACAAGGAAACAGTACAGGAGAAACATCTCCTTGTGGTGTCATGATGGCTGGACACCCAAGATCACCACACATATGTGTGTGTGTCATAGTGTGAGTGTCTAGAGGGAAATATGTAAAGGGTAATATGTGATCATGTTGCCACTGCATTCGGCAGTATTGAGACCTACTCTGATTTTATTCTGCACTGTGTAGAATGACATTTTAGAAATATTAAGCTAATTACTTCCCTTGTCAGTTTGGCAAGAGCTGAGTTTTTAATATTTTCAACAGGAGCAGCCTAACCATTTGTATCTCTTTCAGCTTTCATTCTGGAGAAATATTTAGCCCTGAGTTCAAACCCTGCTAAGTCTTTCACATTACACTACGAAGAATCAAACTGTGGCGCTAGAGGACCAACCTCTTCTGTTGTCCTAGACCTTACAGCTCTTAAATTAATAACAGGAAGATCTGCTAGCAGTAAACTAGACTGTCTTCTTCCCACCATATTAGTGTTTTATTCACTGTGAGTTCGAATCTAAGGCATATCTCTTCAGTGGTTCGAAATAAAAAGTCTTGGCCAATTTTGCTAAATGCCTGAACTGTGTCAATCTCTGCTATAGCTTTTCATTGTTGAACTAGTTTCCTGATCCCATCAAATGTAGGGTGGCCATGAGGCTCTGGAAATCTCTTTCTTGCAGTGCCACTATTTCAAACTAAGATTCCTTCCTGAATAAAAATAATTTTAGGCTGAAGTTTCTTATATGTTTTCTTCTCCCAAAGAATGGGTTTGGAAATGTCAGTCGACTCCATTGGGTTGCTTGAGATAGAGAAGTCAAAAAAAAAAGTCTCATGTTTTAAGAGCCTTTTTTGTAGATGCTATATTCATGCTTGGGTAATTGAAAGCTAGCATCTGCATATGCACATACACAACTCTGTTTCGCCATGGACTTAATCATTTTGTTACATTTACTATTTTTTAATTATTATTTTATTTAATAGGAGAAATAAAAGTACAAATGCCAAAATTCTAAAAGCTTTGGTTTTCGTGCATAGCAACAGTCTGAAAATAAGATTTGTTACAGAGGGAACCACTTCTTTACTCTGTAGAAGAAGTAGATATTGCCTTCTGTTACTAATATTGCCTAGTGCAGGTATTTTGTACCAGGAGGTGCTAGTCTGTTATGATCCCAGTAAGAAAGGCACTCTGTAAGGTATCACTCACAATGCTATTTATTAGAGCTAGCACAATAAGAAGAGAATAGCATAGATAAACCTACATCCCTTTACATACTGGGAACCCCAGGTGGGGTATGATCAAACAGGACTACAACCCCCACACAGCACACCATGCAGACATAGTCCATAGCAGAGATTATCCCTTTTCAGTTGTTCAAGCTATTATGGGATTTTAAAGGAATTTAAAGGAAAGAGCTATATTTATCTACAGTCAGAAAATGTTCACATGAGAACTTCTTGACACATTTTTTAGGTAAGAGGAAGGCCACCCAGGTGCCATGATCACCAGTACCGAGAGGGGGATGCCTGCAGGCTCCTCTGTTACAACGAGCTGGCTGAGATTACCTGTGGACCACCACCTCCTCAATGTACAATGGTCTTCTGATCACTGCAACGGACCAATGTAAAATCTTGGTTTGTTACTTATTTTAAGCTTTCTTGGACATTTCCGGATTTCAAAGGACAAAGAAATGACAGGAACTTCACTCTCTTTTAAGATAATATATAACACAGCTGGGATGAATCCTGCTAAGGAGATATCTCCTGCAAGCAGGACCTAGACAGCCAGCTTGCATTAAACACACAATGTCTAGACAGCTAAAGATAGGCAAGATGAGTGCCACACCATGAGTCAAACACTTGAATCAAAATTAGGGTAAGCTGTGGAGGAGCCTGTAGGATGTTTGGCTTAATAGTGCCATGGTTGTGCTGCGATAACTGCCTTTGCTCTTCCCAAATTGTTATGGACGGGGGACGGGGGGATGTTGAGTGTCAATGTTTTTGCACATTAACTGTGACTTCATACATCATTACAGCTTGTTCAAGCTTGGGCAGAACAAGTCTCTCTATGTTAAAACACAGAAAACCAAGGCTAAAAGAAAGAACAAGGGTGCTCTCTGGGATGAGTTCAAAGAAAAGAGAGGACAAAGTGCTTGGCATACCCTGGGTAGGTAACTCCAGAACCTGGAGGTAATTCATCCATAACAGGAATACCATCATAGATGGAAAATATACCTCTTCTGGACTGCAAAATAAATAGTTCACACATCCAGATGGATTGTCTGGAAAGTTAGAGTTCAGAATTGTGCACCCATTTAGACCAGATTTCAATCTCTCCTTCCCCTTCCCCTTCCCCTTCCCCTTCCCCTTCCCCTTCCCCATTCCCTTCCTCTTCCCCTTTCCCTTCCCATTAAGATGCTGCAGGAGAGATGGACACCAGCATACAAAGTTTACAGCCTAGCCATATTCAAGCATACTTTATATTTACATAAAAATAATAATAATAATAAATTAAAATACCCACAACCCTTTTCCAATAAGGACTCATCCTATTGAACCATTAAACTTTTCAAGCTTTTTGATGTGTCAAAGGTCGGTAATCATTTTATTTTAAAGGAACAGCTTCTAATTAGCACAATTAAAGCTGGAAAAACTAAAAATCTTTACTTAAACTATTTTACCTTTTTTCAGGGTGTGTGAAAGATGGGCATTTTCAGCAGATATTTTTTGCTTTAGAAAAATTAGTAAAAAGAAACACCTGCCATGTTTTTGAAAACAAGTATCTGCTCAATAATAAAGAATAACCGGTCTTGCTAATAGGGACAATTTTCAGTTATTAGTAAAAATAAATAAAATACACTTACTTCAGGTACTTTATTAAATTATAGCAATACCCTGGGAAATAAGATTAGGTCTGGAAGGACTTCATTTGTGTATCACTCCATTATAAAAACAAAGAATAAAAAGACAATAAATAATGAAATATTTAGCTTTTTTATTTTTAGAGTTCAATCATTGGCTGCTACTAAAGGAATAGAACTGTAATTTATTCATACTATACTCTCAAAATAGTTAACAAAGTGGGAAAGAATCTGCTATTTTAGCAGAGCTGGATCACGTTTAAGAAATTAAATCTTCTCCAGGATTGAGACTCACTTACAAAAACTAGAGGACACCGCTTTCAAATAAATCAGGACACTATAGAGAAAGATCTTCTAAAGGATGTTGTAAAACTGTCTTTGACAGTCAGCTGATGAACAGAGTGGAAGAAAAGTTAGAACTAGGAAAAAAGATAAAAATGTTGAAGTGGTTCACAGGAATGCAGATGCAAAACTTTATATTGAGAAGTCACTAATGATAAAGGGAAGTACCATATGATGACAGAAACCGCTAGAAAAAACCCTTAGGCATACAAAAAAATTTCTGTAAAAGGAAATTAAAGTTGTAACTTATTGGCACTAAAGCTTAAAATGACTCAGAAATTATCTATTATTTTACATACAAAACCAATCAATAAGGCTTATTTACAATCTCTAATGCTAATCTCTCTGCTACTTTTGCAGCTTTTTATGAAGAAAAATTCTCTACTTCAGTCCTGTAAGAAATAAGAAGAAAGTTCTAGAAAGAGCAAGCTTGTTAAAGCAGTGTGAAACTTTTAAATGAGTAACACAAAAGGAGCTCTTATGAGTAAGACTAAATATTCCTCTAGCCCAGTTTCTTGTTCCTGGCAATGACTAATGGTGACTGCCCAGGAAACAGCAAAAAGGAGGACAAGCAAATAGTGATACCTCCTGTATATATTCTTCCCACGTCCAAAAATTGTGGATCAGAGATTTCCTGGGGCAAAGGCTGGGCATTTTTTATCATTGTTCTTATTTAATAACCCTGTATGACATTTTCTTTTGTGCATTTGTCCTGGCTTTTTAAGTTAGTGTAAACCTTTGTGAGTGTGTTCTACTCTGTCTTGTACAGAAAAGTTTCACAGCTTTACTCTGTGAATAACTGCTTCTATCTGTCATGAAATATTCACCTTCTGATTTAATTTCACTTTCTCTTCAGAAACACAGCAAACATTTTTTCCCTCTTCACCACCTCTTTGCCATTTATGATTTAATAGAACTGTATTGTTCCCTATTCTCCCTTGGCACCCCTTTTTCCAAGCTGCATAGTCCCAGTCTGTTCAGTTGTTTCCTCTCTAGAAGTTACTCCGTGACTTCAAGCGTCCTTGTTTCTCTCTCTGTGCTTTCACTACCAAAAATTATCAACTTACCACTTGCTGTTTTCACTGTTGCTGAGCACTGGGCTCACCAAGAAAACATACAAAATCTGACAAAACTCTAGAAATATATTTGTTTTCCAAATGCAGTTGAAGGTATTCTAAGTAAAACTTGGTCCTTAAATGCTTTTAATAGTGTTGCACTGGGGAAAAGTAACAGCAATTTATTAAGAGCACCTACTATTTCAGACTCTTGAAAGTTATGGTAAATGCTGGAAAAAGCCTGAAGGACACAGCAAGCTGCTTTGGCATAGGAGATTTTAGTATGAACAATCTTATATACATCTCACCTGGCCATGCTATTGTTGGATTGCAATAAAAAGGTTCTATGCAAACCAACTCTTTAGGCTGGAATTTCCCTAATGTGATTTAAATCACATTCTCAGATTATAGAAAATATGTTTAAACCAGATTAATTGAAGATAAGCAAATATAAAATCATATTGAATGATTAGAAACTTTTAAACTGGTAGACTGAAAAGAAATCATTTTATTAATATTTTAAATCCTTACAAAGAGATAGAAGGGTTCTGTTTAAGCACTCATCCAAAGTAGATACCATTCTTCTTCTCTTTAAAAAGTTGGATATTCTTTATAGAAGCCCAGAATCAGTTGTCTGTTACAGAATAATTTGCATAAATTTATACAAAAATATTTCTATATGCTTATATTATTATATCTATGTTAAGAATTACAAAAAATGCCACAACGTGGAAGTAAAGCCAGATACCTTACTGAAGATCACATAGTTCTCTGAATTTATGTTAATCTTAAAATGCTAGTTGTTTAATTTGTCTGACTTAATCCATCCTCTCCATCCAAAAAAAAAAATCATCAAGGCTACTGACAATTAAACTTCTGAAAAAAATCTGGAAGAGTTGTATGATTTTAAATGTTCATCCATCCCATCAGAAAATTACAGATTTTATTTTTGAAGGAAGTTCAAGGAAAAAAAAAAAAAAAGGAGGAGATAATGAAAATAAGTATTTTATCAAGGACATTTTTTCTGTTTACTATCCCTTCGCAATTATTCCAGATAAAGCAGAGGATGCTATTGGGCTTCCTGGAATAAGAAAAGAATGACAATGACTGAATAGACAAGGGGATTTAAATACCATCTGACATTATCAACTCAACCACTTTAAAGCAATCATGAATTTAAGGTTCTTTAATCCACCTCTTAAATTTCCAAGAAAATACAGGTTAATTAAAACTTGTAATATGAACAGGCTGCACACACGAGTCTAAATTTCACCTTAACTTGGCCTTTATTTTAGCTCCACCAGGTACAGCTGCTTGTAGTCTCTACGCACCCTGGCCACAGCATCCTCTCCTGGAGTTGCTGAAGCCCAGCAGCACTTGCTAGGGCTGTGGGAAGCTCGGGCCTCTCATTTCACACCTCTCCTCCTTTGTGTGATGATGTCACTGGGCTGGGGCCTGGGGTTTCCCCTCTGCCAAGTCTGTACCCAGCTGCTGTTGGTGGCCTGCCCTGTACCAAGCTCATCCCTTCACCTTCCCTACTTGCTCCTTTCAGCCATCTCATCCTTTCTGTAACACCACATCCCTGTGGGAACAGAAGTGATGTGCCACGGTCACAAAAATTGAACAGGCATTCCTCAGTTCCCTATGGAAATATTTGGGGACAAAATGATAAGGACTATTCATGGAATCACTATTATTCTGGGCACTGGGGTCAATGATATTCTGGTGCAGATAAGCACAACATCAGTCAAAGCAGATATAAGCATCTGCATCAGCAAAGAGTTTTGCTTGCAGGGTTGAGAGAGAAAAGTGGATCCAGCACACAACTGATAAAGAATGAAAAGAAAAAGCTTTCTATTACCAAAACAAAAAAGAAATTAATATAGAGCAGCTACATTATACTGTACACTCTATATGGCCTGATCCCCTGTTGCCTTGAAAGTTCTCAATTAACATTCATTTTAACAGAAATCTTGCAGGATGTTCACAACACAGAGAATTAGGATTGTACTGTTCCAAGTAATTTGTAAAACAGTAACACATGGGTACATTAAGTATAAATTAAATTGTAAGGGATTCATCTTTGTTTTGAAAGAATGCAATATATGGAAGAATTATTGACAGGCATAATTCTTATCTCAGATACATACATGTATGAAAATAACTTTTTTTTTTTGTCTTGCTTTGAGCAAAGATAAGATGAAAAACCTCTACTGACCATTTAATTTTCCCAAAAGAGAACTAGAAGAACAAGTCTGAATTACAATCCTCTCATCATCAAGTTTCCAAAGTATTTCAATAGGATTATGCGCAGGACAATGGGTAATGCTTCTGCTGTAACAGAGTGGTGCCGGTGTTCTCCACATGCATTGTGAGGCTGTAATGTCCAGCCTTTTCAGCCAAGGTTATTGTAACATTTCCAGACAAAAAGAAAGCCTGATGAATAATACATTGGAATTAAGCTAGATTTCTGTAAGATTTTGTATGGTTCATGTGATGCAGAACATAAAGCATTCACGTAATTAAAATCTATCACATTTGTGGGTTTTACTGTGCCTGACATTTCAAGGTCCATGGACGAAGCAGCAGAACTTTCTTGCTGGTTTTCACTTTATTGAGGGCAATGTGCTTTATTCCCTCGTATAGCCATATTGGTAGAGACCCACAATGGGCTAAAGAGAACAAATCCTGAAATGATGGAGATAACATTCAGATTTCAGTGTATTGAATGTGTATCAGTGAATTCAGTCCTAATGCAGCAGAATATTTAAACCTATTCTTATCCTTAAGGTTTTCTTTTAGCATGGTTGGAGGTGAAGTTTGCTGGCCTGATGAGTGCCCTGGACTTGCATCTATTTGAGAAAATCCTGGAGAAGGACTTGCCTCTAGGTCAGGCTGCCTTTCTGCTCTTTCTTAGCCACCCAGAAGAATTGCTGTAAGTAGCAGAGCTGCACCAAGACAGGATGATCTGCACAACATAATGGGTCTTTCATTTTTTCCTACGGCCACCTTCAGTTTTACATCTTACTGGTGTACAACAGCTGACAACTTTGGCCAGTCGTTTATATCAGTATAAATGTGAGCTTCATATTATTATAGATGTGAATATAGAAATATACACATCACCTGGAGTCTGACATTTTCTAAACCATCAGCCACTAGCTAGTCAGACTGGTACTTAGATTTACTGTGAAATTTCATGATAATAATGTTAGCCTGTTCTGCTGAGAAACGAAAATGCTGGAAGCAGCTTTTCTTTAAGTATCCTTAGCTTTGTTAACGGTTCACAATAAATAAATTCAGTATTTGATTTTTACAGTATGTTGCCTCTATATTTATGCTATAAAGCAAATCTTGGAGGAATGGTGTTTATGTTACCTGTGTATCTCTATGTACGAGGAGAATAATCTTGAGTTAACGTTCCTCCAGGATTCTGGTGGGCAATGTGCAGTTCGTCCCTCTCTCTATAGGACCACAGCACAACCCAAGCTGGAAGGGGCAGGTTCTGAAAATGCCCCTGCAGCACAGACTGCACTACCTCTCTGGTCAACCTGTGCCAAGGTGCAATTGTCCTCATGGGAAAAAGTTTTTCCGTGTGTGCATTCTGAACCTCTTGTCTCAAAGAAGAAAAATAGGTTTATAGGCAAAGAGGAATGACTGGACTGCCCATGGATGCACCCCAACCTGCTCAGCTGCCCTCTCAGGGAGCTCCCATCACCCCAAAAAAAGTTTAAACAATAATGTTAGATGTACTCTGTAGATAATATAACTTCTCATCCGGTCTGTTTTTGAGGACACTCAGTCTGACCTGGTACCTACTCTGCAAGCTTGGGCAAGGCAGCAAAATCCCCTTTGAGGGCATGGTCTGCCAGTGGGTCTGCCAATGCACAGGTCTGCATGATAATTCTGCAGTGCTCATAACCCCACCGAAAAGAGATATCAGTGGAAACCTGCTACACGCTATAATTTGGAATAACAATGCCAGCTAACTGAAAAAAAAAAAAAAAAGGCAAATAGCAGAGTTATAAGGTCCTATTCTCTTTTAATTGTTAAGAGAAAAAGAGCAAAAGAGCAAAAGCCTAGATGGTGGGAATAGGTAGAGCAGCACACGTACATCTCTGCTCCTTACTCCCTGTCTTTGGCCTTTCAGAGCCAGCATACCAGAATCACCTCCACCATTTTTCCAGCACGGCAGGCATGACTGCAGCCCAGGTCTGCCTACAGCCGCTGGCATCACAGCCTAGGATGGTATGAACTTGAGCCGCCACCACAATGGGCACTCACAGACTTTCCTGTCACCTCCCATCAGCCAGCCACATCAGTACTGAACATGCATGACCGTGTAGAAGCACTCAGCTGTGACACTCAGGAAATTTCACAGGGGCACCCCTATAGATAAGAATATATGCACCTACTGGCCTGGCAATATTGCTGTGCTGGAATAAGAAATCACAGAATCATAGAATATCCCTAGTTGAAAGAGACCCACAAGGATCATCGAGTCCAACTCCTGGGTCCCCAAAGGACCACCCAAAAATTCAGACCATGTGCCTGAGGGGGTTGTCCAAACGCTTCTTGAACTCCAGCAGGCTCAGTGCCATGACCACTACCCTGGGGAGCCTGTCCCAGTGCCCAACCACCCTCACAGTGAATATTAAGAAAGATGTGGAAAATGAAGTGTGTGTCTTCTGTTCTTCTAGAATAAAGAATGGAGTATACCTGAGAAGTAAATTATTGTCCACAGCCCCTTCTAAATCATGAACTGCGTCCAAAAGTACCTGGCAGAATTTTATGAAGTAAAAGGAAAATACAAGAAAAAAGCTGGATGTTTCCTACACTCTTTCATCTACTGGGCCAGACAGAGCACCTCTGTGCTCTGAGATGGCCCTAATAAGCAGTGCTGTTCTCAGAGGAACCAGTTCCAGTTAGTTCCTGGGGATGACTTTTCGGATGATCAAAAGAGACAGAGAAATGGTAATCAAGAGAGAAAACATGCAGGGGACTCTGACGTAAATTATTTTAAAAACTCTAGGAAATGGCTTAGCTTTATCTGAAATAAAAGCAGAGGCTGTAAATACATTGACTGGAAAAATACCCTGAATAAATCTACTGTTCCTCCAATGCTTCCTTGCTGAGAGTGACAAATCTCTTGACATAACCCTTACCCAATTTAATACAGCTTGAAAAAACTAATGAGGTCTTTTAAGCAAGGTATGAAAACTTGGCTGCAATTAGAGGGGAGATGTCCCTGTTATACTAAGAGATGAGCTGAACAAGTTCAACCCCAGTTTATGATTAAGGAAAAGATGTGGCTGGGTTGCTGCCTTCAGAGTTACAGCCTGCCGTACGTCACGCCAGTGCATTTACGAGCAACAGGACGCAATGCTCTCGTTCACTCACAAAGTGAGTGGCATGCACAAGCCAACAGCATTCCCAAATCTCAGGGGAATCATGCCATACTTCAGTTTCCAGTTTGCCAAAAAGAAATTATTTGAACTTGTAACAAGTGCAGCAACATTAAAATAAGTGAACAATAAATACGTAACTATAATAGCCTAGGAAAAATGATGGCTTTCTTCCACCAATATCCTGAAGTATAAAAGAATTTAGTGAAGCATTCAAAATAAAATTATGCTAAATACTTACTGTCATAAATTTTCTTGAAAAGATAAAAACTGCGGAGGAGTTAAGTCCAGAGTTAACAATTTACAGCAAAATAAATGGGACAGATAAAGGTGTCTAATTCGGCTCTTTAAACAACCTTATCTGTGTGTCTGGCTTGCCAACAGCTTAGGTGGGACTCCTTTTGACAGATGGGCTGCATAGTGTAGATATATGCAACATTGTGTTCCCACAGGATTCATTTGGTCCTACAGGGTTTCCTTAGACATGCCCTTTCCTTACATACCCACTTCCTGGGCTGTACATCCTGTGCTCTCCCTCTCATGAGAAGCAGCAGAGAATTTGATCCAGTGTTTCTTTGCTCCCTAATGCTTGCTGAGAATGGGATTGATGTTATGATCAGGATTTTCCCCACTTTCCACTAATAATGACAATTCTATGAGTTACATGCTGAATGAAGGCCAGAAGCATCAAATTTCGCATCCTACAGCCCACCCCTGCTGTGGAGAGGCTTAGAGATGTTCAGCTGCTCAGTGGCTGTGTTCTCGTATGTTCCTGTCCTCTGACATGCACAGCCTGTATGTTTGTTAGTTATAATATGGTTTCAGCCCATGTATACATCCATTCCCTTTTCTAATGCACATCCTCAGCATAATAGAAGTTACAATGTAAATAGCACATAACGACATCAAGGACTTCCTAACAGCATACTTTATTTTTGCTCTGATTACTTGGTACACCAGCAGGTATGGGAAATGGAAGAAAATGGAACTCTCAAAACTGTCATGAACTTCTGAAACACTTTATTTTCTCTTTGTAAGTAAATTTGTTCAGAAAATATGTCAAGGCCACTGCGTTTTAAAACTCATTTTGCACTTCTGTATCCTTGAAACACTTTAAAAATGTTAACTTGATTAAAAACTGACCACTCAACCTTGTCAAATGATTTTCCTGCATGTAAAGACAAAGGAATGCATTGAGCTAGTAAATTATAATAATCCCATAATCCTAAGAGCATGTTTATAGAGCTTTCATATTACTAATTGCCAAGGGAGTTACATTTAATTACTTTCTACGATCTCCACACAATATTTCTCTTTTGTCTTACCTTTTTAGAATACACATTTATTATTTTTCTCAAATTGCCTGGAAGACCTTAAATAACAAGAGAATTGTGTTTGTCCAGTGTTATGAAAGATTCACGTTATCTGTCATCTCTGCAATTTAAATACAGTTTTAATTTTTTTTAATGTTGAGATTTTGTGTGAGTTTGTTCTTTGACGGTCATGTTATTTATTTTGCATTTATTTTGTTTTCTTTTGAAGTTGTTCAAGATTAATAAATACATCTCTTACAGCCTTGGCAGCTTTCCTAATAATTTTATTAATTTTCATTGTTATAGTCCATAATAGCAGAAAGTTCATCCTTTCTTTCCTCCTCCTTGGATCCTTGCCCAAATTCATATTCAAGCCCAAATCTCATTAAAGCTAAGAAAGAGTTGCAAGAATAAGATTTTAAAGATTAGGTCAAAACTCTGTGTGGCATAAATAAACTGTCTGCACCAATACTGTTTCTCTGTTTATACTTATATTTCATAATTAATGCTATGAAATACTGAAACTTCACAAAAGGTGCAAAACAGCTGAAAAGCAGTTCAAACAGTTGCAAAGAAAAACAAAGCTACAGCACTATGAAGAAAAGTGTACCCTGTACCATTTTGAGACATTCCGAAACATTAAATTCTGAAAAGTTGGAATTTAAGAGGAAGAAAAGCATTTTTGCTGATGAAAAAGATAGCTTTTTTTTTTTTTTTTTTAAATTAGAACTCTTCACATTTAATTAAAAGAAAATAATAAATATCCTCTCAGTTCAGAATCACACCAAGGTAACAAATCTCTATTCAAATATTTCAAAATCTTCTTCCTTGGATCTACTCCTTACAATCCTGTGCCCCGTGTAAAGATTTTTATGATATGAACAGGTGCTCACTAGATCTTGGCAAAACATTTGTTATGAAGTACACAGCCAAGAATTAGCTACAAAGAGTAACCAACACTGCTAATACTACACATAGTACTTTTTTGAATAATAATTATATACAAAAACAAAAAAAGACACTTTAAAAAATGTAAACTTTTTTTTTGCATAATCTTTTTAGTTCTGAAATCAATCTGACTTTAGAAATTGTTTTAACAGTTACTTGCCCCAGAAATGAAATTTTAGTCCGAAGAGTTTTACTTCCAGCTCATTAACTCAAAATATTCATATATACAAATAAATATATATATTTTTTTGGTTGGTTAGTTGGTCGGTCAGTAAATTTATCCTAGAGCTGCAAATTCTGTTGTTTGCACAGCACAACTGGCCATATTTTGCATAAAGCAGTAAAGAATGCTTCCAATAAACCCAACAGCGGTTTCTCAAATTCAGAATACCTTTGCTTTGATCCCTGATGCCTAGGACACATGTATGTTTAAACACCTGCTAAGCATCTGTTAGTCAAATGTAGCCACTGGGAAATAAATCTTATTCTTTCCAAAGTGCATTTAAAATTTTTTCAAGTTAAATTAAGGAGAAAAACAACGTTTTCATTCTAAGAGCTAACCCACCACACATTTGACAATCCTTAGCACATTCAGGCTTTAGGGGTGAATGTTCATTATAGCTAATATTAAAACTTTAAGGTGTATATGTATAAACAACAGTAAATTTAAGGCTCCTGATAGACCTTCTAATTAACGGGCACAGCCAATTTACATTTTAACTATCTTTTCCAAACGACATTAGACAAAATTATCAAATCTGTGAATTGGACATTTTTTTTAAATTTAATATCCCTTCTTCCTATGGAATTATATGGGAGAAATGTCTGTGCAACTTGCTTTATCAATGAATGCTGCAGTGAACAATTGTCATACCTATCTGCATTCTCTTTCTTTTAAATTTTCTTTCCCTTCATTAGGAACAACCTTCTCAGCATTTTGAGTCTCAACTGGCCGTTTCTTCACTGCCTTGCACTCTCCATCATTTTTACCTTGAAGCAAAGCACTATTGTCAGGTATCACGGTACCTATAGTGTAGACGTGACTCTGTGACTCCAGACAGTGGGGATCTGGGCCATCTTTTATGACCTAATAATTTTTGACTGTGGCACACTGTTTTCACAGAGGGAGGGTGAGTGCTCCAGGGCTACTTCTCTTCTGCAGCTCTGCAGGGAGAAGCTGCTGCTGGGGCAGCCCCTGCATCCACTGTATCTCTCTTCACTGGAATGCTGAGAGATGATGCCATCATCTTCCCATATTTCCTTAGAAGAGTGATTTATTAATTAGTAATGATTTTCTGCTTCACGGGAATACAGACCTGACAGCAATAGCAGTTGTTGCTGTACCAGATCACCAGAGATTTTCTTTTTTCCAAGGAGTGTTGCTGCAGCATGGAGGTCACGGTCCTGACAAAGAACCACAGTACAATGTTATATGACTTTCACTGCTATAAAAGTTTGAATCTAAACAAATAAATGTGTCCAATGCAATGTAGTTCTCTTTTATGTCCTGGACAAACCTGCAGTTTCCATGGTTACCAAAGGGCAGCCTAATAGAGAAACAGTCCACATTCTCCTTCAGTAGGTATTTTTTAGGACTCTCCTTTTGAAAAGTTAGTTCAGAATTGCTCTGTGATAACAAATATCCATGCCACTGCATTTAGCTGTTTAGTTACCAATTTATGCAAAGACAATTAATTTTAATAAAATAATACAGGACAACTTGGATTATTCCTCATTCAAAAACACCATCTCTAGACATATCTCTGCAGTTTTTATTCACACACTTTAGTATGTAATTCCTTCTAGAATTAAAAAAATAAAATAGAATAAAAACACAGCCCTATGTTTTATTTCTATTTCAAAAATACTTTAAATGATTCTAAACTACAGTCTCAGAAATATTTCTGTCCTCCAGGACCAAACTTTAGATTTTATTTCCATTGCTTATAATTGCCTGCATTATTTATCCCTTCAAGTGCAAGGCAGGTAGCATTCTTCCTGAACCATGAGAAAAACTGAGAACTCTAAGCAAACATCCTTAAATGCTATGCAACTCCTTCCCCACAGTGCTGATGTACAAGTTCTGATCTTGGTCTCCTGCAATAACTCTTAGTCTTGTAAGTGCTTAAGTCATTTCAAAGACATAACTGTAAGGAGTATGTGAGGCTAGGCTGAACACTTCACCTTGATTTTGCTGTTTCTGTCAGAGGAAAACTGAGATAAATAAATAATGTAATTTATTTAAGTGGAAAGGTCCCAGTAAATAAAACATACTTAATGTTAGGAGCACAAACTATCCAAGTGTATTCAGTGAACAGTTATTATGTTTGAATCTTAATTCAGTGTAACCTTGTCAAAGATATTTTTCACAATGGTTTTCCTAAGATTTAATCATATTCAAGAGGTTTACCCAAAACAACATTGGTTGTTACCTAGCCCATGCATGCTTCTCTTTTCTCTTTCTTTTGCACCAGATCAGAAAGAGTCAGGAGTGCTTAGTGAAGAAAAAAATCATCTGAATACAATCTCTAGCAGTGTCTGCTGTTTTTCCAGGGCAGACCTTCTCACTGCTTTCCTGAGGCTTCCACACATCCTGGGAAGATCTGGCTGACACTTGCTACTCTCATGAAACATACCAGGGAGGACCGGACCATAAAATTTGTAAGTTTTTAAATTTACCCTCTCTTGTATATAGAAGTGAGACAGGATGGAGTAGAAATAATGCTTGGATTAATTCACTGGAAGGCATGCGGATAGTTCACCTATTGCTAGACAGGAAGAAGACTAAACAGATCCAGACAGGTCATTTGTAGTGTGGCTTTCTAATTAAAACAGATTAAATTATTACCTGAAATTTTATAATTGTATTTTGGCCTAGAACCTCAATTATTTCCCTTTTTGCGTGTATTCTTCTATTTAATAGATCACAGATGTGTCCTGTCTTTTATTCCCAAGACTCCCAGATTTACTTTCCAAGTACCCTTTCTCCTGACAAATTTCAAGAGATAGTGCACAACCAGAGTGCAAAATTAGGGACTGAAATCTAGTTTTAGGGATCATTAAGATTTGACTTTGAAATATTTTGGAATAGTCATTAAACTGTATTAAGGTCCAAAGTACTTGGTTGTAAAACATGACATTGACTTTAATGGTATTTAAGTATAGACTTCAGTACTTTGAATATTACGATAGTACTTTGGGTTCACTGTCCCATGTGTTCTAATTCATCTGTATTGTTGAATTAGAATCTTGTAATACCAATACCAACAATAATGGTAACAGTGATGATGCAGGATGATAATTTTACAAATGTTGGGTACTGACATTAAACGTGGGCATCAGAGATTATTAACAGCATTCAAAAATCTCATTTTGAAATGGTTTGATATGGTTCATTTGCATCTGCTCTCTTCAGACGGTTTGGAAATCTCCAACTGCGGTTTTTAGTCATGCCTATAGTGCATTAGGTCCCAGGTTTGGCTCCCCAACATTTTTTTTGTTGTTGTTGTTTTCAAGTTTTCTACTTTTCTTGGTCCTCTCTTCTCAGATCTCCTTTTGAAAAACTTCCACCTTCCTTAGAGAGCCCAGAGTGCTTCCCAGTGCTCAGAGCATTGCTGAGGATTTACTAGCGTAGAAAACCTCAGATCCTGCTATCAACCCCACCTTAGTTTTTGTAACCCAGTGCAGGAGTCATGCCCCAAACCAGATGGGATCTGGCCTCACCAAATTAGGCAGGATCTAGAGAGCCCTCCGACACTTCTGCGCAGTCTCATTAAATCTCATACAGTCTTTGACACCTTTGACCTTGACTGGGAAGCAATCCTTCCTCACAGTTGCTTTTGTTGCATTATTTTATTTTATTTTGAACTCCTTTTCAGTTTGTTTATTTCATCCATTTAAAGACAGCCTCTGAAATAAAGGCAGTATTTCAGGAACTGCTGTAATAAAAATGTGTAAAGAGACCATCACCACCTTACTGTCAGCCTAGTGCAGCTCCACAGGCAGTCTTCATCTATTTTGTTACTGTCTTGTGTTATGAATTAATATATCATTTGCTGCCCACTATTTCAACTGATTTTCATATTTCTCTGATGTCACTAATGATTTTCAAGCAGATCTGTTAGCTTGCCTTTCTCAAAGACGAGTTCTGAATCCTCATTTACTGAACAGATGAACACCCCTATATTCTTTAGTAATTTTTGCTTTCTTTCTTAATATTAAGATGTTGCTATGGCTGGTATAGTAAGTGACCATGTACTTATCTTCTTGCTACCTTTTCTAAACCAGCCAGTTAGTATGTACATAGAAGAATGTATTAAGAGTTTTCAAGTCTTTAATTTTGTCCTAAACTGACAAAACTGACAAATTGTCTTTGTTTCTGAGAGTTATTAGCTTTGGGTATCTTACCATCGTTACAATTATCACTTCTAGCTAAACTGAGTGTCTTCACTCAAATATTCTGATACCTACTTTTAAAAATATGTTAAAATAAAGCATATTCTTAGTTTTATCATTTTAAAGACATGATTATAGTTTTAATGCCATGATTTCTATTAACTCATTTTAAATATTCAGCTATGTGAATTTGGTCTGACTGTTTTTCAGTCACTTTGAAATATCATCATCTTATTTCTCCTGCCAGCAAAGCAGCTGAATAAACTGTCAGGTAACCTCTCCAACAGAAGGATATTTCCAGCATAACTGGCAGCAAAGCATGTACTACCTAATATTTTCATCAGCATGTTCATGTTTTTTCTTTCTTCTGAAAACAGAGAAAACACAGTATGTATCCATCACTGAGATCTGCAGAATATTAATTGCTTTCCAATGACTAAAGAAGGCTAGTATATCTCATCCTTTTTTTACCTAGCAGTTCTTAAATCCACAAATCAAGACTCATTTCAAGGGACAGTGAACTATTTCTTACTAAAAGGATCTTATACCACAAATGGGTGTCTTCTGTTGGCATCCAAGGCACCCCCAAAATAATATAAGGACACATGAACCCCTGCACAACATTTTGCAGCATAGGACCTACCTTCTCTTTGAGCTAGGTCAACAGCAAATGGGGCCCTGGGGGCACAGAATCCTCCAGAGAGGGTCTCCATCAGCTCTCCAGTGAATGATGAACCAGTTCAGCTCAGAACCGCACCAGGGGAATGGTCACCTGGATCCAAAACATCTGCAGGGCAGAAAATGCATTACAGGTAACCCTTTTCAAGCACAATTATTTGAGGACAAAAACACTACAATTTAGACATAGTAAGACTCCTGATCTGTGATCAACAGAGCAAAAAAAAAAGTAAATTGTGCCTTCCAATTGTAAGGGCCAACATCTAGTTTTTTCCTTCAGTTGATACTGGATTTTTTTTTTTTTTTTTGTGGGAGTATAATTAAAGGCCAAGCAATAGCCCCTCTGGTAAATTAGCTTATAACCTCATCTATTTATAGCTTTATGTATTTAGGTCTGTGTAAAGATTTCATGATAAAATATTTCTTTGCTAACAGATACAGTACTACAAAGAGACACAATTTAGCATCCTCTTTTCAGTAAAGGAAAACAAATCTTTTGAAGTTAACTAATTTCACAATTATCCATTAGCAACTTTTTACACTTAAAGAGCCCTGAGCGAAATTTCTTCCCAATATTTCTCAAAGTGCTCTTTAAAAACTGAGATGGAACAAATTCTGAAGATTTCTTTTGGATTTAAATGTTGGAGCATGGGGACATGATTTCCAAGTATTTTAACTTAAGATTTTTTTTCTGGCATTTACACAATGCCCTGCTGAATTATGAAATTTTTTTTTTTTGCACTGAGGTTAAAAGGAAGCCTGGAGAAGAAAAGTACAGGGGGGTCTTATCAGTATACATAAATACCTAATAGGAGAGAATGAACAAAAGGAGAGCCAGAATCTGCTTAGTAGTGCCTGGTGACACAAGAAGAAGCAATGGACACAAATTAAAGTACAGGAAATTCCATCTGAATACAAGAAAAAAAAATTTTTTACTGTGAAAAACCTTTCTTTACTATGAGGGTGATTAAACACTGGAACTAGTTGCCTAAAGAGGTCATGAAGTTGCTGTGATTTAACATCAGTAGGTAAACAAGGACTACATGGCCACTCTCTCACTCCCCCTCCTCAACAAAACTGGGGGACAAAATACGACAAAGGAAATGCTTGTGGGTTGGGTTAGGAACAGGGAGATCACTCACCAAATATCATCAAGGGCAAAACAGATTTGGCTTAGGAAAGATTAATGCAATTTATTGCCAATTACTAACAGACTAGAGCGGTGAGAAACTAAAATCAAATTAAAAACACCTTTTCCCCATCCACCCTATTCTACCTCCTCCCCCAGGCAGCACAGGAGAACAGGGAATGGGGGCTGCGGTCAGTCCCTGACGCTTCATCTCCGCCGCTCCCTCACGGTCACTCTCTGCCTCTGCTCCCCGTGGGGTCCCTCCCACGGGATGCCGTCCTTCCCGAACTGAGCCTGCGGGGGCTGCCCACAGACTGCAGCTCTTCAAGAACTGCTCCCACACGGCTCCGTACCACGGGGTCCATCCCCCAGGAGCAAACTGCTCCAACACGGGTCCTCCACGGGCGGCGGCTCCACTCAGACCCCTGCTCCTGCGTGGGCTCCTCTCCACGGGCTGCAGCTCCGGCCCGGGGCCTGCTCCTGCGGGGGCTCTCCATGGGCCGCAGCCTCCTCCAGGCCACATCCCCCTGCTCCACCGGGGGCTCCTCCACGGGCTGCAGCGTGGAGATCTGCTCCATGTGGGACCCGTGGGCTGCAGGGGGACAGCCTGCTCCACCAGGGGCCTCTCCACGGGCCGCAGGGGAACTTGTGCTGCGTGCCTGGAGCACCTCCTGCCCTCCTGCTGCACTCACCTTGGGGGCTGCAGGGCTGCTTCTCTCTCAGCTCTCACCCCTCTCTCCCAGCTGCTGTAGCACAGCAGGTTTCCCCTTCCTTCCATCTGCTCTCCCAGAGGCCCAACCAGCTCATGGCTCAGCTCTGGCCAGCAGCGGGTCCTTTTAGGATCTGGCTGAAACTGGCCCTTATCTAGCATGGGGCAGCCCCTGGGTTCTGCTCACAGAGGCCACCCCTGCAGCCCCCCGCTACCAAGCCCTTGTCACATAAACCCAATTCAGGAGTCTCCATTTGTGGAGACTCAAATCCCTCCTAGACACAGGCCTGGGCAACTGGCTGTGGCTGATCATGCTTGAGCAGGGGGTTTGGACTAGGTGATCTCAGAGGTCCCTTCCAACCTAAACCATCCCATGATTCTATGATCAATAAGAATTGATCTTATTGCAGCTTCTGTGTATTCTCCTTATGCAGCTTCTCCTTATTGCTAACACTAGTTTGGGTTTGAAATACACCTCAAAACCTTAGGAGGAAAGAGTGATTTAAGTAATTTAGGGTATTGCTTTATCAGCCTTTTTAATCTTCATTTTTGGTAGCTTATGATAACACTTTCAAATCTAAAAGATTTTGTATTCTAGTGAACATTTTAATTAGCCTGATACTAATTTCAATATCTGCATCAGATTGTCACATATGACTATGCTTTAATGCTTCTTTGATTCAAGGCTTTTAATGATAAGTTTGTTTGAAGTGCAAGCTCACATTTCATTACGCTTATAATGAAACTGTGAATGATGAATTCTTAGGCCAATTCCACTGCTTTACCTGAAGATGGATTCCATAACTCTTACTCATTTTATGACTAGGAGATCCTTATTTAATTACAATTTTTTGTAACTCCTAGTCATTAACTTTCTCTGTATTTACATTTTCTCTGAAATAAGGAGATTTTATAAGCTTACAAACTAGAAGATTTCTTTATCCTTAAGCCTTGAAAGTAAAGTTGCTTATATTACATATATCAGTTTCCTACTCCAGTTGTCCTATTTAGATGTCTAGTTGGTACTGATGGATGTGCTGTCCCACGTTGGGCTGTTGTCTCTGTTGCGATGATTTCTCTCTGTTTTTTCTATGGGTAGCTGTAAAATGCTTCCATACTATTCCTTATTATACTACTAATGCAATTACAAATGCAGTTTTAGTGTTCCAGTACTTTGACTTTATGTCTCCACATTACATTATCTTTGCCACTCTTCACATGTTGAGGTAACAGATGTTTATAGAGAAACATATTTCTTTATTTCATATTTAAGCATCACTTTTTTGTCAGAGTAGCTGAAAGTATAAGGATAGGCATGCACCAGATCTGGCCTTAGCCTGGCTGAAGTGTTATTTATCATGTCCACATAAAATAACTATTTTGTAAAGATCAGTGATCTGAAGAAGCTGATAGCCTTGAAGCAGTCCCTCAAGGTTTGATTCCTGAGTTGTTGCTCTCTGGGGTCATATATTAGTGATGCTGACTTGATCTTTTTAACTCACTCACCAAATGTCATCTATCTGTATAAGAAACTGTTATCTATGGGTTTGGGAATACTTTTAAATGACTTTCATCTTTTCCTCTAGTTATTGTTTTCAGAGCTTGTAAGATTAGCTTCAAATGAATCTACTAGCTATAATGCCACAAGTACAGGCACGTGGTTTATCTCCCAAAGAGCAATGCTTGGATTTGGCACCAGATAGCACTTGCTTTGAAGGGCTCTGCCCTCCAGCTGTTCTGTATTCTGAGCGTTTTGAGGACGTCTAAATGAAATCAGCCTTTGACACCTGAACTTGTATGTTGCGCTCTGCTGTGGTCCTTTACTCTGCACCTTTTAGATTTCCTTCTGTTTCCAGCTCTGGCTCTACAGTCCATTTTTCATCACAGAGCCCTGCAACCTAGCGGATGAATTTTATTAACCCACAGAAGGAGACTGGGCATGGGAGGCCAAGACCCAGAGTGGTAACGCTGTTCCTGTGCAGAGGACTCCACTCTCATCAGTACAGAGGCCTTCAGGTGTTTCCAAATGTTTCCGTGTGCCAGAAAAAAAAGAGAGATTCTGACACTTCAAGTTTTTTGCACATTTGAATGCTAATTGCTGTTGCCACGTATGAAAATATTGCTTCTTTTAAAAAATCAGGTAGACCAGATTCTCAGTGCACTCGTCTAATGGGAGAAGTGAAGGGTTCCTTCAAAAGCTTACCACTGGACAAGAGAGACATGTACATACTGGAAGGAGTCCAGCAGAGGACCACCAAGATGGTGGAGGGACTGGAGCATCTCTCCTGTGAGCAGAGGCTGGGAGAGCTGGGGCTGCTCAGCCTGGAGAAGAGGAGGCTCAGGGGGATCTCATCCATGTCCCTAAATCCCTGAAGGGGGGGTGCAGAGAGGACAGAGCCAGGCTCTGCTCAGTGACCCCCAGGGAGGCTGTGGGGTCTCCTCCTTGGGGATCTCCAAAAGCCGCCTGGACGTGGTCCTGGGCAGCCTGCTCTGGGTGTCCCTGCTTGGGCAGAACTTGGACCAGGTGACCTCCAGAGGTCCCTGCCAACCTCATCCATCCTGTCATTCTGCAATTCTGTAGTCAATAAAATGACTGGTGATGAATTCAATACCATTTGGATTAGGCCTTGAATGGATTATTTACCAGGAAAGCCTACAAGCAAACCTGCAGTTTACCTGTAGCTGACTGCAAACAACAGCACTAGTAACAATATCCCAATGTCAGCTGCAGATTTTACTTTTTTATTATTATAAAATATGTGGTATGTGCTCAGTTTCATATCTTTTAAAGAGAATCAGATTTGACAGAAATTTCTCAGGGAACAGGGAAGAGCAGCTGAACTCTCAGCACTGGAGTATCAGTCCCCTCTCTGAACGAGCTTTGCCCTTGATTAGAAGTACAATCAAACACAGTCCTGTGGCACTTGCCCCATGCACATGCAAAGCCTGGGATGTTTCACCTAGAGATACATCCAGGTAGTCATAGACTAAGACTCATTCAACTAGATTTTGAAGGTAGTGTGAATATCTGGAGGCAAATGAGCCCTGTTGACTTCAACGGACTGCCAGACAACTAAAGCACTGTGCAGTACTTCGAAACCACCGAGTTTCAAATAGCTTTATCTTTCACTGCACAATCATATCATTTTTCATTATATTTCTGTGTATTCCTTTCATGAGAATTATTACATTATCAAGCGGAGCAGAAAAATGAGACATAGGAGTTACAGCTTCCTGCAAAAGAAGTGCCAGATATAATAGTTTTCTCTTTATTGGCCTCTCTTTCTTAGGCACCCTGCCAGCTATTGTCTTTGGACGAACAAAGCTTTGAAAAGATTTCTGCATCTGAAAATATTTTTTTCAAGCAAGCTGGTTCATTTAAACTCCTTTTGAACATTATCTACTGCATTAACAATAATGCACTTTCAGGTGCAATTACGAGCATCCCATTAGACTGTACCTTATAACTAGGTGTTTGGTAAATGATCTAATTGACCCCAGATTTATAAGGGTACTAGTCTTTTAAACATGATGCAAGATCAGTTCTCTAGTAAAGAAAGTAACTTCAAGCAGACTTTCTGCCTGCAGTTGGCAGTTTTGAGCTGCTTGTTTGGGGGGAAGGGGGAGAATATTATGCCTACATACATGACAGGTTATGTTTTATGTGTTTTTTTACTTTCCTGAAATATTTTTAGGGGGTGAATTTCTCATTAATAGCTCTCTACATGGACTTATTCCTGTTTATTGGGCTATGTCAATGAATAAGTTATTTGTATTTCCTTGATAGAATCAGCTTTTAGTTTATCTATTTATATGGGAGGGGGAAAAGGCTCCAGTAAACACTGTAAAACATCCTGTTGTAGATTTAGATACCCCATTCCAGAAAAGCATATGGTTCATGAGACAGCTGTTTTTCAAATTGTTTAGACTGCAGATGACTAACAAGACTATTCTCAGACAGCATGTAAAATTCTTGGCCTTCTCCCTCTCTTTTGCTTTTCTTTCAGGCATCTGAATCTACTCTTTGTCCACCCAAAACAGTTCTGAATACAGCAGCACAGCAAATGAGTTGAAATCACCCCAGACCTTAGTCAGCTGGAGCACTAATGTGGACAGCAAGAGGAATGCATGGACCCTGGTAAAGCAGCTCAGTAGTTTTCTCTCTCAGATTTTGGAACCAGGGAGATCTCTGCAGTTCCTGTACTGATAGGCAGCCCAATAGGGGAAAACTTGGGGAAGGAGAAGCCCTGTTTCCATTCAACAGGGTTATTTAGAAAGTGTGCCTTGAATTGTGAAAACTCCATTGTATTTGTAAAGATTGTCCTTAAGGATATACATAATAAATGTCAAAAGTGATTGAAAATGAAATGCCAAGATATGATATAACATTAAGTAATTTGTTACGAAGGAAAAATGTAGCCTTTTTTTTAAGTGGTGGCAGTTGCTGGAGATCATTTGGAGTAACAAGAAAATATTTAGTTCTTGTTCTGGAGCAAGACTGAGAGACATTAGTCATCACATACTTTACAAAATTATATTTATTTAAAATGCTTGTTTTGAGAAAATCTCTCTTGGTAATTTGGATTTGAAACAGCAGAACACTGAGAAAAGAGATGCTTAAGATTAATAAGGATTTGCTTATCAGTCAGATGCTCAAAAGCAGTCTGGCACAACCATTCAGTTTGTGAATGTGTTTTATGTGATATGAATATGAGGCAAACATGTTTTATAGTCAGCATTTCCAAAGATCATTGCCTGAATTCAAGATCCTAACCACATATTTGGGTAACTTCACTAGGGAACGTATTGTTTATTTTCACTT
The DNA here is from genome assembly GCF_013377495.2 of Cygnus atratus. Taxonomy (NCBI): domain Eukaryota; kingdom Metazoa; phylum Chordata; class Aves; order Anseriformes; family Anatidae; genus Cygnus; species Cygnus atratus. The sequence goes on along the minus strand of NC_066362.1, from coordinate 189,036,648 downwards.
TTCCATTTGAAAGCATTGCCTGTATTTAGTCAAGGTAAAAAATACATTGATTGAATATAATCTTTTTAGATCAGATAGGTAAAAATAACATGAATATGTAAATACTTAGAATGGCTTCTTCCTTTATTCTATGCTTGAACAAGCTCTTTTTCTTTCACAAAGAGAAAGCTTTCCACTTCCACAAAACAATTCTTAAGGTCTTGTCAATGCCACTTAGAGGGACAAATGCATGAATTGAAGCATCTATAAAAATGTTTTATCTTTGAACATTTTGTTATACAATTGCTTTGTAGTGGGTGATGGGCTGCTTTCATAGAAATGACTGATATTTCCACCATCTAGTCTGCAGGTCAGTGGGATCCTCAGACACAGCTCAGGGCAGAGGCTCCTCAGCAGCAACTCACCCGCGGTGATGCCACCAGGTCCCTGGTGAGGCAGGGGGCTTTCTGCGTCCGGGGGGCTCACACACAGCCCTGAGCAAGACTGCTCCCCTTGCCATGTGAAATGTGAGCATGACAGCATAAAAGACTCAGGACAAGGAGCAGCGGGCTTCCTTGCAACTGTTTCTAATCACAGCTTTTTTTAGGGGGGCTTCTTTTACATTTTTTCCATATACAGGAATAAGGGGGGAGGGTGGTGGGTCCGTCAGCTTCTGTGTACTATACAGGATGTTTTCTACATCAGTGGATGAGTTCTGTAAATTTGTCTCTGTTTTGTCATGACCGTAAATCCATCTGTCAACATATTTTTTTTAAATTTTAAATCATTTAGCGATTGTTACTTGTATCAAGTTCTTTTTATTTTCAGGTTGTTCCTTTTCTTTTGATAGAGATCATTTCATTTTCTCTACATTATCCCTGATTTTGACACCTTAGGCTGTTATGTACCTTCAAAGTATGCACACACTGCCACTGAGTGACATAATCAAGCATTTCATATTTTAATGATTTTCTCCTAACATGTTTACAGGCTTCATTACCCTTTTCTTATTCATTTAGTTGATGATTCTGAGCACATGGACGAATCAAGCTGCAGGAAATATTTCTAGTAATTCAGACTAAAAAACACAACTCTTCACTTATCCTGGCCTGAATGGCAAAAGTATAATTTTCTTCACATTTAGACTTCATACGAAGCAAACAGCATACCTGGGCAGCAGGAGATGAGACATCACTAAGAATACAAGAAATAATTTTATCACAAAAAGTGATAAAATAATATCACTCCTCTATAGATTATAATACATGGGGCAATGTAAACATTCATCTTTATCAAAGTAGGTCATGAGTAAGGGGAGCACAGAGCTACATTCTTAATGCTAAATACTTACTAATTTAGATATATATATATATTAGAATGTACTCTTTCCAAGCTGGGCATATTAAATTAGCCAACATAATAAAGTGACCATGATCACTGCAGAAGAAGACCCTATTCCATAATCCAACCAACAGAATTGTTTGCTTCCTTTGTTTAGTATTCACTTAAATACTAGATCCACTAATGTGAGGACCATTAAACATTGTTCCATTTTTTTCTTCAGCAGTTGGTGGTTATGTGGCCATTTCCATTAATTCCTAACAGGTGGAGGCTGCTTTTAGCCTGTATAAAGCAGGACAGCTACCCAGCAGGATGCTGGGCTGCAGTTTTAGGGAAAGCAATGACTCTGTGTGTGACCTTGGCAGGTTATATGATTGCCACCCACTCAGTATCAATCAGTCCTGCTGGAAAATTGAATGAATAACAGAACCTCACTGAAAATCACAATCTGCAAGCACTGAATTTCCATGGATAGCTATATTACATCATTTTTAGGGAGTAGGAAAAGATTATAAATTCAATTTTGCTGATAGTCACTGTGCTTACACTCAGTATAAAAACCACGATGACAACAACAACAAAAGCATAATGGCTCCTCTCATGTTTCTCTCTTATCAGAAGACAGGAATCTAGCTGTGAGACTGAGGGTGTGTCTATGTAAGCGAATAATTTTGTATAACAGCTGTGAATTAGAAGACTGAAAGACTTGATACTGAGCTCCCTAATCACACACAACATGTGCCTCAGAGATGTTATCTGGCTGAATGTAGCCTGGTCCCCTGGATCGAGCATCACCCTGAAGAATGCAGCTTGAAGTGGTTTGAAGGGCCAGCCACTGGTTCCTACTGAACTCTGCATTTGCTATTGCAGTGCACCTTGGAGAAGAGACTCATGTTGAGTTTCCTCCAAAAGAAATCCAGTTCTAACCCCCTGCTTTATGAGTTCTGAGACCTGGGAAAAGAGGACACCCAGGGCTTCCCTTCTGCTGTGGTTTAACCCACCAGACAGCTCTGCACCACACAGCACTCTCTCACTCCCTTTCTCCCTCAGCAGAATGGGGGAGAGAATAGGAAAAAAAAATAGGTAAAAGCTCCTGGGATGGGGTAAAGACAGTTTAATAGGACAGAAAAAGGAAGGGAAAATTAAAATAATAATACTAATGATAAAAGAATATACAAAGCAGGTGATGCGCAATGCATCACTACCTGCCAACTGATGCCTAGCCACTCCCCAAGAAGTGGCACATGCACACCCCCAGACAACTTGCCCCCCGTTTTATTGTTCAGCATGACACCATGCAGTATGGGATGTCCCTGTGGCCAGTCTGGGCCAGCCATCCTGTTTGTGTCTCCTCCCAGCTCCCTGTGCACCCCCAGGTGCCTCGCTGGCAGGGCAGCACCAGGAGCTGAACATCCTTGGCTCTGTGTGCGCACTGCTCTGCAACAACTAGAACATTGGTGTGTTATCAGCATTACTCTCATCCTAAATCCAAAACACAGCACCGCACCGGCTACTAGGAAGAAATCTAACTCTATGCCAGCCAAGACCGGGACACCTTCAAGCCCATACCATCGTTCCAACACAAAACCCGAATGGAGATGGAGCCAAAAGCTCTGAATGTGGGGAAGACCACTGGAAATATCCACACTGGGTTTGAAAAGACCAGAAAGTCCCTCATTGGGTTTTTACTCAGTGTGAAATTACTGAATTTCACTTAACTTTGTAAACCTTGAGTCAGAGAGGCACCGTGTCAATGTTACTAACATTAACAGTGGGTAGAATTGAAAGGAAGAAATGAATCTGATCACTTAGAAAAATTCCAGAGACTGTAGTATTTTTGCTGAAATACTTTCCATATCCTTGCATAAAGCCAGTTAGAGTTGAGGAATGCCAGGCTCCGAGGGCATGGCAAAGAGTCTTGTACGAAAACATATTTCACAGTTAACCCCTATAGCCACATTTCTTTCATGAGATATCTGGGAAGCAGATCCATGGACCTCTCCTCTGACCCTCCTTCCTTCTCCCACTTCACAGCAAATACATAAAAGAGGCTAGAGCTGCCACTCTGCTATGACAGACACCGAGACCTCCAGTTACCAATATATCTATTCCTCAGTACAGTCTAAAACATGGGATATAATATAAGCTTATTCCTTTTGAACAGAGACTTAAAGGAGGTTGTTAAAAGGAAGTAATTATGTTCTGCTTCTTGAGAACTTAATTTTAGGGAGTTATTTATTAATATTTACAATTGTTTAAAGTTCTCACATAGACTGGCAGGACAGTCATTAAGAACAAACAATATGATATAATATTAAAGAAAATCAAGTTCTTAAAGAAAAAGGAGGTTAGAAGAGCAGCTTCAGGGGCATTTTCTTAGTGTATTGACAGAGCTTTTTTTCTTTCTGAGTCTAGTATGCCTAAGGAAAATTATTATATATTTGCATTGTAAATTACTGTTCAGTGAAGTCAGATGCTATACCATTATTTCCCAGTGGTTCATATTAGTTTTTCAAAATATCCAAAGGAAATAAATATTTATTCTATTGCTGTTATTCTTTCTTTTCTTGGTTATTACAGAACATAATTTTTTTTAGACACATTGCTTCAAAATTGAGTCAAATTGGAAGCTTTTTGCATCCTTGAAAAGTTTTGAAATACTAAAATTGGAAGACACTTCCTTGCTGTCGGAAAATAAAGGCAATAAAGTAGCCTGCCTTCCAAGAGTGGGGCGAGATCCCTGACCCCAGGCTCTGAACAGGAGCAGCTTGGTGCCCATCTCTGGCAGGTTCTGTGAGATGCAGAGGCGTTCCTCCCAGTCCAGACAAGCCCTGATGCATGGAGCACACTGGTGCCACCACACACAGTGTGAAGCAGGTCACTCAGGAAAGGGTGTTTTTAAAAGAGCTGGTGTTGTAATGGCAGAAAGACTATGGGATTGCTAAAGAAGGGACAGCCACTCCTGTCAGCATGCCAGACAAGCAAGCCATGTCTGAACTAAATAGACTGAGGGTTTGGGAGTACGGACACACACAGAGCATACCCATGGCTTGGGGCTGATAAGGTACCTCCCAAAGGCAGCACCGGGTGGCTTTCCCATATGTTACATTCATACAACACCAAATAAGAAAAGGCCCGCAATGTGCAAATGCAGTTCTCTGCATATGCAGAAATCACTATTTTCTAACAGAATAACCATTCCTGTGTTTGGTTCCCAGACAAGATGGAAGCTGTTGAACTACTCTCCTTCTGTTCTGTATCACTCTTGTTCTATACCATTGGATCATTGACCCAAAGTGCAGTGATTTGTTCCTGCTATGAGGTCAAGATTATATCTGTAGCATCTCCATATGTGTTGTTACTGGAAGAATAGGCCTCTCTGCTCACCATCCAAATATATGCAGGTTGCATCTGACTTATGGAGACAGGCAGTCTTTCCTTTACGTGCACAGTCTTGATATTTAGTTATTTTGTCTTTACATAACCTTGAGAGTATGTCAGATTCTCACTTTCTAACTTCTATAAAGTTATTGTCTTTTAGGAAAAAAAAGGCTATTTACTGTTTATTCAGCTGTCAGAATCATCATAGTATATATACTCAAGGAGAAATACCAAGAGACCTCATTTTAAAAAGCATTTTAAATCTCCATTTTACTGCCCGTGGTTATATGTGAATCAGAAGTAAAAAATACTGTCTGTATTAAAAGTGACAGGGCATTTGCAGCTGGTTCCTAAGTAATAATCCAGAATGCAAAATCATGAAACAATATCTCATTTTTTAAAATGCCTCAAACTAGTTTGAGGGAACTGTCTTGTAATTCTTAATGCAACCCCCAAAAAGATTTAGTAGGAGGCTTTGATCTTTTCAGTTCTCGATTCTACAATGTGATAATTTTTGCTGATTTCTAATAAAACAAATATTGGTAATTTTTAGATAAACCAACAAGTGGAAATGTTACAAGCTGGTATGTTGTAACTGCTGTATCAACTCAAAACAAAAGTGTGGAATTGTAAATAACAAACGTGCAATAAAATGATTCTAAGTACGTATCGAAAGCCATTTCTGAAAAGTTTTGCTCTTTTTATGCTTGAAAATACAGAAGGTATAAATGAATATTTACTCACTGTATACAAAATGAGCAAACTGCAAAGGGTTCAGATTACGTGGCTGACACTCTTTAGACCCTGGATGAAAACTTCAAAAAAAATCTAGATGACTTACATGAAAGTCACCGGTAATTAACCTTTTTCATTTCTCGTGTGCTTTTGAAAATACTTGAGGATTCAGGCTAGAATTTTTATGAGCTTGGAACTCACTCTTGAAGTGAGGTTTTCAGAAGAGGTTAGCATTCACTTCCCACTTAAATGCTAGAATAAACAGTCATATTTCAGGAGTTCAAGAGGACAGCAAGTCAAGCTTTACCAGAGATTTCAAAGGTTATTTGAAATAATAATAAACATTTCTCAACCATTTTAATTAAAATAAAGCAAGGAAAAAAAGAAGTTTGTTGAGAAGGTCAAGATTAAAGATAATCTTGGAAAGTCCTCAAAGCTAAATGAGTACTTGCTTCAGTTGTTCATACAGATAATGATGTTGAATCTGGGGGCAAAAGCAGAATAGGCAATGGGAATGAAAATTATCTCGCCTTAAGTGGAAGCAAAACCCAAAGACATTATTGAATTTCAATCAAAAATAGCTGTCTTCCAAAGCTCTGGAAGACCTGCCATATCACTTTGCAGATTCTGCAGCAAGGTTTTTCTAATACTGTTGTTTACGTTGTTTGACAAATACTTCTCATGTTTAACAAAAAGGAAAAAAACAAAACAAAACAAAAACAAAACAAAACAAAAAAAAACAGGACATTGGTAGTTTGTTTCCCCTGCTATCTTGTTGTGGCACATAAAGAATTATAACTTTTTGTCTTTTACTGCAGATTTTAACTTTGTTAAAAGGAATCATTCTGTGAATGATTTCCACAGGTGACATAGTGGAACATCTGCTCTGCAAATCCTTCTGAAACAAACATCTCATATACTGCTGCCCAAATTTACAGGCACTGCATTGAGCTATCCAGGTAGCCCAGTGTTCCTGTCCATCAACTGGAGAGTGATGTTCCAGATGTCTGGAAAATGCTAACAGAAATGCCTGTACTTAGGAAAACAAACAAATGTGATCTGGGTCACTGCAGGACAAAAACTGGGGAGCATTAGGGAGATAGGTTAAGAGGAGGCTGCAGAAGGTAAGTGTTGGAAAGGAATACGCAGACAAATTTTTTGCAAATTTTGGTGTGGATTAGATCTTCAACTCATCCTTTTTAATGTTTCGATGAATTAAACTGGCACATCTTGTGCTAACAAATTTGCTGGTGACATGAAATGAGGAGGCACAGTTAAAAGTGAGGTGGACCTTCATCTCTTTATCTTACAGTAGGAGCCTGAAGAGCCTAAGGACAAGGATCACAAGGAAGAGACCAGGTGCCACGTACTCAGACCAATACTGATCACCTTTAACTTAGGCACCTCAGTTTAGCTACTTAAGAAGTCTGTTGCCCTGAAGTCAATAAGAAGAGATAGAAAGAGGCATCTTCAGAGGGCAGCTCTGTTCTGAACCCTCCCTGGAAGTGCTTAGATTTCTTTAATGTCTATAAAAGAAGCACCCAGCCCCAACACAAGTACATGGCTGGGGTGAATCCAGGTTTTGGAGACAGTTAAAATGAACTCATGCTGCAAGTTAGAAAATAACGAATAGAAATGGTGATGAGGGGACATAACAACAAGCTATCAGCATGACACAACAAAATACAACGTCAGGAAGTATTAACTGTACAGGTAGAGAAGTATCAGTACCCTTGAAGAAGGTGTTCATGACACCTCATCCTAGGCATGGCACATAATCCTTCATCACCAGTGCTCAAGATGAGTGACTTCTGACTTGGAAAAGGTGCAGAAAATTTCAACTGGGATGATAACCTGTGACAGTGTAAAAGGCTTTTACTGTTTGGCCTGGCAAAATGCAGGCTAAGAAAATGGCTGCTTATTATAAATATATTATAGGATAAATACTAAAAATAAATAAAACTGTTCAGGCTAAAGAACAATGTTTGCACAAGATCTGGGGTTGTAACCAGATGTGAGTATCTTTTAAAACTGAAGGTACTGAAACAAATCTATCCTCAGACATGTTTGGAGCAGCTTTCCAGAAAGAGCAACAGGAGAAAAAAAAAAAAAAAAAAGAAAGATTTAAATAAGTGTATGAAGGACATTTATGTGCCCTGTTTGCCTGCAAGGGCAAAAAACTGGCTGCAATGACTGGGGAGATCTTATCTTCATTGCTGAGCCCTTCTGACCGTCTGTCAGTGAATGTGGGAATGAGAGTTGCTGGTTGCTGACATATCTAGAAAAGATATTCCAGCTAGGTTGCTGAGCTGATGAATAAAAGCAGTCTTTAATTTAAAACTAAAAGCCTGTGTGTATTTGAATAATGAATAAAGATCAGACAAAAGTGACAGTAAAAAATATAAAACCTCCTATGCGTGAGGCTCTTTTCTAGCTGGATGTACATTTCTGAGGGCTGTCTCTCATTCATACTCGGGAACAGGAGCAGTTTATCATGCCATTGCAGTAATCTTGCTATCAGATGGCCAGCCTGTGATTTGCTTTTGCAGAAGTGCATAGTGGCAGGGAACTTCAAATCCTTCAGTCTCTGGGAAATGAACCACATAACCTGGAGATTAGGAACACTTGCCATCATTATGGAAAACCCCTCTCTACCTCTCATATGCTTTGCCCTAAAACAAAACTGTTCCTTGTGTTCTTCCTGACATAAGGATGTCATATGGGAAAAAAAAAAAAAAAAAAAGAGAGAGAGAGAGAGAATCCTTTGAACTGTTAAGAAAAAAACAACATTTTCCATGTTCAGAGTCAAGTTAGGGAAGATGGATGTAAAGGAAGTTGGAAAGCTGGAGATAAGTTGTGAAGAATAAGTCTGTGTTATTGGTAGAGAACAAACAGGTGAATGAGAGATGCAGTCGATGAGATTTGGGATGCATTAAAAAAGAGGAAAAATAATAGCTAGGTAAGAATCTACAAAAGACAATCATTAAAAAAGAAGATGTGAACCATAGGCTTAATCACACAGATACTTGTGTCTTTAATCATTTCTACAGTCTCTGACTTTTAGACTATGAACTCTTCAGAACAGGACTGTACTGTCCTAGTGCAGTCAGATTTTTTCAGTCAGAGTAATTCAAGGCTTGCTAAATGGGAAAAATAGCAGTATGAAGTAAGCTTCATACTTGCCAGTTAAGTAGCAAAGACAATAATGTTTTATTATAACTTCATGACTGGTGAAATCTTTCATTATTATGAAAGCAAATGCTTATATATAGGTTCTAACATATTGTTGTGCACTATCAGTCTGATAACAAATTTAAAAGGAAATACAAGGAAAAAAGAAGTCTGTAATTCATGAATTTGAGAACTTTGTAGCTAATGTTTCAACAGTGCAGACTTTATTTTCTGAGGCTAGTTCATCTTAAAGGTCAAAATAGAAGTCTCATCTGGCCCTGGGAAAAAACTTTGTGCTGTGTATGTTTATGTTTTTCTGTATGAAATCCTGGCTAGATCCTGTAACTGAAGTGCTAAGTTAATCTTCCATTTTCAGCAGAGATAATGACATGTTAACAAAAAACTTGTGACAAGTGACTTGTATTATTTAGTAATTAGCAACTGCCAGTGTAATAGAATTGAAACATCAACAAGGATAAAGTGTGAAAAATTATCTTCTCCCTGAAACAGTTTTTCTGCTGGAGCGTTGTGCTCCTGAGAAGCAAAAGCAGCACAGAGCTGATTTGACGAAGATATTTTGAAACATTAAAATACATTTATTTTATCTTTCCTTATCTGTAGCTTCAGGCAGTCCAGGAACATCAATAAATTTCTCTGAATTCTGTGTTATTAAAGAAGATTACAGAGGAGACCATAAACATAACTTTGCAGCATGGGAAGCACTGTTTAGTTGCACACTGCAGCTGAAGATTTACCCTCTGCCTAAGACTTTGTCTTGCTGGGCATGGACATTCAGCAGCTTTCTCCCTTTTCTAGGTGTGCTCTCTTAAATTAACCAGCACAAATGAAACAATGCATGAATGCAGCACAAGCTAAGAACACAATTCAAATAAATCTGCTCCCTCACAAGTTCTGTTTGGATACCCAAATGCATGATGAAAGAAACGTGACACATTACCAGGGACATGCCAGGAAAGACTGAGATGGGAAAAAGCTTCTGCATCACCTGTCTGCCCACAGCTGCAGGAAAAAAAGCTGCTGCCTCTGCAACCTTGTGCCACACTGAGGCTGGGTGTCTAAGAATCAGGTGGAAAAGGCAGGCAGCCACATCGATGCACCTGAGAGGACCAAGCTCGGTGGAGTGTCTAGGTCAGCAATGCCAATTAATGCAACATTACATGCTAAAAGTATTTCATCTTTTCTTTCCCCATCAATTCTTCTTATTATTGTGATTTTTATACACTAAACATGCCTGTCATGATTTGGGCTGCTAATGTGCTTAGACCTCTTCTGAGGTTTCTTTTGCTGCTGAAAAATAGCCTCAGTGTTTCTGTTCCATTCCCTTGTTTGCACCTACCTCTTGCCCTTCCTTTTATGATGACACAGAAATCTGGAGGTGAAAGCAGGGATCTTTTATTTTTTAAAATATGTGTTGTACAGGGCTTGGTGTATGGAGCTGTTCATGGTTACAGCTCCTAAGTGCAATGGAAACATAAGCAATACGCAGGTTTAAAAGAACAGTTGATATCAAGCTATTTCTCATTGTAAATGAGCAATGTCTATAGCAAACAGGTGGTTTTGGAAACTAAACATGGAGGTCTGCTACGAGGAAGGTAGACCCTCTGTTCTCACACTACACTCCTAACAGGTACTATCTTCAGAGGCACGTGTTTTTTGGTGTGCATTGCCCTGGTTGGGAAGAAAACACAGGCATTTTGCTGGAACGAAGCAGGGCTCAAGTCAAAAGCTCTCAAAGGCACTAGAAACTCTTCCACAGACTCCAGTGGGTTACTGAACAGGCTCACAGGCAGGTTGAGCATCGTGCTATAGATTTATAGACCTTAAAGTACCTCCAAGAAAAGGCCATCCTCAGCAAGAGAAATTGGAGCTTGGGAGTTGTTGCAATGCTGATAGATCAGCATGGCTTACTTCTCCGCACAAAGACAGAAGCTACTAATGGACTGTCCTACCTTGCAGGTAGGTCAAACTTACTAGGCCAATGAAAACCTATTTTTGTCACTTCCCACCTTCTCACAGAGCCTTTGGGGTCCACAGATTCTTCTTGCCTGCAACTCAGATATACATATAGCCCTGAGATGTGGCATCGTGTCAGGTTGGTTTAGCAGCACCAGTTCCAACAGTCCTCACCAAGTCAGATGTGTAATGAAGAAAGATGGTAACAAGACCTATGTACACTGAGACATTACTGATGCTATGGTAGGACTTAGGAAGAAAACTTCCAAACAAATGGACACCAGAGAATGTAAATTTAGATTCCTTACCTTCAATTACCTAAGCAAACATGTTAAAAAGTGACTTTTGTGTCATGAGTCATGAGAAGGATTTTCCTCATTACCAAAGGTTACTCAATTCTGCCAGTTATTTTCATTAATTGAGGTAATTAATGTGTGATAAACTGACATAGTATTAGAAACAGTGGATGACAAGTAGGCCAAAAACTGTAAGACTAAAGAGATTTTAAAACATTCATGTGTAATAATTTGTAAACAAATATAAAAGAGAAGAAAAAATAAGTTTATGATGTTGGCTTTATTATTTTAAAAGTGTTAAAATTGTTGAAATAATTGTAACAGATATTATACCCACTCCCTAATGATTTTCATATCAGTTATTGCTCCCAGTGGTTGACAATGCATGATGTGAACCAGGAAGGCAGGTATACTAAAATTTTTGCCTTAGTATGTAAGTACAAAAAGATAATTGGAAAGCTGACAAGAAAGCAAACTATGTTATGTACAATGGGATATTTGAAATTTAAATTGCATAGAATTAATTATGTCATAAAATACTCACTCAAGAATATAAAACCCATTTTCTAATGAGTATGATTTTTTTTCTAGTTCATGGATAACTGAAGGGAAAATCTCATATTGTCTTGTATTACTGCTATAGTACCTACTCGTGTACTTTTTATAGTAGAAAACTAGAAAATTTACATTGGAGCTGCACCTAGAGGCTTTGTAGAAGAGACCCAGCACCGGATAAAACTACAATCCAGATAAAACTTGTTGGAGAAAAAAAATGGAGAAGTAGTTATTTAGGAAATGTCACATCTACCCAGATGGACCTAGGTTGGTTTTCTGACTGACTGACTTCAAAGGAGAAGAAGGTAACTCCTAGGTGACAGTGACTATGGAAGGGAAGGACTTTGAGGAGCTTCCCTGTAACAGGTCAGAGATGGATTTGTTTGTGGCAGGCAGGCAGGAGGGTGATGTAGAGACAGAGCAGGTAACGTTCATGTTGCCTAGCCTTAGATGTCTATGACATGCACACTTCTGAGCTCCTCACTTTCAGATCATTTAAAGCCACAAAGTAGCCCTAAAGGCTTTTAGATCACAGTTCGTCGGGCTTCTTGGTGGGGTCTGTTTTAGGGCAGGATGAATTGCACCCCGGCTCAGCCAAACCCATGTCCCTCCTGTGGCAATAAAGAAAAGATACTATGAATAGGTCAGCTGTAGCCATCCGTGTTTAATCACATGAATCCCACCTACTTCATGTCACTTTGTTTTAAATACATGTAAAACTCCTAGTTCTGTCCCTTGTCATGTAAATTAATTGATTAATTAACTAATTTTCAGACTTCACCATAGCTCTCTATAGCTCCTGGTAGGAAGGCTGTGCAGATGCTGATATTAAGGTGGTTGGGTCTGCAATGGAGAAGATGAACCTGAAGCATTTGCCAGGAAATAGATGGACTTCTGTGTCACCCAGGAGGGGTCCACCTAGGGACTAGAAAGGACCTGGAGAAGGCCACCTCCCTTTAAGAGAAAAGCTCTTATTTGTGAGGCAGGAAAAGGAGGTGAAGTTGTCTTCTGGTGTATGGATTTCCTTGCTAGCAAAATTTCTGCCTTGGTCCTAGAGCTCCAGTTAGTGGAACAGAGCCATTGGGATGAAATAACAACTTTTGGTGACGGCTGGCACAGATAGTGGCTGTGTAACTTTTAAGCAGTGTTGTGAAAACAAGAAACAAACTGTGAAATGGGATCAGAATTTATTTGCAAAGAAAACATGTATTTACTCAGCATAGATTTTGTCTGCTCCCCATGCAATGAGGAGTAGCTTGTAAGCAGAGGTTAAAAAAAAAAAAAGCCATCTGTCTCTATATTCCATTTTAATATTTCAGTATTATTAATATTTGCATTTTCCTTTTAATGATATGTATTAACACAGAGTCTGATGACTGTCGTGACATATCTTTTTCTTTTTGAAAATTATTTATAGATTTGTTCGCATTTTGTCACAGAAATACTTAAGTTGCAAAAGAAATGGTTTATACGAAACAGCTGAGTGAAATTAAACAGGTGATTTGTCATTGATCCAGTCTCCAGGAGTAGGCAACAGCCTGGTCACAGCTCTTGAAAGCCAGACTAATTTACCAAAGTAAATGCATGCAGTCATAACTCTGCAGCCCTTTCCTTCACCCCCTAAATTCGTCTATACTGCCCATGAAAAACTAAATAGTGTAAGCAAAATACAGAAAAACATCTTCTAGAAGAAGCATCTTGCAGATAGACCACAGTACCCAAAACGTTATCCTTTGTCACAGAGGAAACAAGAAGTCTGGTGGAGTTCCTCTGCTCCTTCCATGTACCTGCTGTTCCCAGCTGCAGAAGCACTCCCACAGAACATGTGGAAAAATGAATATACTGCCTACAGCTGTTCATGTTAGGCACCTGACTGCACTGTTTCTCTCCTGTAAAAACAGGATGACAAACACATGCTGCAGCAGGCAGGCACACACCATGGTGTGCCCATGTTTATAAAGGCTTTAAACTGTAGCAAAATGCTACTTATCTCTTTGATTGCAGGCAGCGTGACAGAGAGAGCACTGAGTCCCAGGGGGGAGAGCTCAGGCACACAGGTCATGCTCCTGCACTCAAGAAAAATGACCGCTGGAACAGCAGCTTCTTACTAAGCCCCGAAAGAAACAAAGCAGAGAAGCAGCAAGAAAAAAATCTCTTGTAGAGGTAGGAATAATGTCATGTTTGCTTGGTTGGTTGTGGGTTTTTTGTTTTGTTTTTGTGTGTTGTTTTTTGTTTGATTAGCTGTTTTTCATTTGTTAGTCTTTTGTTTGTTTGTTTTGTGTTTTTTGTTGTTGTTGTTTTTATGTTTTTTTTTTTTTAATATTGTTTCAAAATCTTTTCTACACCATTGTGATAATAATGTTTTTCTTTGACAGAAAGCACTGAGTAATCCAGGTTACATAGAATCAGCCTGACTTCCCAGGTGCTTCCTCTGGTTCAGTCAATTTCCCTGGTTCCATTTAGCCCTTCTTTAGCTATCTTTGATAATTGCACTAACACTCTTTCCCTTCATTTCCTGTTTTATTTCATTTCTTTGCTTTGTTTTTGGACCTCATCCTGAGAATCCAGGAGACACAGGACACTTTGTGATATGGGAATAAAATATGATGTTATTAATTCACTTGGAGTTTTGAGTAACAGCATTAATGTCAAGACAAATATATAGTAGAGTATGGTATTTTAACTGGGAACAACTGATGATGAGGATTTGGAGCTTTCTTTCCTCTTCCCAGAGGAACAAGACTTATTTAGAGATATTGCAACCTACTGATGAGTTAATTATAAGAACTTTTTATCGCATCAGAATGATTTTGACTGTAGGATAACCTAGTTAACATTAGTTTTTGCGATTAAAAAATTATATGCAGCTTTTAGTTTCACTTATAATACTTGTAAGTTTCTCTCTGGTTAACAGTTTGCCTAGTAGTGAGGCAAAATAATCTTCAGGTATTCTTACTCTCTACCTGAAAGAAGGGACTTAAGAGTTTTTGTGGTGGTTGCTGTTGCCAGTTTACCTACCCAATCACCTAGACCTGGAGACCCATTTTGTAAATAGCATATCACTCCAATATCATTCCAACAGCATGCTGTTAGACCAAGACCAAAGCTTGAACTGGAGCCCAGCCTTTCATGTTATTTTGATAATATTGTGTGTATCTTTGATTCCAAATGTTAAAATAAAGTTGAAGGGCGAAATGTACTTCTTAATACATTACAGTTCAAGATTTTTTGAAAATCTTGAAAAGTTGGTATCTCAAAACGTATTTAAAACCTGAAAACTGCTGAGGCTGGATCAGTTCCTGTATTTCATTTGGCATTTCAAAGGGATGATGTATCAGTTTTGACTTTAATTTATTATTTTTTACTTTAAACTTCAGAGGGAGGAAAAAAACAAAAAAAAGATGCTATGAATAACACCTTAAACATGAAAAAGGCTAAACAAGGAATATTGAATACTCAATAGTTATATATTCAAAGGATCTTTTCAAATATGGAGAAGTTACTACGAGATTATCACATTTTTTGGCAAGAGGTAATATTAACACATACTTGAAAGCTATCAAAACTCCCTGTTTTTTGCAGTGGTGGAAAAAGCTACCCTATATGAAAAATGAGCAGATTTCATTGTTTTAGTGTAAAGTTATTATCTACTTTTGGATTTCAAGTCAGAAGCAAATTAATTTTTGTTAGCAAAATTGAATTAGCTGACTTTGACTTGTGTGCATGTTGCAGATATGGAGAACTTTCTTGATTCATGTAAGGAATTTTTAGAACTTAAGATTTTGTTTAATTAAGGCAGTAAGTTTGGACCTATGTCTGTTACAAGAGTTAGGAGAGAAAAGGACAGATTTTTTTAAGCAAAGGAAAAAAAAAGAATTATGTGATTAAAGATACAGGGGGAAAAGGGGGAAGAAGCTAGCACTCTGTATTAGTATGTCTTTTATAATTAATTCATCCTACTTTATTTACAAATACTTTGATATTTCTGACAATATTTTCCTTGTCCAGCTGGCAGTATTCAACTATTGTGGGTTTTTTGCTTGTTTGATTTTGTTTTGTTTTTCTGAGCAAAGCATCAGCTTTTAACTTCCCCTTATTACATGAAACTTTAATCCATGAAATATAACTATAAATTCAAATTATATATAGCTATGTGTTAAGATATTTTGAGCTGGCAGTATTCTGTGGAGACTATTTTCCTGTATTTTGAACTCTAGTGCACATTTCCAATATCTGCAGTCTTACACAAAGTAGAAATTTCCTGAAATGGAGTGCAAATACTTTGACTTGTTTTGACTTTTGTTTTTCCTACCTGACAAAACATCAAGTACTGGGTGCTGGCTTTGGTTCCATATTTTTATGTTATCAAAGCTGAAAATAACATGGAAATTTGTAAAGGCCTGCTAAGATGTTTGAGGGATTCTCTGTAACTTATATTTTAGGGACCAAAGCTGGTAATCATTGTGGAAGGACGTAGTTACCACAAGAAGTTACTGATTTGAAGCAGGACTTGTAGTACAGCTGCAGAACTGTATGACCTGGGTTGGGCAGTCAGTCAGATCAGTAAACAAATGAAAAATATGATATTAAAACCTGGGAGGGGGAACCAAACACTGACAATGATTGCAATATTCAGTTATATGTATTATGTGCTTAGCTCACTAAATCAGACAATTGAAAATATTTGAAATTTTTCCATAAAAATACTATGAGTTACTTTATTTTTATTCATCCCTTGATATTAAACAAGTTGCTTTGCCTTCAAGTATGTGGTTCTTTCAGTACCAGGATGTTTCGTTTGAATGACAAGCTTAACAACAGTCTGCTTGGGTTTGTAATCATACTGAATTAACATTATTTTCACAACTGGCTGCATGAAAGACAGTACTGACTCAAGTTACATATTTCATATGATACAAAGCACTTTAAGCCACTGCTTTCTGGAGAAAGAATAATCACTTTCTCTTTGAGAACAAGAACATACAGTTTTTTATTTATCCCATCATTATCCATGCTGGTTTTTTAGAGAATAACAAAAGGTGTATATATTCCAATAATTCCCAAGTAAGCAGCACAATGACTAAAGCATGGCTTCAGCTTGACAAAACCAAGAAAGAAGAAAGGTGACAGGCCAGGTTCAGGGCAATATGCTGTTCTCTTGCGCTTGGACTCCTTCGATCCTTTAGAAGACAAAAATACCACATGGCTTTTTGTGGTCTTGAGGGAGTAAAGCTGGTATCAGTAGAGATTTCACCACTAGCAGCAAAGCTGACAGGAGATGCATGTAAGTGAAAAAATGTCTTTCCCCTGCAGAATTATAACCAGAGACTCTTTGGAGATGTTAAGCTGCATGGTATTTCAGGCATGAGGAATTAGTGTCTCATGCTAAAGCTCTAATAACTACATGGCCTACCTAACCAACCTTCCTGGGCTCCCTCTAGGTCAGTAGAAAGGGACAAGCACTACATGAGGCAATCCTTTCATTTCACCCACAGCAGCTGCCTAAAATAGGTGGAATGAATCCCCATTGCAGTCTTTCTATTCCACAAAAAGAGGCTAAACAACTATTTCAGGGAAGAGACGAATGTTTAAAGAACTGAGCCTCAAAACTCCATGTTCCTAACCATGGTTACATCTTGAAACCTCAGTCTCCAGCTATGATTAATGTAAATCTCACAGATGAGATGATAAAGAATCAGTAAAAACTGCAGCAAGAATAATTTAGCTATCTGAAAGCTTTGAAACAGTTTCTCTTCATCTTTGAAGTCCAAGGAAGCAAGACTGTGTGAAGTCCTACTTCTTAATTTAATTTTCCTTTTGTTAAATGAGTCATCTTTTCATAAGCCTGTGCTGTCATTCTGTGACAAAAATAAAGTAATAGACAGCATAGCATATGGTCAAAGATGGGATCTAAAGACATTTGAAACTTGATGGAAGTAGCAACCAGTTTTAAGGAGTTAGTTTTCAATTGAATTAGTAGTTTATTATAGAATAATTTATGTTCTAGAAAAAAAAATGCACTAGATAATTAGTTAATTTATGTCCAACCACAATATTGCAGAGGTCTCATTAAAATTTTAAAGTACATTTGTAACTTACATGTCTAAATCCCATAGAAAGTTAGTACACTACCAAATCACAGATACCTACTTTTAATTCATCTCGTTTATCCTAACTGAGGCTGTGAAAAACAGAACTGATTTTAGGTGACCCCAGATTTTGCACCTATTTATACATTCAGTGATGGGATATTTTGGTAATTTACCAATGTTTAAAATACATGTTCTAAATACAAAGGTCTTTTCTGTAAAAGGCCAGCTAAGAGTTCTGCACTATGCTACTGCCATTAA
Source organism: Cygnus atratus (assembly GCF_013377495.2). NCBI lineage: Eukaryota > Metazoa > Chordata > Aves > Anseriformes > Anatidae > Cygnus > Cygnus atratus. The sequence continues at coordinate 189,018,866 of NC_066362.1, read as the reverse complement.
AATCCTCAAAATATGACTGTTTTGGTAAACGTGAAACTTTCTCACAGAAATATTTTTACATGGATTTAGTTAGAATTTAGAATTAATGTAGAGTAGGTCTAATTAAAAGGAGAGAGTTTGCTTGCCTTAATCTAGTGTTGAGACTGAAGAAAGAAACATTTAGACAAATTTGAAAAGTGCTCTTCAGTTTTACAAAATTCAAGCTGGGCTTGAAAATTCAGCCACCAAGTAAAAGAAAAGGAAAAAAATCAACATCTTAAAGAGCAATACAAATGCAGGACAGGAGGCAATGGGCACAGCCGGGCACCCAGGAGGCTCCCTCTGAGCCCCAGGCAGCACTTCTGTGCTGGGCGGGTGATGGAGCCCTGGCACAGGCTGCCCAGAGAGGCTGTGGGGTCTCCTCCTTGGGGATCTCCAGAAGCTGCCTGGGCAGCCTGCTCTGGGTGTCCCTGCTTGGGCAGGGGTGGCACCAGGGGCCTCCAGGGAGCCCTTCCAAACACAATCATATAGCATCATTCTGATTCTGTGATCCTCTGAAGTTGGGAATCATGAAATCATCCAAAATGCTAGCCAAAGTATACATCAGGCGATACTTTAAATGTCAAGATAATACTGAGAGAGTTCATCCCTGCAGAGTAATCATGTGTTCTGTGTTCTCTTTTGCGTGTGCGTGCATTATTCTTAAATGGTTCATCGGTACCTAACTACTGCTACCAAATATGTAGGATTAGTTACAGGACAATGCACAAAGCAGAGTATTGTACTTTAACAGTAGACAAATTGGTTCATCAAATTGGCAGTCGTTTTAAATAGCATCACCATCTCCTCCCCCTATTTTCTTTTCTTTTGAGTACGTTCAAAACAAAGACACCAGGAAAAACACAAATCAGTAAGTAGTGGGGTTCAAATAATCAGTGTTTATGTGAACAGCCTAATCCTAGCTCTGGATCTCTAAATATTGCTTTTAAATGGTTACTTCCACCTGAAAGTCCTATAGCTTGCTAAAAGTGTGAATCAAGTTCTTGAGCTTGGATTGTCTGGAAATACTGGGCCATAGTTTACAGCCAGAGTATTGACTTCCCATGCACTATAATGTGAATACAGAGAAGAAACGAATATCTAATTCCTGAAAAGGAGCATCTGCTACAATTGCTTTGTTCACAGAAAAGCCAGCCCCAGAAGCCATATCCAAGTAAAGGAAATACCTTACCATTTCCCACTTGTTTTGCCCAAACTTTTGAATGCCCCAATGCCCACTGTAGGCTCTGGCTAGGCATGAATCTACAGGGCTGCAGCCACCAGCTTACATTTACTGAACAGTATTACTCTGCCCACAGCCACACTTCACCATTTCTGTCTTACTGTTGTTCTGGAATAAGCATGAGTACAAACACATGCAAACCTGAATCACACTGAAAATGTTCCTACCAAGAGTACTTAGAAGAGCATATCATAGAGTTACCTTCTGTGATTTCCAAAAGTAACTTTTCCAGACATAACATATTCTTTCTTTTTATCTCTTAAAGCACTGAAGAAAATGCTTTTAACTTTTGTTAGTACTTCCTATATTAATGGGATGGTTACATAGAAGATTAATCTATTATTTGTCCACTGTCACATATGTGAGGTGATCTATAGACATACAGCATGGATGCGAAAGGCCAGTGCTGTCAGAAAGGTGTTGGTAATTCAATAAATCAGGCTGTAAGAGCGAATAAAAGTAATTGCATTGGAACAATGCTAGAGATAGCTTCACTGTGGGATGAACCTCCCCTCAGCTAAAATCAAATCAGTTAAATTTCTAGATAGAACTGTCAGGCAGGATTGCCTGCAATCACGGTGGGCTGGCCTCAGTTCAGATGGCCTCTTCTAGCTCTTAACTCAGTAATGTACTAATGTATAAGGATTTTTCCAATTTTTTTCAGTCAGTTCCTCAAAATATGTCTCTTGGCAACACTCTCTCCCGTTGCAGTTTTATACTGACATTGTATAACAGTACAGTGTTGCTGCTTGGGACTTTAGCTCAAGCACTCAAATAATCTGTTCTGACATGCTCAGAGATAAAAGACCATTCTATAACTGTTCTGTTACATGATAATATCACAAAAACCTTTTCTCAAGTTTTGGTTACGTACATTGTACCTGAAACCTCCTAGCAACAGACCTATTGCAATGAATTGATTTCTTTTTTATGTTTAGATTGCACATAAAAGATACACGGTTCTATCTATAATGTAAAGGTTGCTCTTAAAGTTGGGCTCCAAATGTACCCAAAGCTCCACAATGAAGTTCAGTTTCTCTTCAGAGTATATTTTCAGACAAGGGTCTTTTATTCCATTTGAAATGATGTAGACTGAAGTGAAGTCATTAGGTATGATGATAGTATCCTGCACCAATAGAAATAAAAGTCTTCAGGAAAAAAGAAGAATCACAACATGTTCCTGATGATCCTGAGTATTACAGGCAAATTCTTTTAATAAACCTGGTGCTCAAACAACCACAAAAGATTAAAATATTGAGGTCATAAAGATTTACTGGCATGTTTTAAATCAGTTTGGATAAATATTTTCATATAATTTCCTTCTTATTTGGAAATATTTGAGTCTCAAAGATCCTGGCCAGCACATACAGACAAGGTCAGAAAGAAAGAAGGACTTTTTCTTCTTTCTTTTCCTTACAAAGACTTGGAAGAATCTTCACTGAGAAAAAGAGAATTGCTTACCTTTTTTTACTATTTCTGAAGAGGTCTAGATGATGGCCTTATCTGACCTTCTGACAGCAGTACCATGGCTGTAGTACACGTCATCAACAAAGCCAAAAATCTTCCCCAAAGTCTCATTACAGCTCTGCTCAGATGAGCCTCAGAAACTACAACAGCCTCTGTTTTTGTTGTTTTCCTTTTCCATGATCAGGTTTGCATGTTTAGCTTGAGTATTATTATTATGAGGATAGTAGAGAAAAATTTCTGAAGAAAACAAGCATATATATTTGGCCACCGGTATTGGTGTTCTAGACCCAGTCCATGTAAAGTCTTCTTATAAAAGGAAAATCTGTACCTGTTTTCCTCATGGAATGTTGTCTGTTTAATGGCAGTGAAACTATTTTTAAACAAGATCCTCCATGTTAATCTTTTTATCTGTTGTAGTCATATTTAGTCCCTTCTTAGAAGTTGTTACAACTGATCATAAACTAAGCAGTTCGTACTTTCCTGCTATATACCCATAGGACACTTTAAAATTTTTTTGTGTTGGGCTTCTTCCAAAGCAGTAACTACTTTTTGTGTGTGCATACCTTTGTATGTATCTAAAGAGACCATGAGTATTTGAAGCTTTTATTGCTGAACTTTCCTGAGTTTTTAAATGGAAGATAATTTGTATGCATGTGTTTTGAAATGTGAGGTATTCTCTTTACCTCCTGCTAAAAATTATTCAGATTTGAAGTAGTGGTTTGACAAAACATAGTAACATAACTACTATGAGCAGTCAGTATGAGAAGGCAAATCTTTGGAAGAAATTACTACGTAAACTGTTTTGTTGTTGTTGTTTTTGTTTGTTTTTTGTTTTCTACACCACAGTGTTTAGAACCTGAATTCTTACAAGAATAATATACATACCTTTTTTTTAATCTTAAAGGTGGTCTTCTACATCCAAACTAATCGGAAGGTTGAGACCTGGACCTCACAATGCTTTTTAACCCTGAGTTCAGACCAAAGAACACTGCCTACCAGGCCATTAACATCACCCCATGCAGGAGCACAAGTTTTCAGCGACAGATGCATACATAGATCATGTACCCACCAAGTGTGATTCCACCTGTCAAAATCATAGGCCAAACAGCTGCAGGTAGCTCATAAGCTACATGGAATCTATCAATTGTACATTCATACCAGTTTTTAAACAAGATTTTGCCAACATTCTATTTCTAATGTTGATTATCTTTAATTGTTGTTTTCTTTAACTGGGTGTTAATTAATGGGGAAAAAATGTCTCGACGATGTCTTGGAGACTAAAGCAAAATCTAGGGAAAGAAGCTTTCATATTTGTTCTCTTTAATTAACTACATTATTTCAGAAGGCATGACCCAAAATAAATTATTTTCTAAATACTAATGTTAATTAGCTCATAATACCAAATACAATGTAGCACTAAGCCAAAATAATTAGAGACCTTTAATTCTGAATGTTAGATTTGAAGAAAATATCTTTCACTTTCTCTTGAACTAAGACAAAAGAAACTGTTATAGCTTATGTATGGTTAAAAGAAAGGAAAAAAAAAATTCTCTTCTTCAGCCTGCACCACTGGTCTCATCCAGAACTGCATTTCTCTGCCCTCCTAGGAGGTACCTGCAACTTGCTTCTTATTATACAGCTTTAATTACAAGAGCAGAAAATGTTCACATAGACAAAATTTTCTGACCAGTACCACAGCCTTCAAAGGAAAGAGAGAGGCTGTGGAAGCCAGGTTCAGCATCCAGCTGCAGATTGAAGAATGGAGGAGGTAGATCAGCAGAGCAGGTACAAGCTGTTGGGCGCGACTGAGGAGCAGAGCAAGTGGGACAGCATGAACATAGTAGTTAGTCTGAGATGAGCTCCTATTTTACACCAGTGTGATTTTTACCAGTACAGACTTGCAGCCCTTAAAAAATCTTGTGTAAGGTAGGAAGGGTCGTTACTGTTAGTATCATCCTTATGGTACCAGGTGGATGGCTGACAAGTTGGAGCACACTCAAGCTGAGATGTGGGTAAAGCTGACCGTGGGTGTACCCAAGCAGCGTTATGTCCATTATGTCCACGCATATAACAAGGGCTTCTTTTTGTATTTGCTGCAATTTTATGACTCTTCAGAACCAAAGCTCTACCATTGGGTTGTGAATGACTTTATTACGATATTAACAAAACCACTAGCATGTAGCAAATTCAGAGATGTGTTTTCGTTGTATAATAGAATCAAATGAGAACTGCTTCCATAGAATTGAACAAAGCAGAAAAGAAAACTCTGAGACCTTGAACAACTATGTTAGTTGAGTTTTATAATGCAGGTAGTTGACAATTTAAAGCTTTGACCTACAGTGAGGATTTAGGGATGGTTATTATTTCATTGTCTTGAATTGTAAAGATTTAACATTTTAGTCTAGAACAAGATAATGGGAGTGAAAATGTTATTGAAAGGCAAAAAATTATTTTTATCAATTACTTGTTCTCCTTTGAGGATGTAATCCTCATTAAGAAAGAAACTTGTAAGTGGAAAATAAATCCTTCAAAACAATTTTCATAGCTACTCTAACTAGAATAATTTAGACTAAATACCTCATTATATTAATGCAAATTAGTTTTTATTATACAATGGATACTCTTAAATAAAACAGTGTAGTTTAAATAAATTCAGGAACTATCACAATGCTCCAGGAATGTATGAGTCTCCTACATATAGGGAAGGAAAAGTGTGTTTCATGTGTCACTGGGGCTGAGCAAAAATTTGTAAATAAATGTAGTATACATATTGAATGTAGGTTGTATGGAGGTATCTATGTGTAGCACAGGAAAATTGCTTGGAGGAGATCACTGTAGAGTTTTCAAGATTTTCTTAAGCTCGTGCTTTAACACTGATGTTTAATATAAATTATTACTATTATTTTTAGTCTCCATTTTGTCTTTAAATATTTAAAGTCTTACATCACCTTACATCACCTTAAACATGTATATAGTTCTGTTCTGAACAGCTTACAAATGCAGAGGTCTTAGCATATATGATAAATGATTAGCTCTACGTACCACAAAGGGAAATGCATTTAAAATCTTGATTTTTGTACCAAGTGATTTTGTTTTTGTTTTCTGTGTGTGTGTGTGTGTGTGTTGCTTGGTTGGTTGGTTTTTGTTTTTATTATTATCAGTCCTATTATGGACTGATATCTATAAAGAAGCAAAATAACTTTTTATGTTTCCTTTAAAAGCCTTAGATATTTACTTCTAGTACTGCCCATGGGGATAATATGAACTATTACAAGCTTAAAAGTTACTTCCAACAATAATGTTTAATGACAACATAGCATTGACTCCTCTGGTTTATTGGTTTATTCCCCTACCCCACACCCACCCCCAGTATCACTGCTATATGATTTCATCCAAGCAAAACTACAATCTAAGGCTAAGTATCTTTTATTTTCTGTCTTCAAGAATAGATACTTTCTGTTATGGTTAACATTCTACCAATACATAAAAGTAACTACAAATATAACTGAGCTTTAGGACCTATATATATATTTTCAAAAGAATTGTATTATAAATAAAATCAACAAAATGAGAGAATTTTTAAAAACTCCTGAGAGAAGGAAACAATTTAAAAAACAATCAGGATTATAATCCTGGACTTCAGAAGCACAGATTTTTGCCTGTTTAGGGAACTGCTTTCAACTCCCATGGGAGACCATCCTTGAGAGAAGAGGAGAGCAAGAGATCTGGTTGACTGTCAAGGCTCACCTCCTCCAACCTCAAGAATGGTCCATCCCCATTACTACACCAGAGGACTGTACTGCTATTCAGAGGGACCTCAACAGGATGGAGACATGTTCCAGTGATGCATCCTTGCAGCAAAGAAGACCAGGAATGTCCCTGGTGCCATTAAGGAAAGCCTTGCCAGCAGGTCCGGGGAGGTGATCCTGCCCCTCTACTCAGCACTGGGGAGGCCACATCTGGAGTGTAATGTCCAGTGCTGGTCTCCCTGGTCCAAGAAGACATGGATATACTAAAGAGAGTCCAGTGAAGAGCCACAAGGATGAATAATGGATTGAAGCATGTGGAGTACTAGGAATGGCTGAGAGCTGGGATTATTTAGCCCAAAGAATAGGATGTTTGTGTGGAATCTTGTCGATGTCTATAAGGACCTGATGGGGGGAAGTGAACAAGAGAGAACCAGGCTCTTCTCAATGGCTCACAGGACAAAAGGCAGTGGGCACAAATGGAAATACAAGGAATTCCACTCAAACATAGGAATATATATATATATTTGTATTACAAAGGTGGGCAAGTACTGAAACACATTGCCCAGAAAGGTTGTTGCAGTCTCTGTACTTGGAGATATTCAAAATCTGACTGGACACGGCCTTGAGTAACCTGCTGTAGCTGGCTCTGCTAGTGTCTGTTGGACTAGATGATTTCCAGAGGTTCTTTCCAGCCTCAGCTGTTGCATGATTCAGTGGTATTTGGAAACATTAAGCCTCTTTTCAAAAGCAATCACAAGTTTGAAAGAAAGCCAAACTATATGTTCGAATTTTCATGGGCTAAAACAAAGTGTTGTTGCTTATATTTATTTATTTATTTTCTTCCATGTTTGAGAAGGCATGAAGTTCATCAAAAATTTATTGACTAAAGTTCACACAATTTGTTTTATTCTTCTCAGTTTTATTCCATCATTAAAAGGTAACAAAGCTGTCTTTCCAGTTTTAAAATGTAATGTTCTTTTTGAAAGCTATTCAAGAGCAACAGCTGGAAAAGAGGGTTTAGGGTTCACTGAGTCTCAGACATTATACATCACAGCTGTGAACCCTGAAAGACTATTGATCCAATTGGACCTTCAAATTGTTAATTGAGGAAAGAACATCCAAGCAGTCATGACACTAAAACTAATAGTTTCAGGCACCCATAGAAGTCTTACAGAGTTCCACTTTACCAGTAGACTCACAAGTTTTATGAAAAGCAAGGAAGAAAATAAAATCTGTCATAAAAGTACTTAAAAATTAAAGTAATGCCCTGATTAACCAACAGATTGTTTGTAGGATTTGCAGGTATCTTTGATTAAACTGGGGATACTCTTCTTCAGATACACTTTATAATGCATTTTACAATCACAGACAGTAGGGAATATTTATGGGTTAAAGAAAAATCGATTATAAACTAGGACCTCTGTTCTGCAGTTTTTCGACCAGAGGTCTCTCTGCTGCAATGGTTACAGAAAGGATTAAAGATCAAGATTTCAAAACTAATTTATTCATTTTGTGATGGATGATTGATGAAAACTCCTAAAATCTGCAGAGTTAATATATTGATTCAATGTATTGATTATAAAGTACCTAAGTTACCTGGAATTTTAAGTCACAGACTTCCGAAAAGTGGTTTAAGGACAGATTTGCAAAGACATTTAGATATAGACAGAGGTAGCCATGAGCGTTTTATACGTCAAATAACATTAAATTCTCATTGATCACCCATGCATATTTTAGGCAATTACACAACTATTAAAATATGGTCCTCAGACATCTTGGAACAAAGAGTTTGGATAGAATATTCAGAGACATGCAAGGGATTCAAGAGTCTTAGCTCCAACGGCAGTCACTGGCACTAAGATTCTAAATGGCTAAGTCACCTTGTGAAAATGGGACAGGCTTCAAAGTTACTTACATGCATTTGAAAAGGCCAGTCTTTTTGAAAATGAGTTAACATTTCCCTGACTGGTCACAGTAGCCTGAATAACATTCAATTTCAAAATCACAAGGATAGCGATCTCACCTTAAAAATCTGCTTAAATATAAAAATTTATGCTTATATGTATAGCTCAGAATGAATGCTAACTACATAATTTAAAATCAATGTTAAAAATTCAGCAGCAAAATTAAGCATGCAGAGATTAGAATATGCTAGAATTAAGGTTTGTCCGTGTAACTTTAAATTTGTTTTCAGGTGCTTAGGCACCTCTTTTTACGCTTATATGCTATTTTTCTTCAAGTATCTACCTCATTCAGAGAATGACAGTGCCCACATAATTAATCAAAGTTCCGTACTTAATGAGACTATAATGTGATTGCATGCAAATTTATATGCAAATGGCTAGTTGTGCATCTAAGCGGCTACTTGTATGTGTCATTATCTGATTTGCATGCATAATCACTGTAATTATACACAGTTTTGAAATGTGAGACCATAGAGTTTGCAATTGAAAAGAGCGACTTAATTCATATATTAGTCATTCTTTTTAATCAATCGTTTACTTACAATATGTTTACATTAATCAGTTGCTCTTTGCACAGCTTAACATCGCCTCCTTTACTACAAGATTCATCCTGTTCCTTTTTACTTTTACCTAACCATTATGTCTGTTATTTGGGAGGCAGAGGCTACATGCACTTCTGCCAAATAACCAGCTCCCTGTCCTGTGGCTGTGATTTGTGCTTTATTCAGTCTGTTCTCAGAAAGCCTGTATAAATTCAGGAAAAAAAAAAATGATAAACTAGGACAGATCTGTCCATCAAAATTGTTAATATTGTTAAATTGTTAATATTCCCTTTTGCAAGTAATATGAGGTTTTATTACTCTCACTTAAATTCATGAAATTTGTTAGAAGCACCATATCAGTTCTGAATTTGTTCTCCTATCTGGCCCCTCCACACTGTAAACCAAGTTTGAAACCAGGAGTTTTATAGTCCAGAAGCTGAATCCTGCAAGAAAAGCATGTTACTTCTCATCAAGCAAATATGTTGTATTCAGCTTGTGTGACCTGCTAATCTCATTTTATATTTTTCATTCTTTACATGTCTAACCTTTAATATAGGTTAATCTATTTTCTCAATTACTTATTGTATAAATTGCAAGACCAGATAACCTCCGTATTCTCCAGGGAATAGGCCATTATTCTTTTGTGATCCATATGTCAGTCTGTTCTGCTATATTATACACCATTACTTGTATAAATTCCAAATGATAAAGGACAAGATATCAGCCAAATGTACCATGCACAAAATTTTCATTAAGTCTAGGGAAACAAATAAAGTCTGTCATGAGGAGACCTTTGCCATCAGATAATTACTAAACATGCATTTATCAGAGAAAATTTGAAATGGGATTAAGACATCAGCACAGATCAGCATCATTACAACAGCTTGAAAGGCACTGCGATGCACAGAACTGTTCCTTGCTCCATCATGAAGCCTGTGATAGAAGAGCTACCTATAGTAAGGGGTCCCTAAGGCCATGAAGTTCAGTAATGAGTCAGATAATACTTTTAGTAATAAATTGAACTTCATTTTAAAATTAATCTAGGTTCGTAACAACAGGCAGGTGGCAGCATGTGTCTGTGATGACCTTTGGTGAGATATGTCAATGATATTTTCAGACTGAAACTAATAGTAAGAGAAAAAAAACACCTGGGAAAACTGGATGCAACTGCACTGCACTGTGCCTCAATGCTCTCCAGCTCTCATAAATTAACTTGAAGCCAGCTCCAAAGAGAGACTGTACAGATGCAAGAGATAATATGTGACCATTTAACTGTGAGTCTGCTTTTACTGCATGTATTTAATTAGATTGTTACAATTAATGAGATAGAGCATCCATCAGGATAATCCTCATGATACACCTTCTTCAGGATAATTGTACCAAGCTGAAACAGACTACTCACAGTTCTCTTCAACCATAACTCAGAATAGACAAATTACTTGAAAAAGCATATGTGGAACAACTTTATCTGCACAAGAGCTATCCTGTTCAATCCTGGGAAGATAAAACAGGTGGAGCTGCACTATGTCCCTAGAGCTAGTAATGCTGCAATGCTGTTTGTACCACTGATATTATAGTGCCAGTAATCCTGCTCCTCTCAGTCTTTGTCTTGGTGGAAATGGGCATGAAAGAAGACCACAAAATACTGTTATTGGGTTTACTTCTTTGTAACATCTGACTCAGTAGCCCTTATAGCATCAATGCATCCCCAGGAGCACCTCCACAAGTAAATATATTGGAGTTATATCATGGATATTTTATGGAGCTATATATTAACATGCCTGCAAACTTTATACAGAGTAAAAAGGCTTTGCTTTTGCAAACATTATCAGCAGAAATCATTAAAAAAGAAAGAGAGAAAGAAGGAAAGAAGGAAAGAAAGGAAAAAGAAAGGAAGGAAGGAAAATAAGGCAGGCAGGCAGGAAGAAAGAGAGAGAGAAAGAGAGAGAGAAGGAGAGAGAAAGGGAGAAAGGTAGAGAAAGGGAGAAAGAAAGAGAGAAAGAAAGAAAAAGAAAGAAAGAAAGAACGAAAGAAAGAGAAAAAGAAAAAGAAAGAAAGAGAGAAAAAGAAAGAAAGAAAGAGAAAAAGAAAGAAAGAAAAAGATATGTTGCTTAGGATTCATCTTTCCTCATTTTATCCCCATCTACTTATATAGCATTATTCAAGTCCTCTCCATTGTCCAGGCACTCTTTATATTTAATGGAGAGAGAGAACTAATTGAACAAAGGAGCAACTAATTCTGCCATGTTTACGACAAATCCAGTAGCTGTTTTAAGAAGGACATAAAATTATCAGAGTGTCCAAAGGAGGGCAACAAAGATGGTGAAGGGTCTAGAGAGGAATATGTATGAGGAGCAGCTGAGGTCCCTTGGTTTGTTCAGCCCAGAGCAGAGCAGGCTGAGGGGAGGCCTCATGGCGGCCTGCAGCTCCCTCACGAGGGGAGCGGAGGGGCAGGCGCTGAGCTCTGCTCTCTGGGGACAGCGACAGGACCCGAGGCAACGGCATGGAGCTGGGACAGGGGAGGGTCAGGCTGGGTGTTAGGGAAAGGTTCTGCACCCAGAGGGTGGTCGGGCACTGGGACAGGCTCCTCAAGGAAGTGGTTATGGCACCAAGCCTGCTGGAGTTCAAGAAGTGTTTGGACAGTGTTCTCAGACACATGGTTTGATTTTTGGGTGGTCCTATGTGGAGCCAGGAGTTGGACTCAATGATCCTTGTGGGTCCTTTCCTTCTTGGGATGTTCTATGATGCTATGATTCTGTGATTCTAATTTCACAAGCACTTAACTGCACTGAGTCATAGCAAAATTTTAAAGTAACAGCATGGTAAAAAAATTAAAATTGCATTCCTGAAAGATGACTGTTTGCTACTAGCTCTGAAACAACTGACTATACTGCACATATCTATAGACTTGGTTACACAGACTGGGTTACATATTGTAAACTCCTAATTGAAATGATAACTAAAGGAGTATTGCTGCTTTTACCATTTTTATTGCTACTTTATTTCCATCTGAGTCAAAGGAAACACAAATGTTATTTTACAGCTCCACTCTACTTAATTTCAGTTCCCATTATTCTATCATCAACCTGGCAATAACTCCCTTTTATCTTTTAAGAAGATCTATGCAAACAGTAAGAAATAGGAGTTGGACTCGATGATCCTTATGGGTCCCTTCCAACTCGGGATATTCTATGATTCTAAATTATAAATATACATTGAAATTTAAAGATAAATATGCACAAGGAGTGATTTATAAAATGGTGGGAGGGTGGGGAGAGGAGGACCGAAAAGCGGGTAAAAAGGAAAAGAGGGATCTAGAGCTCTTAACACTTGTTATGTGAGACTAAATCTATTTGCTTTTTTTTTTTTTTCCTACAAGTACTCTCACCAATGCAGATAAGCATCAAAAATATGTAAGCACGCTAGCAGGTAGGGAGACTGACCAAGAACAGTGGTGTGTGTGACACAGGGCTGCTGCCACTGAAAGGGGATGGAGAAAGTGAGGTTTTGTTGGACTTCACAACACTCAGAACAAATGGTGTCACTCTACCTACTCATTCTAGAATCACTTATACTTGGTTAAAGGTTTTATTAAATAAATTAATGGATGAGTAATGAATAAATAAATAATGAATAGTAAATTATGCTTGTTACCTCAGTGCACTTGCATGCTTTTTTCCCCATCAATCATCTTTGCCCACCTCCTTATTAATACCCCAAATAAAAGACTTTTTTCCTATTCAACAGAATTTATCTCCTTTAAAAATATCAAACACCACCATAACTAGTGTTTTCTTCTGTGCTCTGTTCTTTATTCATTTATGGGGTGACCTATGAATACACGTGTTATTGAAGATACCATCAGCCAAACATTTTGCACTGGCCATTTTATTATTATGTGGGTATTTTCTGATGCCAATAGAAGCTGCGTTCGTAAATCTGCAGACTGAGGTGTGGCAGCTTCCATTCCTTGCTAAAATGAAGAAATAAACTTGTGAGAGTTATCCACAGGCAATCAAGCTACAGTCAGTCACGTAATGATCACTTTTCCTGTGAGCCTATTAAGTGCATCCCTGCATGAAAGAGTATGAAATAATGTCACTTACTGTATCTGAGGCAGACGACAGTTGAAACAAGGCGAAAAAGTGAAGGTAATCTCCCAGAAAAAGTATTTTCAGCTTCACAGTGTGCGCTTTTAAAATAAACCAAGTGTGATAGACAAACCTAGGAAAATTAAAATGCAAGAATCTGCAAGAATCTTCACTGTTCCAGAAACAACACAACTGTGATAAGAGTTTTACTTAGAGATTCTAAGGTGTGTTATGTCAGCTGATTTTTTATTATTATTATTTTAAATGAAAGTCAAAAGAATGCTTGATGGATGTGCATGAAAGTAAAGTTTTTCTTTCTGATTTAACTCTCTGTATCTAAAGTTCATGACTCAGATCCTCATCAACATCACATCCAGTAAGAGGAAAGGATCCATGCCAGTTTGCACCACACGATACTTTACCTCCCACTCCTCCTCCCAAAATGATAATGGATATTTAGAATCACACATTTCACTTGGTTCTCCAAATAAAAAATATTATACAATAATTTCTATGCAATTGTGGTTGTTTTAATATCTCAACGCCCGTATTAACAATTGGGGGGGAGGGAGAGGGAGATACACATGAAGTATTTTGGATTATTGCCCTTCATCCTAATAGTATAAATGTGTCTATTAATGTAGTCCCTAAAGATTCAGTTCACTTTCTTTTAAAAGTTAATTATCCTAGAACCCTGCAGGCGGTTTGTTGAAATTCATTTTTTCTGTTGCCATATTTTGGTAAGATTGTCATGTTTTGATTGTATTTGCAGCCATTGGTACCACTCTTAGAGGTATGAACTCTCACCTCACATGCATACCCTGATCAGAGACGCATGAAAGCTCAGTTCTCAATTAATAAGTTGTTTCAAGTTGAAAACCACAGCCTGAGATTACTTGCTTAATACTTGGGGAAGAAAGGGATAGTCGAAAGTAAAGGTCCAGTTGCATGACAAGCAAGGGACCAACTAAGTTAGATGGTACAAACTGCAGGTAGGGAAGTGAATCCAAGCTCAGCATTTCAAAAAGAATTACATGTCTAAGTCTGGGCTGTAGGGGAACTAGCTGTGAAAGAGAGGTTCAGATCAACTTTTGTCAGATTTGAATCAAGTATTTGGACCTGACTATCCCACTCAGGAAAACACTGTGTCTGTAAGTAAATTATAGGGTAGCATCAAGAGCCATCAGTAACTTGCCTAAAAATTTCAGAATTTTTATGCTCTCCTGGCATCTGAGATACAGAATTTTCCAAATGACCCCATTTGATCACAGCCCTAGAAATTAAAAAAAAAAAAAAAATTGAGTTACCTTCAGGAAATGGAAATCAGGAAACTTGGATCAAAAAAAGCAATGCCCATAGTGGGCCTAATAAAGGGAACCCAACCTGGGGAGGGGGGCCCATGCAGACAGTACTAATTACTCTGGATTAGTTATCTTACAGTTATTCCTAAGCAAATTACTACATTTCGTGGGAAATCATAACATTTTTATTAGTACAGAAGCTAATACTTATCTCTATACTGTCAAACCCTAGGCAGTTCAGTGCATGCTGAAATCAAGCTATATAGAGATTTCAGCTAGGTCCTTCAGTAGAAACTCGGGTATCTTGCATGATATAGATTGTAGAGGAGAAAGGGTTTTGTTAACACCGGCTTTGCATGACTGTTTAAAGGGATTGCTGTGGGTCTCAGGTCTCCTTACATATCTAGGTTTTGTGTGCTTTTCTTTCTTTCTTTCTTTCTCTCTTTCTTTCTTTCTTTCTTTCTTATGGAAATGCAGATTCAGTAGTTGCTGCATTCTGTATTTTACAACGGCTGCTGTTTTTTGAGACCATCGGACACCAGGCTGGGTGTAGAGTGCTTGAAGCGAGCATCCTTACCATCATTTTTCCAAGGGTTCTGAAAATACTTTATATCACAGCTATTATACATTACATATAAATATGCATTGCTTCAAGTGAGTAGTTAGTTTTCATTGTCTATTGTGAAGTTTTTATTTCTCATAACTGTAAAAATGATGGCTGCATTGCATTGTAATTGTTTTGCTAACTTATGGTACTGCCTAATCGTTATTTTATAACTGAAATAATCATATAAAATCTTCAAGAATGCATAAAATATCAATGTTATAAAGATCTTACCCATATAAAAGCAAAAACCAGTTGTTAATTCCAAACTGAATGTAAATTTGAGATATCTGGCACCTGCATTGTTTTTACTCCCTGAACATATGGATGAAACGTATTTTAATACACTCTGTTTCTCATACAAATTTTAGAAATCAGAAAGCAGCTATGATTAATAAAAACAATTTTGAGTGAAATTACAATGCCTGCTGAATGCTTTCTTGGGCATGTAGGCAAAGGCAAATCAATTTCTAGTATGCTTCATGACAGCTGAAAGTAGCTGTGCAATACTTAAGCTGAAGCAGTTTAATTAAACCTTGGCATTTTAACAGAATAAAAGAAAATTAACTATCCTATTTCATTTCCCTATAGTGTAAACAGAGTGTATGACAGGCATCTGTGAGATATATAATTAATCCCATTAGTCAAGAAAGACTTTCAAGGATAGTTATGAAGACTTCAGCTCCTACATACAATAAACTTTGCATCCCAAAGATGCTCATTATGTTCCCCTCAAATTACTTAATAACATGATGTATTGTTACATACATTGCACAAGAGAAATGTATGGCTATATATGTAAGTAGATGTGTTATACATGTGTATTTATAACTTAAAAAAAAAAAAAAAAAAAAAGATGACCAAAGGGAATATTGGAAAACAAGAAGCAATTACACCTAACATAAAACAGGCAAAAAAGTCTACAAAATGCATTTCATGTATTACAAAAACTGTAAGGAAGGATTTCTAGTTTTTGTTACACTTTGATAAAATATTTAATGAAGTATTTATTCATTGGTTTGAAATAAGCATCAGTGAAGCATGGAAAAAGCACAGTATCTTTGCTAGAAACACTGAATGACATCAAAATGTGTTATTGAACTGCAATTTATGTTTAAATTGATTTTAATAAAGCATGCAATTCATAATCAAGCCAATTTTCAATTAAGTGATAATTGAATTGTGACAGCAGGCTGACATACTACTGCACAGTGAAGTAGAAGCAGCAGAAAGAGGAAAAGGTTTCCATTGTTTATCTTTAAGTGAAGAACAAAATAAACATGCAACAAGTTTTCAGGTAGCCAGGAAATGGTTTCTGCAATTTGAGATCCTGTAGGGAGTTTTAACCTGTCCCAGAAGGAAAGAGATCTCCCACGAATCCTGCTCCCCATCTGTTAGATCCCCATGGATGTCTCCAAGGTGCAAAAGCACACCACATTCATTTAGTTGCATGAGTGAATGAATCAAGTCCCAGATCCCCACTGATTATAATGTGAACTTAACCCTTTAGTTTACTTTTAGATATATATGGGCACTTGCATGAAGGTTTCTTAATGCCAGACTGGCCAGACTGAATCCCATCCTCAAACCAGTAGAGGAAAAAAAAAAAAAGAAAGAAAAAAAAAAAGGAATAAGCACATGCCCACACATGTGTTTAATGCCATTTTGCCATACGAGATTTCTTAGGTTCTCCAAGGATTCCATATGGGGCCGGCAACATGGCAAAGAACAAACAGGACGACCTGAAAGCATCTCAGAGAACATTGGACACCTATGGACGGTTGACTGAAATGACTCTTAAACCAACATTTGCATGGACGTTTGCTAGAAAACTGTAGCTAAAAAATGTTCTCTCTGGACCACCTAATCTGACAGGGTTCCTCATTTAATGTAAAGCTCTCTAGTCACCAGTAACTCTGTACCTACGTGTGTTCAGAGCTCTGCTTCCACAACTCAGGATCAAGATCCCACCTGAGCTGAAGTGAAATAGATCAAGAAGCCCAAAGGACACAATAAGGCTGCTCTGCTTGGAGCATTCCAAGTGTTGTTTTTTGTTGTTGTTGTTGTTGTTGTTTGTTTTTTAACGATGCAGAAGAAGGTGGTGGCTCTGCTTCTCCCAGTATTTTACAGAAATAAATGGACAGTCAGTTCCCTAGCCACTTAGGAATATATCCTCTAACATGATTATGCAATTAGGGTTGAATTGATCAGCAGATACAGGGAAGATGGAGCCAGACTCTTCTTAGAGGTGCACAGTGATAGGTTGAGAGGCAACACACACAGACTAGAACATGGGAAATTCTTATTAGATATTAGGAAAAAAAAATCCCATGAGGGTTGTCAGATCCCTGAACCGGTTGTCCAGAAAGGTTGTGGAATGTACAGACTTGGAGGTGATCAAGACACAGCTGAGCAACGTGACCTAACTAGACCTGTTCTGAGCAGGGAATGGAGTAGATGACCTCCAGAGATCCTTTGCAATCTGAGCTGCTCTATGATTCTGTTAAAGAGATTTTAAGAAAATGGCTTCAAATATTTAAATACAATTCCCACTAGAATACACGGGATTTCAGTTGATTCTCATACCTAATGGATACTCTACACCTTGAATGAAATATAGAACCCTGCATTAGGTATCTAAGTCATACAAAATGTAGGAGAGAGAGGTTTGCCTCAAAGAATTCCAAAATAACACTTATGTTAAGCAGAGAGTTAAGAAGCACTGCCCACAGAAGGGTAGGTAACCTTTCTTTCCTTCACTGTTCACCAGTTCCAAAGAATGAAACTAATGTGCTCACAAACTCAACAGTGGAATTGTAGATACTAGAAATTAAGAGTTAATCAGGGACTACATTTATATTTGCCCTTCATAATGCTGAAGGTTGAAAAGATAAAGCAGAATCAGGAATAGTGTGCTTTATAGGAGATTTTGAAATATTTTCTCTACTTTATGCCTGTATAAGCAACTCTTACCTTTTTTATATTCATCCTAAATGAATTTATATTTTGGAAAGGATCTTTATGTTCTGCATTGGCTACACAAAAGCAAAACCTATTTGGTTGTCCATTTGGTTGTTTATGTTTAAGAAAAAACTATCATATAATCATAGAAACACAGGATCATAGAATATCCTGAGTTGGGAGGTACCCACAAGGATCATCGAGTCCAAGCCCTGGCTCCACACAGTATCATCGAAAAATCAGACCATGTGTCTGAGAGCATTGTCTGAACACTTCATGAACTCCAGCAGGCTCAGTGCTGTGACCACCGCACTGGGGAGTCTGTTCCAGTGCCCGACCACTCTCTTGGTGAAGAACCTTTTCCTAATATTCAATCTGAATAGAACGTATGCTTATTGTTAAAATATAATTTTTGTTTTCTTTCTTTTTAAAGAGAAAATCTACGTTAAAGAATACTGTGATTTAATAGTGGCTTTCTTTATGACTATTTTATCTCAATTACTGTTACTGAAAATTCTTGTATGTTTCTGTAGCTGGGCTTTAGTTTCGCAGAGCTAGTTATTTTCTTCTGGCTGTTGTTTGCTACAATTCCTTCTTTTTCATTGGGAAAATATGTTTAATTGTTTTTCAGAACTGTAGAAACACAAGACAGTGCTCTCACATGCTTGTATATTTTCTTGCAAGTCATAAGTGATCTGTCACTAGAATATATGTTCAGAGTCTTTCTGAACTTCTGTAAGAACACTGTAGTAATACTTCTCTGGGCACATAAGGGAAAAATTAAGAGTGTACTGCATCACTCACCTCTCATGGAGGAACAGCCCTCTAACTATCACTTTAACCTCTACATTACAGGATGAAAGCTGATTTAATTATGTATAAGCAATTCTGAAAGATTAAAAGTTGTAAGAGGATTTCATAACAGTCCAATTTTTTCTCGTTCTACCCGTTCCAGAAATGGGTACATTGTTGTTCCACTTGTGACATAGGTGTACAAGACCTAATGGCATTTGTAATAGATCCTATACTGATGAATTATTCTAAATGGTTTTATCTGTAGGTACTACCAAGGAACTCCTCTATGTATTACTTTACACAAACTAATTGTTGACTCTCTAAATATTTAACCACGTATATAACCAAGCACATTCAGTACAACGGCTGAAGTGAGGTGCACATATGCTTAACAACCTACAAATATGGTAGAACTCATGACATGTTCATGCTATGACTAGTATGTAATAATTTGTCTCTGTATTAATTGTTGTAACAAACAATATTTTGTTTCTTTATTTATACTGACTTTCCTTGTGTTCCTTACAGGTCTTACATGTGTAAGTTCCTTACACATGCTACCTCCTCTTATAAGTAAAGGGTAAGTGAATAAAGGTGCTCATAACAGTATAAATTAAACTTCAAATTTTATGATAGATATAGCACAATATTGTAAAAGTATTTCCTAAACAACTAGTGCACAATAAAAGAATGACGTAAAATAACATTTTAATGTAGTAACATAGCTGAAGCATTGGATTTTATTATTACCATTATTTTTACTCATTACTAAGTAAATTTAAAAGAACATTATATGCTGGGCATGTGTTCAAGTTGATGACACAAGAATTTGTGAGTTAACAGAACAACGCTTCTCCAGAACTATATTACATACTTGCTAAAGTTTGAACAATAGCACAAAAGAAATTTCAAAAGTAATGAAAGACTGCAGAGATCCCAAGAAATTCACAGTTCCCTGTATAATGTCCTGGAAGGCTAAATACTTGTTATGCTGACAGTGAAGAGTTGAAAATAAAACCGTTATGCTACGTGCATGTACATTGCAATTTGTCGGGAAAGAAAAATTTAGATAGAAAAAAAAAATAGAAACTTGTTAACAATGTTGTAAATCCAGTTTTAGAAGGAAATTAAAGGGCTTTCTTAAAACCACACCTATAACAAAAACCAAAAACCAAAACAAAACAGACGAACAAAAAAACCCCACCTTCTTCGTACAACTATATATTTTTTAATGCTTATAATTTTAAAAAGTCTTATTATATTTTTAAAAAGTCTTAGTTATTGTATTTAACAAGTTTAAATATAATACACTATTTAACATACATTGTTGTAAAAGAATTACTTATTCAAGTAATTGCCACCCTACCACAATTGCTTTACAATAACACTTTCTTGTTTCTGAATGACCTTTACTGTGATATTAGCAAAACATTTATCCTGCTGTATCACATAAATGACTATTTTTGCTTAAGCAGGTAGAATTATAAATAAATAAATAGATAACTCACAGTCAATGTGTGCCCTACAGTAACAAGATTTGTCATAACAAAAGGTTATTTTTTAATGAATAATGCCTCATTTAGAACTACACTATGGCATTTAAAATCTAATTAGTTTATCCCTTTCTCCATGGATAGAGAAAAAAAGAAAAAAACATAAAATTAGTAACTAAGAAGAAAATAATATAATATTAGCAGGTAGAGAACTGGTACAAATGAGAACCATGTATGCTCTGCTAGCAGCACGTTCATATTGGTCAGATCCAAAAGGTATAAAAAGACAAGCAAAATATGTAGTCTGAATGAATTACAGTAAAATTCCATTGAAGAAAGAAGTCTTTGAATGTGCACATTAAAAATAATAGTGATTTTTTTAAAAAAGCAAAAGGAGTGAAGGAAACAAGGAGCAAGGAAGGGAGTAATGAGTACATACAGAATCTGAAGGGATAATTTGGAAGAATTATTTTAGACAAAGGGAATATAATTTGGAATGGTCCTGATCCATGCTGCCTTCAAGGAAGGAACAGCACGGAAACTAGAGGAAGTCTGGGCTTCCTCTTGGTGGGACCTAGAAGGTTCGCACTGAAAGCAGCCTAGGACTGAACCAGTACCTACTCACTGTGTCCCCTCAGTGCAGTAGGTGCCAGAATAAATTGAAAACTTCAGTTACTTACAAATGCTTCTGAAAATTATTGCCTAAGCTCCTGTAGAATCAACAAGAGTAGACAGGAATCTCCAAAAATGTTCTCCAGAGTGCTCAAGCAATATTCTTAGCTTTTTATAGACTGTACAAGATGCTTGAACAATTTTGAGAGACAATGACAAATTCCATGCACTAATTGAAGAATGCAACAGGAAAGAGAAAAACCTAAGAGGAGGATGTCTGAAAGACATTTCAAGTCAAATACTTCTAAGCTGCAAAAACAAACAGATGCTTGGAAAAAGAATGTATGTTTTCATTGTAAATTCAGATGCAAGTTCTAGCATCTAACATTTGTTCTAGCAAGTCAAATGTTCCTAAACTAGTTTCACTCATCAGCGTGTCATTCTTGTTCTGTATAATCTTTTCTGCAAGAAAGATTTAAGTTGATCACTAGCAACTTTTTTATCATATAAAGCAGGGATTTTATTTTTTATTTTAAGAAATGTCTGATTTTTCCACTAATTTTGATTTAACTCGCTAATGTACCCAATAAAACATATTTTCCAGTATATTTCTTCTGATTCAGATAAACTGGGGTTCAAGGGAGAAAAAAAAATATTAAACACAATACCAACTGGTAGCAGACTGCACATCTTTTGCACATACAAAAAAATGCAGTTAGCTACTGATTTTAGTTGGTTCGTAATTCCCACCAAAATATAAGGACCATAAAGCTCAGAAATAAGTTGAAAATGCTGATCTCTCCATCTTTCAGATGTACAGAATTTTCAGCAGTTAGAACCAGCTTGACAGCAGCTCCACAGGGACCAATGTGTCCAACTCCTATAAACAACCTGCTAGACATTTATTATTAACCACTATTATTTTCACCAATACTCCAATAGCACCTGGCAGTCCAGACTGGCACACTATTTTTATCTAAAAGACAGCTACTAAAGTATCATCCTTGAGATCTTTGGCAACAACATTGTTTAAAAATATCTATAAATACAAAATATTTAAAATTACTTTTAGACATTGATACAGTGGTAAGGCTGATGACCCACAAGAAGAAGGAAGATTCTGAAAAATAGATGGCAGAAAGAATGAAGAGAGAAAAACAAATGGAGAGATATGGATTACATAGTCCTACATTAAAGCAGACTAGCTTTTCCATTTTTTTTCCTGTTCAATCTATTCCCTGGCTAGCTTGTGCAGAAGTGTCTACAATATCCCTGTTATTATGAGTTACAACACAAGTCTTGTGCCAGACACTATGTAGGTCACTACAGCTGTCCCAAAACAACTAAGATACAAGAACAGGGTTGGAAGAGACCAGAATGAGACTGACTAAAAATGAGAAACACTTTGAAGTGTTCTAGGTCATGCCAAGAAGTTGTGGGAAGTCAGTGGGAGAAGGAGTTTTTCCACACAATTAATAACCTGGATGAAGACATGAATTTGGTGTTCATCATTTCCTCCTCTCATTTCTGCAGTACTCAATACTTCAATGACACACTTCAGTGTAAAACTAGGAATCCCTAGTCCGATTTCATTAATCCCAGCATGTATCCTATCTTATATCTCAGTCATTTTCCATTTAAGGGACATGCCATAAGCAAACATTAGGAGCAATGTATCTACTCAACTGCATGTGTTTCAAATAGGATTGGCCAAAAGTTAAAACTCATTTCTCCAAGGGCTAGGTTAACATCAAGTCTCCAGGCAATATTGCTTTTACCTCTATTTCTTGATGCTTAGGATCCACTTTGCTACACTGACTATAAAGGTCTGGAGAATCCAGCTCCCCTCTACCTATGTGGGATGGGATGATTTGCCAGAAACACAATAAGCTATGCTGCATGATTCTCACGGAAATGTTTACGCAGCATGTAATTTCTATTCCACATATAACCAATATTCCCACTACCTTCAACCAAATCCATTCCCATGTTCATCTAGGATTTGCTAGCTCTTTCAAGCTGTTTCATGTTCTTTTGATCTCCAAGTCCCTTCTTGTCCAACAGTTCCTGAAGTGCTTCCTTTGTTTCTTGTGTTTCCAATCCTTCAACTCATTAATATCTTCCTCAAATAAAAAACCCTTTACCACTTCCTTAATAGCTCATTCTCTGATGTCCATGGTAAAGAAGCTAAATTTCTCTTCCACGCCCATCATTTCACTTTTGCATTGCATTTCTTCCCCCATGCACAGGTTACTCACTCCAAAACCCCACAAAATTTGGGCTTCCCCAAACAGCTTATCTTGTCATTCTCTTCACCTCCCTTTGCCCACTTAGAAAACTCACTTTCTCCCTTGTTGTACAACAACTTTTTCTTCCTCTTTTCTCCTTTCTGGTTATCCTGATGGCATTCACTTTTCTCCGCCTTTCTGTACACCCTTTGGATAGTAAGATTTGCCAGAAAAAAATACACTTGACATTTGTCCTCCTAATCTACAAGACATATGTCATTAGCAATTTCCCTCCTTACCTCTGAGATCCCATTTTCTTCTCCCAAACTTCCCAATCCCATTCTTCCTCAACCTCCCTAAGTGTCTACCCTATGCTCCTTCTGTGCCCCTTGCAACCTGTCCTGCCCAGCAAAGACATATGAGGAGCGGCTGAGGTCCCTTGGTTTGTTCAGCCCAGAGCAGAGCAGGCTGAGGGGAGGCCTCATGGTGGCCTGCAGCTCCCTCACGAGGGGAGCGGAGGGGCAGGCGCTGAGCTCTGCTCTCTGGGGACAGCGACAGGACCCGAGGGAACGGCATGGAGCTGGGACAGGGGAGGGTCAGGCTGGGTGTTAGGGAAAGGTTCTGCACCCAGAGGGTGGTCGGGCACTGGGACGGGCTCCCCATGGCAGTGGTCATGGCACTGTGCCTGCTGGCGTTCAAGAAGTGCTTGGACAACTCTCTCAGACACATGGTTTGATTTTTGGGTGGTCCTTTGCGGAGCCAGGAGTTAGACTCGATGATCCTTGTGTGTCCCTTCCCGCTCAGGATACTCCATGCCTCCATCGCGGCACCCCCCATGAAAGCCGCCCGCACACCCCCACATCCCACCCGTCCCTGCCCTCCAAGGCGCAAGGCCCCAAATGGACGCCTCGGGCTCAGCCGCCGCCTCACACGGGCGCCCAGCGGGGCAGCAGCGCCCTCCATGGGCACCGATCGTTCCCTGGCGGCGCCGCTGGGCCCCGGGATCCCCCCCTCCCTCCATGGCCTGGACGTGTGACCGCCAGACAGGCAGCCCGAGCCCTGTCAGACCCAGACAAGGTCGCTTTCCAACCCCGGTGCCGTGGGGCGGAGGGCGGACACAGCTCGCTGCCCGCCCCCTGCTCGGCCCCTTCTCCTCCCTGCCGCCGCTCCTCCTCCCCTCCCCGCCGCACCGACGAGGCTGCGGGGCCGGAGGGGAAGGCGGTGCTGCCTGCGGGGAGGAAGCCGGATGAAGCCCCTTGGGCATGCAGAGAGCCGCGGGGACCCTGCCCTGGAGCCCAGCGGCGGCATCAGGTAACGACCGCCCTCGCCTCGCCTCGCCCCCCGCCCGGCCCGGCGAAAAGTTCCCTCCCGGGGGCTGCAGGACCCTTCTCCCGGCGGGACCGGTGCCCGGGGGGCTCCGTGCCCGGCTCTTTCCAGAGATAGGAGCCGGTGTGTGTCCGGGGTGGGGGATGGAGGGAGCAGCCTTCCCCGGGGCTCTGTGCCCTCCCTGACAGCCCGGGTGTGTTTAGGAAGAAGAAAGCAACAAACAAATGTTAGCAGAAAGTAGTAACGCGTCGCGCTGCACCGGGGACTTGGGTGTGTTTGTTGTGCCTGGCTATGCATATGCCGTGGCTCTTCTTGAATCGTGTTTTGCTGGGCATCTGTGGGATCGCTGTCAACTTTTAATACAGGGTGTGGGTTTTGATTAACACTGTGGGAGGCTGAATCCCACTTTAAGTGTGCCACGGTGGTGTTTTGTTTTCCTTTGCTCAGAGTTTGTATCAAAGACACTAAGTCAGTTTCACATCTTTTTGCTTATTTCTTCTAAAATCATCTAAGGAGTGAAAAGTGAGCGGAGTGCCCCACAGAGGTTCTGGGTACCTTTGCTACAAAGCAACATTGAACCAGCTTAAAGAAAAAAAAATCCGTATCTTCAAAAGCCTGCTTCCTTACCAGCCCAAAGAAGTGCATTGCAAACTGCCCTGAGAGTGAAAAGATTTAAGTCACTTCAATTAAGCAAGATTTGCCAAAGGCAAGATCCCTCCTCATAAAGGATGTGCTGTACTTATTCCATTGGTCAAATCCGAGAGAAGCTACTTTAAGAATTGTATTATCTGCAATTATGAATGTTTTACGTCCACTTTTTCATATTTTCATAGTGCCAGTGTAATCTCACTATATTCCTTGCAAAATCCAAAGAAAGAAATCAAATGTAAAGATCTTAATTTCACTAGATTGGAAGAGCATGTATAGTTTTTATTTATTTACTTTACAATATAACAAATTTAGGGAGCATTCAAAAGGAGAATAGACTGAGCAACATTCATCTGTTACTGCAGGTAATCCCAATGATTATTCATTGGACATTGATAAGGCACTATACTTAATCTGAATTTCAGATTGAGTTTGTGTTGTTGTTGTTTGTTTTTTTAATAATAAACATGGTTATATTCTCTATGAAGGTCCATCAAAGTTATTGACCAAGTGCAGCTTTGAGACTGCATTTTTATGTATGCTCAGTTTTTTATTAATGGATTTTAAGTTGCATTCAACTAAGGGCTGAAAAAAGGGAAGTACAAATTATATATAAACTTGAAATGCTTTCCACCTCTATGTGTTCTGTGTTTTTTTTTTCTCCTTGTCAGCTTCAAATGTAACTTCTCCCTAAGTTTTCATGCAAGTGACAGAATTTCTTAAATATATGAAACAATTTTCTATTGTCAAATGTTCTGTAGTTCATACTTGCTTAGAAAGATAGATATGACTAGGGAATTATCGTTTTTCTTGACAGCATGACAGTTAAAACTTGGTTTGCATAGCAGCAAGCATGTGTAGTGCATTAAAAGTTGTCACTCTAAACTGTCATTGACTAACTTTTCAATGTATTTTTGTGAAAGTGAATATATCGCTTGTAAAGTGACAGCTAGGGAGTAACTAAGTGGTAAAATAAGGAATTACTGTAGTGAACTAGGGTTTAACTTAGGATTTTGACTACAGCTTTAGTATTGGATGCCTATGGATTCAGTGTTCAATTCTGTAAACAGGTATTTGATTCGTTTTCTTCATAGTGGTACCTCAGTTAAACTCTAAAAAGTATTGTTGATGCAGCAGTGCTTAAGCTACCTGGAGGTGGAGTGTAGAATTTTATCTTGTTATAATATAATGAAGAAAATGCTTAATGTGCTTATAAGCTTCCTGTTCTGATAACATGTTCAAACTGTATCAAATTGTATCATTGCTATCAAAACCAGATCATGGTAAAAGTCATACGCTTAAACATTACTATGTGTCAAACAAGTGTTCTTTTACAGCATGTGAAATCTTAAGCAGTTAAAATGGCCAGGTGAAGCAAGGAGGTATATACAATGCTGTTAAGGTATGGAAATATGGGAAGTTTGGGAAGGAGGGGAAAAAAGAGAACTAAGTTAGAAATTCAGGGTTTTTCTTGACCACAAACTTTTTCCTTAAAGACTAAGTTACCAGCTTTTAAAAATAATATGTACCTTGAGGATTTCGGGTAAAAATATACCTGGACATTGAGACATTTGCTTTTACATGAAGACTATGTTGCATTTATAGCATTTTTCTAGGTTCTGTTTCCAAGCCTTGCACTGCTGTAATCTAAAGTCCTCTTTTGAAGGCTTCTGTTAAACTGTGATAGAAAAAAACTTTCTGGTGTTGTTGGATTAGGTAAATCATGGTGAAACTAGTTAACTGAATGTAGTACCTCTGTAGGAGCAAGAGACTGTCAAGGAATGGAATACCATCTGGAGAAAAATCAATTTTAGTTACAAGTTCAGGAGGAGTACAAGCTTTGAGGAGTGCATGCTGCAAATCTGTAGAAAGTGCACGTGAGGGCTAGCTTTTGGGAAAGGATTCTTTCTGGTAGCCACGAACAAGTAGTATTCTTGGAGGTAACAGTGAGGTCTCACTTTGCATGCTTGTTCTGTGTGTTTTAACTTGCCTTCAGTTGCATATCCACTCAGTCTTCACTCAGCTGAAAAACTCCTAATTTTGTTCATTTTTCTTTTTAGATACCTTTTCTAGACCTCTGGTAGTTAATATTTTCTGATGAACTTTCAGTTTGTGTTATTCAGGTAGAGTGCCATCTATTAAAAAACGAAGCTGTAGCCTTACCAAGAAGTAAAGTGGAAAGATTAGTTTATACTTGAGGCAGTACTTATAAACCCAGTGTGTTGTCTTTTGTGCAAGAGTATGCTGTTGCTGATCACTTTTAACTCTCTTGGTATCAATAGCCACCAAAATGTCTTTCTGAAGAATATCTGCATACTATTTGTCCTCATCCTGTATTTTCAGAGTTGATTATTCTTATGCAAACTATATATTTACCTTCTTTAAATGCATCTTTATTTTCTGCTGGATCGTGTCTTCAATTTCCTATGGCTATTCTGAATTCCAGTCCTATTTACCATCAGACTGGTAGCTGTCCTAAGCTAGTGTCACATTCAGATTTACAAGTATAGTTTGTCAACTAAGCTATTAATAAAACAATAAATATCTAGCAGGATGGACCAGAGGAGATCCTTAAATCTTTCTGTTTGTCAATGAATTGATGGTAAAGATTCTCCGAATATGGTATTGTAACATTTTTTTTAAAAAGCGCAATGTGTTTCATTCTGGAGATACCATATGAGATACTATATGAGTGCATAAATATGGCTGTTACTGTCTATTATCAACTCTTGTAAAACCCAAAGCAGTGGTATGTGTTTCTGCTGTGTAGTTTTTTGTTACCAAAAAGTGTAGTTTTCAAGGAAAGTATTCCTGGGGCTTTCAGTTTGGAAATTCTTTCTAATACAATAGTTTTTCATTGAGCAACAAAATACCTTTTCCTGGATGTCAGGTCAAAATAATCCTGGGATAGGTGCATTGCAATCATATCACGTATAATATTTGTAATCAAAATGCTGTTCACAAACCTCATGAAAATTACCAGAGTAATATAAGTGGTAGTTTTACTTTTCAGTTTCTGACAATTATTTATAGTAAGTGATATTTGTCAGCAAATAATGGAAAACAATTTGCCAAATTACTGAAGTAATATGCCAAATTACAGTAGAATTTATATGTTTATATGTAGAATTTACAGAATTTATATATATGCTTTATATGAAATCTAAAGGTCACGCAAGGTCAGCATTTGTACACGTTCATGAAACGTTAGTGTAAAACTAAACTTAGTAGTAAAAACTGACTGTTAGGGGGGTGTGTCCCTAAAAATCTTAGTAATCTAAAGTCTCTTAATAAATTTTCATTTTATTAAATTTGATCTTAAATTTACTTGCTTCCTGCTAATATGTTGTGGCTTTAATTTAACAGAACAATACTGAACATCTAATTATCTTTTTTCCACTTCAGTGGAGAGACACACCATGATATTCCAAATTAATATATTTATCAATATTGCTGTTGATTTAAGTCACACAAATGATCAGCTTCTGAAATTGAAGGATTAGTTTGGTGAACTGCAACATATGTAAAATATACAAAAATATCCAAATAAATTACTTATTTGTGGTTGTGCATTAAGCACCCACCACTTCTGTTGTGTTGATGAACATCTATTATAAAAAAATCTAAAAATTTTATATTATTATGTGTCTAGAAAACAAACAGAAGCTGTCTCTACAGGTTTATAAGAACAGATCTATGGAATTTCGGTTTTAGTACAGTGAACCATTACTATTTATTATCATAAAAATTGTTAGCAAAAACATGTTTCTCTGTCACAGAAAAGTATATTTGTAAGGAATACATTTTAGAATAGGACAGTTTTGAGGAAAATGTTTCAGGATTCAAGAAATTGCAAACTGTGTGCAAAACAAAGCCAAGCATTAATCACAAAAATTACAAAATAGCTTATATTTAAGTATGCTAAAGCCAGAAATTTGATTTCAGAAATAAAGAAGTTCTTTAAATATCTGACAGTTTTTCCAAAATAAAGTTTGTGTGAATGAGGAATTGTAAACTAATTTGCAAAATTATTTGTGAAAAATCATAGAGCAATACTGTTTCCCCTGCTTGATTATTTTAGACATAATTTTTCTATGAAAATTTGTACGAAGGTTTTTGGTAAGAGATTTAAGAATCTCATTTTTAAATACATTTTTCACAGAGGTACACATGCATGCAGATAAAATGTACTCAGTCTTTTCCTGGTGCTAGTGTCACAAGTCTACAAATACTTGAATCAAACACAAAAAGAGAACTGAAATGGAAAAATCTGACTGATTAAACACAGTGGAATTTCTCACTTCACTCTCAAAAACAAACTCCCCAAAATCATTTGAGAAAGAAGGTTTTAAGCAGTTTTGAAAACTGCATACGGATGAAGTTATAATGGAAGTCTAGAGAGGGCCTTCCACCCAGCCACTGTCATGTGAGCTGATGTTGGGTTTGAAGCCTCTTCTTTAGAAAGAATGTTCAGTTTTTATAATATCATTTACTGTGTCTTGGTGCCAGCCAAAGCCATCCTCTTGTCTGAAGAACAAGCTTATATAATTGCTTCTCTTGGGACATTTGTCCTTGGATGACCTGTGTTCTTCATGGACCTGGAAGGAAGTCAGACCCAGTTACCTAGATGATTGGAAGTCCTCTCAAGATCTTTTCAAGCACGGGATGAGTTCATTAAGCATTATAAAGGAGGCCAAGATCTGCTAGAGATAGAATAGTGGATATTCGCAACTGTCTTTCTCTATTTCAGTCTTGCAGTCACTTTGCATGCTTCGGGATGTTGAAGGAGAACATTCCAGCAGTTCAGCAGTCCCCATCTTCACTTTTTCTATCAGTAAAATGAAGGATTCTTTCTTTTACATGCATGGTTTGAGAATGCTTTTACACACACGCAGCATAAAAGTACATTTTGGGTACTTTGGTGAGGTCTGTGCTTTCGGGACCAGGTAATAAAGTCCAGGAGTAAGGGAGTGTTCTCTCTTAGTCCATCCATTTGACTTAAAAAAATGGCAATTCATGTGCTGTGTTTTTTTTTGTTGTTGTTGTTTTTTGTTTTTTGTTTTTTTTTCCCCCTCTCCAGGCACAAGTTTCAATGCCTGGAGAAGTTGCTGCCTCTGCAGAATTCCCACCTGATGCTAAGGATTCATCAGTGCTGGAGACACCCAGTGCTAGTGGCCATATGTACTGCTGAGAGTAAATTGCGCCTTCTGGATGCTTTGGCTTTTCATTTCTGCTGCATGTCCTAAATGCAGTTTTCAGAGCTTTCCAAAGAAGTGCATGTGTCTGAAGAACTTTTTTTTAAAGGAATACATATTTGATTCAAAGTCCTCTTCTTTGGTTCAAGGTCCTTTGTTCTAAAAATGTCCAAGATAGTAGGTATTCTGTCAGATCTTCCATGTGGACCTAGAAGAAAGTGGTCATTCAACTGACTGTCATCTACCTTGAGGGTCTACAGACCAGACTCAGCAGCTTAACTTGAGGATAATGTCTCTAGCCTCTTTGAGGATACTGGACACAACTGCTGCCTTCCAGTTCTCTGGTTTTATCTGATTTCAAGGACCCTTTGCAAGCGCTACTGGTGCACCAGAGAAGTCAGTACTTCCTCTGATCACGGATGCTACTTACATTGGTGCAAGCCAAGGACAAAAACTTCTGCAGTTGTTTTCTTGTGCTCAGGTACAGGGAAGGCTGGTGTGAATTCTTTTACTTGAAGTAACTCATTATACACATTTGCAAGTTCAGTTCCTACTGGTGAACCTGGCAGGTATCTTCCCGGTGATTCAAGAAACTAGTTCATTCATAGGACTTGCAGGATACTTATTTTTGTACAGCTATCAGTACTGTCTGATTCAAGATGACCCAGGACCATGAAACTAACGTTTCACTTCTGTCTGTGGCAAATACTCACCAAAGCCCTGTAGACAGAGATGTCTTACTGTTGCCTTGTTTTAGCAAATGGCTAATGCAAGGTGATCCCAAGAAGTTCTTTAATCGCTTTGGTCAGTACAAGATAAGTCAAATTGAACAACTTTAATAGTCTCATTAGTGTGACAAGTGCTCAATCTATATATATATATAAAAAAAGAAATATTTAAGGCAATTATAGACACTCATCTTGTGATGCCATCAGATTCTTTGCAGTGGCCTGCGGCCAACGGGCGTTGGTGGGTAGAAAACATTATGGTTAGGGAATTACTTCAGTTTGTATCTATGATAGAGTATGGTATGTTTGCTGTATGGTAGCATATATATGCCTGGTTCTGTGTGTTCTCCAGCCAACATTGTATAGTATATTCACTCAGATGGCAGATGCATGAACATTTAGTGTTTATTTCTTCACCCTTGTCTGGCAGGTTAACCAGGCTCATGCCAATATGCTTGTTTACTCTTTGCAGTCAGTGAAAATATGGATGTTTACTTCATGGGTTGGCACTTGCCTCATTCAGGATCAATACTGTTTGGAGAAGCAGTTCCTTCATTTCAGTGTTTTGGAGTTTCAGGAAGTTCAAAATGCATGCAGATTGTTCTTACATCATCTTCAGGAATCAACTATGAAAACTGACAACTCCTGATAGTACTGTGTATTATGTAATGCAAAAAGCAAGGGGACCCAGGTATCCTCTTCTTTGTCAAGAAACCATGATGTTTTGGATATGTTATGTCATCAAGTGAGATCGACTTTTCATCAGTTAGTTTACCCAGTTCTTCAGACTCTTAAAGATTAATTCAACAGGATTAAAAGTGTGGTGTTTTTTGTTGTCTGTTATTGTTTATTTGATCTTAAAATCATGTCTCTTGAAAATACCTTATTTTCATTAAATTATTATTTTTTATTTTTTTTAATGGCAGGATTTTGTTTCCTTTTGTTTTTGTCAAACTGGAAGAAATATATTTTGTCACATATATTTGGTACTCTATCCATAGAAGGAATCAGACGGAGATCAGTCAGTCTGGAAATATTTGGAACTAGATGTATGCAGTCAGGCTAGTTCTTTTAAAAGGAGATTCTAAAATTTTAAATAATCTTTTTAATAGAAAAGGCTAGAAAAAAACATTTAGTTACGTTGTTGAAGGTACAACAGCTTTTCAAAACAGCAGATGTATATGTTTGCAACTAGAATGAGCTAATAGAAATTGTGGAAGTTTTCTTCTACATCAGGAATTTTCATAAGATCATTTCAATTTGTTATTTGGAAAAAAATATTAATATTTTCAAAATACCTTTGAAGATTTTTTTTTTAAAAGGAGAGGAAGGTTCTTTAACAACTTGTGCAAAAATGGTTTACTTATTCTTTTCATGTTTTCATTTTACTTTAGGGAAAGAATTCTCTATAGTAAGTCTTAATCAGGAGAAAGCAAGATGAGAATTTAATTTCTCTTTTTACCTGGAAAAATAGTGTAGGCTATAGGGATCATGTCATATGGTGTGCAGCAACTAATTCTACTATTGTAATCCTGAAAATTTGTCTAGTTTTAGCAAAACACTTGATGCTTTGGCTTTAGCACCTGGTTTTCTAAATAATTGAAGAATTGTGAAGAGCAATTTTGACATTCTGTAGGGAGGGAGGATTCTTGTATTTTCTTTTAAGACTGTTTAATAATTTTAATAAATTAACTTTAAGTGAAAAATACATGCTCTGAGGGATATTTACATTTTAACTGACAGAGCAGAGCTACCTTATACTTATTTTAGAATCACTTGCTGGTTTTATGAAGCTCGCTTTCTGCTTTATGTTGTGACCGGTGTCAGCAGGAAGGATGATGAACATCTTTTTTCCACTTATTCTATAATAGGGAAAAATGAATGTTAAAAAAAAAAAAAAAAAAAAAAAAGCCAGATGCTCTGAAAACTTACTGAATACCAGCAAAAGATGAATCTTAACAGCTTCTACCTGATCGTGTACTGATTGTGAAAATTCAGATCTTTTGGTGTACCGGACTTTGTGTGCCTTTTTTCTCCATTAGGGTTTGATCACTTTGGAGGATCAGTTCATTCCAACAGGCAGTCTTTGTAGGCTTTTTGTCATGTTGTCCTCTATTGCTTCCACTTGCTCTGTTTAAAGTTCTGTTCACTGAAGGATGTTTTTGATTCTTGCTGCTGCTTTCCTCCTTCTCCATCACATATCTACAAGGAAAATATGCTATTAAAGAGATGGTTTAAAATTCAGAAGAGTTTGCTTCCCAGGTTGCATGTGCCAAATCTGATCAAGGTCTTGTTTGCTGGCAATGAGAGGGTGCTTATGTATATCCCTAGTCTACTTGTCAAGTGCTTCAGCGTGATAACTTATTCCTTGACATTTGATATGACAAACAGTTCTAGAATACAGTCCTGTGAGATAATTGTTTGGGGTTTGTCTTTTGATATAAACAAAGACATACAGGAGAGCTATCAATAAATTTCATTGAGGGTTTTAAAATTTCTTACCAAAAACTCTCAAAAAAAAAAAAAAACCTGAGCAGCTTCTTCTAAGGGCAAATAGGTATTTAAAACACAGAGGGAAATGATTGTAGGAATAAATGGTCACTTTTTTCCCAGGTGAGACAGATTACCAGTGAGGTGTTGGGATAAGAGGTGCTGGAACATGCTGTAAAATGAACTCATAAATTATTTGAAGAAGAAAGCTAGTAGGATGGTGAGAGTTTTAGCTGAATAATAGTGAATTAATCATGGTAGTTGCTACTAAAACAGCAGTGTTACTTCCTGGGAATGTAACTTTTATTCTCAGTGTACGTTAAGGGAGTTCTCAAAGGATCTTTGCTTTGGCTCTTGCCCTCAGTCATATGTCTAAATACCCTTGGAGTTCTGGAATTACTGAATATCAGAAAAATATATCATCAGACAAATAAATATCAGAAAAGTGAATGAAATACTAGGAATTAGAATAGGAGCCATGAACAGCATTTAAAATAAAAATTTCATCATGAAGAAATATT
Source organism: Cygnus atratus (assembly GCF_013377495.2). Lineage (NCBI taxonomy): Eukaryota > Metazoa > Chordata > Aves > Anseriformes > Anatidae > Cygnus > Cygnus atratus. Next base: position 188,984,890 of record NC_066362.1, on the reverse strand, counting down.
TCTGCTAGTCTTAAATACCATATGCAGTTACAGTTCTTCTATTTCAAAAAATAAATACAAGTTTATAAACAATTCAGCGAAAGCCAAAAAACATGTCAAGGAGATGCTGTACTCTCTTCAACAGATGATCAAACAGATTAGAGCTCTTCAGCTTGTAAAGGAGGTGCTAAAAGCTAATATGATAGAAGTCAATGACACTGAGTGGTACGAAAAAAGTGAAAATGGGCTCATTATTCACCATTTCTCATTCTGTAAGAACACACAGTGAAATTACCAGCAATAAAATAAAACAAATTATTAAATAATTAAGCTGCCAAAATCATTGCTACAGGATGTTGTGAAGGGCACACACATAAAAGAACTCAAAGCAGGTTTTTCAGACTGATGGACTGTAAGTTCACTGGTAACCATCAGGTGGGATGGTCCACAGGCAGTTACTGGCACAGGAGTTCTTAGATAGTCTCAAGTGTGAAGAGATGGATGAATGTGCCAATGACTGAATCAGTCCTTGGCCTGACGTGTTTCTTATGTTTCTTTTCATAAGGATTCTTTTTATCAGAAACAAGATAGTGACTTGATACATCTAGTATGGTCGCTGCTCTGTTCATCTGTATGCTGTGTATGCTGTGTTCCTCCGCAAATGTACGTCTTAAAGGAATGTATTCAGATGGCCTACTACTGGAGTCTAACTAAATTATCTTGTCAAAAGTTGTGTTTTAATTCGAGGCTTGCTTCTTGTTCAGTCTGAACAGAGAAAGATATGACACACAATTTAGATGGTCTGAATCACTAATTACTGCTTTGAACTTGTAGAATCATAGAATATCCTGAGATGGAAGGGTCTCACAAAGATAATTGAGTCCAACTCCTGGCTCCACACAGGACCACCCAAAAACCAAATAATTTGTCGGAGAGCATTGTCCAAACATTTCTTGAACTGAAACATCATTAATAGTCATGACATTAAGTTGTGGTACTAGTTGGTTTAAATACCCCCCAAAAAGCTATGCTTTGGGGGGATAAGTATCCTCATCACTGCTTTTTCAAGGAGGGAACTACCGGGACGTTTCAGTCAAGTGTAATTCAGTCAGGTTTTACTGCTGTCTTGCAAAGAATTTGCCCAAGATATCAAAGAGGACTCTTCCTGTTCCAGAAGATTATTTCAGGTTGAGTAAGCATTGTAGACATGCTTCAGTTTTTGATGCAAATGAATATTGCTTTGGTTTATTTCCATGGCAATACTATACTATTACACCAGTCTTTCTTGATTCTAAATGCAAAGGCATACATTAAGAAATTAAAAACACAATTAAAGATCCTACATTTTAGGGAGTATAGTTGGTTTCATGTTAATATCAAGCATTGCATATTTAGGCTTATAGCAAATTCAAGGCTAGTAAAAGCTTGAATTCTAGGTTCTCAAAAGAAATACAAAGTCAACTTTATTCAGATCAGGATGAACACCTTGATTTTTATTTTTTTTGTGTGTGTGTGTTCCAACTTAAATAACATTGCTTCAAGGAAAATGCATAAATTTATGGTAAGGATTATTTTTTCCTCTTCTTTTGTAATAGCCTCTTGGTAGCCTGTGCTGTCTTCTCAACAGCAAATTGGATCGAGAGCAAAGTATCAGTTTTATCAGACCTATCTTTGTAGGGGAAGCCATTATACTTCTGAAGTGTCTGCAGTAACCCATCAACATGGGTTCTTAATAGTGTATAATTTTATATATGTAATAATAATGTGTGTGTGTAAATATATATATATGTATGTATAATTCCACTCTTTGTCCAACTTGCACCTGCCTTTCTAATTCCTAGCTAGAGGCTGTTTTCATGAGAGTAGGAATAAATTATTTTGAAATGCTAGTCTTTGGTCAATAAAGGAAGTATCTATATATGATAAGGGAATTTTCATGCTTATTGCTTTCTCATTCCCATAAGCGAATGCAAATCTTAAATCTGAGACAAATATCTATAGCAAAAGAAAATATCCCTCCCTCCCCTTAAGTATGCTCTGTGCCTCTGTAATCTTCTCATTAAGCCTAATACTTGATAAACTGTTCTCAGTTTGAGGATTATCTTTTTTTGTGTTAATCTAAGACAACGGAAGTATCTAAAACTTTTAATGAGAATTGTTACTGTCATCATAGAATGTCTCTTATACAACACTTACTTAATTCTTGAGAATATTTTTAAAGAACATGTAAATTTTGACAATTGTTGTTTGGCTCTGTATTCAGGATGTTTTTAAAATCTGAATGATCAGTTAATTTGCAGCCAGTTCAGTCAGTAAACCAAAACGGGCATCTTCTGTTATTGTTTGCTCAGCTGAGCCCAGAAATATGCTAATAACAAATCCATTCAGTCCCTCACTCCAACAAAAAATGCAAGTGTGCCTAAGCATGCCAGTAAATTCTTGTCTTAGGTCGCTTGATATTTGGCACCTGCACATACGTCTTTGAACATGCCAGACATTTATCTGTGATGAATGCAAAACTGATTGAAGACCCTATATTGCCAAATAATCATTTTTAGACATGTATGCTGATTCATGTGTTTTCTTTAGTTCTGTCATCAAGCTGATGAGCAGACTATGGCAGACAATGTTTCTCATTTTTCCAGCCCATGTTTCCAGCAAAGACATTTGCTGCATCCATTCTTGGCTGACAGGCTTACTTCAAGGTCCACGCCTATCCGAAAATCAGCTCCACATGCAAATACCCAGGAGTTGAGGCCATCTGTAAAATCTGCTTCTCATCTATCCATCATTAGTGCTTATTGATTGTACTGTCATTTTCAGGTATAATCTCTGACTCATGGTCAGTCTCTTTACCATGTGTACTGCAGCTTCCAGCTCATTGTGTAAATGATGAGTATGGGCTCACAGTGTTTTTGCATGGCGTGCAGAAATTCCTAATTAACAACAGAGGTGACTAGTTTAAAATATTTTATATGACTGGATACAAAATGCTGTTTTCATTTAAATTGCAGCTCTGTAAGGTTTTGGAATACCTACTGGAGTTAGAGGGATATGACTTTGAATGAGATCACTAGAAGGTTACCTTACAGATACGGCTATGATTCATTCATTTTTTCTGGCAATTACGTTTTTATTGACATGGCAAAATGTTCTAAAAAATTAACACAAGCCTGAGTTTCTTCAGTAGTTAGCAGAAGACTCCTCCTTGGAACCTGAATTTGGCTTGGTAAATTGAGATACTGAATGTTTTTGTTTGGCTGTTGTTGTTTTTTGTCTCTTATGTACAAGTTGCAGCAATTGAGCTAATATTATTTACAGATGCTAAGGAAAGTAAGATTTTTCATAAGGTAAAGGATCCTACTGAAATGTCAGCTCAAATATAAAGGTCTGTCTTGATCAATATCGCTGTCTACACAAACAGGATCCCTCCTGGGAGTTGTTAACTTACTCTGAAGGAATTTCCAATTCAATTTCAACCTATTGAGACCTGCTAAAATTTTACAAATATGATACCACCTTCAAAGATGATCACACTCACTGTCTTTAGGTTTGATCTGCTGTAGTGTTCTTTCTGAGTAATACTCAGCCTCCTTACTTAAGAGAGAAACACCATAGTTGTCAATATGTATATTAGTTAAATACTGTGCTTGTGTTTTCAGCTGATTATTTTTTTAAAAGGAAAGGCTACTTTTAAAGTAGATAAGGCTACTTTTAAAGTAGATAATGAGAGCACAATTCAGTTGACTGAAGATGGGCATCTGGGTCTTCTGGTGTCCTGTCTGGCCAGTAGTTGTTGCTGTAGGAGGGTGTATAGTCTCCCACATCTGGGTTACCTTGAGGCACCTAAAATGAATTTGCTTAGGTAACTGAGAAAACCCTCCATTGACAGAGTGCAGTTTTGCTGACAGGTAGACACCTTCATATAGATTTTTTTTTTCCTTCTCTCTCTCTCTCTTTTTTTTTTTTCTTCAGTGAGAAATGAATGAATCTCACTCATTTCCAAAAGCCAAAATTCTCTTGTTTTATGAAGTCCTCCAGGTCTGGAAAATACCAAACTGTGAAATACCTGTGCTGCCCCAGTTGACACCAATGATTCAAAATGACCAGGTTGTCTTTTTGTGGTGCATAAAGTGAGTACTAAAAATGGAAAAAATGTTCTATACAGCAATAGTATAAATGTACACAGGAAAAAAAATGGTTATGTTTTGCTTCTGTTCCATTCATACAAAGGCAATAAACCAAGTAAAGTCATCAGGGAGAGTATTTTGATTATTTTATCTGCAGTGGAAAAAGAAGAAAATACCTACCTGACAATAAGTGGATTGAGTGAACTTGGCTGTATTAACTAGCTGTATCTGCAGTTGCCTGCAACAGGCATCACAGAATTTTCCTGATCTGGTAACATTTGGAGAGAGTACCGTGACTTTCTTTGAGTAATTCAGGAAACTGAATTCATTCTTTCTCTTTGTCCTTCTGAAGAGTTTATTAACACAGACTTCATTCCAAAGGAGATGCTGGCATGTCTTTTCCTCCTGTTAGTTTTAGAGGTAAACTCCTCTAGCACAAAGTACGTGAATTATGCTTTTTCACAATTTAGGTCTTTAAGGAGGAAAAAAAAAAAAAAAGAGATAAAATTGAGATGCTCCAGGCTTTTGTCACAAGTCATAAGGTGTCGCAAGCTGCACAAGATATATGCAAGTGTCACAAGTCAAAAAATGTCACAAGTCATGCAATTGGTATTGCATGAGAAATAGAGACAGCTGGTGATATCTTTAGTAGTCACAGAAGACTAAGGAAATGGGGTGATTCTAATGAAAATAAAAGATTATATCTTTTTCTTGTAGAAGTCTTATTATTCTCTGGAACCATGTGACAGTAACAAGTGGAAAACTGAAACTGACAGCAACTGTGTGTTGATAATAGGAAGAACACAGTGCTGGTATATAAAAATGTCTGAAAGATAAACCAGTTTAATTTATCTACTCAGAGTGGGTATTAAAATCATAATAATTTTTTGATAACAGTCCCAGACAATGGTATACTCTTACAGTATGTGAAATAAGTGTCCTTTAACAAGGAAGGAATACCTTTATGTCTAATAAGTGGAGAGTACATCCTAACAGAGTGCATGGGATCATACTGTAGCCTATATATTGATAGAGATGATCATATTAGGGATAGCTATCTGCATAATGTGTACAGATATATGTGGGTGTTTGAGTTCCAGCAACTTTTGTGAAAATCCTATGGCTGTGCTCCTAAGTTTAAGTGAGTAACTGCTGAGCAAACAGCACAGCAAGTGCAATACCATGGGAAGATGTGTGCACTACGTTTGCTCATTGGCATTGTTTTAACATGTTACACCAGAGCATTTTTAAACATAGCGTTCTAAAATGACTCTTGAAAGAGTATAAAATCACAAAATTAATCAAATAACTAGCATCAAGTTCTGGCAAATATGTATATTCAGAAATACAATTTCTTCAACCTTTCAGGTTACATATTCCCTGTCTGTGCTAATAACTATTTTAAATTCAGGAGCTGCCTTGTACTGAGAACTGCTTTGGTTATTATGAAGAATTTAAGAGAATTTAATGAAGAACTTAAGTGATTCTAAAACTAGAGTAGGAGTTGGTAGTAGAGTAACTGTAAATTGAGTTGTTTTTTCCTGCATTATCTTTATGGTTTCATTATAAGTAAAGTTTCAACAATCAATGACTATCAAATGTATAATTGATAGATGATGAATCCCTATGAAAATTACATTTATGACAATTCTAAAAGTCAGAGTACTCAGATGCTAATCCAATAGAAAATATTAAAGTGGAAGTAGGTGAAATGCTCTTGTGTCCAGGGAAAAGAAGTATTTCAGTTACTGTAGATAGTCACAAGTGAGCTTACTTCTACAAACTCTCTGAAAGAATAACGTATGTTTCACTGCAACTGAGTTTTACAGTATTCACTGTTTAGTCAAGAACAAGTTAAGAAGTGATTTTGCTGATACTTCAGGGTAACACTGAGGTGATAATTCTGGTGGTCTGTGTTGACTTGTTATCTAAGCCAGATAACTTTTATAGCTTTCAAATTTTTAAGTAGTAACTCTATGTGTGCCTGTAGCCCAGAAAGCCACCTGTATCCTGGGCTGCATCAGAAGCAGCATGGCCAGCAGGGTGAGGGAGGTGATTCTCTCCTTCTGCTGTGCTCTTGTGGGACCCCACCTGGAGCCCTGAGTTCAGCTCTGGGGCCCCCAGCACAAGAAGGACATGGAAGTATTAGAGCAAGTCCAGAGGAGGGCCAAGAGGATGATTTAGGGGCTGGAGCACCTCTCCTAAGGAGACAGGCTGAGGGAGTTGGGGTTGTTCAGCCTGGAGAAGAAAAGGCTCAGGGTAGACCTTACAGTGGCCTTCCAGTACCTAATGGGGGCCTACAGGTAAGCTGGGGAGGGACTCTTTGTTGGGAGGTGACAGGACAAGGAGTAATGGCTTTACACTAAAAGAGGGTAGACATATTAGATATTCAGAGGAAATTCTTCACTCAGAGGCATTGGAACAGGCTGCCCAGAGAAGCTGTGGATGCCCCATCCCTGGAGGTGTTCAAGGCCAGGCTGGATGGGGCTTTGGGCAACCTGGTCTGGTGGGAGGTGTCCCTGCCTACGGCAGGGGGTTGGAACTGGGTGGTCTTTAAAGCCCCTTCCAACCTAAACCATTCGGTGATTCTATTAAATTTTGGTAAGTAGTATTGAAATTTCAATAATTGTCTCAACTCTTAAACTCATGTAAATGTAAAAGCTTCTTCTTCAAACCCCTTCAGTTCTTGTGGAAAGTGGAAACTTTTCTAAGCTTCCAGTGATCGGTGGTGGCAAATGCTTTCCATCTATTCCATGAAATAATGAACGTCTGACTCCTTCCTGATGAATTACTCATTATACTCTTTGTTCAGGGATAAAACTTTTGTTGTTTATGTAATGGTAAATGATTGTCATTGCCTTTATGAGTTCTCTTCTATTTTTGTTTATTCTTTTATTTGGTAATCTTAAAACTTTGTGAACAGAAACTGTTAACATTACTGTTTTGCTTCCTCATGTGAGTTATCACTAGTCATCATCCATAGCTATGCAACAGTCCTGTATCCTGAGTAAATGGAGACACTGATGACATTAGCAGGTTATGTATCTGTTATTACCAGGCCATCAAAACATAATTTTCAATGGCAGCCTGCTATTCTAAAAACAATTAGAGATTTAAGAATTTTGAGTTGAATATGAGATTGTGTGAATATGCTTTTTTTACATGGCTGCATCATCTTCCTTTTATATGTATGTACATATATATTACATATATCTGTTCCTGTTTATTTCTCCATATATTGTCCTAACATCATTACCTGCAGCTGTTCCTTGACAGTGTGTTTTACCACTACAGGTTGTTTCCATCTACTCCACCCTTTCTCATTCCTTCATTTTGTTTTTGTCTTTTATTCATTTTCTTTGTTTTTCTTTTGCATATTATTACCCTGTCTTGTATGTCCTGGAATGCTTCACTTCTGTCTGTAGAAATAACTACTCAGGTAAGATATGACACCATTTGATGCCATTGAAAATGCCTTGTGTCTCTTGGAGTATTGACCTTGCAATTTAGTAGCAAATCTAACCTAGATTTGATGCAAATGCAGGGAATACATAGTAATATGTCACTGAGAAGCTGTATTTCCGTTATGTATCTAATATTATAATAAATTCATAGTGTTCTAACTTTGTAAATAGCCTAAATAGGCTCCAGCTTTCCCAGTAGATAAATCGCACAGCATTTTTAGTGACAGGAGATACTTCCCATGCCATGTAACCTTTTGTTCACTGGCAGAAGGCATAGTGTTACTTACAAGTGTCAGTTAATGTTGCAATTTTATAAGAATTCAATTATCTCTTTTAAACTTTTCCTTCCTTTTTATTTTTGAAACAACCAGCCTTGCTGAAATTGTAACAAGAAATCACAATTTATTTCAGCAGATAGATCATGGAATCAATATTTTTATAACTGAGGAAAAAAAAAAAAACACTGTTGTACTTTATCACAGCTCCTTACTATTATTTTGTTAACCTCTTGCAAGGTATAGCAGAATGGAATCCTGATACATAGTCAAGGTTACCTCAGAAGAGGTTCTAGGACACCAATCCCTTAATGTTACCTCAGAAGAGGTTCTAGGACACCAACCCCTTAATAAATGCATTTTATATATTTGGTTATGTATTCATCTCAGATGGACTTGTTGATGCATTTTGATATGTAACGTTTCCTGGTTACACAAATCGCTTTTTCATATTTCCATCAAACTTGCATTGATAGTAACTTTAAGGTCACAGTGTTTTTTGTAGCTTAATCGTGGAAGCACCTTATCGAAACGGCATGGTGTCAAAGCAGCTTGACCTTTATGTAATAACTGATCGAAAGCAATACTAGCAGGTGGTTCAGATATATCAAGTAAAGAAAAAAACTATATCTTGGTTTTCTTTTATTAGTAACAAACAAGGTTACAGTAACTTTTCTGGCCAAGGGGAGAACATTTACCAAATGTGTCAGTCCTCAACTTTTCCTTTATATTATTGCAAAACTGAAAATAAAGTGTTATAACCAATTAAAAAAAAAAAAAAAAGGCATTCTTCCCAGAAATATTAGGCTCACTACATATTCACTATGAACTTCCATGTATGCTACTCCAGGTAGTTTGAAGTGAGCTGCTACCATCAAAACCAGTTGATTAGCCCTTCTCTTGAACTCCTCTTTTCCAAATAAAATAAAATAATAATAATAATAATTAGAAAAAAAAAAAAACAGTGGGACAATACAGGGAAAAGGCTGTGGATTATTCTGTGATGGCCATCTAGTTCCAGCCACTATCTTTTTTCCAAGCGCTTATGGCCTCTCCATTGGCACGAGATTGCATATGCCACCGTGTGACAACAAGTGTGCTTTTTGAATATTGGCCCACTGGAAGTGCACTACAGGTATCAGTAAGTGCTTGTTCCTTGACTGTTGTCCCAAGGATCTGTTTTGGACCAGGTGACCTCCAGAGGTCCCTTACGACCTCAACCATTCTGTGATCTTGAGAAAAAAGCACCAGAAGTGGATCGTGAAACTATTGCTGATACAATCGGTTCAGACAGTGGCCTGACAGTGAAGGCTCTCTGGAAAAAACAGTAGCTGAGAGAAGGCTAAGCATCAAGTGAATTCTTGCTCATTAGCAATGCATGAGTATCACCCTTTTCAAGAACCTATAAAAAACAGCTATCTCACATTGCATAGGTAAAAGAAAAAAATCTGTTGCTTATCAGTGAAAGTCAGTCTTATGACAGATCTTAAATATTTGTAAATATTAGGTGTTTGGAATATTAATATTCTTGAAATATACCACACCTGTTTAAACTATTATGAGAAATATCTGGTACAGGATATGTAATCAGGCAATCATGGACGTAGTAATAATTATTAACAGATGTCAAGGACAGGTTAAGTTGCCCTTCTGAGGGAGGGATAAGTGATCTTTGCAAATACATTACATGTCCAAGCTGTCATCATGAAGAATTATAGGTCACAGCCAAAAGAATATAAATTTCTTCATATTTACAGGGTTTGGCACACTGGCAACTTAGGTTGTATTTATGACATACTTTTTAAAGTTCTTGAAATAAATATGAATACTGCAAAGAATTGTGATTTATCTCCTGCAAGCTAAATAAAGACAAATGTTATTAGATTGAAAGAAAGGAAATGCAGTTTGTAACACTGAACTTCTTGTATACAGACTTATAAAATAAACAATAATTAAAATAAAAACCACCAACAAATACTGTCTTGCCTTAATAATGCATATAACTGTGGCGTCTGCAGTATATAGCTCTTTACAGAGGTTTGTGGACTGGCAAGGAAGACTTGTGGATTCCCTGACTGGTTTTTATCAGGTGAATGTGCATTGCATGTCTGTGACTTCTTTTAATGGCCTGGATTCCTTCCAACATGGACAGAATAGCATTCTTTGCTATTCCCAAGACACTCTGATCAGCCTCAGAACATTAATCTATGTTGTGATGGGTGCCGTGCATGCCCTGCTCCAGAGCTGGCAGCAAATTGGTGAGACCAATACAAGGACAACAGCTCAGTCTAGACCTCTTGCAGGTAGAAATGAATTATGCCTTTGCTCACCTTAACATGAAAGGTGTGTGGGATGCTAATAAAATATCTCCAGTGCTGTATTTATGATAAACTTTGGAAATGCTCCAGCTCCATCTTGTCTGTTTCTTAACAGTCACTCACACCAAATGTGTAGGAAAGAATACAAGGACAGTAAACATCGAGCTTTTAGTGATATCTCTCAGGATATTACCCTGCACTCTAGCAATGCATGTTTCAAGAATTTGCAAAGGTAGATGGCATGCCTTTGTATGTGGCAGTTTTAGATGGATTTATTTTCCAGGAATTTGTCCACCTTCCTTCTTCAACCTGTGTAAATTCTTAGCACGTGTGCTGTGCGGAATCATTATCTGTATTTCATGTGCCTACTCATTGCCGTGAAATAATACTGTACCATGGCATGTTTTCACTGCCTTCTTACTCCAGGAAGTCCCTATGAAAACAGCAAAGGAAGTGAGGCCCAGTCTTTCTTTCCTTCTTTCCCTGGGCCTGAAGTTTGGTCAAAGAATCTTCCTTCAGTCAGTAACTTTTCTACCATCCCCTGGAAGTTAAATTGTAAGTCAGTCCAAAGTGATTTGCCGAGTATCTAGATGGACTACATATAGGGATTGTGTATTCCTGAGTCATGGTCTGAAACATCAGAAATGTCAGTGGAGACAAAAATATGAAATGTTTCAGTCCTGAATACCTGGCCTCTGATTCTTAGGCTTGGCACCCTCAAGGACCCATACTGAAGAACAAAAGCTGAAGTTTTCTGTGTGGACGTCTAGGCTAGAGTCATTCCAGTGCATTTCACATGTATAACAAATAACTCTGACAACGCTTTGACTGGGACTGCATGGCAGATGGTGGCTAAGTGACAACCTATGATCCTGAGAATGATGACAGAGGTCAATTTTACTGTTTTTTTTTTTCTTTTTTTTTTTTTTCCTGAAACTGCTAGTGAAGGAAAAAAAGAGAAGGGAAGGATAGTTTTGTGCCTGCTGCCTGAAAAGCACTGGTAAAACAGCCATTTATATCTTTGTAGACCACCTGAAATAAATGAAGAAGTTCAGGTGTTTTATGTGTCTTCTGGAAAAAAGGACTGGGGCCTTGAGTACAACAGTAGGGTGACATTCCTCTTTGCTAAAACAGAAAATTCCTTCACCCTATCCTGAAGTGCCAGTTATGCCAACTGTATGATATTATCTCCCTTTCTGTGCAACTGTATGATATTATCTCCCTTTCTGTTCTTTCTGTATGATATGACTCCCTTTCTGTGCTGCTTCATTTTTCTCTGCTCTTTCTCCACCATATTTTGAAGTTGAAGATGTCAGGTTTTGCAAAACCTGAGCTTTATTCACCCTGAACACATGCCTCCTGAAATTGTGATGAATGGCAAATTAAGTTTGGTATTCCATAACCCTTACTTTTGCAATCCCATGCATTCAGGACCTACTTCATGAGCTATGACAGCTGTGTAAACCAGGAAAAGAGTGAAATAGAGTGGCACTATAGTTACAGTTGCATAAACAATTGCTTAAATTTTTCCAGCTATCAGGAATCCCATGTCCAACTGGAACTTTGTAAGAATACTCAAGATTCATACTTACTAATTTTGTATACCTCTGAGAATATGCCCTTATTGCTATAGCTGAATGTGTGTTTGTGTGTATATTATCATAGGTATACATACATGTAGATACAAGTACACAAATACATATATAAATTCAGGACATAGATTGCTGTAACAAGAAGGAATATTTAGCAGACTGACAAATCAAGCTGGTTTTAAATTTAAAAGAAGACTGCTGAATTCATTAACAGCACAATTTGTGCTAATTAATTACATCACTAATTAATACATCACTATCACTACATATATATATGAAAATATGAGTCTTTAGCAATCATATTTCAGGTTAGCTGTGAGTATATACAATCACAGAGATGATGCCATACAATTAACCTCTGATGACTTAGGTCTTTGGATTTAGTCACTGAGGTCAAGATGATCAGAGCTGAGAGCTCTTTGATGAGAGAAGACAGAACTGATGCAGGTTTGTCCTTTTCTCTGTCTTTCCTCTTCACGTTTTTATCCTCTTTGCCTCTCTTCCCAGAAAAGGGGGGAGCCTACTCTTGATATTGCTTAACTGATTTTCTTTTGTCTTGTCAGCCATCCTTTCTGTGTATTTGAACAGGGTGTTCTGCCTATTTGCAGTCCTCTCTCTTGCTCATATCTTGTGCCTATTTTGTTATTTAGCAGTTTGTTGTTACTTAGAGGTCTGCCGCATGCATCTATACACATCTTTTGTCCCATTGGTGGTTTGTTCACGTATTTATATAAAATATTTATGCATTGTGTCTGGCTGTGTCCTCCCAGTATTACAGAATAGTTGCACAGTGATTATGATTACAGTGTTTTAATACACTTTTTGCAGTACACTTACTTTACACTTCTGTTTGCAGTATTTTTAGTACTCATTAGGGTTCAAGGTAAATAATATTAATTATACCCCAATTAGAACTTTCACAATTTGTAGATACCACAGGCCTTTGTTTTGGTTACAGTTATCATCTGTGTCAGAGTTAGAGGTATGTAAGCTTTATTATGTGTCATCCTTTGTATTCAGTAGTTTTCCCAGGGTTTTCTCAAGACATTTTCAAAGTTCCAAAGCTGCATTGGAATTCCAGGATGGAATTGAAATAAGGATACTAATTTATGTTTTTGTTTTTGTTTTTTTTTTCTCTGTATATATATTCTTGTTGTTGTTTTTGTTTTTTGTTTGGTAAAACCCAGTAGGTGTCTGACTTTTACAAAAAAAAAAAAAAGGAAAAAAAAAAGGATGGGATTATTTGACCATTTCAGTGATTTTCTGTAGCAGTTTCTGTAACCAGTAAATCAAAAAGGCACCACCATGTCTGTTCGGACTGTCCAAATTGTTGAAAGGTAGCTCAAAACTTCTGAAGTGATCCTGTCAGTTTAAATCTGAGTGTTTTCCACTGGTGTTCAAATCACATCATCAGAACTATATACGTATACATACATATACTAATCTAAAGTATTTGTAAGGTAGCTAGCATTAATGCCATTCAGATTTTCATTAACTAGTTTGTTGCTGCATAGGCAAGCTGCATTTGTTTGGTAGAACAGATTTCCTCAGAGAGTTTTAAAATCAACTTCCACTTACTATGGCAGAGCTCCCTGACCTTGCTCATACGTGAATGTTCAGCTGGAAAGTACCTAGGAGAAAGAAGTATAGAAAGTTCCTCTATATGTATGTATTGCTTACATGCACATTCACTAGCCTTCCTTTACCTATTCTGGAGGACTCATCCTATTACAAGACCTAGGCTTCAAAGGAATCTGGAATCCTGTGATAATCACCGCCATTTTATTCTTGCATTTTATGGCAGAAGATAAGGTGACACATATTTCTGCAGATGCAAAAGGCATCCAGGTGTAACGCTTTCAACACCCGCATCAGTGTGCAGACACTAACACAAAGAAAGTATGCACACAGTGTGAATGTAAGGCATCCCATTTAAAAGAAATGTACAGTGAGTAATCTTTCCTTCATCATAAGTACAAGAAATTTCTGAACAGTAGGTGAAAAGCATCATGAGAAAAAGTATACACTGAAAGATAAGAAGGATTCCTTACATGGTATAGTCGACATAAATAGGAACCTACAGTTTTATATACCACTTACTTCCTTGGTAAAAACATAAGATCTCTTTTCAGGAATGTTTGTTTAGTCACTGTTCTACATCCAGAAATAGAGCTTTTTCATTTTCTTCCACTTTCATATATCAGGACTTCTAAACAATTATGAGAGTACTCTCATTCCTAATAGATCTACCTAGAAGCCTGATAAAGCTTTTTTTTTTTTTTTGTCTTTCATTTGTTTTCCCTTGAAACAAAGTTATGTTACATAATTAGATGTTTGGATAGCTATAGTCCTTTATCTTAAGAGTCTGAAGCCATGGACATCATCCACAAGGCTGCTTGCTAAAAGATTGACCTGTGCTTTGCATAGGTTGCCACAGTAGGTTTCAGAATTTCTTCCGCTGGCTCATGAAATATGTAAATTAACTCTACCTGACTAAACCAGCATGTTTCTTTACACTGACAGTAGAAGCTATTTCATACAATCCAAATTCTATGCAATTTTGATTAATATTATAGCCTCTTTGCATTTCTGTAAACAGTAAGCTGACTCAATACAATTAAGTCTAACACAAAGATTCTCTCTGTGTATTTTAGTGTGTAACTAATTTATGTAGCTGTGAACATTTAAGCTGTTAATTTGCTCTCCTTTGACTTAGGGACGTTTGACTATTTTTTTGATCTTTAAAAATAATCTTCTTATCAAAAGTTGACAGTTTTCAACTTTCATTTCAATACTGCTACCACATTGATACTTGTTCTTTAATTCTCAGAAAATTGGATGCTAAAATAAAAGCTTTGTTACATTCTGTCAGTCTTCAGCATTGTCATGTGTAATTTCAGTTCTTTGATGCATCTTAGAAGTTTTTGATACACCTTTTTAACATAGGTTTTCGTTGTTGTACACTTAGAAGTTAAAAATCCTTAAAGAAATGAGATAAATCAAATTCTTAGATTCTGAAGTATGTATCATAAAGGCAAAGCAGCCATGAAAAGAACCTGATAAAGCAAATGATTGTACACTATTGACTTAAAATCTGTCCAGATGTTTTTGCTTTCAAACTTTAGATTGACCTTTCGAACAATTGAATTTTCATTCCAGATGTATGAGTATCATGTTTCCCTGCACCTAGAAAATTACGTCAATAAAAATGATCTCATTGATTATAGGTTTCTTAGATTTCTAAAAAGCTTTCAAGAGATTCCCTAAGCAGAAGTTTAAGAAACAAAGCAGCCATGGCACAAGTAGAAGGGTACCTGAAAGGATAAACAGATGGCTAAAATGTGAAAAACAGGGAGTAGGAATATATGCTAAATTTTTTGCAGTGCATAACACAGGTCTTGCATAACACACATAAGTTGTACTGTCACAGAAATGACCCAGAAAAAAGGTTGTTCAAGGGTTTGAAAGTCTGATGATAACATGTTTTGAAAGGAGTAAGAATTAGGATCAACTGAATAATTTGAGAAGGACCTTCTGATGCTCAGTGATGAGACAGTAGAATGGCCAATGAAATCCAGGTTACAGAAATGTAGAGCATGTCCTTTTGGATGACAGAATGTCCCTCTGTATATTTATTTCCCTGGTGCTGTCCGGAGGTTGGATCAAAATTCCATTAAACCAATCTAGGAGATTCACCTCCTGGTGTTCTTGGCCTCATGCTTCCAGAGCTAGCTCTGTATCGTTACTCAACATCGAAAAGCTGTTCTTACTTCACCTTTGCATGTGTAAGCCTTGAAGAAAGTGTCCTAGCTGCCCGTTTCCACTGTGGGTAGCAGGTTCTGCTGTTCCAGCATAGCAGTTTGTTCTAACATGTATGTAGCTGTGTTTGGACCTGTTACGATACCACCATTTTACCAGTACTTGAGTGACTCCAGTAGCCATATTCTTTACATCTGTCCTCAGACATCTTGCTATGCAGTCACGTATCAAGTACTGTGTCATTCCCAACATCTACAATCACTCTTGTAAGGGATCTTTTCAAACCACCACTGCTTAATTGATGGTTGGGTAGTGCATACTGTCATCTGTTGTTAGAAGACGTATGTGAGCCCCTCAAAGAAAATCTTTTGTACTCTGTTCATACATTGGTCTCCCACTTTCTTTTTTTTATCAGTCTTTTCCACGTAAGTTTCTGCACCTGAAAGGAATTGATTGAAGATGGCAATGATACAGAAAAGGTAGTGGGTACGTTCTGTCTCATGCAATGGTAGTGAGTCAGAGGCTAGAGTGTTCCTACAGTGGACATCACAAGGGACTTCAGTCTTTTGTGACTAGGATAAATACGCCTTCTGTTAAAATACATTTGTGAATTATCCCAGAGAAGAACACCATTACTGGTAAGGAGATTTTTTTCCCCTTGGTTTTGTGAAAGCTACAATCATTCAGAAATACGACTAACAAAGAACATCAGGATACAGAAAGGGTAGGAATATGACTGCCCTTTCAGCTGAGAAGCCAGAGAAGATATTGGGTGAGGGTAAAAAAAAAATAACATTACAAAAAAAAAAAACATTTGGTGATAAGCTGTGTTTCTTTGTCTATCTAAAATGTGCTGTGCTTAAGACTGCTGATAGGAGAATTCACATATGTAACACTGAACTAGAGTTTCAGAGACGAGGGTTTGATGAAAAGAGAATTTATTTTTGCCTCTTGAGTTAAGCTGTATGGTAAAAAGCTTTAAATTCATCTACTTTAGTGATATATGCATGGTCAATAACAATATTTTGGTTTAACGCTAAATTTTGTGCCTATTTATAAATTAGTTGAAGCAGTTGAAAAGTTAATACGATGTGAGCAAATTTTATCTCAAATGAAGTTCAATAGCTACTCATCAAAACAGATTTTAAGAGGGAAAGTAAAATTTTATTTATAGACAGTGGAAGACAATGTGCTATTTACAATTTAGGAAACTTCAGTGGACTCACCATTAAAAAAAAGTTTTTATAGGAACTAAAGTATCTTTTTGAGTAGACTGCTTCTTTTCTGGTTGTTTAAAAAAAAAGTAATGTCATATTGTAGCTATATAGGGTTTCTTGGATCAATAATGTCTCTGTCATTGCTCTTAAGGCAATGAAAGAAGTCTGGCAGAAGGACTGATTGATGTGGTACAGTAGGACTTCATTTTTTGCCCTAAACTTGGCTGGGACCTATATTGTTACCGGCTTCTACTTTATAGGTTAACTGCAGTTCATCTTTCCAGGTGGAGCACACGGCATACACACAGCTCTCTCTGTTTCAGCCCTTCCTGTTGCTTTAGAGCTCTCATTGTGATTCTGTGACTACTTCAGTCATAAAATCCTTTTCTGCTTTCATCTTGATTTCATAAGTTCTATAAAGAAAATGGAAGACATTCAGCAAATGGTCTACAGCAGCCAAATTCTCTGCATTGCTATGGTTTGAGTCGTTTATGAAAATTTTCAACTTTCACTGCTTTGAAATATTTCAAAGCATGCTAGCTTGTAACGCTTTTATTTTGGAGATTTTTTTTTAGTGTAAATTTTCAGTAGCTTCCTATGTTTCCTTCCTTATAAAATATCCATTCTCTTTTAATTAATTATTCAGTGTCTTAAGCCAAAAATTTAGATTTTTACATAGTTTATACAAAAGGTTATTGCTTCTGATTATGAACCCAGACTAACACAAATGGAGCAGATAGACTTTTGGTAATTTCACTAACAAAATTGCACTTTAAGATTTTGTTATTAGAGTTATTTGTGGTAACTCTAATGAGTTATTAAAGCGAGTTATCTTAGCAGTTTTGTATGTCGCGATTTTCTAATGACTGCAAACATTCTGCCTTAAATTTATTCTCTGTGTTTTCCCTTAAGACTGAGTGTTAGTTTCAATATAGTAAGTAAACATACAATTTGG
The DNA here is from genome assembly GCF_013377495.2 of Cygnus atratus. NCBI lineage: Eukaryota > Metazoa > Chordata > Aves > Anseriformes > Anatidae > Cygnus > Cygnus atratus. The sequence goes on along the minus strand of NC_066362.1, from coordinate 188,967,201 downwards.
TATGCTATAGATTATCTCCAAAGCCATCTCACCCCTTCCCGTGGTAACTGAGATGGGCATTACCCCAAACTTCTGAAATCGATGGGAAACGAGTTCCCAGAAAGTCTATGCTATTCGCATTCAGGAAGACGCTAATTTGGGGAATTTAATGTATTTTCACAAGTATCCTTTTTGGATCCTTACTACAGCAGGTGAAAGCAAGAACTCTAGTGACTGTAATTGATTTGGGAATGAGGTATGAGATTTGTTAATATACAGCGTTGTTACTGATGCTGTTTTGCAATCTGCTGAATACAGAGAAGCATCTTGCAGTGACAGTGAGTTATCAGTAGTGCTTCTTCTGGACCAAATACATTCAATATGTAACTCAGAGTTTAAAATGATTATTGGCCCTTAGGAATTGAAACAGAGCCTTCACTGTATTGGTGTATTAAAAATACCATTACCATGAAAATTACCATTTCACTAAAGAAAAAAAATGTTTCAATGTTATTTATGCTTAGTTATCTTCTGGGAATGCAACATGAGTATAACTTGCTTTTTTCTTAACTTCAGTTCATAAGAAATTGACACACTGCTAGCTGCCATATGTGTCCATCTGTTTGTCTTGCAATTTTTTAGCTCATCTTGCTAACTGGGTCCTTTGCCCTCTGCTGGATCTATTCCCTGGGTTTACACTGAATAATCAGTTAATTTCATGTACTTCCAATAAAAGTTTTTGAAAAAAAGAGGTTTAAGGTAGCTATCATATTTTTCATAGATAAATATAACTGTATTAATTTTGCTGTTTACTAAGCATGGGATTATGAAATGGGATTATAAATCTGTGTTTGCTTTTCATATTTATTTCCTAATAAGCAATTTAAAAATTTATATAGCCAAATGTTTTCTGTTAATTATATTGATTTTTTATTATACGCCAATACTATAATTAAAGATGAATTAGGTTGACATATTTCCTCCATATTTTTTGTCAAGCCATAAAATAATTAACAAGAGAAAATTACCTGCTCATCTTTGCTAGTGTAAGGAGAAGATGCAGAGAACAGCTAGCTATTGAGATTGTATAGTTAATAAGCAAATCATTGTTCCAAATTTTGATTAGTACATGAAAAGAAAGAAATCTACCTAAGGTACTTAAATAATGTGCCACAATTAGAAATAATAGTAGAAAATAAACAAAAACCACTAATGTAACCCATGAAACCATACTAATATATTTGATGTATCTTTTGGCTTGCCAGATATGGACCAAACAAGACCAGATAATTGAATGTACTACAGTTACATGAAAATTAAAGTTTATCCTTACACATTGACATTTTTTTGACATTGATCCCTCTGTAGTCTAGGAATTACAAAAAAAAAAAAAAAAAAAAAAGAAATTCTAGTCTTATTCATGTGTATGTCTCTGCAAGACTGTGGCTTAAGGAACCAATTTATCACTGTGAGTAATATTTGGAATAATACAGTGTAAGGACTAAAGCTTTCTAAGTTATAAGATCGCTTAACACATTTGTGAGCGTTAAAACAATTTAAAAATTAGGACATGATATATAGTATTTGTGGTATCTATGGTCTGTACTAGGGTGTAAATTAACTACATGCAGTATGGATAGACTTGGTGGATTTTTTGTTTGTTTTCTAACAGAATACTTCAGATTTTAGAAGGTGATCACATAAATTAGATGTTTTCTTAATTTCGCTCTTTATTGGAACAAAGAGAGTACAGCCTATCTAATCAGAAATTGATTGTATGTTTCTCTAAAGCCCATATTACAATGTCAGTTTACAATGCTTAGTGCACAGCATTTCATCTCTACCTCTGTATCCCAATCCATGTCTGTATGATTAAAGTGTATAGATAAAAGTAAGAAAGAAAAAGAAAACTGAACCCAGGTAGAATTGCTGTGCCACAGCACTGATGTATCAGGAAAATTCAAGCTTATGTAGGGGATAGGTAAGTGAAGCATACAGACCTCAGTTTAAGGGAGTTCTAGCAAAGTGCTGATGACTGCTGTCTGTTCCCACCATTAGACTGTCTAAGCTTCACACAAAGAAAGTATGCTGGATTGTATACTGATGCTTCAAGGAGCATAGCAATCATAGACCAGTAGATGCAGAGACAGATCTCAGTGTCACAAAACAAACACCAACTGGCAACACTGCTGGGATCAGTCGGTACAGATTTCTCTCCTTTTAATTTTCTTTTTCCCTTCTCTCTTGCTGAGAAACCAAAGAGGAATAACACTCATCTGCTTCCATTCTGCTTGATGTTTGCTCAGACAACATGGACTGGGGATTAAATACATGAACCTAGTATACTTGAATTAGTGCTCTGTAGAGTCAGTTGGTAGATGTGAGCAACATTCCAAAATATCATAGTGTTCAACGCAGGAAAGAAAGAGAAAGGTCATGACTGTAAGAGGTCAGCTTTGAGGAAGACTCTCAAAGCAGGCTAAAGATTTGGGGGGGGAAAAAAGCAAAAGAGCAACCAGCAGATAGACTCCTAAGAATTGTATGTCACTAGAGAGTAATACTTCCTGTGTAAATCAATGAACTTAGTAAAGTAATTAACACTGAAGATACAAACTACCATTTGGGCATTTCGTAAAATCAGAATTAAGAACTGTGTAAACCAATGCATTTCTTGGAACCAGAAAAAAAAATGCAGAATTTGGCCCAGAAAGCATCCTCAACCCATTTGTTTTCATGCTTTAGGACATGATTCTGGTAAGTGTAGCCCACTTAAACTTTGTATTCCCAATTCCTTATATGACTTGTCCATTCTAAGCCATGGTTTGAGGAGTAACCAAGTATCCATCCGAGATTGCCCACATAGTTATGTCAGATTGATTGAACGTGGGTGAAGAAAAACCGTCACTACCACCAATTTCATGAAACGAAGACATCTGGTACTAGCCAGCAAACCACTGACTGGCAATGAGATGTGTATTAAAACTATTCTCTTGCAATGAAAGACAAGGGAGGGATGCAAAATCCTTTTAATATGTGGGATATAAAATCCTTCTTAAGCATAAAGATACAACTAAATACAGAAGAATCTCCTGAATGCTCATTTGTCTTTTGGCCTCTCCTGTAGAGGTTACGTTGTATGATTTAATGGGTGTACTGGTTTCCTGTATCATGTTGGGGAGCGTGTTATTGGAAAACATTCATTGTGTACAGATTTGTTGCTCACATAGGTAGTCTCACTAGTCTTAGAGGCCACTGTCCTTTATCCTGTAACCTATATCTTAAGCATCAAGAGCAGAAGAGCTATATGCCAGACTGGTTATTAAAACAGTTGTCTGAGAATACTCTTCCTCCTTTGTTCAAGGTCTGTCTCTTGTGGCTGATCTCAATATGGTAAAGCTTCCCTTTGGAAGTTTACCATCTGCTCTTGTCCTGATCTCTCAGTGTGCAGTCTTCATGTGAAGCATCGTTACTACCTTCCTTCCCTATCATTTTCCCAGCATTTTTCCCCTAGCAATAGTCCAAACACATTTTCATTCCACTGCTTCCATACAGTTTCTGAGTATGTAACATAGAGATGTGTCATTGTCTTCACCTTTTTGCAGTCTCTTGGTCATCCATGTGGCTGCAGGACGAGCATGGCTATGTGAATCTTCAGTAACCACATCCAGGAACCTCATCATGAAAGTCAATACCGCAGGAGGAAATTTCTCTTCAAGCCCTAGGTGATAAAGTAGCAGTCCCTCCTTGATTCAATGTTAAAAATTTAAGGAGAATACAAGTATCTAAAATAGTGCTTCTCTCCCTGTACCATCTTCCAGAGAAAATCTGAATATAGTGACCAGATCTTTTCTGCTTGAACTACTTCAGTAACCTAAAAAAATCATCCTTTTTGTTTCCTCCATCCTATGGCAACCAGTAGAGACCTGTGGGCAAATCTGGGGGTTTATATAGTCACTCAGGGATGTGTTAGATTTTATGTCTGTTTTAAAATGCAGCTTCATACATGGTTTTTTGGTTGTTTGTTTTGTCTTTTTCTTTTGGGGCTACTATATGTAAGGCAGACAAGGAGTATTAAATTGTATAAGAAATAAAAACTGCTAGCTATTGGTAGTGAATCAATATATCCACAAATTTTAGGGAAAGCTTAAAATCCAAGCACATTGAGCAATTAATAAGAAAAAAGAAGAACATTAAGCATCTACTCAAGCTTGTTTAAGAATATAAAAATTAATTGGTCAGCTCTTGATGTTTTTGCCAAGCCCAGAATCAAATTTTAAGGATCCTCTAAGGCAGGTAAAATTGGTCAATTATAAATTGAACAACCGTAATTAAAGAAAAAGAGCCCCAAAGGTATGTGCCCATTCTGAAAATCTGAAAGGCTTGGAACTAACTACTCATACATTACTGGTCATCCTTTAAGGCCTCTTCCAATCAATATTCCAGGAAACATCAAGAATACTTCTGTAGAAAATGCTAGAAACCGTACAGAGGACCGTAAGTCATGGTTAAACTGTGTACTGCAGGTAATTATACTGTGAATAAAAGGGTCCATTTTATTTATACAGTAGCTGATTCGGACAACACACTTTTACACTGATTTTGGTGATTATCTGCTTTGAAATATTAAAACAAACAAATAAATAAATAAATAAATAGTGGGCCAGAGGCTGTCAGACACCTGTATCTTGGGAAAGAGTCATTGAGTTTCTGGACATTGTTTCCTGCTGGAGGGCCTGGTCTGTGACTTGGCTTTAGGTTTGGTCCTGCAATAGTCATCTAAGAGCTGATGGACTGTGTGCTAGACTGCCCAGCTGAAAGTGGAGCAGCCTGCTTAGGTACTACTACAGCTGTCCAGACAGTAAATGAGTTGATCGTATGAAGTAGAACACAGCTGTTCTTGCTTCAGCAGATGTAAAGCTACTGAAGAGTGAGGAGTAAAAATGTAAAGTAAAATGTTTTGATTAAATAATAGGGAAAAAAATGTTAATCGTAATTTCAGTTTCTTTGACTATTGATTCCAAACTATTACAGGTCACAAGTTCACAGAAGAAGAAACTTTGTCATTTGTTGATGGTGTTTATTATTAAAATCAAACCAGTAGTCGCCTGGTCAGCACAACGAGAGTAGCTGAGTGAAGCCTACTGCATTTTGTTGACTGTTTCTGTACGTGGCTCTTGTTTTTTTTTCAAAATAGCCTGTCAGAATGGGATGCCTAATTATAATAAGCATTGCTCTGGATAGCACTCCAAAAGAAAGTTATGCATGCTTTTATTTCTTGCTTAAACTAATTGAACTATTTATTTTCCTAGTATGTTCTGACCGTACTTTAAAAAGTATGGTGTCAGATTCCTAAAGGCTACCAAAACTGCTGGTTTATATCCATCAATTTTAAGTCAACAGTTTTACAACAGTTACTCTGCTTGTTGTGGTTACCCACAGCTCGGCCTCGTGGATAATGCTTCAAATATTTGATAATTGCAGTATCCCCACACCTAACTTAGGCATTTCAGTCAAACAAGAAATAGCTTATGGTCTATTCCCCAGCTGATTATAGCTTCTTCTATATTAAAAGGGCTACGCTTATAATTTACTTGCTTATGCCAGATGGCAAGTTCCTAATTAAATACATTTCTCATGTGCCTAATTTTTCTGCTTGCATTTTGGCAAAGCTAAAATCTCGAAAGGGCCAACAGATTGCTGGGGTATATTGTTAACATTAATATTGTTATTTTTACAGTCTTATAGTGAATGGTAGCTCAAAAAACATTTGATGGTTCAAGAGCTGTGACTTGACTTTTGGCAGTAAGGCTCTACTTCTTTACAAGTTCAGATCTTCAAAGCAGATTCTTAAAAATAGTTTGCTCTACAGTTCTGTTCTTGCTCTTTAAAGGCTGTTTGAATTTTTTCCACAGGTCAGAGCACAAATTGCTATCTTATTACGGTGGTTGGTGAGAAAAGTTGTTTTTCCTTGTTCTGCTTCTTTTCCATTGGCCTTCTCTGTGTTTTCCTAGAACCTCAGGAGGGTAAAAATTCCTGAGCATATCAGCTAAATGCTGAGCTTCCATTGTCTGCCTGATGAGGACAATCATCTTGATTGAGAGATTCTAGAGTAAGTACATCAATCTGGCATTCTGAACTGTGGTTCAGTACAGAATATCCACAGATTGATCTCAGGAAGTCATCGCTTAAATTACACTTTCAAACATACCTGCATTTTGTTTACCAAAGATTGCCCAGGCCTTCAAGGTGGAGAGTTCTTTCTTTCACTTTTCTGTGAGTTGATGCTACCCATATGGTACCTAACGTTATGATTTTGAACTGGTAAGGTTTAGAAGTTACACAGCAGTGAGGGAGTTGGATTCTTGCAGGATCATCCAGAATGAAAACGGAAATGCTACAAAACACTGTGTACTTCTAGTTTCCGAAATAATAGCTAATGTGTATGTGTGTTAGGCTGGTTTACTTTATAGCACTAAAAATGCTTATTATTCTGCCATTTTTCTCCTTCCCGTTTTTGTAATTTTAAAGATCTTTTTCCTGACATTCTTTTGGTGAGTCATAGGGTGTAGTATGATTTTGAGTGCAAGATTAAGAGTAATCTGCCTGAGAACAGGACAATTTGTGAGATGTAAAATCATTAATCATTCACTTTTTTATAGCATAGTTTTAAAGGAATAAAAAGTGCTTTGAGAACATGGCTTTTTTTTTGTGGTTACCAAAAGAAACTTCCACAAATAATTGGTATTGGATAAAAGATTTTTCCTACAGTCTGCGAGAAATTATTTCATTCAGTAACATTGGGAATACGTCTGATTTCAGAGAGTACTTAATTATAACGTGGCATGTGTTGTGCAAACTGTTGAAGAAAAGTGTGTCCTTTTGTTCATTAAACTATCTCATCCTACTGCTTAAGATGCTTTTTTAAATACAGGTGAATGTGGCAGACTGCCTAACTTAGGTTTTTTTTGTTCTTCTTACTTACTGTGATCGATTAAGAAAGACCTCATGGAATCAGGGAAGGTTGGTCATTGCTTAAGGACATTGAAATATAGTCCAGAAAAGAAGACTTCAGAAAATGCAAGTTTATCAATGAGTAAAAAAGGCAGAGAGAAGCAAACACAGCAAAGGGGCTAGGAGCCTGCAGCTCAAGAGGAACAACCAAGATGAGAAATTGCCGCAAAGGCCAGGGAGCTGTGAGTCAGATTTCATGAGTGATAAAATACAATCTTCCTTGATTCTGAAGGAAATTTCAGAGTTTTCTGCAACTCATAAACTCATTGAGGTGACACATATCAGGTCTGAAAGCAAGGATTCTCTTTGAGCAGAGAGAAATGGGTAGGAAATTACTTATAAACTTTCTTTGGTTTATAAATTATTTTTCTTTGGTTTATATTCTGCCTCACCTTGCTGATTTTAGGTTCTCTACTAAATAATAATAATAATAATAAAATTATATTTTGTAATGTAATTGAGATTTAAAAACTTCTGCTTTATTTTGAGGATTTCACTGTAAGGGGAATATTTAAGCAGATACACTTTTAAGTTCTGTTTTATATGTGTAAATATAAAATATTTAGAAATAGATGATGTAAACGTGCAAATTTCTTATCCATCTGGCATCTTCATTGTTGCTGTTTTTAACTGAACTGAAATTATTATTTTTTTTTCTAGATTATTCCTAAATAAAATGGAGGATACAGATTCAGTATATACTTATTGTGCTCACTCATTGGTTTATACAAACATCCCCATTTCTCTTGGACCCATATTTAGTTAGGTAAATGACCATATTTTACTTACTAGCTAAGACAGACATTTGGGTTAATTCGTAACAAAGTTTAGTTCTTTTTTCTTTTCCTGTTTTCTTTTGTTAGCTTTTAAATTTCAGTTCATGTTTTTAGAAGTACTTCTGAGAATTTGAAAGCTGACTCTGTGAAACAAAATAAGTTCTCTTTAGGACTCAACAAATTATTAAGAATGTTTTCATATAATTTATACTAGCTAGACAAAGTCTTACTCGTTCTCTTTTTTTTTTTCTTTCAGCATACATGCTGATCTGAATTATTACCATCCACAGTCACATTTTCCAGTGGCTTAACAAAGAAGCACTACATTAGCACTACACCTTTTCTTAGAAATCTTTAACTAGTTGTTTATCTTTTTCTTACTGTTATTAATGACTACAGTTTTACGAAAATAAAACTTGTGCAGGTTTCTCCTATGGAAATAATTCAATACTCGCTTGCTCCAAATATAAAATTGTAACCCACTAAAACTTGCCTGGTATTCAGTCTGTCAGGGAATGAGCTCTGCAACCATGGTTCCTGTTAGTGTCCTGGCCAGAGCACTGTAATTTTCATGTCTCCACTTGGCTTATTCTAAATCTTTTGAAACAGGAAACATTTTTCTTTTATGTGCGTGAACTCCCAAACCCACCCCACCCCTCCTCCCCCATGCTTCTACTTTTCTTTTGGGGAATATACATGCTGGTACTTTTCTTGACTGGAAAACTATTCAAACTAAAGAAGCGGGCACTGAAGCACAGGATTTAAACTAGGCTTTCTGTCACGTTTTTATTTCAAGTGCAGATTAGATGTAGCTATCTTACTATGTTAGTATTAAATATATTTAATTATGTAGGTATTATGTATTAATACAAAATTGTTATGATACATAGAGTATAATAGATGTAATTATTTAATCATAATGTATCCTTATGTATAGTGAAATATTAAATATTCTTGACAAATAACATGAAGTTTGATGATAAAGGAAAATGGGGGTCTTTTTAACATAGAAAGTCAGCTATACATCTGGTGTATCTGTAAGTAGGAAAAGAAACAAGAAAAAAGAATGGAGATAAAAGGAATAGCAATGAGGTCTTCCTGGAGCATTCTCTTCTCCAGGCTGAACAACCCCAGCTCCCTCCCCCTCAGCAAGCACACAGCAGAGGTGCTCCAGCCCTCTGATCATCCTCATGGCCCTCCTCTGGACTCGCTCCAACAAGTCCATGTCCTTCTTCCAAGGTCCCTCTGGATGACATTCCTTGCCTCCAGCATGTCGACCACACCACCCGGCTTGGTGTCATTGGCAAACTTGCTGAGGGAGCACTCCGTCTCATTGTCCATGTCACTGACAAAGAGATGTAGTCAGTCAGCTTTCTGTTTGATGCAGTCAGATGACAGCCGTGCATTTGACTTGAATTCTTCAGAGTTCAGATATCCCAAGGCAGAAGATTAGAATATCCTGCTCTGGAAGTTTAGTGGGTTTGAGACTTTTGCTTTACTTTTTAGTAAAGGACAAGTGGTGTAAAAGTTCAGACCAAAGAACATAAAGTATAGTTCTTTCTATGATGATTTCCAGTACTGTTGACTGTTGTGGAAGTTATTTGACATGCATGTGCAGAATATAACTGTAAATACATTTTTCTACATGTCTCAGACTGTCTGCAGGTGGAGCTGAATTAGCATAGTAAATCATGCACCAAAATAAAAATTCCAATGCACAAAAGTATGAACCCATTAAAATGTGCTTTAGTCCATTGTCCTGTGTAGAATTGCATAGAGTTCCGTATAAATCAAAGTATACATTTCTGGTTTTCTTCCTGAGAAAAAGCTAACAATTAGCTTCCACAAGCCAACATTAGTTGAATTTCATACCTGGTACAATAAAAGCATTCTCCAAATTGTAAAATAGGACAAAATCATTCTAAATCTGCTTGGACATTCAAGATTTTTTTTATTCTCTTTCTGCAGTATTAGGTTTGGCAACATCTTTTGCCTTCAGGATACTACTGCAGCAACATCTCTCCATGTCTTCTAGTCAGCATAAAAACTGCAGACTGCAAATGAGTCTTTCACTTCTCAATTTGCTTCTTGAAAAGAGTCTATAATACTGAGCTTAAATGTTTGCTCCTTAATTTTTTTTTTTTAAAAGAAGTCTAATCTTACATCTATTCTAGTTCACCTGTCAGGCTTATTTTTGCAGAGTACAGCAGTAAGCACAATGTACACGTGCAGTTTTTAACTTGCTGCCTCACTACTTAGCCTCTTTAAAGGCTCATGCAGAGTTAAACTCCCAGAAATAAAGGACTTATTTAACAAAAATATGTAAAGATACAATCCAAGCAGAAGATAAAAATTAATAAAACACAAAAAATCAACAAAAACTACCAACAAAAAACAAAACTAGCCCTCTGTTACAGTTTGAATCTGCTTGATAGAGGTGTGGCAGCAAGGAGTTGGGAGATAACAGCTGATGCAGAGATTGAAACACTGATAAGATGATTGGGAACAGACCCACAGCCAGCTGTTCATGTTCACATATGGAAAAATTTAGTTGAAACCAGACACAAGGGCCTGCTGTGCACTGACACTCTGGGCAGTTGGATACTTATAAATAAGTCCTTTTATTTTTATCTTGTCTTGCTTAGTCATTTTGATATTTTTCTATATTAGAAGTATACTTGTTCATGCGCTATTAAAAGTTAACTATTTGGGGTTTCAAAGCTGTTTTGAACCTCCTTGTATGTGTTGGCATAATGAAACAGTCTAGGCAGGTGTGTTTTAAAGCCTTGTGTATTTGGGTTCCTATCACTTTCTGCTCTTACATTTTATTTTGTTTATATTCCAAAATGTTGCTTTTGGAATATTTTCCACCTTGTGTAAGTAACTATTTAAAATGATCACATTTTTATAGCTCAAATAGGTGCAACATTATCTTCTAAACACTTCTTTCTATTTATATGTTTAAGATTAAGTCCTCGTTTAGCTCACTGTTTTGCTCAGGTTTAGAAGATGACATCCCTTAATGAGATACTCACTTTAGCCCTGTTCTTAGGAAGGAGCAAGGTCTCAGTCTATCCCAAAATGGCCTGCTCTCCTATCCCTTATAAATTTTTAAAAAAACATCGCAAAGACATCTAAATCAAAATGCTTTGGAGAAGAACACTAGAAAAATTTGTTTCCATCATTTCTTGTTTCATAACATATTATACCTTCTAAAAGCAGTGGAAAGTCAGGAGAAGTGAAAAAAAAAAAAAAAAACTCTTGAAAACGTGATGTTTCTATTGCATCATTACTCAAGCTCACAAGTGACTAACATGCACAACAAGAAGAATTAAAAAGATATGAACATTTTTCCTTCAGTTCTCAGCAGTCCAGAGATGACTAGTGACTAACTACCTTTTATATCTTTTGAACATTTGTTAATAAAATTATCCCCCAGTTTAATTCTTTGATAATTCAGTTGTGTTTTGCATTCAGTGATTCTAGTAGATACTTAGTTGTAGGGTTTTTTTTTTGTTTGGTTTGGTTTGTGTTTTTTTTTTGTTTGTTTGTTTTGTTTTTATTTTTTCATTTGATAATTCCAGTAGGTGTAATATTTGATATGAATTTTATTTGTCCAAAGTATCTGCTGTTTTATCATTAACATAGGTTGCTATCATTTTATTATTTGACCTTTCTGAACTCTTATCAAGGGATTATTTAATATTCTATACAGGAAAACTTGGTTTTATCTGCTGTTGTACACCCTTACACATCCAATTTTAGCTATATTTGCTCTTTTCCATATAATCACAGTTGTTCAGCAGTAGAGGACTTCTATTCTCAGTTAGCTTCATTTTTAAGTATGGAGAAGGATATCTCTTGCAATGTAATTTTGGGAATACAAGAGAGTTGGGGTATCTTGTTTTCTTCTGAAGAGGGAGTGTTACTGACACTGACCAGCTTTTAGAGAAGTTGATACAAATAGGACCAAAGGACTTTTATGTCTCTTTTAGTTGGATGAATTAGTTAAACTGATAAATGGTGGTGATTGTCTTCTCCACCACTTTGTTGTCTTTTACTTTGAGGGATGAGCAGTTTTTGAAATTTTGTAGGTATACGCAAAATTTTGGTTAAAACTGTAAACCATTTATATAAAGAAGTGACATATTTTGATGTTAGAATATTCAAACCACAATTTATGTATCTTTTTTCATTGTTTTCTCATGGTGTAAGTTTTTGTGTACTTCTTGAAATTAATAAATAATTATGTTTGTATTATAAATCTGGAATTACAGGAGTTTATAATTACCTACTACTTGAAACTCAGCCTCTAAATCCTGTATTTGGTTCTTGCTCTAGTTGGGCAAGTATTGGTATGAGGAGTCCTGTCAATGTGGAAGATAAATACGTTTGGTTAGTTACCTTTCCAGGACTAAGTTGCCAGGCACTGACTTTCAAAATCCAAATGAAAAGGAGGTTGGAAGCTTTTTGTGAGAAACAGGACATCAAGTTTCTTGGACTGGGACAATAATTACTTGACTCCAAGGAAGACCTAAGTTGTCATACAGATGCAGTGAGGCCCATGACTTAAGCCATTGCTCACTACACTAACACACTCTAATAGTAGATGGAATATTAACATTGCAAGAGAAATCTTATTATTTTTCACATAGATTTTAGACTAAGATTTATTTCCCATTCACTATAAATAATGCTGATGATCCTGTTTTCAGTCCAAACAGGAGCTGTGTGTCCAGTGGTTTTTTTTGTTTGTGTTCCGTGAATTTTGGTCTATCACTTGTAAGATGTGGTCAGTTAAAGTACTCAGGAGGACAGTTCAGAATATACCCTGTTCTTTTCCCCATATCCATGAAAAATTTTCCTTTTTCTTTCTTTTCATTTGAATAGGAAGACAGCTGCCTTCAGATGATACAGAATTCACTGACAGTTGCTCTTGCTCCAATCGTGCTTCATGAGAACTTCAGAAGATACTAACTGAGGTATTTATTTGTTCTTTTCATTTTTAGAATTTCTACTTTGCAGATATTTGATAGGTAGAAGAACAGACAAAAGACATCAGGAATATAGACCAAGAGGAGTAATCAGACAGGGAAAATAGCACAGGAGTTCTGTCCATAAACAGCTACAGTGGCATGTAATCTAATCTCTTTCTATAGCTAGGCACTATGTTAGGATATATATACATAAATTGAGAAATCAGTTAATTACAGATATGCCAAAAGGAAACCTATTAAAGTGCAGTTAAAATGTTGCTTTTGTTTTGGTCTTCTATCCACTTTTATGTGGTCCTCTGCTTATCTCCAAGAACGGACAAACAGTTTTGCAAGAAATTGCTGGATGTGAATGCCCGATCACCTAAACAATACCTGTCTTGAATCTTTCAAAAGCATCCAGTATTTATAGGTTTCTTCCTCTCATACTGACATGGATTTTCAATTAAAGAGAAGCTTTTGTGTTAACACAATACTCAAATGTTTTCATCCCATTTTTCATAAATCCATGAGTTTAAATATAAAAGCTATTTTAAAGATGTTTATAAATATTTCATTATGACAACTATTTTTCTTTTTTGTCAGATATCAATGAATTAATTCATTTGTATAGAAAAGAACTACTTCATTTGTATATATAAACAATCTGATAAAGGATTAAAGGCCACAGAATTCATAAAAGAAAAAAAAATATCTTGTAAGCCTGTGATCAGTTGGATTTGTGTCAGTCCTAAATTTATGATCTGCAGCTGTTGAATGTCTGATAGGAGCTTCATCTTTTAGAGCATGATAACAGTGTGAGTGCAGTGCTAGAAAAAAGGAAACATTCTGGTTTGAGAAATAAAATTGTCCAGACATATGGATGATGATTACAATGCCTCACATAGCACACATCTACTGGACTTTTATTCAGTAAATCTTACAAATGTATGTTTTAATGGGTTTAAAACTGCAGACAGTTACCAGCATAGATTCTGAAGTATCATAGGTTGAACAGAAAGTCTGTGGTTCAGTGTTTGTATAGTCAGTTTAATGTAATCAGTGCAGGGCTGAAATTCTTGTTTTCTGCATTTGAAAACTCAAAGCTTAAATGACACGTAAGAAAGGTGTCTCATAATTTCTAAAAGATCATCTTAAAACATCTCATATATGAAACTTCTTTTTGTTTGTTTTATAAGGCTCTTGGTATTTATATACATCTTTCTTAAATATCAAGAGTAGCTTAACTTTTGGGGAAGGTTAATAACTGTTAATGTAATTGTTATATAAAATTCATATGTACTATTATAACTATGTTATAATCTATGTATTTGGTTTTTGAAAGGAACTTTATATACCAGCCAGTAGAATAATGGTTAGAATAGCATTAGTATTAAAAATAGTATTTATCAAAAAATGACTTAAAATTTAGTTGGATATTACACATGGATTCAGAAAAGAAAACAGAAGTCCTTTTGTTCCTATTTTTTATTTTGTGCTCTTAACAGCTATGCTAATAGTATTTACATTCAAATTCTGTGAAGTGCTGCATATTCTTAGATTTTAATAAAGCAGTTGGGTTTTTTGATAAAACAGGTTTTGCCATTTTAGTATGCATTATGGATTGGTTCTATCTTACAGTGGGACAGTTCATTTCTAGAGTCAGCACACAACCATTTTAGCAGTAGAATTGGCTGCTTATGTCACAGATTAAAATTAGCTGTGTCTGTATGCCAGAGCAACAGGATGGAATGTAAAACACAGCCAAACATGTGAGCAAATTTTCTTCCAGTGATATTTGGCCAGGCCTAAAATATCTTCCACTCCAGATTTGCAAGTAGTGGAAAAGTTAGACAATTCTCTCTTGGGAAGGGTCTGATTGTAGTTTATTCAGAAGTCCACATTCTTTCAGATCTCTAAGGTAAGTAACATATTTTTAGATTTCTTTTTATTTCATGTTAAAATGTTAGCATATTAATGATCAAATTGGTTTTGGTTTGGTCTTTGCTTAATCTATGGATATTTTGAACTTCGCTCCAATCTGATTTTCTGTGCAACATATCAGGCTTTTTCTGTCCTCAATTAAGAATCATGTTGCTGCTTATACAATCCTTTTTAGGACCTAAATTTAAGTTTTAATTTTTATATAGTTATAGTTTTAGATTCTGTTAATTTAAGTATGTTTGTTTTAACACTTAGAGGTGGTATTAAGTTGCAAAGTATAAACTTGCACTTGTGTAATATTAAGAAGCTAACTTTTAGTACTTTTTAAATTCTGTACAGTATCTTAGGAGTACTCACAGATATTTTTATACATATATAAATCTGATTTGCAGAAGTATATATCTGATGTCTGTAGTTTGAAGTTTTTCTGTTTATCTATCACATACTGAAAGTTAAATTCAGTAAAGAATGGATTCCTTGCTTCTGCTGAACACTTCTTTTTGGTATGACAGTGTGATACTAAACTTCTGTCTGAGGAACTGTTATCAAAATGAATTATTACTTCTTTGGATGTGAATCCAGCTTACTTGCATTAATAAGTAGTGTAAAACTGTGTATACAGAACTCCTTTTACAGGTTTGTAGTCACCTTGAATTCAAATATACTTTCTCTTGGATAATTTCAATGACTGCAAGAAAATGGCTAAGTAAATATCAGTGGGTTAGTGACATATTATCAAATGATTTAGTGGAAGACACTTGGTGTGTCTCTGTCAGGTGCTAGCACTGAATATTTAATCATGCATCAGAATGAACTTTGTTATTACCAAAGTATAGGAATGTGATTTGACTGCATCAACACCAGTCACCTAACCTCCTTTTATAGAGACATGGGAGGTTTTACCAGATCTAAAATACATTCTTGAGGAGGTGGCGAATCATGTCCTGGCCTCTCCATTTTCCATGGAGGGGGCCTAGGTAGCTCTGGCTGTTATCTGTGATTAGTAAGGTGAATTCTGGTCTGCATAGCTACATCCAAACGGGTGAACTGTAATAACTGTGTGCCAAAGAGTCCTGGAAGGTTTCAATTAGTTAAGATTTTTGTAGTTTTCAGTTGCAATGCAGAGTCAGCACTGATGCTACCTTGGCTAAGCTGAATGTCTGTTTACCACCTACCTAAACAAATGTGGTACACATGTATTAGATACAGACCTCCTTTTGATTTCGTAATGAAAAACAAATGATGCTGTTATACCACCAAAGTGTAAGAACAACAGCATGGAATTAAATTAAAAATCAAAGGCTCCAAGTTTCTGTGTCTCTGTGGCGCAATGGGTTAGCGCGTTCGGCTGTTAACCGAAAGGTTGGTGGTTCGAGCCCACCCAGGGACGGGCTGCAAGGTTTCTGGTCGTGATCTTATGGAATGTGAGCCTGACAAATAGCAAAGTAACGACCCTCACCTTTAGAAGAGCCACATTCCAGCTCTTTAAACATTCCATTAGTGGATGAGATCCCCTGGGAAACAGTCCTCAGGGACAGACGAGCTGGTAACTCTTGAAGGACACTTTTCTTAGAGCACAACAGCTGTCCATCCCCGTGCCTAAGAAATCAAGCAGGGAAGGCAGGAAATGGAACAGCTCAGCAAGTACCTGATGGGCAAACTACAGCGTAAGAGAGAAATGCACAGGCAGCGGAAGCAGGGACATGGGGCCTGGGAAGAGCACAGGGATGCTGTCTGCACATGCAGGGATGGGATCAGGAGAGCCAAGGCACAGATGGAACTGAGCTTGGCAAGGGATGCAAAGAATTAAAAAAAGTGATTCTAGAGCTACCTTGCTTAAAAAAGAAAGGCCAAAGAGAGTGTTCCCATCTGACAAACAAGAAGGGAGAACTGGTAACGACAGACATGGAGAAGGCTGAGGTACTCAACAGGTTCTTTGCTGCAGTCTCAGCAGGTTCTTTGCTTCAGTCTCCACTGCCAGTCAGGCTTCCCACAGCTCTCAAGTCCCTGAACCTCTGGGCAGGGGCTCGGGCAGCAAAGTCCCTCCCACCACTGTAAGCAAAGAGCAGGTTTGAGACCACCTGATGGAACTGAACAGGTACAAGTCTATGGGGCCCGAAACTGTGCATCCCAGGGTCCCGAGGGAACTGGTTGATGGAGTGCCAAGCCTCTCTCCATCATGTTTGAAAAGTCCTGGCAGTCAGGTGAAGTCCCTGGTGACTGGAAAAAGGGAAACATCACTCCCATTTTTAGAAGGCGTAGCAAGGAGGACCCAGGGAACTACAGACCAGTGAGCCTCACCTCTGTGCCTGGGAAGATCGTAGTATCATAACATCACAGTATGGTTTGGGCTGAAATGGACCTTAAAGACCATCTAATCCCAATGGCCCTGCCATTGGCAGGGACACCTCCCACCAGACCAGGTTGCTTAAAGCCCCATCCAGCCTGGCTTTGAACACCTCCAGGTATGGGGCATCCACAGCTTCTCTTTGCAACCTGTTCCAGGGCCTCACCACCCTTTTAATGTATAATCATAAAGTTCCAATAATAGAAGATAAAATACTGAAATAAGTTTGTAATTACACAAATATATGTGGCCATACTTAATATTGAAGATCTTCATGCAAAAAAATGTTCTTATTAATGGGAAAACAGTTTTCAAAGAACAGTTGAAAGGAAAAAAATGAATAAATTGTATCATACAAACCCAAGCCTCTGCCAAAAGTCAGAGAATAATTTTCTGGTCATATAAGTTTCCTCTTTTTTGAGCAGCATTTGAGATTTATTCCAAAAGTAATGCCTTTTGTATGAGATTCAAATCACAGGTTCTGACATCTTGCAGTTTTTAATTGTTTTCATGTGTTGGAATTAAGTAACCTGGATTTCCTGTGGATTTAATTCTCAAAGTTGATTCTCTTAGATGTTTAATGAGGTTACTGGTGGTTTTCCATAACAGGGACATTTACAGGGTGTTTCCTCATGCAGGTGTTCTAATATTTAATAAGTGTCTTCTTGTCCACTGCAGTCTCTCAGTGGAGACTTTAATGGGCTTTATTCTACTGTTTTAAGTCTCATTTTCATGAAGCTTGTAGCAATGTATGATTACATCCTAAATTTTTCAATGATTCTAATATCTTTTGGGAAATATTTTGCAGAATATTCTCATTATTATTATTTTTATTGTTATTATTGTTATTATTATTATGTACTGGTCTTGATTACTCCTCTCATTGTCTTAATAGTCGATCCAATCTGCGATGTTTCAGATTTCAAGTTTGTTTCAGTACACGGAGGGCATCACAGTTTATCCAAATAAGATATGTCATTGGATATTGGTAGTTAATAGTATTCTCCAGTCCCTGCTGGCCTGCTTAAAGTACCTATAAATCAGTAAGAATTGTCTTTATTATGGGGCTTGAATTTTACTTGGAAAAACAGGGAAGAAAATGGACAGATTGAATGTTTACGAGCAAAAAGTAACAGGGAGGATTATTTTAATATCAGCATTCCCTGGGGGCTGAAAAATCACAGGAAGATATTTGGGAGACTGGTAGAAAAGGTTGTAGTTACTGTTTGCCTGACTGAAAGTTTTCATTTGTTGATTGGGGTCTGGCCTGAATGCCAAACAAGAGAGGGAACATATTGAACACACCCAAAAGTCAGCATGGATGAGGCAGATGAGGCTATATCAGATTTGGTTCCCTCCACATAGAATCATAGAATGGATGTTCATCCTCTGATCATCCTCATGGCCCTCCTTTGGACTCGCTCTAATACTTCCATGTCCTTCTTGTGCTGGGGGCCCCAGAGCTGAACGCAGGGCTCCAGGTGGGGTCTCACGAGAGCAGAACAGAGGGGGAGAATCACCTCCCTCGCCCTGCTGGCCTCGCTGCTTTTGGTGCAGCCCAGGATACAGGTGGCTTTCTGGGCCGCAAGCATACATTACAGGCTCATATTGAGCTTCTTGTCAACCAACACTCCCAAGTCCTTCTGTTCATAGCTGCTCTCAATCCATTCTCCACCCAGCCACCACCGCATTCCTGTAGTAGTATCCAGATAAGCCTTGTACCTTCTTGTCGCACTGAAAGGCTTCTAACACGTATTCCTGTTCCACAAAAAGACAGTCATATTTGAGGGCTAGAGATGCATGTTTACCCAGAGGGGACCCTCAGCCAAGTTTTATGTGATATGGATGAAGTTTTATGAAGGATGGATGTAGTATACAATTTTACGTAGATGGAGACAGCTTTATGTAGTATGGGCAGCTACACAAACCAGGATAGGAGATGGTACATTTTTGCTGCTCATGCTACATTTCATTTTGCATGATTTCATGAGTCATTTAACAGCTATGTTCGGTGCATGTAAGAAGATAATGCTGGTAAGCAGAAATGCAGTTCATTTAATACATTAGCATAACACAGAAGAAACTGTTAAAAGTTATACTTGATAAAACCATTGCTTGTGTTTATCTGAGTACCCCAAATTCTTTTTGAATTTTATATTTCATTGAAATTCTGTTAGTAAAAACTTTCTGAGTCTGTGAAAAGTACTTAAAAAATAATTATTTCCATATCTTTTATTAATTTTGCTTTTAGTTACACAGTTATTGAACTGATAGTGCTGTGATTCACAGCTGGTAATTTGCTTTGTTAACTGATTTTAATTATGTTTATGGAAGATAAAGCCATATCCCCTTAGTCATACTGAAAACATCTAAAATGCTAGCTAAATTAAGAACATTAAAATTACTGTCATCCTGTATCAGAAATACTCAAGTATCTAGTAAAATATGACTTTAACTCAGGAGAAAATTCAAACCTGTAAGTCTAGAAACTTGTCTAGAAATAAACTTTGAATTTGGGCTGTTGAGTAAGTGAAACATATAAATGGCTAAATAGTAAAATAAGGAAAGTAAAGAGTGCAGAAAGCTAAATTAGTTTCTCATCCTTTGCTTTATCAGAAAATATAATTTTTTTGATACCTTTCCATTCACTTTGTGACTTTCTTCAGCATTCCCTTGGAACTTTCTGTCCCTATTTTACAGTGTCCACTTATGTTTTAGTTTTCTTTCCTGAATGTACCCATTATTTAGCCTTTTCCTTTTATCCTCAAGTCTATTCAGTATTGAATTTACTGTACCAAGATCTAGCACCATGTACCTTCATTTTGTAATAAAATTGCACATAGAACGTTGTGTAGACTTTCCAAGAATCTGAGGTTAGAAAGCCTAATTTGTGGCTCTTTCTGTTCCTGGAGAAACGCTTAAATGAGAAATCACCATTCAGTGAAGTAAGTTGTTCTCTTGAAATAAGAATCTAATTCAACCTGGAATGCGTGTAGTAAGCAGTCTGAACATGTACATAAGTGACAAAGAACCTTTCTTAACAGCATGTCAGAACCTGTTCTTCAGCATGACATGCAGTTTTCTTTGGACTTACAAGAAATAGTTTAGGTAGTAGGTCTTAAGCCTCTAATTCTGTTGTCACAACTGTGATACAAGTTTCAAAGCTCTGAAACTAGTCAGTTGCTCATTGTTCATGGTCACAATTGTAAATAAAACTGTAATGGGTGCATACATAGCAGAAAGCAATTAGTAGACTTTCCTATTACTTTATTCCAAGTTTTTTTTTTATCTTCTGGGTTGATTCTCTGATCTCAGACTATAAAACCGATGGACATGTTTAACCTGAATTTAAAAAGACAAGTTATACACATGCTCTATGAATGTTTTTCCCATATACATCCAAAGAATGACTTTAGAAACTAGAGACATGCTTTCTGGAGAATGCAATGTGCTTGTTCTTTGATCCTAACAGAAAATGTTTTCAATTTTCCCAAAGTAGGATCTTTAAAATTAAGAAATGTGCAAACTATAAGTCTTACTTTTCAGATCACAGTATTAGATTTACTGATGTAAATCAACTTCAATGGAAAGTTAGGAATTTTAGTAATAACCATTTATTTCCATTTCAGTTAAAATATTTCCTATGAAAAATATCTACTTTGAGATACAAAAAGTGTATATGTTATGTTGAATGAGAGATTTTCCTCTGGTTTATTTTGGAATGCATACATACTCTACATGCACTTCTAGCTTTTGTTTATGCTTCATTTATTTTTACAGCTGAGTGAAAGATTAGCTATGTATTTTATTACTCTAACATCGTACCTGTTGGTTTTAATCCAGAAAGTAGCATATTCATCAAAAAGAAGTGCACAAGAAAACACGTTTTACTGTGTTCTTCATCTTCTGTGTTTTTGCATTATTGCTTTGTCATAGTCACTGAAGAAACATAGAGTCGGTTGCTACCTAAACATGTGAAGTCAACATCACCAAAAATAGCTTCTGCTGTACGTGTCATTTGATGATTTCCTTATGTTTCTAATACACATTTAAATGAATCTGTTTTCTCCTGTGTAAATAAAATACGTAATAAAGCCTTTATGTCCAGGACTTCAGTGCAAAAGAAGCACATCAATTTGTGTTAATTAACATTAAAAATTCATCAGAAAAGGGCAGACATCTAAAATATATAATGAGACATAGTATAAATAAGAAAGTATTTTGCTTCCTTCACAACTGAAAATGAAAGTGAATTTTGAAATTGTAGTTTAGTTACATGTTAAAAAGGCACAGTTAAGGCTTTCTAGATGAAAAGTCAAATAATTCTTGTTTCATATTTTTAAAATCCTGTCTGTGATCAATCACTTAAATTAGGAAGGGAAAACACAAGGATTTCTAGCCTCTGCATCTAGTTCCATTGCTTTTTTCTTCAACGTATTTCCAACTTATGATTCAAAAAAGCTTCACAGAGTAGCATTATATCTCCATTTAATATGCAAAATTATTTAACAAGGCTAAATGCACAACTTTTCAAGGTTCTCAACCAACATAGGACTGGACTGGAGAAAGGATTTAGTGGTATTTTTATACATGAGAACCACCCAAACTTGTCAGGTTGTTTTTTGTGGTAAATGGATATCAGAGAGTAAAAAGAGTAGTCAGAGAAGCAAACATGTAACATGCACACAAAAATGAATTATATGTGTTCCTGTTCATTTGTGGAAGAAACTGGAGAACTTTCTGTGCTAGGACCCCACTGTATGGAGTATTCAACAAGGGATCTATTTCAGACTGGAAGAACTATTAAAAATCTTATCTGTATGGGACATATAAATGAAATACATAGTAATGTTTCAAAATCAGAAGATATTCACTGAAGACCTCTAAAAGTACTCAAGAATGAAATAGGTGAATTATTAGTGGTGATAAAAGGCCATTTGTGAAGGCTGGGAGAATCCTAGATTAATCTAGTCCAACCGTCTGCAGTACTTGATGAGGAACTTCATAGCAGACTCTTAGCAGAACATCACTTGTCCTTTGATCTGTCTCCTTTGATCCTTTCCCATAAACCCTTGAATGTCTCCTTTTCAGTTTCAAAGCAAAACTGTATGCATTTGACTCATCCCTTTGCACAGAATGCAACCCTTTTCCACCATGCCTCCCCAGCCTTTCTCTCCTGAGTGCTTCTAATCCATCCATTGCAACTCTCCGGTCATGTAGGCTATCCAAGTGTATTTCTGTAAGTCCAGTGGGGTCATTGCTCTAAGACTGTGCATGGACTTCTAATTGCTGTTGTTTGTTTCCTGTGCTGTCTTCATTCATGTACAGACATTGGAGATGTGCCCCAGTTATGCTGCTTTTATAGAGAAAGGGACAGAGCCTTCTTCATCATGCTGCCCCCCATGCATTCATTTCTCATAAGGATATAGCAGCACTCCCCTGGTACACCTAGATTAAAGCCTTCAACAAGTTACCAGAAATGCTCTTTCTCTACTTGGTCATATGGATCCCATCTCTTCTAAACAGTTCTCATTCCTCTGAGATTCGTGTGGTCATAAAAGCCAAAGCTCAGCTTCTGACACCAGCTGAGCAACGAGGTGTTAACTTGCAGAATGTGTCCACTGCTCTATGAACCTTTCTTTTTGACTGGGAGGGCTGAAAAGAAAAAGCAGCTGGCCCTTTTGCCCTTCACTTTCCCCCAGAGGTTCATAGTCAGGGTCATGCTCAGCGTCACCCTTACGAATATCATTGCTGACCACACAATGAGCCCCAAGGGCCAGATAAGCCTCAGTGTTCCCTCTGCAACACCCTAGGTCTGATCATGCAGCAAGCAGCAAAACTCCAAAAACATAGGTGAGGTCAGTGGATGGGTGTCTCGGTCCCCTCCTAGGGGAAATCTTCAGTGATTGTCATCACCTGTCACTTGCTTGTGCGGGTTGTCACTCTCCTGCTTTTTTTTTTTTTAACTTAGCTGAAGGACATTTCAAGACCAAATGACTGGGAACAAAAATGGCAGTGATCAGTGCTTACCACTGATAAGTGGTAAGCATAAATCACAGAATCACAGAATCATCTAGGTTGGAAGAGGCCTCCAAGATCACCTAGTCCAACCTCTGACCTAACACTAACAAGTCCTCCACTAAACCTTATCACTAAGCTCAACATCTAAACGTCTCTTAAAGACCTCCAGGGATGGTGACTCAATCACTTCCCTGGGCAGCCCATTCCAATGCCTAACTACCCTTTCAGTAAAGAAGTTCTTCCTAATATCCAACCTAAACCTCCCCTGGCGCAACTTTAGCCCATTCCCCCTTGTTCTGTCACCAGGCACCACCAGCTTCGTTGCCCTTCTCTGGACTCGCTTGAGCACCTCGGTGTCCTTCTTGTGGCAAGGGGCCCAAAACTGAACACAGTACTCGAGGTGCGGCCAGACGAACGTGCTAACCGATTGTGCCACAGAGACTGTGCTGGGGAGCAGCACTGCAGCCGCCACCCTGAGCCCAAAAACTGCACTCACGTCACGGACAGGATTCGAACCTGTGTGGGGAAACCCCATCGGATTTCAAGTCCAACGCCTTAACCACTCGGCCACCGTGACTCAAATGTGGCTTCCTGGTTTGCTGTTTCTCAACACTCCTTCTAGATGAAACACCTGCCAACACAGATTCCCAGTTTGTCTCAGAATATTATTGCTGTAATCATAAAAGATGTACTGTCTGTTTGAATATCTTGTCTGAAGTGCTTCATGATTAGAGCTAGTGAGGGCCAGTCGTTCCCGTCCCATGGCTGTTTGTAACATATAAGAATTCCTGTGTGGGATAACTCAGGGGAATCATAAGTCGGGTGTTAAGTTAATATTGGTTGATAAGCAGAACATAAAGACAGAAAATCTGCTTACCAGGGACTTTATAAACTACTTTATATGTACCTTGCCATACTTGAGTCATGGTCTGACACTGGATTTTTAGGGTGTTTTTTTTTGGCCCCTCTCGTTTGAGCAAAATAGCTAGTGTAGGTAGGCCTGAATAGCTTCTTCAGTGGAAGATACACAGGGTTATATACCTAATTAAACCTATCTTGATATTTTGAATAAATAAAAAAGCAATAATGGCAGTTTAAGCCAAAATGCACCCCTTTTTTATTGTACTTGGTTAAATGATGCCTTTTTTTTTTAGGTAAGATCACCTGCTCAAGAGTTTTTCAAAGGAACAGTCTCTTAGGAATAAGTAAAATGTAAGCTAGGCAAACAGAGACCATCAGAAGTTTGCAAGCAACCAGGGAAGAATGCTTTAAGTTACAGTTCTTGAACAGGAGTACAATGTCCCCTGAGTTTAGACTTCCAGAGGTACTTTGGGCTTGTTCCTAGTCCATTGTCATGCAAAGTCACATAGTCTTGCTTAACAAACAAAGGTAATTTCTTACAAATATATTTTTTCTGTAGTCGTCTGGCAACTGCTGTATGTTTCAAGATTTGCTAATGATACTATAAATCCAACTGAATGAGATTTTCTCTGGAGGACAGCAGAGATTTTAATAGATAAGTGAGAATACTGAAATAGTTCCATAGAGCAGTCTGGAAATGAATGGCAGACTCACATTTCCTCTTTTTTTTATTTTTGCCTGACACTTTCTTCCAGGTCTGAATATATTGCTTTGGCAAGTGCCACGAGTTGTGGTGTAAAAATATGTTACCGAGAGTAATAATTTGAATTTCATGAAATGTCAAATTGTTCATTGGGCTACATATCCTGATGGAGCTACGACATGATGCAAAACATTTCACTTCCTTTGGACACTCAGAAGGTGACGACAACCTTTTTCTGTTTCAAGTGAGGAATTATTCCCTTTTATAAAATCAAGAACATTTTTCTGAGGCAAATATTTGAAACTGCGTAGCAGATGGCATTCTTGTTCACCACACAAGGATTTTATAATCTTGGTAATCTCCTCAAAAGAAAGTTAGTGCAATGTCCATTGAATTTAATCCGTGTAGGAAAATGATTATTGCTTACTATTATGGAACTTCTTACTATTCAGTTCAATATATTTAATTAAGACCATTTAAATGGTGTCACAAGCTCTTGTTAACACAAACCAATGAGGGAGAAATAGTTTGCTTAAGTGGACAATGAGGATAACGTTTACTTGAAAGGAGCCGAATTTTATTTTCTTTTTTTTTTTTGAGTATGCCACATACGTGCTAGCAAAGGCTAATCCTCAGCTTTGAAGGCAAATGGCATGACACAGCTTGCATCTGTGTAACTCATTTTCATCCTCAGCAAAACAGAGTGCTCCTCTGGGAGCCCTCATCTGTGCTATGACCAGACCATGAAGTGGCCATAGCCATGTCTGGCAGGGTGCCCAGTGGCACAGGCTGAACTATTCCAGGAGGCATGCTATTGGTTGGACAGTATGGATGTTCACAGTACATGCCTTAACCATGTCTAGTTTACTATTCTAGATGTGAAGTATGAAAATTCTTAGCACAGAAAATGTCCTTGGTTAGCAAATGGGTGACAACATGTACCAAAGTACGCATTTTATACCCTGTGAAAGTCTGTCTGAATTTACCTCAGTTTTTAACCCCAAAAATGACAGTTTGCCATCCCTGAAATAAATGTTTCAGCTAGTCTTTTAAGCTCTGCTCGTACTTTGGTATCTCACAACTTTTCTCCAGACCAGATTCATGTGCAGTCACCACAGAATGACTAGTTATTCTTCTTTAAGGAATATAGAAATGAAGCACAGTTCTTCCTGCAATAGGTTTGGGTCTGGAAGTTGGATATGAGAGCTGAGACCTTTCTCTCACCACCTCTGCTGGAGTCTGTAAGGAAGATAGAGGAAGACTTGATTTTAAGGCAGAGGGAACAAAAGCCAAACAAGGAGAGGAAAGCAGTAGGCAAAGATGGGTTCCTCAAAGAAACAAGAAGAGAGCCGGGTCATCCAAGAGTTTAGGACCTGGAAGAAATGCTAGCAATAGATGTGACAAAAAGGTTGGAATTATCAATAAATGTAAAGATTAAGAGAACAAAAGGAGAGGAGGCATATTAAGATATAAATAATTGAAAACATGGAATAGTTGGACAACTGTTAAGAGTAGTAGTCAGAGAATTAGACTGAAGGGTAAGAATCCGAGAAGACATGAGAAAGAAAATTGAGACTGTGTAAAGGGAAAAAGGAAGATGCTAAGACTGTAAGAAGGTAGAGAAGGAGAAGGAGATTCAACAAAACCTGGGAGAAGCAGCTGATTAGAGAGGAGACTGTCTGTTTAAAATAAGTAAGAAATGGAGAGTTAATTGCATGGGCAAGGGAAAGACAAAGAACACAGGTAAGGATAGCTTTATATGGAAGAGCTGATTCAGTTTCTGGAATACAAAGAAATAAGACAATCCCACCACCCAATGGTCAGAAGGGAATCTGGGATTCCTTAGCATTCTCACTGTCCCGCTATAAATAAATTAGGAAGGAAGTGAAGTGCTCTGCCAAAATATCTGATTCTCCCCTAGTGCTGGTCCATATACAGGATCTACATCCAGTACTGCAACCAGTTTTACCAAGATCTATGTGCTAGATCTAAAGATTTCTGCAGATGAGTCAGTTCAATGTAAATAGTATGTCATACTGGTTTTTCTTTTTCGTTCTTTTGTGATTTTTTTGTGTATGCTTTTGTTTGTTTTTAAACAAAGCAGAAAGCTACATGAAAGAGAAATTGAAAGACTAGGGCTTTCTAAGGGCAGGAAAGTCGAGTATGTAAAGGTCAAAAAAAAATCCAAATTAAGAGCTAGATCCGTACTAGTAGATTCACATGCACCTGTGGAAGAGTCAAAAGGTTATCTGGCAGCCACACTATAAGCTCTATAATTCTCTTAAACAGAGTAGTCACATCCATATTATCACTTATAAATTATAATAAAGCAATTACGATGTTAAATGTCTGCTAAGTATATTTACAAAAGTGCTGCCTTTCCAGCCCATACAGATGTTATGATGGTTGGCTTCAAGCAGGGGTAAGGAGACTGGCAAGGAAAGAATTATTTCTGTTTCCTCTTCTCCATAGGTTTGTAATTAGTTCATCTATTTTTAAACATCAGGTTTTTTAGGTTAGAGGAGGACTTACTTGTGAGCTAATTTGTGTTCTTGGCAAAGAATATCTTGTGTCTAGTTCAGGAACTGCTGGCTGTTAGACTACAAAATTCCCATCTGCTTCAGTGCTAGTTTTCTGGGATTTAGTGTATTCTGTTACAGGAAAACTACTTGAATTGTTTCTTCTGTACTTAAAGGCTTGAAGGGCTGATTTGTGTAAAAAATTGCATTAATTTAGTAAACATTTTCAGTATCAAGTATTGTAGAACCACAAAAGTAATAAACTCAGAGAACAGAGATCAAAAGACAACAGTTTAAACTCCAGTATTGGAAATATAATCAATGTATGAAAAAACAGATCAATAAAAGAAGGGTCAATATTTTTTTATATAGTACTTTAATAATTTACAAGACTTTGCAATGATACAAATTTATTTTAATAAGTATCTTTTCATTAGAAACATGTTCTAGTACTTAGTTCATGCTGGTTTATTTCTCCTTTTTTACCTTTATTTCCATGAATCTTAATTGGTTAAAAAATATTTTTGTTGAATTTTAATCCCCATGATTATTACATGATATTAATGTAATATTCCTGTAATATTAATGACAGGATGGGGGGAATGGTTACCTAAACTAAAAGAGGGGATATTTAGTTTAGAGGTTAGGAGGAAGTTCTTCACTCAGAGGGTGGTGAGGCACTGGCACAGGTTGCCCAGAGAAACTGTGGATGCCCCATCCCTGGAGGTATTCAAGACCAGGTTAGATGAGGCCCTGAGCAGCCTGGTCTCGTGGGTGGCATCCCTGTCAGGAGGGTGGAACTAGATGATCTTTGAAGTCCCTTCCAATCCGAGCCATTCTATGATTCTGTAATTACAACTTCAGAATATTTTCAAAGATATTGTTAAGTGCTGAAATCAATCAACTTCTCATATCAAGTTGTGTTGCCAGTTGTTCCTATTGCTGTTGACTGTCTGACCTTGGGTAGTTGTGTTCCTAGATGTTGGTGTGACTATATATCTACTTCTAATTGTCATGTTTTACTTCTGATTTCAATTGATTGTTATGCTGCCTAATATAGTTATTTTTTAAAATTATTTAAATTGGATGCCTGGGTTACATCACATACCGTAAAAACATAAATTATATGTTGTAGATGGTAAATATCACAACCTTGTCTGGTAACTAAAACAGTTCTTTGGTTTTATATATATGGAGTTATGCTTTATATATAATAAGGTATATAATATATAATTCTATTATTAGTTATTTTATTCAGGGTTATGCCCATTAAGGTGCTTTCAAAGTACCCTAAGAATTCAATGCTAGACTTTTTCAATGAGTTGCCATAATAAAGACTGAACAGAAAGGCCTTGTCTAAATTCCGTGTAGTGTGCATGTCTATTCTGAATAAGAAAATCATTTAGCTGTTACTGAATAAAAGCAATAAAATCCCAGTGAAAAAAAATAAAAAACTCCCTCAGAGAGATTATAGTAAAAATTCAGTAATTTTGCCAGCCATCTTCTGTCTGTTTCTCTTCTTGCAGTTTCTGCTAATACCTGGATCACATTGTAAAGATGTGTTACTTGCAAGGCATAAAAGCCCAAAGGGAAACCTTCCACTTTGACCTGAAGAAAAGCCTTTTGATACCTGGAAAGATCAAATGATCAGAATAAGAGAGCTGCAGTATTCAGTTCTCCGTGTAATTTATAATCCTGTAAAGACTATCATTTGATAATTAGGGGTGGAAACATAAGATCCTCAAGTCATCCTTGTGGTTTTAATTTTGTTTTGTCCTTTCCAGTGAGAAAGCCCTTTACACAATAGACAAAATGAACACTTATTTTCTTATTTTCCATACAGACAGGATTTTTATTAACTTTAAAGAACAGAATCATAGAATGGCTTGGGCTGGAATCATAGAATGGCTTCCTGCTTGCAGTTGAAAACTATTCCACCTTGTCCTATCAATATCTATGTGTGTAAAATGTTGTTTGTTGTTCTCCATCTTTTTTATAGGCCATCTTTAAGTACTATAAGGCCACAATGAAGTCTCCTTAGAGCCCTCTCTTCTCCAGGGATGAGCAATCCCAGCTCCCTCAGCCTGTTTTCACAGGAGAGGTTCTCTAGCCCCTCGATCATCTTTGTGGCTCTCCTCTGGACCCACTCTATTAAGTCTACATCCTTCTTGTGCTGGGAGCCTCAGACCTGGATGCAGCACTCTTAGTGGGCCCTTATTTGTGTAATTACAAACTTATTCCAGAATGGATGAATATTGTATCTTCTATTATTGGATCTTTATGATTATATGTAAAAATTAAAATACAACCTGCTTTTTAGGACTGACTTTTCAAACAGGAAGAAGTTGCATGTTATTAGCAAAGCCATAAAAGGTCAGAAAAGATATTTTGAATGGCTTCCTCTAATGCTGGGCTTAATTCAGAACCACAGAGTGGTTTGGGTTGGAAGGGACCTTAAATACCACCCAGTTCCAACCCCCCCAGGGACACCTTCCACCAGACCAGGTTGCCCAAAGCCCCATCCAGCCTGGCCTTGAACACCTCCAGGGATGGGGCATCCACAGCTTCTCTGGGCAGTGCGTTCCAGTGCCTCACCACCCTCCGAGTAAACATTTTCCTCCTAATGTCTAATACAAATCTCCCCTCTTTAAGTTTAAAACAGTTCCCCCTTGTCCTATTGCTATCTGCTTGTGTAAAAAGTCTTTCTCCATCTTTTTTATAAGTGCCCTTATGTACTGAAAAACCGCTATTAGGTCTCCCCAGAGCCTTCTCTTCTCCAGGCAGAACAGCCCCAGCTCTCTCAGCCTTTCTTCACAGGAGAGGTGCTCCAGCCCCTTGATCATCTTTGTGGCCCTCCTTTGGACTCGCTCAAACAGCTCCATATCCTTCTTGTGCTGGGGGCCCCAGCCCTGGACGCAACACTCCAGGTGGCGCCTCACGAGGGCAGAGCAGAGGGGCACAATCCCCTCCCTCCACCCGCTGCCCACCCCTCTGTTGGTGCAGCCCAGGACGCAGTTGGCCTTCTGGGCTGCAGGCACACGCTGCTGGCTCATGTCGAGCTTTTCATCCACCAGAACTCCCAAGTCCTTCTCTGCTGGGCTGCTCTCAATGAATTCCTCACCCAGGCTGTACTCATGTCTGGGATTGCCCCAGCCCAGGTGCAGCACCTTGCACCTAGACTTGAACCTCATAAGGTTCACATGGGCCCACTTTTCAGGCTTGTCCAGGTCCCTCTGGATGGCATCCCTTCCTTCTGGCGTATCAACTGCACCACTCAGCTTGGTGTCATCTGCAAACTTGCTGAGGGTGCACTCAATCCCACTGTCTATGTCATTGATAAAGATATTAAACAATATTGGTCCCAAGACAGACCCCTGAGGAACACCACTCAGCACCAGCCTCCACCTAGATGTTGAGCCATTGACCACAACTCTCTGGGTGCGACCGTGTCCTGGTTTCAGTTAGGACAGAGTTAATTTTCCTCCTAGTAGCTGGTAGGGTGCTATGTTTTGGATTAGGATGAGAAGAGTGCTGATAACATGCTGATGTTTTAATTGTTGCAGAGCAGTGCTTACACCAAGCCAAGGACTTTTCAGCTTCTCCCTCTGCCCTGCCAGCAAGCAGGCTGGGGGTGCAGCAGGAGCTGGGAGGGGACAGACCCAGGACAGCTGACCCAAACTGGCCAAAGGGGTATTCCATACCATCTGACGTCATGCTGAGCAATATATAGGGGTGGCTAGCCGGGGTGGAGGGGGGGGCCGGCTGCTCGGGGATAGGCTGGGCATCGGTCAGCGGGTGGTGAGCAGTTGCATTGTGCATCACTTGTTTCATACACATTATTATTATTAATACTATTATCATTATTATCATTATTATTATTGTTATTATTATTTTCCTGTCTTAATAAACTGTCTTTATCTCAACTCACAGGCTTCACTTTCCCGTTTCTCTCCCCCATCCCAGAGAGGGAGGGGGGAGGGTGAGCGAACAGCTGTGTGGTGTTTGGCTGCCGGCTGGGTTAAACCACAACAGACCATCAAGCCAATTCCTTATCTACTGAACAGTCCACCCATCAAATCCATCTCCCTCCAATTTATAGTTCAGGATGTCATGTGGGATGGTGTCAAAGGCCTTACAGAAGTCCAGGTAGATGACATCAGTCAGTGTTCCCTTTTCAACAGAAACAGACACTCCGTCTTAGAAGGCCACCAGATTGGTCAGGCACTATTTACCCTTGGCAATGCCAGGCTGGCTGACTTTGGATCATCTCCTTGTCTTGCGTGTGCCTTAACATTGCTTCCAGGAGGATCTGTTCCATGATCTTTGCTATGAGGGTGGTGAGGCCCTGGCACAGGTTGCAAAGAGAAGCTGTGGATGCCCCATACCTGGAGGTGTTCGAGGCCAGGTTGGATGGGGCTTTAAGCAACCTGGTCTGGTGGGAGGTGTCCCTGTCAATGGCAGGGCCATTGGGATTAGATGGTCTTTAAGGTCCATTTCAGCCCAAACCATACTGTGATGTTATGATACTACGATCTTCCCAGGCACAGAGGTGAGGCTTACTGATCTGTAGTTCCCTGGGTCCTCCTTGCTACGCTTTCTAAAAATGGGAGTGATGTTTCCCTTTTTCCAGTCACCAGGGACTTCACCTGACTGCCAGGACTTTTCAAACATGATGGAGAGAGGCTTGGCAACTCCATCAACCAGTTCCCTCAGGACCCTGGGATGCACGGTTTTGGGCCCCATAGACTTGTACCTGTTCAGTTCCATCAGGTGGTCTCAAACCTGCTCTTTGCTTACAGTGGTGGGAGGGACTTTGGTCCCCCAGCCACCGCCTAGAGGTTCAGGGACTTGAGAGCTGTGGGAAGCCTGACTGGCAGTGGAGACTGAAGCAAAGCAGTTGTTGAATACCTCAGCCTTCTCCATGTCTGTCGTTACCAGTTCTCCCTTCTTGTTTGTCAGATGGGAACACTCTCTTTGGCCTTTCTTTTTTAAGCAAGGTAGCTCTAGAATCACTTTTTTTAATTCTTTGCATCCCTTGCCAAGCTCAGTTCCATCTGTGCCTTGGCTCTCCTGATCCCATCCCTGCATGTGCAGACAGCATCCCTGTGCTCTTCCCAGGCCCCATGTCCCTGCTTCCGCTGCCTGTGCATTTCTCTCTTACGCTGTAGTTTGCCCATCAGGTACTTGCTGAGCTGTTCCATTTCCTGCCTTCCCTGCTTGATTTCTTAGGCACGGGGATGGACAGCTGTTGTGCTCTAAGAAAAGTGTCCTTCAAGAGTTACCAGCTCGTCTGTCCCTGAGGACTGTTTCCCAGGGGATCTCATCCACTAATGGAATGTTTAAAGAGCTGGAATGTGGCTCTTCTAAAGGTGAGGGTCGTTACTTTGCTATTTGTCAGACTCACATTCCATAAGATCACGACCAGAAACCTTGCAGCCCGTCCCTGGGTGGGCTCGAACCACCAACCTTTCGGTTAACAGCCGAACGCGCTAACCCATTGCGCCACAGAGACACAGAAACTTGGAGCCTTTGATTTTTAATTTAATTCCATGCTGTTGTTCTTACACTTTGGTGGTATAACAGCATCATTTGTTTTTCATTACGAAGTCAAAAGGAGGTCTGTATCTAATACATGTGTACCACATTTGTTTAGGTAGGTGGTAAACAGACATTCAGCTTAGCCAAGGTAGCATCAGTGCTGACTCTGCATTGCAACTGAAAACTACAAAAATCTTAACTAATTGAAACCTTCCAGGACTCTTTGGCACACAGTTATTACAGTTCACCCGTTTGGATGTAGCTATGCAGACCAGAATTCACCTTACTAATCACAGATAACAGCCAGAGCTACCTAGGCCCCCTCCATGGAAAATGGAGAGGCCAGGACATGATTCATCACCTCCTCAAGGATGTATTTAAGGTAGATCTGGTAAAACCTCCCATGTCTCTATAAAAGGAGGTTAGGTGACTGGTGTTGAGTCTATAATGCATTTTTTATCATTCAGGAAGATTTTGATGTTTTAATTACAGAAGATAGGGTTATAACTGCTTCCAAGAAAGATTTTTTTTAAATAGTAACATTTTCTGCAATTATATTTTATTCTTATTTCCCTTCATTCTAATTTCCCTTTATTCATGAGAAAAAGGAATGAAAAAGGCAGATTTGATCATTCTCTTGTGATTCATTCTACTATTTGGCAGGTAGTGCTGAGGTGCAGAACTCAGGAAGTACTATCAGCTAAAATAATAAATGTAAGTGAATTACTGTGTTTTACTTTTGGGCCTCAATTTGTGGTATATCTCCACTATGAAGGGAATGGAATATCTCCACTATGCTTCATGCTTCCTTTCCCAGCATGAGCAGTGGGAGTTGCCTTTCCCTCTTATCCTGTAAGCTGTGCAACACTCTGATCTCATTGTACTTCCTTATTTTTCAGCAGAATTCTTAATTAGTAATTAGTCTTTTTGTTCCTTCCTTCTTGATTTGTTCACCATTTGAGTAGCAGATACAAAAAAGAGATGTAGGAAGGGATGGCAGTGGACTAAGTGAGGGGGTGAAGGATGGATGAAAGTTATGGCATTGGAATTGACAGTCTTTATGTGCTTGCCACAATTAGCATTTGGATGGCTTCTGAACCCATTGTATCTGACTGCCCTAGGCTGGAAGATCTGAAAGCAATTTCAAGTTTGGGAGTTCACTGAAATTCACCTTCAGTTAAACTATTGCTGGATCCTGAGCTAAATAACTTTTTAGGATCTAGGCTTGACTATTATCCTGAATTTCTCCCGTCGTCTGAGTGGACTACATTAATTCCCTTTGATTTCTCACATACTGGGCAAATACTTTAGGACAAGAATTCTTAATTTCTGTTTTCTAAAATTTGCTCCACTGATGACATCTAGCTTGATGTTCTTTTGAATGGTTGGCCAATAAACAGTATTTCCCTAAAATATTACTAAAAGTATTCATGGAATGGCAAACAGGTTGCAAAATTTCTGGAAGCTGCACAAGTGGGAGATTCCTGACGAGGAGACAGTAACAGTGTATAAGCATGTTCTGTTGTTGGGAAGTGGACAAGTGTAGATCCCTAGTTTCCTCCCCCTTTATTTAAGAGGAAGGGAAGGTTACACTAAGGAGTCCTCCAAGGCTTAACACTCACTACTGATACTGGAGTCCCCACCACAATGTTTCTACATGCTTAACTGTTACTTCAAGCTGGAGTGTCTTAATCTTCTTCAGATCAATTTGCAAGACAGTAGGAGCATCTTAAATTAAAATAGTCCCCTATTAGGTGTGGAGGAAGAAAGAGGAGGGTGTGGGGGAAGTTCTGCATATGGTATTTTAGCTGACCTGTTTATTTTTTAACCTCTTAATGTCCTAAACAGGTTACAAGTAGAGTCAGAATTCACAGAAACAAGTTCCTTCTCTACAAAAAAAAAAAAAAGGCAATTTTGGCATATCATCAAGTATGTTAGTTAAACCAAGCAGCATCTTGGGATAGACAATAAACTTCATTATTGCAGTCCAGAAGTGGGGGGGGGGGGGGGGGGGGGAAGGGTTAAGAGTGTGAAGATCATGTTAAAGAAAATTTCAGTTGGTATATTAAACTGGAAATCAGCATTTGCTCATCTATATATATGTTAGTAACATTTAAGTAGAATGAAACTTTCTTCAGATCTAGGAAATGCAGTATATTTTTCTGCTAGAGGGAGAACATCTCATTAAGCATTGAATCTTAGTTAAGTGAATAGGAATAAAATATTTCTCTATGTCTGCAACAGAACCACATTTTAAACTCTGTTCCATATAGATGTTTAATGCATTTTCCTTTCTTACCAAATCCAACTACTACAGCCAGCTTTCAGATCTGTTGGAGACATCTATCTAGAATTGTCACAAAGATGGAAAAGAGTAGCACATTTCTTGACTCCAAATGCAGCTATAACACCAGTAATTCCAGCACTGTATGCTAGTCAGAGGATGCTGTATCAAAAGTAGTTGCACCTGCTGTTCAGCAAGTAACTTGGATGCAAGTTAAGTACCTTTAGTGATAATTTATACCTACTATCAATATTTAGGAAACCTGTAGTAGATCAAAAACAATATGAGAAATAAACTACTTTTACTTCTCTGTATAAATGTCATAGTTAGGTCCAATATTCAGACTACAGTTTGCAATCCCATCAATGACTGTTCAGGAGCATTTTCTCAAGAAGCACAGTCATTTCCTGACTTAATTCTGATCGGTGCACAAGGTTTCTTTGTTGTTAAGGAGAGTATTGTAACACTGGCCACATTGATGCTGGAGCAAATAACTTTGATGGAACGGCCACAGCCAAAGAATCTCAGTCATTGTTCTTAACCTTAAAAAGGGATGCTACATAAAGCAGCCTGTTAAAAGGAAAGAAATTTTTACATGGTGACTATTTCAAAGTATTGTATTGGATGCTCAGGGTAAATACATACTTAAAAGACATTGGAAGGACCTAGAAGGTAAACCAGCAGAGCTAAAAATTAGGACAAGAGAAGTTATTAGAAGTAGGAAGTTATTCATAATAATACATTAGTTGTATCAAATGGGGAAAACAAGAATCAAAACCCCAGTAGGTTATATGTAAAAGCACAGTATGGGAGTCCAAACAGTAGTCTAGAACTTGAAAAAAAAAAAAAGAAAGAAAGAAAGAAAGAAAGAAAGAAAGAAAGAGAAAGAAAGAAAGAAAGAAAGAAGAAACGTAAATCTTTTTTTTTCAGTTGCATCTGCCTAGTAGTTTCGCTTACTTAGTCTTTCAATTCTGAAGGAAGTATCATGAATACTATAAATGAGATTGAATAGTACAGACATTAGACAAATAATAATTTCTAATATACCACTTCAGCCTATGCTGTGACTACCTTTCAGCTATTACAGTAGTACTTAAAATGTGCAAAGCTGTTAATTGTGACCATCTCATGGTTATTATGTAAATTTGCACCATGGGGTATGCAAATAGTTAACGAGGTCATATGAATTTCTCTGCTGGTTTCAACAAATTACGCTG
Organism: Cygnus atratus; assembly: GCF_013377495.2. Lineage (NCBI taxonomy): Eukaryota > Metazoa > Chordata > Aves > Anseriformes > Anatidae > Cygnus > Cygnus atratus. The sequence goes on along the minus strand of NC_066362.1, from coordinate 188,931,028 downwards.
CAGGGATTCATCTCTTTTTAGCCGATGTTACTAGTTTACAATTCAATCTGTAATATACTACATAATATGCAAATCTAAGCAAAGCAGAGTTGTACAAGATTAAATATATGATACTGGAATGATGGAAAGTTGAATTAGAACATTTTCATCTGGTCATGAGAGTTTGCGTTATCCCTGCCTGTCTGAATTTCACTTGAAAGTTTTCTGTATGGATTCCACAAGTTCTTGATCCTTCCCATATTTTCTTTGAACAACAGGTTTGCCTCAACTGTTTTTCCTCTGGTAGAAAAATACTACAGCAGCACCCATTGCCTATTGTTTAGTCAGTGGACTGCTTCTGTCCCCAGCAAAGACAAAAGTGTGCCTTTTATTGCGTGCCTGAATACCATCAAATTGTGAAGTCAGAGTCTTAATGTACTTCTGATGTTCATACTATATAATAACACCCTTCTAGCCTGATGCATTATATGAAAACATTAATGAAGATAATGATCCATGAAGGTACTATATGCAGACTGTATAAGTAGTTCTCACTTGTCTGAGTTGACAGGTGGTTTTATTTCAGCTTACAGTTCGTTTATAATGACAAAAGAATTCAGGGAAGGTTAAAATGATTCAAATGATGTTTCTGCTGATCTGTTTTAGTTTAGCCCTCTATCACCTCTTTCATCCCCACACGTACTCTGAATTTTCTTGCATGTGAATGAATATGCTTCATGTAAAGAGTGAAGAGTAGAAGTACTGACGACTGAAGTTCCTTTTCAAAAGAATCTATATAACATGAGCATCAGTTGTGCAAATTTCTTCATGACACTTCACCGTTTCTTCTTAACTCTGACTTTAAGAAAGTATCTCAAATGCTTTTTATCTCTTTGCTGAAAGTCACAGTACAGTCAGAAACAGTCCAAAGATAGAAAATGCTAATAATTGTATAATTATTAGTGGAATTACAGTTGTTTATGGTATTAACCAATTAAAATTTGCTTTCTAATTGTTTATTTTTATTGGTTGCTTTATGACAGTGTGATAAATTATTATAGTAATACAGATCTGAACTAAATATTAAGGAGAACTTTGTTCAAGAAAACAGCAGCCATTTGCGAACAAAAACATTGAAAACACATTTATAATTTTTTTTTTCAGTTGAAATAAAAACCCCTGGGATTTCTTATTTTAATCGAAATAGTATTTTAGTTTCAATAATCATTACAGATAAATAATTCCTGAAAATAATAGGATTAACGAGTTTATACTCATGCTTGCTTTCCCAAGCAGGCTTACTGATAAGTTTGTAAATTCCTTCTTCAAAAGACAGCTGTCTTAATTGAATATTCCAGAGCTATCAGAATACCTTTTTGAACTTGAGGTCCAAACTAACATGAAACCAATGGCAGCATTAGTGATGGACAGGCTTTCAATATCTAGGGTTTAATATAAAAAAATCCCGGACCTTTGAATCATGTAAATCACAGAGGTCAGTTTCCAAATCTTGCTTGAAAAATGTGTGGAATAGGTCCAAGGAAATGTTCTTTCACGGCTACACATTTTCAGAGGGCACCTTTAGTAGCACAGTGTAAAGAATATACAGATATTTCATCTGCAGTTCATACACGTACTCCTACAGGCATGAATTTTGTGCATTACATGCAGCACTTTTAAGTAACCTCTGAAAACATGAGAAAATCTCACATGACCAGAATATCAGCAATGTCCAGGTAATCAACACATTATATCCATCACTTCAAATCTATGACAAATCTTTTGGCAGCTAATTACCATTCAGTATCTGTTTTAAATCAGCAAATGGTTAAGAAGTAATCACATAAAAATGAATCCCAGTAAAAAAGATAAAAGTATTGGAAAATACTTTCAAATAGCAACCTACCACTGTAGAGCTAGATCCCATGAATTATTTCTGCATATACAAAAATCCATAAGGAGTATGCAAACATTTGACTGTAATCCTATTTAACTTCTGTTCAGGTGGGCCCTTGTGTAGGAACACCAAGAAATTCCACGTCCCATTAAACAGAAGACTGACATTATTATGCTAATGTCATCTGACATGATCCAAATAATTCATACTTTCATCGCCCATTTGAATTATGTCAGAATTTTCATTTTGAAATTGAATTACCATTTTATCAGCAATATAGGTTGCCAAGACCACTCTTACTCTGTAGTTCATCACAATGTGCTGCTTCCTTGTAGAAGAGTATAAAAGATAATAGTTAACAAAGTCATTGTTCATTTTTTAAACTGCTTGGTTCTCCAACTGACTTGTGTACACCCAAGTGTCTAAGTCACCACTTCTTTCTAGGTGTCTGTTTAGTGTACTCCTGCACAACCAGTGTTCAGTTTTATGGTTATTCCATTTAAAAATGATATTCTTCATCATAGTACTAAATACCTGTTGTTTACCTTCTAAGAGTCTTGAATTTTGTCAGACTTCACCAACCAACTATAAGATTTCCTTGTCTAAGGCTTTTCCTTTCAGCCCAGCTTTGTAAAACAGCACTAAGCTATAAAAGAATTTCTCTCTGATTTCTCCATGCAGGTCTAAGATTATTCTCCTATGTAATTTCAGCTCCAGAATGTATAAATTGGTAATATCATCAGTCATCACAAAAACCCAAATCTGTTTATTCTTAAAAACAAAAAAAAAAAATCCAACAGTATTAATTCCTAAAGGATTTCAGTTTCAATTGCTTGGTACTTATTCTTTTAGAAATGATGAAATTATTACATTAACTAGAAAAGTTGTATATTTTTCAAAGCAGGCAGTTGTCTAGGCCAGCATTACCTATTTGCTAGGACCAAAGCAATTTTCGGCAGTACTAATGCTCAGAAACAATAGAACTGTTTTCTGTCAGGAAAAAATAATTTGTGGAGGGAACAAAGCTGCACTGGGAGATGTCCCCTGTGGAATTTCTGAAGGGCTGAAAGCAATCACAAAACTCATAGGTTTTTTGGTGAAATACATAATGGATTTTAACCTTGCCTCATTAAACAGCAGTACATAATACATTATGTATAACCCCCCCACACTCACACAATAAACATTTTACAACAGGGTAAAAATGGAACAGAAGAAGACAGGAATCGAAGGAATCCTGTCTTCTTGTTAAATTACATGCTTCTGGAAATCATTCCGGTTGGAATTAATTTGACCAAATACTTATGTCTAAAGCATGTAGGTTTGTACATATTATATATATGTGTATATATATGTATATATATTATATATATACATACATATAAATATGTCATTCCAGGCTCTCTTTATTTCTCTCTTTATGGAGAGAAGTTAACCATGTTTAAGGTGCAGTTCACTGGAGGTCTCAAATAAACATCTAAAATAAGTTAGATAAATAATTCCCAGCAGGGGTGAATTTATCTCCATTGATCATAAAAGGAGTTCAAGTTGACTGGCTCAGCTATTGAAAGCTAAATTATTGATATCTAACATGGTGAGATGAATCTCAACCTCAGAGACCACTGCGGTGAGACTGGTGTAAGAATGTGAAGAGCCAAGAATTCATTTATTCTTTATCAAATTGTGCTTTTACTGAGAAATTTATCTTGAGGATGTAGTGGGCAGCAACACAAGGAACAGGAAAAGCGTAGATGTCACACCTAGAGATTTGTTGTTGAAAGCTCAGCTAACTTCATGAGATTTTGCAATTTCTAAAGAATGACACATTTTCCCACAGCCCTGTTGAAATAACCCTTTAAGTATTCTTAGAAGAAGATTTTTTTTTTCTCCTCAAAAAATAAGTAGTCTGTCTTGTGAAGGGGGTTTATGTTCCTACAGAAATTTCTGTAGCTGTCATCTGTCTTGTTTCTTGTTATACCAGCATTTACCACATATGTGTGCTAAAGGAAACAATAAGCAACTCAGAGGATCCCCTGTGTTAGGATATTTAAATTATATATAGGGATATATCCTATTATATATAGGGATATATCCTGTGTAAGGATATTTACATTATATATATGTCAGGATATTATAATAGGACTGTTGCAGGGTAATATAATCTGAGCAAAAACTGTGCCGCTTATTTCTACAAATACATGTCACCAGATTACAGTTAAATGCATCCTGTCCTCTAAGTTACAGTTTTTAGGAGAGGACTGCATGAAAGTAAGGATAAAGGTTTTTCTAAGTATTTTATGAAGTCTGTCATATGTATAAATGTCCCAATTTGTCTTACTTGGCAGAGCATGGTAAAGTAAACTTAACATAGAAGGCTCCTTCAATGTCAGCGACTTGATTTGTTATACAATGATTAGTGGGACAACAGCAAAAAAAAAAAATAGAAGGAACTCATATATGAACAGGATCCTATAATCAGTACTAGATGCTTGAATAATGCACGGAATAATATAATCTGGTAGTTTTACGCAAATGTAGTTCACGTGGTAAATATTAAGTACCATCCTGTAAGTCTACAATGTTTTGCAGTAATGTTAAGCAAAGTTATTTCAGAATCTGTGATTCTCCACTGATCATTATACTATTTTCAATATTTTCTGCAGAAATAAGCATTTTTCTGCACAGTATCATAAGCAACTGTGACTGATAGCAGCAACAAATTAATGAGAACATTATACCATAATGGCCATAGCATAGTTACATTATGAACCGCTGATGATCAAGTCTCATTTTTAATATGGATAAATAACAAATTATAACTTTGAAAGATTTTTGAATGGAAATGCAGAAAAAAGATGAATAAAGCATGTGTACAGAGATTGCATAAACTTATGTTTAGTTGTAAACTCATGTTGTGTTATCTGGCTTATAGCTTGATAGGAAACTGTAGAAACAAAAGATAATATATTTCTAAATATGAGGGTCAGTATTGAGAGCCACAAGCTTGTTATAGACACAGGATGGCTCTGCAGGAGACTAGAAAGGAGCTTCTTTAATGACAGAGTAATTCACCAGCTGGGCAAGGATGCAATTTAATCACGTTTTGAAAATTGTGTGTGCAGAGCACAGTGATCTAATTCCTAGGAGTAAGTTAAGATTTGAGAGGAGACCTTGTGTGGAATTTATGTGAAGGCACTCTCATCTGGGAACATTACATTGTAGTAAAGTTGATCCATTTTGGGATGTAAGATGCCTGTGGATATACCTGGCTCATAGGAAATACCTGAAGTTACAGTCCCTATTTTCACTTTGACATCCATGCTTGTTTGTTTGCTTTTTCATTTTATAGCAGTGGAAATGGGACAGATGTTACCCACTGCTGTTCTTGATAAGCAGCTTCAGCTGCTGAGGTTTTATTCTCATGTTTGAAATGTAAGCTTTAATGAATGTTTTGAAATGTTGGTGATCTCTGTGCTGTAAAGGTGGAAATTAGCAGATATCTTTATGGTTTAAGGAAGTGCACTCTGGTAAGATTTATTTAAATTCAAAAACTGTTTAAGATCTGTAAAGTTGTATAAACTAAATAACAGTATATAATGTTTTTACTGCTAATATCTCTTTGTGAACATCTAATAAATTAAGAAATCATTATTTCCTTTACATTATTAAGAACTATTTTGTTTCTTTATTTACAGATTCCGAAGCTTAACATATTTTGTCATTCCAGTGTTACACAGTTAAGTTTTGCGACACAAAAAAACCTGCATTTTTTTACTGAATTGAGCAAAGAATATATAGAAGTGTTTTAAACCTGTACTTGCACAGCACTTTTACCACATCTAACAGTATTTTTACAGTCCAATAATTTTGTTCTGTGAGCTGCAGATATAATCCTATTAAATATTTTTTGAAGGGAGAATCAGAATATCATGAAAAATGGGAGAATACTGTTACCATTCTATACAGAATAACTTTGAGCCTCCTAGAAATAGTTATTAATACATTTCAGGTATTGAACATATATTACATTGTGCCAAAAAGTAAGATGTAACTGTAATGGGAACGGATGAAAATACTTTCCAGCTAAAACTTTGTAACAGCTTCTAGTTTCTAGTAACTTGTTATTACAAATATATATTCATATTTTCCTTGTTTTTTATATACATATACTTAATTTAACTCAAATAACTAAGCAGTCTCTTTTTTTTTCTTTACACAGCAGATGGTACGTGAACAATACACTACAACAACACCAGGCACTAGCCTAGAGAGGCCAAAGAATGAATATGTCTACAAAATTGGAATTTATGGCTGGAGAAAGCGTTGCCTCTACCTGTTTGTTCTTCTACTGCTAATCATCCTAGTTGTGAATTTTTCTTTGACAATTTGGATTCTTAAAGTGATGTGGTTTTCTCCAGTAAGTGTCCTTTTTAATTTTCCATTCTTTTCATATTCTCTTCTTTTCCTGCCTCACCACTTCCTTTATTTCATATGTACATCAGCTTTTCTGTTTCTTCTCAATTATAATTTGTACTTTGATTGATATATATGTATGTGTGGTTTATCTTTGAACATATCTATTGATTTGTAATTTCTTTATTAGCATTAATTTTCAAAATATTGAGGTTGTTGTTACCTTTTATTGAAGTGGGTTCTAACTACTGTGAAGAGAATATATTTTATTGTTGTCTCATAGTCTGTTTAGTTTATATTTTATAAACATTAGCTGTAATTTTCTTTCATACACTAGGATTCACTTGTGTTAAAAGATTACTGACAGGTGCTGTTTTTTTCTTAGTTTCCTTCTCTTGTTTATCAGCATCTAAAATTTAACAATTTATTTGACCAATTAATTAAAACTCGGAGGTAATTATTATTACTTCATGCCTGAGGCTAAACAGATGTATTATTCAGGAAAAAAATGTAATAACTTTCCACTGCCATATGTGTTTTAATATTTATAATGCAATTTTGCGTGTAGTAGATTAAGGGGTAACTTACAGAAGTCTTCAAGATGTAGCTTTAGTCAGAATGCAATAAAATGCACCAGTGAATATCAAAGAACTAATTTGTCCCTAACAAGCAGTTGTGATGCAGAGATGATATGAGTAAACTAGTTACAAGAAAAACAATAATAGTTAATTCCTACAGCTCTGCCCTGCTATTGAAGAAAGTGTTATATTGAAATTCCCATTGTCCATCATTGTTACACCTCTGTCACTAAATGGAGGGCATTATATCTTCACAGAAGCATTTCTATACTCTGCGTTCTCTTACTATAAAGAAAATAGGTTAATTTTAAGTGCTACTTACTAATACGTACTGCTGCTTGAATTTCCATCAAGTTTCTTCCCCCACATAATTTCTTTTCAGCAGTGTTATTGCCGTAGAGATTACAGTGTGGAACATCTTAGATCACGTATAATTTTTCTGTTATGCAGTTCACATGAAAGATGAGCACTTAGTGTCTGCATATCATGAATCACAGGGAATATGAATAATTGTTAAAATAGTTTTCTGTGTGGCTGAGATTTATATTTTTAAGCAGTTTTTAAATTTGTTTCCTGTTGGCTTGGTTTCTCTGTATGAAATTGGATATTTCTTCTCAGTCATCATTTCTTCATCAGTCAGGACTAACAGAATAGTATCAGAAACTCCACTTTCAGGAACCACTGTCTCCTACAAGGTGTCTGTGAAGAAGGCACCAAATGGGTCAAACTGCTGAAGCACAACATCCTTATGCCATGACAACAAGAGTGGTTTAATAACAGCTCAAGTAGGGCAGGCTTATACTCTTCTGATGGATGGACTGTGCATGCCATGGCAATAAGGATTTTCTTAATTCTCTGTAAAAAAATCTGTATTCCTGACATACCGTGACAGTGAAATAGTGACTTAACTGCAATGCTGTCCTTTGTAGGGGTTAATTCTAGGGAACTACCAAACTCAGTTCTAGATCAAGAGTAATAGTTGGGCAAAGTACAGGTGTATGTCACAATACGTGGCAAAAGTATGTGCAACACCATTAAGAAATGGAAAATTGTTTTAGTATCTTGTCAAGATAAGAAGCAACTCAGATGATACCAGAAGTAATATCCAGAGAAGTGCTGTTAGCCTCTAAGAAAAGTCCAAGAAAGAGTATAGGGTATAGTAAGAGTATAGAGTATAGTAGGAGTATACTGCTTGTTCAAGTCTGGAAGTATAATCAAAGCATCACAGTCCTTTCCTGTGTCTAAAGAAATACCATTTGGAAAGAGTGAAGGTAACAGTCATAGAATTCATCAGTGCTATGGTTAAATGATTTTTCTGATGGAAATAAGCTTTTATGCCTACAACTTTTAGTTAACTGTTAGAAAAAGAGAGGTAACAGTATATTTTCAGAAATTGGTTTTTATCGTTCTTGAGTTCTAACCATGAATGGTATTTCCTATCTAGGCAATCAGTTGATTAATATATACCCAATACTTACCCAGTTAAACATTCTCATTATTGGGAAGAGGTTAAAAGTAATTGTGAAATATCCTATGCAGTCATCCGTTCTTTAGCAAATATTAGTCCGTTAGCTGTGATGATACTTTTAATATTTATTATGTATTCCAGGTATACTATGTAGACATTATGTTACTTATTATGCTTAATTATAATAATAGATATTTTGTTTTTAACATATACTTAAAGAAGTATTCCATCCTAGTTTTAAAAAAATACATTTAAATGTCATCTCTGTTAAAAGTATCAGATTAATACCAAACAAAATTTTAACAACTGTTTCTCTGTAAAATAATATAAGGAACAAGCTGTATTATTCTTTCTAAGGTTGATAAACATGTTTAGAAGAAAAAAAAAAACACATGAGGAGTATTTAAAAAGGTATTTTTCTAATATACTTTAGAATATACCAACATCATATGTTATGTCCATTAATAGATACAGATAAAAATAATAATGGAACTCTGAGCAGAGTTTCAACAGGCTTTGGCATAGAATTAATTCATGGGTACATCTCCTGTCTCAACCCCCCCACAGAAAACAGTGTGATAAATACTAGCAAACAAGCTAAGCTGATAAAGGAGAACACGAACCAGACATAGACATGCTGCAAGATGAATAGATTTTAATCTCCTTGTAGAAATTTGGAAGGATGATGAAAGACAGAGACTTTTCTGAACTCCATTGTTTGAGAGGCCTTCAGAATTAAATAAGCATGACTACACTGAACAGAATTTCATTCCATTTCATAAAAACTAGGCTAAAGGGGAACAACCTGAACATAGAATGTATTCCCTTTCTCATAGTGCCCCAATTCCATAGTATATGAGTATCTCCAAGTTGTGCAGATTGATTTATGAGTATCAGATATGGCTCATTCTTTTTTTCATTTTCTCTCCTGGAGTTTGGGAGAACAGGGTCTCAAGTTATTTAGGGAGATGAGGGAAGTAAGCTGTGAATTCTTTATATTCATCTGTTTTAGAGAAGACAGGATTAAGTAATTATGCCTTGAGCTTGGTGAATAAGGTGAAATAGAACAATTTAGAAACTGGAACTGCATGAAAATTAGAAAGTTTGAAAAAAATGCAGGTGGTTGGGTTTTTTTGGTGGTGGTGGTGGTGGTGTTTTCCAATGGACATAACATATCAAAATTGCTCATGAAATGGAAATTCCAGATTCCATTTTTTATGTATTGAGGCTTTCTGAGAACTAAAGAGGACTGCTAGTCCTAAGAGTTTAAAAACTAAGAATCCTAAGGAATTTGGGGCTGCAACAGGACCAAGATGTCAGAAGACTTGTGAGTGATTCTGAAGGGTATGATAGTTCTGAAAAGGGGGACTTTAACATCCCTGACAGCTGCTGAAAGGACGAATATGGCAGTATGGAAGCAGTCAAGATTTCTAGCTGGTGTCTGGAATAACTGCTGATTGTAGATACTGGGTGGGCCAACTAAAGGCAACACACAGTAGGATCTGCTGCTCATGAACAAAGTAGATCTAGGGAGGTGTGGTAATCAATGGCAGTATTCGTGAAATAGTGGAATTCAAGATCTTGAAGGGAGTGAGAAGGGAGAGTAGCAGAGTACAGACACTGGACTTCAGCAGTGCAGACTTGGTTTATTCCATGTGGGAGATAGAATCCCAAGGGAGGCAGATCTGAAGGGTGAAGTTACTCAGGAAAACTTACTGATGTTTAAGGACAATATCCTCCAAATGCAGGAATGATCTATCCTGAAACTCAGGAAGATTAGGTAGTCTGGTTTAGGTAGACAGGGTACTCGTGATGGAGCTCCAATGCAAAAAGCAATATAGAATAGTTGGAAGCACAGACAGGCTTCCAAGAAGAAATTTAGAAACATTGCCTGGTCAAGGAAATGTATCAGGCTTCATGTGTCAGCAAAGCCAAAGCTCAGATTTAGTTGAGACTTTTAGGGAACATCAAGGGCTTATTCTGTTGCATTAGTAGTAGAAGGCTGAACAAGGAAAATGTGTGTCCACTACCAAATGGGACATGTAAGTTAATAACAGCAGACACAGACAAGGCTGAGGTGCTCATTATTTCCTTTGCCTCTGTCTTCACCAACAAGTTCTCCCAGGCCTCTGCTTAGTGAAAGAACTACTAGCAGTGCATGAGGGCAGAATCAGAGATTACTTGAAAGACCTCAGCCTACATAACCCTATGGGACCAGCTAGTCTGTGTCCATGGGTGCAGAGAGAACTGTCTGATGCCCTTACAAAGTCATGTTTGAAATTTTATGGAGACTGCAGAGATCCCTGATAACTGGAAGAAGGCAAGTGTTGCTCGTCTCCCCACCTCACCCACGAAACATCAAAAGAAAAAAAAAAAAGTCCAAAGAACAGCCTAGGGAATTACAAGCTGCTCAATCTCACTGCAGTTCCTGTGAAAACGATAGAGTGAGTCCTCTTGGAAGACTTTCAAGGTCCATGAAGGAGAAGAGGGTAACTGAGAACAGTCAGCATAGATTTCGTAAAGGTGAATGATGCTCACCAATGTGATTACATCTATGATAAAATGTCTGGATTTATAGATGAGGGGAGGGCGCTGTATGTCGTTTACCTTGATTTTAGCAAGGCTTTCAACATTCTTCCTCAATATTATTGTATCCTAGTTGCCCACATGATGGGCGACCAGATGGGTTAAAAAATTGTTTGGGTGGTCAGGCTTGGAAGATAGTGATTAATCCATTGTATTCTACATGGAGGCCTATAGTAAGGGTTTCAGGGAGTCTATCCTGCTGGAGCTATTTGTATTTAATATCTTTATCATGACTTAGAAGAGGTGACAGAGTACATGCTCATCAAGTTTACAGATGACACCGAGTTGTGGGTACCAATCAATACTTTGAAGGCTGTGGTTGACATTCAGAGGAGCCTAGACAGGCTGCAGAAATTAACCAACCTTATGAAATTCAAGAACAGATGCAAAGCCCTGCTCCTGGAAAGAAAGAGCCCCTGTCTCCTGCACAGGCTGGGTCCACCTGGCAGCTCTTGTGGTGGTTTTACTCAGGTGGGCAGCTAGGCTCCACCACAAGCGCTCTCTCACTCCCCCTCCTCAAAGGGCAAGGGGGAGAAAATTCGATGCAAAGGGCTCAAGGGTTGAGATAAGGACAGGGAGATTGCTCAACAATTATTGTGACAGGCAAAACAGTCTCAGAGTAGGGAGATTAATAAAATTTATTGCCTATTACTAGCAAGCTATGGAAGCAAGAAACAAAGGAAAGAAACTAAAATTACTTTCCCCCCATCCACCTTCTTCCACCTCCATCCATCAGGAGCAAACTGCTCCAGCACAGGTACCCCACGGGCGGCAGCTCCCCCCAGACCCCCTGCTCCTGTGTGGGCTCCTCTCCACAGGCTGCAGCTCCGGCCCGGGGCCTGCTCCTGCGGGGGCTCTCCATGGGCCACAGCCTCCTCCAGGCCACATCCCCCTGCTCCACCGGGGGCTCCCCCACGGGCTGCAGCGTGGAGATCTGCTCCATGTGGGACCCATGGGCTGCAGGGGTACAGCCTGCTCCACCAGGGGCCTCTCCACAGGCCGCAGGGGAACTTGTGCTGTGTGCCTGGAGCACCTCCTGCCCTCCTGCTGCACTCACCTTAGGGGCTGCAGGGCTGCTTCTCACTCCTCGCTCTCCCAGTTGCTGTTGAGCAGTAGTTAGTTTTTTTCCATTTCTTAAATATGCTCTCACAGAGGTGCAAACAACATCACTTACTGGCTTGGCTCTGGCCAGCGGTGTGTCCCTTTGGAGCCAGATGAAACTGGCCCTTATTTAGCAGGGGGCAGCTTCAGGAGTGTTCTCACAGAAGCCACCCCTGCAGCCCCCTGCTACCAAAACCTTGTCACGTAAACCCACTACAGCTCTACAGAGAAGGCTGTGGAGTTTGGTGTGCAGCAGGCTAAGCCAGAGGCAGCAGCGACCCTGGCAGCTATAAAGCCAACAGATCCTGGGCTGGAGGAGCAGGGGCAGAGCCAGAGAGTGAGGGAAGTGATTATCTCCCCTTTACTCAGCACTCATTAAAGCACACATATAATACTGCCTCTAGTTCTGAGCCCCCCAGTAGGAGAGAGATATTGACAAAATGCAGTATAACTTTTGTTTTTTAGAAGTTTTTTCTTGTGTTTGCCCATCTGATGTTGCCAAGAGAGAATATCACGTTGTTTTTTGTTGTTGTTGTTGTTTTCTTTTAATTTTATTATACTAGAGATTTTATGTGAAAAACTCATTTTTAGTATTTCTAATGCTTCTGAGCAACAGAAAAGAAATGCTTCATGGGAAAAATATATATTAGTTTCCTCTTTTACTTTGCTGTTTTGTAATTGATAAAAATGATTGTGCAATTTTAAAATGATCCACTGACTCTTAGCTTATAACATTTTAATTTTAAGGCCATCACTTAATAGACTAGATGCTGTCATATGAGATTAAAGTTCATCCTTGTAAATACTATCAGATCCTAAAATACTTAACTAGGAGAATACTGAATATATTGAATATAACAATATCCTTTACTCTCATTGTTCTTTTCTAACTCCTTACTGTGGTATAGCCTATAAAATTGGGCATCTTTCAGTCTTTCTAATTTAAACTTTTAATTTATGTGGAATAATTTAATTTTTGTTGGGCTAGAGATAACACTTGATTTAACTGTCAGATGATTACGGCACTTATCTTGGAGATAGAGGCTTCTGTTGTAGCTTCTGCTCCAATTACTATTTAATGAATTTATATGAAGAACAAACTAGAAAAAAAGTTTATAACATTCACAACAGCAAATGTATTATAATCTGTTGACTAGAGCATGGATCTGTGGAAGAAGATATGAAAACAGATTTTCCCAGGTAAAGGAGGAATTTTAATCTGGGAGTGCAACATCCCATTTAAGTCCTGCAACTACTTGTTCTTATGTAAAAGGACATCAATACATTATCACTCTTTATCCCTGTAGGCTTTACTCATAAGTTACTTACTTATGGGATTTTGATTGTGTTCATATTAATATTTCTAGATCTGTTGGACAAGTGAGCAGGACTTTTGAGGATCTGTATTTTGGAATTTCATTCTTAAATTATTTAAATATCCCCCATAATAATTGCCCAACATACCAATTCCATACTAACACAGCTCTAGAAGGCTGCATGACTGGAAAATAACTTGGGAAGGTTGGACAGTGTTGAACTAATCTGAATAACAATGCTTTATACATTTGTAGCATCAGAAAGCTTTACAAAGATTAGCTGTTTAGCAGGAGGCATTAAAAAGAGCAATTTGGCTTCTCGGTTTGTTATCTAACTGATATGATTTAACAACTATAATCTTTTGCTTGCATAGTGGCAGAGTAATGATTTCTGACAATTTTTTTTTTTTTTCACATTTTTACTTTTCCCATACCTTTATATTCCTTAGATAAAACAAGGTTCATGAGACTAACTTCACATTTTCTCCTGAATACAACCATCTTCAGTTTTCCTACTCTGCTGTCACATATAGAATTGGTATTCAAAACTTCACCCTTAATACTGATGCATTGTGTCTACACTATAATCAGTGAAGATTTAGACCAAAACCTTTAGATCACAATTGAATTTCATAGATTGTTATAATAGCGCTCTCAAACTCTGGTGTGAAAAAAGCACATGATCAGATGGTTACCATTTCTGATGCAATAGGATGTGTCTTTCAGAAACCCCACATTAATTGAATTATGATATATCACTCACGTGATGCTGCTTTATCATAATGCCCAGAACAGTTGTGTGCCAAAGAGTATTTCTGACTTTTTTTAACAACTGATGGAGAAACACATGGTTCCTTGGGTTTTCATGGATGCCCAGCTATCGTGTTTTCATGGAATAAGAAAGGCCAAGAGAACCCTACTGTATTTCAGTTTGATAAGGACACACAGTCATGAAACAGATATGCTCCCCAGGATAACTAGTTGCCTTTCTCCAGACTGGAGTTTGGCATGTAGCACAGGTTTTTCTGTGCTACAAAATTTCAAGCTCAGTGCAAGTGAGAGAGGCAGAAAAGTGTTTATTACTTTAGCTGCACTGTCAGTTAAACATGACTTGAATGTGCACCCAGTCTCATGCTCTCCTGCAAGTTAAACCTTACCTGTGTCTGAGTCACTAATGAGTGGAAAGTCAAGCCCAAATACTAAGCCTTAGGACAATCTGTAGATCACCTTATTATGACTGGAATGAACTTGGTATATGGAGGCCAAGCACACAATGTCTAGTCCATCGATGCATATTCTAACCATGGTTCTTCCTAAGGACAGGGCAAATTTTAACATGCTCTCATGTCTGCACTTCACCTGGACATACAGACATAGGCAATGAGAATTGGGAAGGTCTCTGTACTTTTTGATTAGAGAGTGGTCTTCCAGTTTCTCTTTTATACACACTTATTTCAGGGACTGGAATAAACTGTCCAGCTGTAGCAATTGTCCTAACAAATACAGTGTTTTCCAAATACCATTCACAAGTATTTTCTTCTTTTGTCTCACTTACAATTATTGACTACTCTACCCATATATTTGTACCCAAAAACTTTTTTCTCTGATATACCACTTTGCTAATCTTGTGGGGTTCCTATGTGCAATTAATAATCAATACAGATGAAGTACTAAATTTGATTTTTTTAATTACTTTTTGAAGTTTTCCGTAATGAAATGTCAATCTATTTAAATTTAATTGCATGAGAAAAAGTTGAAGAGGTAACTTTATATAATTTTACTAAACAATAGATATATCTGTTCATTAGTTAGTTGATAATGATACCAGTCTAGATCTATGAATATTATATGCATTTAGAAATAGATTAACTTATTATATATTTAAATACTTCTTTAAACAACTATTTATTCACTTGGTAAGTTCAGACACTTAGGAAGGAGAGGATTATTTAGGGAAATTTGAAAAATATGAAATTAAGAATATGATGCATTAAGAAAGGAAATTTTTAACTGGAAATCAAGTAACACTTTCTGACTTACTAGGCTGTGCAATAGCATGCCATATTAAATTGTGGGTGACCAATCATTTGGAACATTTAAAAGCAGACTAGCAGCAATAAAAATGTACAGAAAAGAACACTCTTTCATGGCAAGAGTTCTCCTTCACTGCAAAGACATACACTAATGAATCTGTACAGCTTTTCCACAAATTTCACCATTAACAGTGTATACTCCATGGAATTAGTTGTCATTTTGAAGATGCCACATTTTTTAATAATTAAGTAAAAGCAAAGATGTCATTAATTATTCACAAATACTCATCCTTTTACTAAAAATTCTCGTCAGAACACTAATATTCCATAGTTTCAACTCTGAACAATCCTGAAGAGTTGTGTTTTGCCATTTTTCCATTAAATTAAGTATATTTTGTGCCCAACCGGGCCACAGCCATTCCCACTATCTCTATGAGACAGTGAATATCTAGGTGACCACTAGTGACCAGCCTCCAGCTGGATTTCCCTCTGTTCACCACGACTCTTTGGGCCCGACCACCCAGGCAGTTTTTAACCCAACAAAGTATACACCCTCCCAAGCCTTGAGCTTCTTCAGGAGAATGCTGTGGGGAATAGTGCCAAAAGCCTTACTGAAGTCTAGGTAGACCACATCCATACCCTTTCCCCCGTCCACTGAGCATGTCACCTTGTTGTAGAAGGAGCTCAGGTTCGTCAAGCAGGACCTGCCTTTGATAAACCCATGCTGACTGGGCTGGATCACCCAGTCGTCCTTTAAGTACTGCCTGATGGCACTCAAGGTAATCTGCTCCATGAGCTTCCCCTGCACCGAGGTCAGACTGACAGGCCTGTAGTTCCCTGGGTCCTCCTTCCAGCTCTTCTTGTAGATGGGCATCACATTTGCTAGCTGCCAGTTGACTGGGACCTCCCCTGATAGCCAGGACTGATGCTAAATGATGGAAAGTGGCTTGACGAGCACTTCTGCTGGCTCGCTCAGTATCCTCAGGTGGATCCCATCAGGCCCCATGGACTTGCGTACGTCTAAGTGGAGTATCAGGTCACTAATTCATTTCCTTGTGGATTAAGAAGTCTTCATTCTGTACCCTGTTCCTGTCTACCAGCTCAGGGGGCTGAGTACCTGGAAAACAAGTGGTCTTGCTGCTAAAAACTGAAGCAAAGAAGGCTTTAAGTACCTCAGCCTTTTCCGCATCTCTGAGGTTAGATCATCATATACTCAACAACATTGTTACAGAGATTCACATACACAGTGAAGATTTATGGTAACATTTCTTAGAATAACATGAGTTGATACAGAATGGTTGAGGTTGAGGACCCTGATGAAAACAAATAGTGTTTCAAAATGTTGGACCAGGGACTTCCCAGAGCCTGGATCCAAGTGCACATCCTGATTGCCTCTTGCGTGCATGTGAGCTCCACCCTGATCTCAGGTTCCTGAATACTTACATGAGCGATGCCTGCAGGCCTCCTCCTGGTCAAAATCCACTTTCCCAAGAGGGGTGATGGCATGGGTGATCAGGGAACAAGGCCAGTGAGGCACACTGTGACATGCGCCTATTCTGCAATTCAGTAACCAAAGAGTAAAGCCCAGACTACTGAAATAACTGTGAGATGGAGGAATTGAACAACTTGATTTTAATTAGTATTTCTGTGATCCAGATACAAATAATTACATATACATTCATGCATGAAATCCCACCATCTGATCAGAAGCATTCACTCTGCAGTTTCTCAATTGCTATTTTTCAGTGTGGGACTCTTAGGACATGTCTGTTTTGAGTCCAACACTAAAATGGCCTGAGCCTACTGAGCTCCAGTAGAGATCAGTGAGACAGAAATGTAATCACTGCTCCCAAATGATGGCTGCCTATGTATATTTGTGTAAATTATACATGTATTTTATTTTATTTTTTATAGAGGACCATTATGTAGAAAACAAAGGCAGAATTGAATATATAATTCTTCAGAGTTGTACAATAGCCTATGGCTAAGCTGTACACTTTTTTTTTTTTGCCTCTGGTACAAAGAAACAAGAAAACAGTGGTTTTCTGTGATATCTTTACATGTTTTTGAAGATATTTAGGTATGTAATAAAGATTTTACTAGTAGCCTTACTATTGTTTTTACAAATCCCCAAATCTGTAAACTCAAGAAGTGCATGACCACTCCCACAATTTGTTCCATTCCTGTTTATTTGACATATATTTTCCCATTGTTATTCATTCACTTAAAGAAACCTGCCTGTCATGTCCACAGAAATAAATGGAAAGCCATTATATTCTTGGTTTCTCAAATGCCTTCCACAGGTCTGTATCAGATCCTCACACTAATGGCCCCAAATTTACCTTACCTGTTTTGTCTGTTCATTTTTTACTCAAATAAGTTGTCCAGAATTCTTTCCTAAGAATCCAGGTAGCATCTCCATATGTATTTTGTGTACATCTTACAATGGTCTCATATATTTGAAAGAAATTATTTATCTTTTAGCTTTTGAAATCTCTTGCAGTTAAAAGATTTGTCAGTGCTTCAGTGTCTGCTCAAGCAAAATGATTATGAGAATTCATATTTCTCCACACTTAAATAGCATAATATTTACCTGTACTGACTTCTTACTAAACTTTTCCAAATACGTATTTCTATATACATACGGTAGTGGTGAAAATATAATTTGACAAAGTATAAATATAATTTAAATAATATAGAATTAAAATGTAAATGAATTTAAAATTCCTCATTAACTGTGCTGGGAAATACACAAGTTGTCCTAAAACTTTCCCTTTATTCTATAAAAGACACCTCATCGGGGAAAAAAAAAAAAAAAAAGCAAATGTTTTTGGCATCTTTCATAGCCATTTCCTTACAGAACTTGAGTTTGGAGTGGCCATCTACTTTTCTAGATAATGGAATATTACCTGCACTCATTCTAACCATATCTGGAAGTGGTGTTTCAGGCCTTATCTAGCCCTTTGCTGGCCAGGTGAGATTAACTTCTATACCAGGAATGCTTGCTGTTGCTAACTGCTCAGATTTGACCAATATCTTTGACAAAAAAGACTCCATTGTCATCTGAGAACAGGAATTGGATAACCTCTGTCTGAGACCAGGAAATAGAGTCCTTGCAATAGAAAATGAGATGAGGTATCAGTAATGTTATTATACCAAGCACGTACTTAGCTCCAAAATAGATATTGTAAGTCAAACAGAGAGTTTCATCAGATTCATTACCAGTCCTGTTTTTGCTGATTGCTCTTTAACAATCTCTACCCAAAGCCCTATTATCTCAATGAAACAGTACGTTCTTGTTTGCAAAGCAAGTTCTCTAAATAGTAATAGCTGCAAGAAATACTGCAGTGAAAGCTGGATCTATAAAGCCATTAATTGAACTACCTTTGGGGCACAACAAATGATGTTTCAGTCAGAACTTGCCAAAGTCTTTCCCTGGGTTGACCTAAAAGTAGGATGCAGGTATCCTATAAGACAAGGTGTTTACCTGAATGGAAATAATACATCCAATCTACTCTGAAGTTAATATCATTACCAGTTTCAAACAGCAGCTACAGTATGTGTGGACTTATAATACTCAGAAAATTTGAAATATTCAAGGAACTGGTATTACAGATCAAATATGCTATTAAGTCCTGAAATGGGAATTACTTAGAGTTGAGATGAGTGCATGTCTAAATTACTGTTTGGTTTAACTTAAAGATTTTACTGTTGCAGCAATCCTAATATATGGATGTGCTTGTTTTTCCAGTATTTGATTTCTTCCCAAAAGAGGAAAGTACACAACTTCCTGTGCAGATCTTAGCTGTTACATAGACCAGAAGTTTAATTTCCGATGTTAGAAGAGTTTGAGGACTTCATTTGAGACTAACATTCTGAGAAAGTGCAAAAGCTGTGATGATATGATACGATATGATGTAATAAGAGTAGTAGTTGACCAAGAGTAGTGAATCCCCATGTATGTCAGTTTCTACATTGGTAAGAAAATGCAAGCTATGGATACTGGTTGAATTTAGGTGACTAGAAACACTCACTATAAATTGAATGAATATTTCTTATGCCTCATCTCATTTCTAAGGGCCACGTACCCACAACAGCAGACCTCTACATTATTATGTTGGCTTAGGAGATAAATCCTGAATGATGCTTTTGATGCTCTCAAAATGAATTTGATGCTCTTTTGAATCTAAGCCATAGTCTGCATGATGCTTGGCTGCCTGAGAGCCAGTTAGTGTGGGTGCAAGAGCCCTAGAGCTGCTTGTTCCTCCTCTTGATAGTCTCACAGCAATGTGCATCTCATTCCATGTGACTTTTTTGGTCATATAATCATAGAATTATAGAGTCATAGAATAGTTTGGGTTGGAATGGACCTTAAAGATCATCTAATTTCAACCTCCTTCCATGGACAGGGACAGCTCCCACTGCATCAGATTGCTCAAAGCCCCATCCAGCCTTGCCTTGAACACTTCCAGGGATCGGGCATCCACAGCTTCTCTGGGCAACCTGTTCCAGGGCCTCACCACCATCTCAGTAAAGAATTTCTTCCTAATATCTAACCTGAAGTCACACTCTATTTAGTTTAAAACCATTATCCCTTGTCCTGTCACTACACTCCCTGATAAACAGTCTCTCCCCATCGTTCCTGTAGGCCCTCTTAGGTATTGAAAGGCTGCTATAAAGGTCGCTCCCAAGCCTTCTCTTCTCTAGGCTAAATAACCACAACTTGCTCAGGTTTTCTTCATGGGAGAGGTGCTCCAGCCCTCTTATCTTTGTGGCCATCCTCTGGATCCTCTCTAACAGATTCACATCTTTAATATGCTGGGGGCCCCAGAGCTGAACGCATTACTCCACATTTCTCCAGGTGGGGTGTCATGGTAGGAAAGGGGAAGAATCACCTCCTTCAACCTGTTAGCTAGACTTATCATGGAATCGTAGAACCATTAAGGTTGGAAAAGACCTCCAAGATCATCTGGTCCAACCATCACTCTACTACCAATGTCACCCACTAAACCATGTCCCTAAACACCACATCCAACCTTTCCTTGAACACTCCCAGGGATGGTGACTCCTCCACCTCCCTGGGCAACCCGTCCCAATGCCTGACTGCTCTTTCTGAGAAGAAATGTCACCTAATTTCTGACCTGAACCTTCCCTGGACATACTTTGTGGAGAAAAGAACTGCTTTCCCCTTTTTCAGAGGAAAATTATTTCACATTTGTCACGTTCCGGAGTCTAAGACAATGATAGCCCATCCAAGATGGTCCTCCCATGCAAATGTTCCATAGCACCTTGAGTCTTACCTAAGATTCTAGTAGTGGTAGCTAATTATTTTAGGTAGTTTGGAGTATCCTATGTAGGCAATTGGCTAAATAGAGGTCAAATATGCTTTAGACCATGATTTCTGAATCAAAGAGCCTTTTGTTGACCTTTTAAGAGGCTTGAACCCACTTAGAGCTTGCATTTATTATAGAATCCTTTGGCTCTGTTTCTGGAAGTGCTTGCCCCCTCTGGAGCATTTTCAAATGAGGAAAAGGCTTCTGGAAGACTTCCTGTTATTCTAATTAAAATCTGCCAGATTTCAAATAACTAACTGGTCACACCTTTCTGAACGCTATTGCTAAATTGCATCTTTGCTTTGTAAGGTTTTGGTAGGTGCCAGCAGTTCCCACAACAGTAAACTTGCAGGATGAGCAAAATCTGCTTAGTGTCTACAGAGAAGTACCTTTTCATCCTCCTCTTCTATACAGCTCAGTCCCTGCCTTGCTGTGAGCTTTTAGTAATTGGAAAACATAGGAGTCTCAGGGTGTTACACACAGCAGTGTCTAGAGCTAAGGGTCAGCACACTCAATCAGTGACAGTTGCTGGCATCAGGACAGCAGGAGTCCAGACTTACCATACATCTGCTATGTTTAATGAAGCACATTTTTCCCTAATCAATAGCTTATTGTATAACTGTATCAAAGCCTGCATCTAACTTACATTTGGACCTTTTCCTCACGTCAATAAAAATATTTTTATCCAAGGATTTGAATAGGAACACAATCAAATCCTTGAAATGGAAAGCATCAAGGTTACTCATCACTGAGGAAGTCACAATACTCAGTAAATAATAATTGGCTTCTCCTGAGTGGTAATGTAAGAAGCAGAAAGGTTTTTCAAAGAACATAATGTGTTGCTATTATACTCTTCCTTTTTATGGAACTTATCATTGGATCTCAGTACATTAAGGTACCTGTTTATCCTAAATCCCTCTCTTTTACATTCTGTGTAACTTCAATTCACCTATTGTCAAAGGGGAATAATAGAATTTCCCCATGGCCAGATGATGAGAATGGATGATGAGGCTCTTACTCAAATATGTGAGAATGTGAGCATTGTGCCAATGCCTAAATGAAATATCTGATGAAGAAAATGGTACATACTTGAGGACTTATACAAAGTAGTTATACAAAGTAATCTTGAGTGATATGACTGGATTTATGGGAAAATAAGAACATAAATATATAAATAAATTAAAATATTAAATTTTGCCATGTGGTATATTATTCTTGATGTCAAATATTCTTTTGTCTGTATAGCATTTTTAGAATAATCATTAGAGAAAAATCTGAGCCCATTAGAAAATGTGTGCAGAGTAAATTGCAAAATTTACTTTTTCAACATCAGTTGCAACTTTTTGTCTCTTCTTGGCAAAGCCAAAGTCAGTATAGAGATTGTCACCCAGGAGTTTATAATTTTCCCTGATTGCTACTTCTTCCTCTACCTTCTTGAATTTCAGATTTCTCAATGTCTTTTTTTTTTTTTTTTAGTTTAATCTATAATATACTGTTTATTTAGTTCCATATATTCCAGGAAAAATACACGAACTGTGTTAAAAACTAATGAAGCTTAATACAGTCAATTTTCACCTCATGGGAAAAGGCATGAGATGAGAGCAGATAATCAGATCCTAAATTTATTTAATTAAATGAGAGACATCTATTAGTGGTATTTCTTTAGAATATCCTGATTTTTCTTATCATATTTCTCAAAAGTGTTTGTCTTAAAACCTCTATTTGTTTTAAAACCTTTGTGTTTTTATAGTGTTGAAATGATCTCTGTTTTGTGTTACAAGTTAGAAAAAATAGTCTGTAGTCATCACTAAAAAAACACATACCTGAATAATTCAGTGGTGCCTAGGAATCGTCATTAAGAAAGACATAGCGGGCTCATCACAGGTATTAGTTTAGTTTTGCCTCATGATATGTATCAGTTATTCTAGCTACTTTTTAAAAAGCTTTGCAATGGTCTAGAGTTCAGAAATTATATCTAGTGTACTGAGAAAAGTCAGTACACCATGTATTTCAAAGCGGTAAAATCCTTGACACAAAATAACAGATTCCATAAATAGCCTCTTTCCTTAAATAAATTCATGCCAAGGAGGAATTCTAGTGGTACTCTCCAGCAGAATGAACTGCTGACATGAGGATTTCCCACCTTATGGAATTTAAGCAAAGTTTGTTTCTCTCTTCATCTTTCTTTAAGCCTGTATAAAAAAAGAAAAAAAAAGTTTTTTAATGTAGTCTGGTTAGAAGTTATTTAACTTTTTATATATAAAATATATCATTTCATTGGAGAGAATATACCATATTGGAAAATAATTACAGCTAAAGCTACATTTTTTTCCAGTGGTAAAAAATGCTTTTTTTAATTAATTAGCTGAATAGGTTATTGACCTGTGGCCTATCATCTATCATCTCTTCTCTCCTTACATGGAGAATAGCCTGAAAAATATTTGGAACAGAAATAGTTTTTGGATTTATTGTTTTTATTTAGCTCTCCCACCTATTTCTTGTACCTTGAGGCAGTTTGGACTTGGAATAATTTTGTCTGTGGCTGAGCTGTAAGGCTGTAATACTTTTTTCAACTTTTTTCTCAGTTTTATATTGGTGGTTCAGGGGATGAATCCTTTATAAATTATCCAAATACCTGTGAGAAATGTCCTTTGACTGAAGACTAAAAGTCCTCTGATTTACTTAATGTAGTATTTCCAGACTCATTTTTCACATTATCAATGCTGTGATAACGGTGAAAGAAAGAAAAGTTTAAAATGGGTTGAAAGTGTGGAAGGTGGAACAGGGCTAGAATTGTGAGAAAGAGACTAAGACAATGAGGTCGAAAACTGGCAAGCAGGCTATGGAGAAAGGAATGAGGAGTGTGAGAGGAGGAACCTGAGCCTACAATCAGAGGAGGAAAAAAATGAACCCAAGAAGGAAAAACTAATTAAAAAGAAGGAAGTCATTATTGAAAATGGAAGCAAATATAAA
This sequence comes from Cygnus atratus, assembly GCF_013377495.2. Classification (NCBI taxonomy): domain Eukaryota; kingdom Metazoa; phylum Chordata; class Aves; order Anseriformes; family Anatidae; genus Cygnus; species Cygnus atratus. The sequence goes on along the minus strand of NC_066362.1, from coordinate 188,907,351 downwards.
TCTCCCTTTGTCCCTTCAATAGGCTTAGAAGTGTTGCATTCTGTGTGAAGTATACTGCTGATAGAATAAACCTTGAGATATGACCATAAGGTTTGTTTTTTGAGCATTTGTGTAAAACTATTTTTCATGTTTTTTAGAGATACAAAAGGTATTTCAGCACAAGCAATACAAATGCACTTCCTTTTAAGATACTGAATGTAATATCGTATTTTCCCCTTAAAAACAATGAACAAACAAACAAACAAACAAAAAACTACTAACTGTTTCTTGAAAGCTACAATTTATTAAAGAAAAATGCTCCTGAAATAAGTGAGGAATTCTCAAAAAAATAAATGCATTAGTGTGGGTATCTTTATAAATAGAGGTTAGGCAGACGGCTCTGGACATTTTCAGTTTATGAAATGAACAAAAGAAATACAGCAACAATATTAAAATGCACATAATTCTTGCTTCTTCTCAGACTGGAATGGGACATCTACGTGTTACAAAAGAAGGCCTTCGTCTGGAAGGGGAATCAGAATTCTTATTCCCTCTTTATGCCAAAGAAATACATTCTAGAGTGGTAAGCAATTAATCTTACAAAAATACTGAAATAAAATTAATGCACTTATGAACAGTTGAATTTAGGTTAAGTCTAGGCACCTGTCAGGGGAAAAAATATGTATATATATAATGTAGATATATGGATATGTATTTTTATACATATTATGCACTCACATTTTTGCATGTGTGTAATATTTTTGTAGGTATATAAATATTGTATTGAAGTATGCAAGAATATAATAAATATTTTACAAGCAGGGTCATTAGGTCAATGTTCAGATACTATAACGTTTTTCTTTTAGGCATGTGCTTACAAATTGCTTAAAAAGGAATTAAGAAAGATGATGTACATAAGCAGTGCTTTTAAGAATGTATAGAAAGTTTTTAATTATTTTTATTTAGAGTATTTTTATGTATGCTTCCCTGTGAAACTGCTTGTTTTGTTTATTCATACACTATAGAATTTATTAGCTTACAGAACTATATAAATATCTCTAAAATTCGTGGATCCTGTAGGAAAAGTTATGATTTCTCTATTAAGTTCAATTTTTGTCACTCTAGGACACCAGAATTAAATGCATGACACTTTTATATATGTGTATAGAAAACCAACAAGACTAAATGGAAATATTTCAGATTGAATCTTATTTATATAGACCAAAAATTTTATTAGTATTATTGAGGTTAAAAAAAAATGGTCAAAGGAAGTATTTCATAAGCAGTTTAACTTCAAAACAACAGTAAGAATGGGTATAGTATGGAAGATTTCTATTAAAGTACTGAGTTTTGATGAAGATAGAATCTGAATTGGTTTTGAATTATGCAGGTGAATTCTGAAACAGGTGGATTTTTTTTGTAGAGCAATATCTGTTTCTTGTCAACAAAAAAATTTACTTTTTGGAACTATCTTCTGTCATCCAAACTCACAATATAGTTTATGAGCAGTATCATCAACCAGTTGGACATTTCACAGGATGAAGCACTACTCAATGAGAGTAAAAGCCAACTTTGACTCTTTCATTACTTCATAATCATCCTTACTACTTCATTAGAAAGAATAGCCAGGTATTAGACTTTTCTGAAACTGAGGAAAAAGTTAGCATTTGTATTGCTATGGCAAAAGAAAAGGTAAATAATTTTATCAGATAACATGGTTGACATATGTTTTAGGATGAGGTCATTAAAATGCTCGATGACTGAAATTCAAGCAATGCCAATATACTTTCTCTCTATTAAGCCTTTCTTTTTCTTTCTTTCTGCAATATTTTTTTCCAGTAGCAGGAACAGCTCTTATTTAGACAGAGAGATGCTGTTACTAAAACTGTATTTTCATTTTGTTTCTTATGCTGTGTTCTTTTCTGCCCCATAGGCAGTGCAAACAGTATTTATGTGCTTAAATGAATTTCTCTTGAGGTTTTTTATCTGATAAAACATGTAACTTTTTAAAACCAACATAGCTAATACTTAGGAACTCACTCCGGCCCAGAAGAATAGGTATGCAATGTTCAGCCACCCTTTGTACTATTTTTAATATTCCTCTTAATACATTTAGTACCATATAGGAAGGAAGATGTGTGGTGGCATCTAATATACGCCCATCTATCTAATGACCCATGGTGATCATTCGTAGCATGTATTAATTAGAGCCTTGAGGCTGCTGGATGGCTCTGCCCCCTATGAACTGATCATTCATCAGGGTTTTGTTTGTTTGTTTCCGTGCTTGTTTTTGAAACATTTGAACTCTATTGAATATAAGCCTCTGGAGAGGCTTAATTGCCTGTAGCTTGATCTCCTGAGTGTCATTCTATATATTTACTCTCATAAAATTGCTTATTTGTTATGACTTCTTTTTCTAAGTTTGCCTGTTAGAGAATTGGGCTATCACAGCAGCTTTCTTCCTTGCCTTAAGTGTTTTCTGCTTGCAGTCTCCTAACAGCTTTTCTCACCTAATGAGGCCTCCAAAGTGCTAAGAAAATATGTAGCAGAAAATCTACTTGCTGTGCATCATCTCTGGAGCCTATTACAAGTTTATGCCTTTGTTATGCCAACACAGAGTTATGGGCAATACCATTGCATTTTAGCTTATTTATATTCATAACAAGATAAAACTATAGCATTTATAAATATGTTACTAGGCTTTAATCAGTTGACAACATGTGTGGCAGCTACAGGCTTAGAATATAGTTTATTCACACTTAAAATCAACATTACAAATTAGTAAAATATTTTTGAAATCAACCAAGAGCAGTCAAAATAAGTTTACCAGAGATGCCCATATTTGTGGGTCATTTAGAACATGCACTTGAATGTAATATATTTACCTGATCTTCTTTGACTGTTATAAGTCAACAATTACAATTTATAATTGCTGATATAATTTATAAAATGAGATTCATTTATGTTGCTCATTTAATGACTTCTTTTGAGATAGCCTATCTTTCTACTTGTAAGACATCCATTTTAATAAAAATGTGTAAGTCATATTCCAAACTGTGTATTGCTTTTACCACAATTTCTAGGAATGTGTTTATAGCAAAAATCTTTATATAAAATGTATTCAAAATTCTCAGGTTAACTTGTATATTAGATTACAATACGAACATGACTTGGGAGTGATTTTCAGGGATTAGCCTTTCAACATGCTGGCTTGAGTCCAGAAGAGGTACCAGAAGCAATATATTTGAAAGAGACTGATATTTTACAGTATTCCAATAGTTAGAAACTATTTATCTAGGGATGAGGATCCCCTTTGAGGTCACAAACAGACAGCTTTCTAATACCCTCTTCGTATCACATATTTCCTGATAATTTGGCCGTTGCCTTGTAGGAAGTCTCAACTTATGTATAGAAAAGTAGTAAATCTAATACTTAAGCATTTTCTTTTTAAAAGATAAAATGTTAACAACCATATTCAGTGGGCCAGTAACACAGATTTTGGCCACTTGAAATATTCTCTAAAATTGGTTTCTTATTTTAAATTTTCTTTAAATTTCTTTTAAATTTCTTTAAATTTTCTTTAAATTTTCTTATTGGTTTCTTATTTTAAATCTGATATACTTGAAATAATCAAAGGTATTTGCCCAAATTATGTGATGACATCTGTGGATGGTTTTGTAACTGCAAAGCTCTTTCAATGACTGAGTTAATATATACCCCAGACCAAAGTTTGAAAATTGTTTACAGTTCTAAGTATTCAACTGAATCTACTGTTTTTTCTCCATACTTCAGGACTCGTCACTGCTTCTCCAGTCTACTCACAATGTGACTGTGAATGCTCGCAATTCAAATGGAGAAGTTACAGGCAGATTAAACGTGGGTAAGTCTAAGTAATATTTCCTTGTTCACTGTTGTTGGATTTAATAAATATTTCTAAGGAGCTTGGAGAATACAAAAAGTTAAATGTGATTTTTTTATACTGTTAAGGCCACGTTTAGATAGGCCAGCTGCCACTTAATAAGTAGCAACAGTGTATTTCCATTTCTCACTTAAGCATTAATTACGTAAATATTTAAAGCACTTCTTTATTGCAGAGTTATACAGGAAAGGTCACTAATTAATCCTAATTTGGCCTTTAAATGTTTTCTTTCTTTTTTTTTTTTTTTGGTCATTCAAGCTAATTATAAGGATCTGAATCATTCCTCTTAAAAATGCTCATAAATATTTATCAAATCACAGCAGTGGAACTCATATCTCATTGTGATAATAATGAAGGGTATGAAATGTACAGTACTTCTGGTTTCATATTATTGATACAGCCATTAAGCTACTTTGCAATAAGTAACTATACAGTGACCACATGACCAAAACAGTATATATTACATGGTTAAAATTTCCAAGTTGTGTAACATATGCTATTGATTTTGTCTGTGGATTCCCATCATGGGACTTGATATACTCTTGTGCTGTGGTCAGGTCCCCATCCTGCCTGATGAGAAGTTCTCAGGAGGCCCTTTGGGAAGGGTGGACCACAGAACAGATCATTTATCACCACATTAATTTGTCCAACCTGACTCCTGCCCGATTTGAGAAACTTAAAGGTAAAATCATGTCAGACAGTAGCGCAAAAGCCTGATGAATTGTTTGACAGGCTGTGTCCAGCCTGCATGACCTAGAACTGCTAATATGAAAGGTGTGCTATACATATGTTCATGAACACTGGGCCCTGAATTGAGTTTAGACATTTGTCAAATGAGTGACCCCATCATTAACTGGTGCTTTTGCATGAAAGTGAAAAAAATGCTCAGATTTCTGCTGAACTCAACTCTGTTATCGTATTTTAGTGTACTCACAATGCGCTTATGGGATTATGTCCCTAAGGAAATAAGGCACCTCTATATTTCAAGCCAGAAACATGACATACTACTGGCAGGAGGAAGGTGCATCACTTCTCAGACAGATGTTTCTGCGTGAAGAATTAAGAAACTGGGGGGGGGGGGGGCGGGAGCGGAATCAAGGCACTGAAGACTGTTGTAGCTGCATTGCACATTTGGAGTTTGGCATCTGTACTGTAAATGACGTCCTTAAATGATCTCAGTCTGAGATAGTCATCCATAGTGTATCTTTCTCCTTATCGAAGAGGCTGCAATGCTTAGTTAAATTATATATTTTACTGAAAGGAGGGGTATTTTAACTAATGTGCCAGCCAAAAAAAAAAAAAATCTCAGACCTCTCTCTTTTAATTTCCTCTTTTTCCCTTCCCAGTCACCACACAGGCTTTCTTCTGAGACCATTAACAAAGAACAGTATGGATAACGCACGGGAATGTGCCTTCTTAAATACACAGAAAGTTAAATATATCTGTTCTGTAGAGTTAGAGACATCTGATCAAAGAGCACTTGTAAACCAAAGAGCTGATTGACTGGGAAGGGTCAATATGAACCAATATCATATAGGGACTGTGGTATTTAGAGGGGAATGTTCTACTGGATAGAAACAGGCTTGGCCATAGTGACTGATTTATGGCAAGTGCTTTCCATATTTAGTATTTTCCCTCCTTAATGGCAGTTTAATTCTGTTTCTCTGATTTTAATCACCTGGTTCTTCCGGCCTCATTCCCATTAATGTGCAAGTCAGTGTTGTTACGTGTTATGATCTCCAGCCTCTATCACCCATTCCCAAAGGAAAGCCCAATACTTCATGCTGTCCAGACAGGCTTTATCTGGCTTAGGCAATATATGAGGAAACCATGAGGAAGGAGGAGAGTTTAGAGTGAAAGACCTGCATCTCAAACCTCTTAAAAGTGGTCTGTGTTTTAAAGCAATTCAGATTCAACACTGAAGCGGGGAAGTTCTGACAGCACTTTGGCTTGCTCTTTTCAAAGCTACTATAAAAAATATTTAAGAGGGTGTGATAATGATTTGAGCATGGGAAAATCAGAACTATATCAAGAGTAAGTGCTGAAAATGTATTTACATATTACTTGAAATATATTCATGTCTAAGTAATCTCTGTTTGACTGCCAATTCTATTTATTCAAGTCATTAATAATTGGTGTCTGGGATAATTGGTAGCATTGTAAATACTAACATGAAATATTACTAATTTTAAACAGTACTAATTTTAGACTGATAAAGTGTTGAAAGACCCGTAAAAATTAATGTAGTAAAGCACTCTGTTAATACCTAATGATATGGTCAAGCAACAGTGACTGGGGCAAGTGACAGTTTATTGGAGTAAATGACCATCTATAAATAGCTTGATATTTTTATTCATTGTCATTAGCTCATCAAAATACATGCAGGATGATGTTGCCTTATAAGAAGAGTGAATAATAGGTCTGTGGGTAATTTACTTCATATACACAAGACATTGCTAATAATTAATGCCTTTCACAGTTGCCAGCATGCTGGAATTATCTCTTAACACTTAGTTCATCTTATAAATATGAATAGTTGCCATTGTGATGTGGTTATATAGATAAAATAGAGATTATTCCAAAGATGACAATATAATATAGTGTCACTCATAAGATCATCATGAAAACACCTTTTAACTCACAGAAGATTGTGATTCAAATGATCTGTTAAAATATTTTAATAACTTATTAAGAGCAATTCAAATACCCAGTCTTCAATAGAAGTAATTCGCAAGAGGGATGTGAAAAAAGTCTTCACTTGAGGAGTTTCTATGGAATTCCTCACATGAGGATAACAGACGTGTTACTCAAGAATGAAGAAGGTTTCTCTCATGAATTACAGCCATACTAAAATAACTTCAAATGTGAGCAACTTTTACCATTAGCGCTCTTGTTTCGAAGTTGCTACATGCTCTTAAGTTTACCTGCATGACATACCTCTTGCAGAAGTTTTGTGAACATTATAGTTCTTTATAAGCGCTGTATGTAGAACTTGCTGTGTTTTGGACTGTGTTCCATAATTGCACTGCTTTCAGAAGCCTCTATGAATGCAAATACGTTTAACTGCCTGTCAAGAAAAGAATACCTTCAAAGCAATAGGTATCATAACTAAAAAAAATCACCACTTCTGTGCTTTACTCTTTTTTGTCTTCGGCATCTCTGTATGGCAGAGATACCCATTTTGTCTGAAGTAGTCATTAAAATCATTTAAAACTCATATCTAACCAAGAAACTCATATTAACCGGAGTAAGTAATAAGAAAGGAAGAAAGGAAGAGAAAGAAAGAAAGAAAAAAGGGAAGAGAAAGAAAGGAAGAAAGAAAGAGACAGAGAGAAAGAAAGAGAGAAAGAAAGAGAGAGAGAAAGAGAGAGAAAGAGAGAGAGAACGAGAGAAAGAAAGAAAGAAAGAGAAAGAATAGGAAAACTAATTAATTTTTAAATTAAAAAAAAAAAGGAAACGGGACATTTAGTTAAGAGAATATGGGAGATTATTTCTTTTATTTCTTTTGGAACAATTCTGGGAGAAATGGGGCTTAGAATAAAGATGTTGACCAACAGAGAGCAAAGAAAGAATCTAAGCAAGGCACACATGCGAAGGTACAGGGTTGAGAGTCAGAGCGAATTAAGAAAGCAATAGAGAGAGATGCCTTATAGGCAAGTCAAGGATGTCCACAAAATAGACGGTAACTTTTTCCATTAGTATAGATATCTTTAACATCACGAATAAGCTTCAAAAGTTCTCATTATCACAGCTCATTCATCAACCTTAAAAACTGAAATATCCTGAACTTTCTTTGATAATCCAAGAAAGCAACTGAAGAAGGCTGCTAACCATCATCTGTCTCTAGGACCTCCGTTCTTATCACTTCAAAGCCTTATTCAATCCTAAAATAAAAAAGAAATGTAGCACCTTTGATTCTATCAAAATCCTTATTTATAATAAAGCAACATAGTGTAAAAAATTAGCAAACTATTTCAATAATGAATTTTAGCATGTATAATATATATTTAAGAATGTATAGACTATAGAATTGTTTATCAAGTATTTAAGAGCAACATTTGTATCAAATAGCAAATGATGCTGCAGTTAAGTAAAGATATGCTTACATATATAGCCTACTAGCAGATGAATACAATAGTCATAATTTTGCAGTGGTATTGCAATATATTAGGAACTGAATATTAAGAAAGTGGCAGAAGAGCAGTGTGCTTTCCAACTCATCTTTAATTAAAATATGGCCAGTTTTTGAAAAGATCTATTTTTCAAGTATCATATAAGGGGGCTTCAAGCTCCAAAAGACTGTGAATTTTGGTGGCCTTTTTCAGGGTTAAAGACACAAAGGAAAGGAGCTTCCAAAGTCTTTCGGGGTCTGTGAGAACAGGTTCGAGTACAGTGGACTACTGGTCCTCCTCCTAGTTCAATTATTTACACCAAGTAACGGTGACATCAGTAGCTTCAGGTGAGGAGTTCACTTTAAAGTATTTAAACTAAAGGAAATTTATTTAGATATCTGTGTTTTGAAGCTGTTCTGCACTTTGAAACATGAAATCAGCACCACTCAGAAAGCATGGGAATGTGGTAAAAGCCAAAATGGTTTATACAGTCTGAAAACAGAATTACGGTAAAAATTCTGCCTATAGACTATGTTCATGTCCATCGCATTAATCTAAGGAGCTCTTAAATGAGAGCCATCTCACCCCCTTTTTTTTTCAGAGAGGAGCAACATTCTGAGGAAGCAGATAAGTGTCAGTACCTAATATATTTCTTCATTAGCATTAATTGCCATCTGTAAACTACTACTTTCCAATGTCAAGCCATTACTGTTCTTCTTATCAGCATTTTGATATTTCATTCTCAAGTGATGGTATTTTTTTCATTAGAGACATAATAGGAAGAAAACAGTGTTAATGAAGCATGATGTATGTGAGAAGAGTTTGGTGGTGTTTTTACAGGGAAAACCCTGAAGCCAGTTTTATAAACTTGACTTAATATCATTGTAAAATCATTTAGCTTTTCCTTCTTTACTTTTCCCAGAAGGCTTTCATTAAAAACTTCATTTTTGTCCAAATAAGTTCTTACTTATCTTTAAGATAAAAGCCAGAACATATTTCTTGAAGATCTTTGTACTGCAGGAAGATGATTATTTGCACAACTTTAATTGCTGTCTAGCTGGGTTATAAGAAAGAAAGATACAACATAGGAGTAATTAATAGAAAGATAAATTGCAAATTTAACTGAAGTATTTTTGAGGTGATTAAGTCTTCCTATGATCAAGAACTTACATTATTTGTTCCAAAAGGATGAAAGTAGGGCTTTTTACCCCCAGGGGTATAAGAGTTTAGCTGCCAATGAATCTGATCATATCAAGGCATACATTCTAGTTTTGTTTAAAAGTAGAGCTTAGTTGACTCAGATCAGGCAAAATTTAGTCAATGACAGGTGGCTGCTAATTTTTTTTTCTAATTTCCTGTTCTAATCCATGGCAGATGCATTTCTGTTCTATATTAAATGCATATGCTATTAGACATTTGTGACAACACTGTGTGTTTAAATGGGTTTAACTTTGAAAAGTATTTTAAAAATAACAGGAAATACTAAGTGGTAATCAATATACATTTAAGGTATAGTTAGCTAATCATATCTCCATGAAAACTTATTTGTGAAAATATGAATTTGCTCATCAGAGCCACAGTTTAATATTTAAACTCAAATGAACAGTATCCTCTTCTGCCAAAAATACCATTGATAGATCCTATGTACTATGTATAGTAAGGTGCTTACCATAGCAGATTCACATGTTGGTCCCAAATGTGATAGTCTTTATAAAGAAATAGGTGATGATGTTCAGAGTCAGCAATGCTGACTTAGAGCAGACTATAAAAGTCATCTACAAATTAATCAGGTAGTTAGGTGCATTGCTAACTTGCTTAAATATGCCAATATCACCTTAAAGGAGAAATTTAACCTGTCCAAGGGGATTTGAGTCCTGTGCTGTCACTTCTGTTTTAGTTGTGTCTAGAAGAGAAAAGTAGTATGCATGTAAGTCAACATGGCTTAACTCTGAAAAGAAGCTAACATCTGGGAAATCATTTTTATGTGAAATATTATATGGAAAAAGAACTAGGTAGTGGATACCAAGCTCTTACCAGAGTGCAATTACTCATCTGAGTAGCTCTCCCATCCACTAACCCCTTTATTTCAATGGGAGTAAGGAATTCAAAATAGTTGAAGAAAAGGGAATTATAAAATACTTAATATCGTTCTCGACTTTTGCAGTCTTCAGTAAATTTACAATCCCAAACAACGCATTTTGGTTCATATTTTATAGTGAGCATTAACACAAATCTTGGGAGGAAAACTTGAAGCTAATAATGCTAAAAGTAAGGAATTAGTTCTTGTACCTTCTTCCTTTAATAAAGTAAAGAATGAATGATTGAAATTGGTTAACACAAGATGACTTCATAAAGGTTAACTTAAAATGAATGAAATTTATTGTGACTAAAATCTATTATAGAATTTGGATAATTAAGTACATCTAAGCTATTCATATAAAGTATAACTACTTTCTTCTTAAAGCTAACTCGACTCTGGATGTCAGTTAGCGGCCAAAAAAAAAAAAAAAAAAAAAAAAAAGGAGCCAGTTCTTTATCTTTCTGCAGCAGGTCTGTAGGAAAAGAACCCTCCCATCCTGATGAACTACTTGAGCATGTATCTGCAGCGTACCCTTGTGGCAATAAGGGCTAATAGCATACTGGGCTGCATTTTCCCACTCCTGGGAGTTTACATCTGTTACAGCTGGAATATGGCATTAAAATTCACCCCCTCCAATGCGACAGAGCTATCAGCCAACTGGGGAGACTCCCACGAGGAGTCATTAATATGGTCAGGCATTGGGAGCACATGAAATATAAGAGGCTGAAGAGGGTGCATTTTTTAAGCTACAGAAAAGAGGGCTTAAGGCAGGCTTCTCATTGCTGCCTGCTTCTCCCTAGTGGAGGGCTAGGGTGAAGCTGTATTCTTCTCAGAAACACACAGAAAAATGTACAGAAAAATGGCAAGAGGCGACAGTTGCAACATGGCAAAATGTAACTGGATGCAAGTGGGGGAAATACCACTTTTAAAATGGCTAAGCACTGGAACAGGTTGCTGGGGGAGGCTGCTGACTCCCCTTACTTGAAGGTCTTATAATTCCACCTGAAAAAGACCCTGAGCACCTTCAGCTAACTTCCAACCGAGCTGGTCCTGCTGTTGGTAGGCAGTTGTGTGAGGTGACCTCCAGAGGTGCCTTCTGACAGATTCTTCTGTGGTTCTGTCCTGCCTGGTCTTCGGCTGGAACTCTTCAAGGGCTCAGGTCACTTACTGATCCCAAGACAGATCTCCAAGCCCTTCTAGTCTTAGATGCTTCAGGGCAGCTAAAATAAGCTGAAGACTAGGCACCAAAGTATACATAATGGCACAAAACAGCTGTTCTTAGGCAATTGAGTCATGTCCCACCTGTTTAACTGGTTTCACATTGAGTCTTCTGCCCAGATGCAGTAGGCATTCATAAAATGTTCCTAAAATGCAGGGCTGGGATTGATCTTATGAAAATAAACCCATATCTTCTTTTTTAAAAAAAAAATAATAATTAGAGTAAGAAGAGGTAATACGATAATCCATTAAACAGAAGATAAAGTATTCTTTAATAGCATTAAAGAATGAAGGACTTACTAAAATTAAACTATCAAGTATTCTTTGTAAAGTAGGATAAAGTATTCACTGAGGAATGAGAGGCTCAGAAAGGGTGACACCATAGCCTGTTGGTCAAGCAACTGTGTGAAGAACATGATTGTCTATTCCTGCCATGGTTTCTACAAGCAATAATCAATTTTAAAATCAAGTACTTCATGTTTTTATTTTTTAATATTTATAGATACTATTTTATAAAGATAATGCTCAGATGTATAAAAACATTTAGGTAGCAAAATCATACAGAGAGTGGATGACAGGTTGACCATGAGCCAGCAGTGTGCCCTCGTGGCCAAGAAGGCCAATGGGATCCTGGCATACATTAAAAAGAGTGTGGCCAGCAGGTCAAGGGAGGTGATTCTCCCCCTCTACTATGCCCTGGTCAGGCCTCACCTGGAGTACTGTGTCCAGTTCTGGGCTCCCCAGTACAAAAAAGATAGGGAACTCCTGGAAAGAGTCCAGTGGAGGGCCACAAAGATAATACGGGGCCTGGAGCATCTTCCCTATGAGAAAAGACTGAGGGACCTGGGTCTGTTCAGCCTGGAGAAAAGAAGACTGAGAGGGGATCTTGTCAATGTTTACAAATATCTTAAGTGTGGGAGTTGGAGGTATTTGGTCAACCTCTTTTCAGTGGTTTGTGGGGACAGGACAAGGGGCAATGGCCACAAAATGGATCAAAGGAAGTTCCACACCAATATGCGAAAGAACTTCTTCACGGTGAGGGTGATGGAGCACTGGGACAGGCTGCCAGGGAGGTTGTGGAGTCTCCCTCTCTGGAGATGTTCAAGACCGGTCTGGATGCCTACCTGGGCAACCTGCTCTAGGGAACCTGCTTTGGCAGGGGGGTTGGACCCAATGATCTCTTGAGGACGCTTCCAACCCCTACAATTCTGTGATTCTGTGAAAAGCATTGCCACCTAAACACCTAATACAAGATTGGGTTGCTGGTGTAATTTATGATCAGTGTCTGCATTGATTGTTCAGTACTAGATTTTCAAAGATCTCTAGACTTGTGTTCAACTGTAGGGAACAACAAAGTCTAAGAAGTGCTGACAATAATGCATCTTTACTTTGGCCTGCAGACTATTGCATCCATTACTTAAAAGGAGAACCAAGAAAAAGAAAAAAAATAAGAAAGAAAAAAAAGAGGAAAGAGGAGCAGACAGTGCTCTATTGATATATCAGAGATGTTTTTAAAGGTGATGAGGGATGTATGATATGGAGATAAAGCATATATATGCAATGTGCTCTATATACTTTGTAATAATGCATTTGTTCTAATGAGTCCAGCAAGCACTTCTATACCATTCCATATGAAAATCTGATTAATTTTATGCTTCTAAAAGTAATGGCTTTACATTTATTGGTATTGTATTACTCGTAGAACTAGAACTGAATCTGTAGGAGTATTACATTTTTAATACACCTTTAATGAGAACTTATTCTAAGTAAGGTGCTTTAATATAATAAAAATAACTAAAAAATGAAATTGTATAGCAATACCCCAAAGCACTCAGGATTTTGGCTTATATTCAAAACTTCAGTGGTTCTAGGTGGTAGGAGAAGAGTGAAGCATACAGACCGGGTGACAGTCATAAGGTATAAAAATTATGCATGATAGAAGAGACTAAGAAAAGAAAAGATCTGAAATTAAATAACTTCAGTGTTCAAAAGTCTTTTCTTCTGAAAGATCTAACAACATACTAGAAGAGCTTAATACTTGGCGGAAGTAACAGGATTTGAAGATTTTGCCTATATGTTACCAATGTGACTGATGTTAAGTCTTTGTGTATACATATTAGATAGCAGACCCTATTTTTGACAAAAAGGTTCTTCTTTTGAATAAAAGATTCTTCACCAGTTTGTCCTACATTTATATTAGACTGGAACTCAAAGATTTGGTAGCAGTAGAAGGGAAGTAACTACTGAACTGGAATCACTAAACAAAAGACTTTGCTTCTGTGGAAAGCCACCTAGGGCAATCAAGACTGAGGAGGGGAAACAAAAAGGGATACTGCTTAGCAGTGTGCCTATTTGCAGGGATTTATGGCAAAACACTACAGGAAACATTGGAAGATCACACGCCTTAGAAGAAATACATTTATTAAAGGGCAACAGGTCAATTGTTTTTAAAACCATTTTTCATCATTTAAACTGTCATCCTTAGTGTCAAGAGGTATGTGATGTAATTGATGTGATGTGATGTGATGTGATTGATGTGATGTGATGTGATGTGATGATCACATCTGAGGTCTGCATCAGAACTGCACATTGTTAGAGGAAGTATAAAGAAACAATGGACAAATATTAGTCATCCTAATTAACAAGAATAACCTATTGACCTGGAAATTCTTGTGGCACCTCTGGCAGAAATCGGAAAACAGTTCAAATGCTCTTTATAACCTATGTTCTGTCATGTTACATTTTTAATTGTAGGATTTTATCAGGAAACACGATTATATAGTATTAATTGACTTACATGTAGTTAGGATACTATGGTGCTAAACAAAATACATTTAGGAAGTAGGATATTAAAGTTTCAGATATCGAATTAGGCTGCTGTTTATGAGCTGAAAATGAATCATGATACAATTAGTGTTATTGCAGTATAGCTGCTGCATGTGTATTGCAAAATACAACTGGGAGAAATTAATGGCTACTTTTGGTTACATAAATGTATTTCCATTTCTTTAAAAGCCTATTTTTGTTTTTTGAAATTTGTTCTACACATGAGCTGTCTCATCTCTAACATAAATGAAACATATGCTTGAATTTAGTTTACCCTGGTATTGTGGTTTAACCCGGCCAGCAGCTAAACACCACACAGCCGTTCGCTCACCCTCCCCCCTCCCTCTCTGGGATGGGGGAGAGAAACGGGAAAGTGAAGCCTGTGAGTTGAGATAAAGACAGTTTATTAAGACAGGAAGATAATAATAACAATAATAAGAATAATAATAGTATTACTAATAATAATGTGTATGAAACAAGTGATGCACAATGCAATTGCTCACCACCCGCTGACCGATGCCCAGCCTATCCCCGAGCAGCCGGACCCCCACCCTGGCTAGCCACCCCTATATATTGTTCAGCATGACGTCAGATGGTATGGAATACCCCTTTGGCCAGTTTGGGTCAGCTGTCCTGGGTCTGTTCTCTCCCAGCTCCTGCTGCACCCCTAGCCTGCTCGCTAGCAGGACAGAGCGAGAAGCTGAAAAGTCCTTGGCTTGGTGTAAGCACTGCTCTGCAACAATTAAAACATCAGCATGTTATCAGCACTCTTCTCATCCTAATCCAAAACATAGCACCCTACCAGCTACTAGGAGGAAAATTAGCTCTGTCCTATCTGAAACCAGGACACCTGGCATTCCATCTAAAGACTTAAAATAAGTCATTTTTTTTCCATACCATTCTTTGATAATGGGGATTATCCATGGGACAGTCCTCATCCAACTTTACAGGGGCATTTGTGTTGACAAAACCATGAACCTAAAGGTTTTTGTTAAAGATTTAGTCAAGTGTGCAACAGCCACCAGTTAAAACCCCTTTGAAAAGTATATAATGTGCAGTGAGTACTTTCAGTGTTTGTCGTGTTTTTTCTTATTTAAGTTGAGCTTTAAAATGTAATAGGAATAGTTCACTATGCACCCATCTTAGATCCTACCTAACTGCCCCTCCACATGCTTAAATTCATTGTTTAGATTCTTGTAACTTGATCAGAAGAAAAAAAGATAAGAGCAATAGGCACCAATACAACGCTTAAGCAATAAAAGTCCCTGGACACTTTAGTGAGTCATTCACTGCATGATTAACATGTGAAAGTATTTTACAGGTAGAGATAGGCTATACCTACATTATCAACTAAAACAGGCCAGGACTCACAGTCTGCCCCCAGGGCAGATGGCAAGTCACAACTCTCATTATACAGCTAAACCCACTTTCCTCCAGAGCTGGAGAGCTTCATCCATCCTGCCTGTGAGGAACAGCACCCGACCATGCATTGTCAGCAAGTCACCATGTAGTACAGGTTTAGACTGTGCCAAGGATCATGCTACTAGAGTAACAGAAATTGGCAGTGTGTGTCTCCTCTGCCTTGGCTTTCTCTAATTTATTGGCATAGATGTATTCATTAGCTTGTTAGAACTTACAGCTCATCCAGGATGAGCACTTTTCTACAAATGTTATTCCTCTTGTTCTTCTTCTAAGTAGATTTTTCTCTGTTTTTCCCACATCTCATTATTTTATAGTACTCCTTCAGCTTCTACTGTTAAAGATATACTGCTTTGCCCAGAATAATTAGATATTGATGGAGTAGAAGAAAAGAGGAGAGCCCGGGAATATGATTATGTGATATAATGTTAAAAAATAAAAATGAGCTGGGAATGGAAAGACAGAATACCTGCCTTTTTCCAATTATTGTTGGAATTGTGGTCACTGTATACGTGGACCAGATTAATTAAACTAGTAAATACTGCAGCCCCAGTTGTATCAGTATGTTATTCATTATGGACACCGTGCCTGAAATTTGCATTAAATAGATAGGACAGCTGACAAAGTCAGTCTGCTAAGCATATGTTTATGTCAACTATACCTTTTGCTTTGGTTAGGTGAGAGAAATCAGAATTCAGTCCAACGTATGTAAATGCTATATAATGTATATATATTCATCCTAAATTCATATAGTTAAAACAGCTCCTCCATCTTATAACTTCTTTCTTTTGCCATGTCACATCTCTCTGCGAATTAATCTACATTCCATAACGATCCAATTAACAAAAAATATGTCAATTTTCTAGCAACATGCAGGTGTACAAATTAAATTAATCAATTCATTCTGTTTGAGGTAGTTCTTTCCTATTCTTGTTAGGAGGGACATGAAAAATCTTCCTTTGACAAGATTGCTTGTGAAATGGACTCAACGAATTAGCAAATCAATAAGATAAATGTACTCATAGACTAGATCAAGTTAGGTCTGGTGCAAATCATGCCACACTTCTTCAGTTCTTTCAAATCTACTTTTTTCTTTCCCCAGTGATTTATAAGCAGTGAAACCTTCTGTATCTACCAAGGTGCTGAGAAGAAAAGAGCAGAAGTACCACTATTTCAGCCCAGCAATTTATTTTCAAGGCTAATTGCTCTTGTACAAAGGAAATCAGTAGATGACATTCCCTCTAAACGTACAGTGTCTTCATCATACTAAAGTATTTTACAGTGATCATGTGTAAATAATTAACACTGAAATATAACTTAATACTATACATGTCTGAGTTGTTGTTTTTTTAGAGATATTCCTGCATATTGTTTGCAGGCTTACACAATAGTTCTAAAGTAATTTCAGCAGTTTCTAATGAGTATTTTAAAGATTACCCATACTATAAAGCTTTACAGATTAGAACTGAATCTGTGGAAGGCCTTGGGCACCTATTTTACTCTAAATTACATATGTCTAAAATGTAAATCTTCGGGATCCTCACTCAGCTATTAACTGTTTTAAACAATAAATATTCTATGGCAATATAAAAATATTTGCTTCTGGCATGCCAGACCTCCAAAATATTGAAAATACTGAAAAGAAAAATACTTAACCTTGTCAGAGCCTTACAGAATCAGCATTCACATTTCTATCTGATCTGCTGAGTCTAATCTAGTAGATGTTGTAATTGCATGCTTCTTAGAATGAGCTCGGACAATGAGCAGGATCAGAAGACATGGTGTTAAGTGCAACTTTTCTCTGTCAGTTCTGCAGCCAGCATATTGACCACAGAAACTGGACTCTTGGGTTTCATTCCTATGGAGGAAGTAAAGGCTCAGAAAAATACCTTTCTTTCTATACTGTATACAACATCTATAAAAAAAGTGACTGAGAATTGCTCCTAAATCCATCCCACCAAAAAGATGTGCGTCAATGTGCCTGAATCGCCCAACCTGAATCATGTCAGACAGGAGAGGCTTTGATTTGTGTATCCCATAGTCATGCTAAGCACTGTAATTGTGGTGTTGGATGAAAGAAAGGAAGAAAAGAGGAACCAGACATTGCAGCACCAATTAAAGATGATAATTGCTGGTTTACTTAGGCCTTTGATTTTGTTGTATAAACAAAGGCTCTACCTACACTACATAAATGATCAGTAACTACATTGCTCCTTCTGGACAGGATCACGAGTAATAAAACAAACAATATTTTCCAGGAAAGCATTGATAGGGAACCATCCTTGTTTCATTTACCTGGAACTCCTTTTTTTTCTGAAAAAAAAAAAGACTCTGAGTAACACCTTTTCTCTGAACAAAGATATTTTCTGTATTTTTGCAATACACTTCTCAGAAATCAAGCCACGTGCTTTGGAGGAGCTGTAGAGAAGAGCCAGAGATAAGTAAGATTGTGCCTGAGTACTCTGCTCCAGTAGGGTACAATGTATGAATTCGGCCCTCTATCCTGACCATTTTCAAGTTGAGTCAGTATTGTTTTTTATTGGTTTAGGTTCTTATGGCCTGTATAATCCTTCCTATGCATTGTAAGTGATTAAAAGCAATTGCTTGCATCTACTGAATGAAACAGTAGCAATTTATATAGGACCTTATGGTATGTATCTCTTGCATCAGCTGCCATGGAAATTATAGGAAATGTCTGAATTTTATTTCATTGCTATATCAATCATCGGTTACCTAATGCCATTTTAACCTAAGATCTATCAAAAGCTCCTAGTTCCTTTGAGAATTACTACCCAGAAGGTATTTAATGTCTATGTTCCTGCAGGGAAATGAAACATCTCAGTGCTTGTTGGTCCTGTGGATGTTCTGTGAATTCCCTTAATTAAAAAAAGGAATCTTAAGCACTTTGACCATTATCTATAATTTTAATTCTGAACATAAAATGAGATGACTCTATCAAACAGATACTCAAACTTATGCCATGTGAATTCTTAATTGATCTAATTGTTTAAAATGAGGAATATTAAGGGCTTGGCATACATTTACTCAAAAAGAAAACTGTAGAACAGAATTTTTTACTGAATTTCAGATCTGGTGATACGCAAAGACTCTCTTGCACACAATATTAATTTCTGGAGTTCCAGATCCAACTGAAAATACTCTCTCAGCTTTTTAAAAATCATCTAAGAACATGATCAGTGATATTTGTTAGATATGTGGAGCTAAATTGGCATTTGTTATGAAGAACTGAGGATCCAGACCGTACAGGGGATTTTAAAGCATTTGAGCCTCTCTAATCAAAAGAGATGATGCTGCAAAGACTCTGATAATTAATTTTTATGTTTTCAAAAAAATAAATAAATAAATAAATAAAAAGGAAGACATTATACACTCACATAGATCAAATAATCTTAGCAACTTCAGCACCAAGAATGTGAATGTTTGTCTTGATCAATTTGTGAGGGATTTCCTAAATTCCCTCTTGGAAACCCAACTTGAAAGCATGACTCCAAGCACAGTTTTGAACAACAGATTAGAACATGTAAATACACTTCGCCAATTTCAGTACTTCTAGGGCCACTATCCTTGGAATATCTGAATGCTTAATGATCTTTAATGTACTTAAGTGAGTCACTAAATTAAGACCATAGTTTGAATGGTTAGCAATTTATATAGAAAGCTGAAGAAAGCTCATGTAATTATTCCATTATTCTGCTTGTGCCTTGCAGGTCCTAAAATGGTAGAATTCCATGGACAGCAATTTCAGATCAACTCAAAGGATGGCAAGCCACTTTTTACAGTGGATGAAAATGAGGTTGTAATTGGCACAGATAAACTTCGAGTCACAGGTTTGTAACAGTTTAAGAAATGTCCAACTAATAGTCGCAAGAAAAACACAGTAAAATGGCATTTTAAATAAACCATTCTGAAAAATACTGGGTTTACCTCATTAGAAAATAGATATCTGAAGCTATCATGACCTTTTTCAGTAAATAATCATAAGTGTTAACAAAAAAGTAATAATATGTATGTATATATACATATGCATTTGGTATGTATGTATTTTATTTAAAACAAATACAAGTAATGATTGGAACTGTACTTTTGTGGGTTTTCTTTTTTTGAATTACTTAAAATTTCCGGTGCATACCGTTAATTGAAGGTGGAAAAGTCTTACATGTTTCTATTTGAAAAACCAGTTGTATTAAGGTTTATTTGTGAAAACTTAATTTTATTTGTGAAAATTATTGTTTATTTGTGAAAATTTTTTAGACTCTGATATTTTATGACTTTTTCTTTCAAAGTGAAAGCCAATGTATTTCTGCTCTATGTGTAGCACATATGCCATGGGATGGTATTTATAGTGTATTTAAAATGTCATCAGTCAGAAGACAAGTTTGCTTTAGGCTATTTCTGCAAATCACCAAAGTACTCATTTACAAAGTAAGATGTCAAAGTTATCACATGAAAAGCTGTTTCCTTTTATATGACCTGATAAAGTCAACCTTCATTTTCCAGGTGTAAGGTTGCATTAAAACAGATATGTCAGGGTGTGATTTCTCTTTAACTGGAAGACTCCATCAAAGGAAATACTGAAATTATCCTGTAGCTTGTTTCCAATTGCATTTTTGGTATTTTTAAGCTGACTGCAACTATCATGTTAACTTTTGCTAATTATTGGTCCTCTGAAATATTGAGGTCTTAATTTTAATGGATCAATTCATATTATTTCACTGTGCAAAACTACAAATGTGTGTACAATTAATGTTTCAAAGCCAAAGTTAAGTTATAATGAATGTGTTAATAAATTTGGTTTACACCTAAGGGTCTTATCTTAAGTTTTTTACTTTTTAACCTAATTGAAATTACAACTTTGTTTAACCAGGAAACCATATCAAATGATTATTGTTTGCCCAAGGGATGCTAAACTTTAATAGAAAAGCATGTTTAACAAAGATATGAAAAACTGCATACTTGTTAACTGATTTGGAAAAGGTCTATCTCTGCTCAAAGTAAGTAAAAATCATTCATACACAAGGTGAAATTGCTATGCTAAAACATGTATTCTGACTTGTCCAATATTAATCTTTGGACTGCAAGGATAATTGTTTACTTTAGCAGATATTGTAGAAAGACACATTGCCTGTTTCTTTTTATACTGTAGTACAATTGAAAAATAAATCCATTAAAGTCAGTAAGGTTATTTCAGTGTAAAATTAACAGAATTAACAGAAAGGAGATTCATGCCTACTATGCTTTAAACTCATTTATTAAAATTGTGATTTAAATGATACTATTACCATAAAGGATAAATTAGTGATACTTTGAGAGATATCAATACTTTGAGCAGAGAATACTTTGAGCAGAGAACCAATGTCTGTGATGTATAGTATTTCAGGAAAAATGCAAATCTAATCCAACCCAACATGTCAGGAATTGTCATTTTCCAACAATTTGGAAAATGTTAGCATTTCGTAATTTGGAAAAAGTAGGAAATGGATAGCAACCAGCTAAACTACATAGACATATGCAAGACTATAGGGGCAGATAAGATCCACTCAGGGGTACTGAGGGAGCCAGCAGAAGTGCTCGCCAAGCCACTTTCCATCATTTAGCATCAGTCCTGGCTATCAGCGGAGGTCCCAGTCAACTGGCAGCTAGCAAATGTGACACAAGAAGGGCTAGAAGGAGGACTCAGGGAACTACAGGCCTGTCAGTCTGACCTCAGTGCCAGGGAAGCTCATGGAGCAGATTATCTTGAGTGCCATCAGGCAGCACTTAAAGGACAACCAGGCGATCAGGCCCAGTCAGCATGGGTTTGTGAAAGGCAAGTCCTGCTTGACGAACCTGAGCTCCTTCTACAACAAGGTGACGCTCAGTGGACAAGGGAAAGGCTGTGGATATGGTCTACCTAGACTTCAGTAAGGTTTTTGACACCATTCCCCACAGCGTTCTCCTGAAGAAGCTGTCTGCTCAAGGCTTGGATGGCTGTACACTTTGTTGGGTTAAAAACTGCCTGGGTGGCTGGGCCCAAAGAGTTGTGGTGAATGGAGTTAAATCCAGGTGGAGACCGATCACTGGTGGTGTCCTCCAGGGCTCAGTATTGGGGCCAGTTCTCTTAAATTTCTTTATCAATGATCTGGATGAGGGGCATGAGTGCACCCTCTGTTAGTTGGCAGATGACACCAAGTTAAATGCAAGCATTGATCTGCTCGATGGTAGGAGGGCTCTGCAGAGGGATCTGGGTAGGCTGGACTGATGGGCTGAGACCAACTGTACGAGGTTCAACAAGGCCAAGTGCCAGATCCTGCACTTGGGGCACAACAACCCCATGCAGCGCTACAGGCTGTGGGAAGAGTGGTCCAAAATGGTCTCAACTACTGCAAAAAAACATTTTAACAAGTGCTAATGGTAATTTATATATCACGACTATAGTAAAGGGTAATATTTTGATTATGAGAATAATGGAACATAAGAAATTAATAGAATGAAGTTGCTTACCCTCCACTCTTTTTGCAGAAAAGTTGGCAATGCAAAGGTGATAAGTATTATATCACACTTTATCCAGTCTACTACTTGTTCTGCTTGCCTGTCCTTCATAATCTTTTAGAGTGTTTGCTAATTATTGTCAGTGATTTTCTAGTTCTATGTGGAAAGGTTTTCAGTTTGAATAGCTAACACTGAAGCACAATGTGAAGATGTGTGTTTAATTGAAATGTTTCTGCTCACAAGCTATGTTAAGTATGTGACAATTTTTGTATATGAATAAACATTCTGCTGTTAGACTTTAAGAGGCAGATAGACCTTGCTTGATAGTGTGTGTGGGACAGGTGTTAAAGAAACCTTCTGGCTTAAGTCCTCTCATTAAAATTCTCTCCTTAGAAAATGAGTATCTTGTTCTTGTGCATTTTAGGATTAAATGATATTTATAAACAACATTCTACAAAATAGCAAATGCAGTAATATTTATATCATAATTTAAGTCTCCTTCTTTACAGTTTAAAAGATAAAGTAGTTAAGGTAGACAAGAGATCAGTTTAGGGCCATTTTCCAAAAACTTTTACCATGAAGTGATTTTTTGTGTGTGTGTGTCGTACTGACTAAACTTAATGTTGTTTCATGAAGTTTTCCTCACAGGAAGGTAACGTTTTAAACTTTCTTAGAAATGACAGCTCTAGAATATATAAATAAACCTTCTTATTCCCTCTTACGCACACATGCCCCTTTAATACCTTTTTCTCTGGAATATTAAAACTGGTATTTCCCATTGGCTTTTTTCCATTAGCTCCTCTTCCCATGCAAGTAGTACTATCTCTATTATTGCTCACCTGTCTTTCAGAGCAGGGTGTCCTGGAAGCACACACCCAAGAGGGCTTATCCTGCAGCCATCTATATCTTTTCCTTATTTTTTTTTTCAAAATCTATTAGTCAGGGCACTTAGGAAATGGGAGACATGTTCTGAATTTCCCTCTGTGGCCTGGGAAACTTCAGGCCTGCAATCCCACCTCCCAGGACAATGCTCTGTAATGACATGAAAAGTTATGTGCACAGCATAAGGAGACAGCTGAAAAAAAACACTCTTTATGTCCACTAGCAACATGAAGCTCTGCCTGTGGCCCCCTGCTCTCATTTCTTCCTTTTTCATGGTTCTCCTTCAAAAGGAGAAACAGAAGGTGAGCTCCTCAAAGTTGCTCACTGCTAAGTGTGGGCTTCGGTCTCCTCCAGTAAGGAGGGAATGCTCTGATGATAATGCTGTTATATAAAGACTATCGGAAAGATTTTTTTTTTTTAATTAAAATGCTGTGATTGCTGGTTTTTAGAACTATCTCTATTGTTCTTGGTTTGCACAGGCTGAGAATTAGTGATACAGTTGGGCTTCTCTGGGGAGCTTGCGTGTCTCTCTGCCTTGTTTCTGAGCCACAATGATGCTTAGACCCGCCATCCCAGAGCAAGAGACAGAAGCACATCCCTTAAAAAAGGATCTGCTTTTTCTCAAGCAAGGCTTCAGCAAACATAATAGTGGGAGGTGTCCCTGCCCATGGCAGGGGAGTTGGAATTAGTTGATCTTTAAGGTCCCTTCCAACCCATACCATTCTGTGATTCTATGGTTCTGTGATTGCACTCAGACCTCACAAATCTCCATATCGATGATTGCTTCCCTCCTCCAGTCAGTTTTGCCAGGCTCCTCTTTCTGACATCTCTCTGTGCATATCTGGTCATCTTAATCACAGCAAGTCCAAACCTTGATAGGAATGTAAGAGTGGGCTAGAAGAGGCATCTGGTTTATCAGCTCCCATCCCTTTCATGACTGATAAGTAGGTCATACAATGTCTTTTATAATCTTATCAAGCTATATCTCAAATGCAAGGAAACACTATGCAACTATTCATTTTTATATCACCAAATGTGAACTTATGTGTAAATGGCACTGTAGAAGAAATACAAAAGGCTGTTTATAATCAGGTCCCAGAGTGAAATGAGAAAAGCCTGTGAGAAAGAAGAGTTCCCATCCCCCCCCCCCGCCTTCTATAAGCATTTCCTTACTAGCCTTGCAGTGATCTGCACATTCTACAGTGAGATATCATGAGGGCACCTTTGGCATGTGACATCCCTTGTGTGCTGTAAGATGCCCCCAGCAGCCTGCTAGCCCACTTCTGAGCAGGCTGCAGATCTAGTTTTGAGGGTGGCTTTGAAACTAAGCTCAAGGGTCAGTAGGGCATTCTGAATTTTGATTACAAAAGAAGTAGATTTCTGAGTAATCAAGTTTAGGAATGTTGTCAAAGTAAAGCATTCAGGGTCAGAAAATATTACTAGACAAGTTAGTTTAACTTAAATAATTGAGTAGGGAGCTCATGTATAGAGGTCAGCTTAAAAATTGCTGACCTGATAAAGTCACATTTGCAAAACAGAGATATCCCTTTATTAGTGACTTGTTCTTTTCACTCCTATCTCCTCTTTCCCAGTGTCTGTGTCAACTGAAATCATCTTTTTTTTTTTGTTCCAAGTCCATGATAAAATGTTATACCACATTTGGTCCCACTAGTAATACATCCCTTCATTCATGGCTCCCTGTTTGCAATTATGTTTAAGACCTTTCAGCCAATTTTAATCCATGTAATGCATTCCAGTCTGATTTGTGTTGCTCTAATCTCTTAATCAAAATGTGATGTGGCATCAAAGTAAATACCTGTGGAAGTTTATTATGCCCATACTATTATCTTTATCAACCAAGCTTGTCGTCTCATTTACAATTCAAAGATATAAATGTATTTAATAATGTCATACCCGGTGCTTTACTGCATACAAAAATGTTGCAAGAACTACAGAAGACGATGTCTAATTAATCTGCGAGAGAACCTTAGTATTTTGTGCTCACCTTTCATACTGATACCTCAGATTCTTAACTTTCAGCTAAGTGTGTATGGGAAAGAGAGCAATCAGATTTCTCATGTTTTCTCCTGAAGCCACTGATGCAAACATCCATACTTAAAACCTTTAATTCCACTTTTAATCAGTTTTGAAAGTACAAATAGGTGATGATGAGCTATGGCTATTTTATGGATTTCTAAAGATGACAGAGGAATTAAATGAAAATCAGGCGGAGCACATAGTAGAGCTTTTCAGAGTCAGTCCATGCTGGTGATGTCTAATGTGAAGATAAAACTCACGAATTGAGTTACAGACACAAGTCTTTTCCTTTTGAAGTCATTCTTTATTGTTTTGTAGGCTCTATTTACTTTTTATTACCTGATTATTGCTCTGATAGCTAACTATTCTATCTCGTGATTCTGTGAATATCAGTTGATGGTACTTTTGCAAAATAGTAACGGAAGTGATGGTATTCTTCCCTAATCTTTATAATAATTCAAACTATATGGCTTAACACAAGTGGACTAAATTAAAATTCTTTTTTTTTGTTTGTTTTTTTCACATGCACACAATGGGAAAATCTATAAAAATGCAATTGTAAGACTAGACATTTAATGGCACTAATCATGCACCAGAGGAACTTTAGATTGGGTATTAGGAAGAATTTCTTCATGGTGCATTGGTCAAGCATTGGAATGGGCTGCCCAGAGAAGCAGTGGAGTCCCCATCCCTGGACGTATTTAAGAGACATGTGCATGTGGCACTAAGGGACATGGTTTAGTGATGGAACTTGGTAGCTCAGGTTGACATTTGGACTTGATGATCTTGAAGGTCTTTTCCCACCTAAATGATTCTATGATTCTCTGATTATACCACATCCATTTACTAATCATACATTTCTTCTTGTCTTTTCTTCCTTCCTCCTGATTCCACAATCACTTTTTCATCCTGGTCTCATCAGATCTTCCAGAAAGAAAACAACAACAACAACAACAACAAAAAGATTTATCTTCTAATTGATTACTTATCAGTGTTTGATTACTTACATGTACATATATATACTTTTTTCTCAATTACTGATTATTTATATGCACATACATGTGCATATGAATCTTACCAGTACCAAGTGCTATCAAACTGCTCCCAGAAGTGGGAGTCAAACCAATATCAAGTTTCCGATTAAGAAAACCAACCTCAGGAAAGGATCAAATAGGAAAAAAAAGCTCTCAGAAGAGACGAATCCCACAAAGTAGGCCTGGGAGTGGGACCAAATAAAAAATGAACAAAGTCTGCCTTTAAATATGATCTGTGACATAGAGTTCAGAGTTAAACAGGCACCCCCAGAGAAGATTCTTACAGGAAATCCTGTAAGAAAAGGAAAACTTCATTCAGCATGGGAAATTCTGAGAGAGGGGCTATATTTTGTATAGAAAACAAGTCATCAAAGAGACATAAGAGGACATAGGAAACTACCTTCATTAGCTGTCTGACCATGATATTTTTTTTGATCTGAATTGTTGTCTTGAACCTCAGCATTTTACACCTAGGTTGAAAATTGACTGTTGTGTTGTTATGGGCAATTTGAATTCCTAAATAAGTTAAATGTGCAGGAGTTAGAATCCATGTAAGTCCTTAATTGAATTTATCCTCTAAGATCTTGGTTTCTGAGCTATTACCTTTTCATTTCTGTTCTCATTCTAGAGGCACTCAATCTTGCTTCTATTTCAGCCCATAAATTCTCACAGTAATATTGTTGTCCATTGCATTCTGTGCTCTGTACTACAAGTTCTGGTCTTGAAAATTACTGCCTTTATTATCATATCATTTCTTGCACAAAATAACTTAAAACCGCAAAGAGTACAGCCACAGACTCTTGATTTTCAGGAGGGTACTGATATCTAGGTGATAAGGCTAGGCAGTGGCCCCTTTATGGGAAGGATCAGGAACAGTTCAAGACTCTGTATCCACTTCAGCTGGGTTCTGCATATCTTGGCTTTAAGTTGCATTTACCTTCAGCATTTGATATGACTGACTTGCTTTGCCCAACCTACACACATACCACCCACATGTAGGTAAGCACCATTTCTCCTCTGTTGGGCTGAAATTACTCTTATTTCAAGAGCTAAACCATCTGATACCATTTTACATGCATAAATACTATTTTTTCTTTACCACGTCTGCCTGACAGTCAAGGGAAATCTTTGATGAAGCTACATGGCAGCGTTTATGCTTTATATAGAATAGTCTAAAATGCAGGTGATGTTTTAATTCTACAATATTTGCAAAGGTTT
Source organism: Cygnus atratus (assembly GCF_013377495.2). Taxonomy (NCBI): domain Eukaryota; kingdom Metazoa; phylum Chordata; class Aves; order Anseriformes; family Anatidae; genus Cygnus; species Cygnus atratus. Next base: position 188,880,138 of record NC_066362.1, on the reverse strand, counting down.
TGTGAAGTTTTAATTATTTCTATTAATTCTAAAGGAAGTTGTGTTATAAAAATCCTGTTTACTTACGTTTTTGTCCCAAGTGATTTAAACTTTGTCTTCCGACTTCTCAAATTCTTAAAAGAATTTAACCTGTACTTTTGCATTAACAGTGTATTCTTTTGTTCCAATTAATACAATAATAGTAAAACTGTATCTGGATAATAATTGTCTCATTAGTTGTTAATATATATTTTTGTATCTTAATTTCTGTTTTCAAAGCGGCTGTATAAATCACTGTCACTATTTCTTTAATATTTGAACTTTTACAATATAGTAACTTTCCTTCTTTCCAGGTCCTGAAGGAGCACTTTTTGAACACTCTGTAGAAACACCGCTTGTGAAGGCAGAGGCTTTTAAACAGCTTAGGTAAGAACATACACATAAAAGCATAAATCTAATAAGTAAATGTTGTTTGCTATACATACATTTTTTTTCAGAACAAGGGATTTTAAACAACATTTACAGAACTAGTACTAACTTTTCCTATTATGTGATAATTTATTGTTTTACTGGAAAATTCTACATTGGTGTGCAACTCTAGAAGTATATTATGAGATGATTTATTACAGATGGTGAGTATTTAAAGCCACATAATCTACTGTGTGAAGTTCTTCTGTACACTTTAATTTTACAATTTCAGAACACGTAAGTATAACTTTTTCTGCTATGTTGAAATAAAAGTTACTTATTTGAAGTAGGTCATAATCTTATGACAAGTCAAAATTTTTATAAAATATTATCAGTCCAAGGAAACAGACTAGGAAGAAACATTTGGAAAGATCCAAAACTGTGTAATTAAAAAGCAGTTTGGGATGAGAAAATAATTATAAAGTATCTCCTAAGTTTCAAAGCTCCTTAATCCTGGGATAGATTTCTGTGTGAATTACTCCATGTAATTCGTAGTATCCCAAATTAGTTTATAATGTGTTGATTATGATGAGCTCAACTCAATCTACGTTCAGTTCATGAAAATCTTTTTTTCCATTTTGTATGTCAGTTCAAAGAAAAATTAAATGAAGAGGACCTCTTTACAGTTTTACTTCTGTCCTTTCATACCTTGACAGTCTGCTACTTTCTGTAATAATTTCTTAGTGTTTCTTCTCCAATAGGGGTAACTATTAGAGAGCAGCATAAGATGATTAAAGCTTTCAAGAGCACTGTCTGTACTTTGGTGACTGAATTTGCAAATTGAGAATGGCAAATGAGAGGGAAACTTTACTAAGATTCTTCTTTTAATTTTCTCCATGATTTTCAACATTTACTTACAGCGAATACTGTGTGCTTGCATTTGAAGACAGAATGGGCTTGGGACATCAGTTTTTCCACATGTTTATCTCTACTTTCAAAAAAGCATTTCTTCTATCGTAGTAGAATTTGAATGTGACAGACTTCAGCCAATATATAGGATTGTGCATTGTAATGAACATTGTCTGGTTTTGGAGGGAGTGGACTCATTATGTTGTAAATTTTTAATTTCCTGTGATTGTCTCAGTTTTGATAAAGTAGTATTTATGAACACTTAAGACACTGAATTTTCTAATTACAAAGTCAAGAAGCTCTTTATAAATTTTAATTGGATATTTTCTGTGGTTGTTACTTTGCTTTAAATACATCATCAATTAGTATTTAATAGGTTTGAAGCTAATAGTTTCTCCTACAGTCATTGTACTATGTTGCATTTTAAGTGTAAGCTCTTATCTACACTTCATTTAACAACAATTGCATTGTTTTGAGCTACATTCAACTGTGTCTATTATAAATTTTTCATCTATTTTTGACACAGAATATCATTTGAAGAACCAGATAAGATTAATTGAAGGTATTTATAAGGTTCTCCTTCACAGATGTTTACCTGGTGGCTTATCTGTTTAGTGATATTACCATGTCAACTATAAGCACATTTTGATCTAGAATGTTGCTCCACGTTAGCAGGGCTCAACAGTAATAGTTAAAATCTCACTCAGTTCTGTGTTCAATTGACTTAAAATAGTGGGAAACACAGATTCAGAATTTACAGAAGTTATCCTAATAATTATTAGGAAGTATCTACGTGGTAGCATGAGCACTGACGCTTGTGACAGACATTATCATCTGCCTTAAAGCCAGAGCTGCTAACCACCTGTGCTAGAAACCAAGTTAGTTTAACCCTAAGAAAAATGGTGAATATCAGGGCATGAAGCTATGTGATGTCCCGGCAGGCTCAGAAGACCTGAAGCTAAATCACAGCCATTCAAAATGCCTCACTCCTTTAATTTTTTTGCTGTCATTGCCACCCATAATCAATGTCAAGTCTGAAAGCAGAGATGGCAGTGATTCCATGGAGGGCTTCTTAGGAGGATCAAGAAGCAAATGTGTTTGTCTGCAGTGCAGATGCTAAGTTAAGATACAGACAGAGAAAAGCGATTTAGAAAGCTCATGCTGGAGAAAGGTTATTTTCAAGGGTAACCTTAAATGGCAGTGTAAACAAAATTCATGCAATCCATTGCGAAGAAGCTGAAACAAGTTTACCAATGCATGGTAATTTTGTAATGCTTTATAAATATTCTGTTTCATTCCACACTGTTAAATACAGGAGGATACCTATTGAAAAACACTTCAATATGATTTTTTTAAATGCAATTTTAAGTAATACTTTTCTATTTTAATTTTGAATAATACTTCTTTTCCAGTTTAAAGTAGTGACTATCAAGTTACAGGTAATAGAACCTATTTGCTCACCCCAAGCCTTATCTCCACACTTTCACCACCTATTAATCTTCTGCTATTTTTCTTCTATTTTTCTTTCAGTGGTTATATTGTACTATGTGAATATAATATGCTGGATGAATGTGATATAAAGTGCCACAATATTTAGCCTTATATACAGAGAATAATGCTTCAAGAAAACCCATCCACTTCAACAGTAGTTGCATGTTTCAAGGAGCTGACTGGAAAGCTCTTAGTGGTCATAACATTTCAGCTAGTGTCATATGAATGGAGACCACATTCTCTTTCATTCAGGTTTAGAGCAGCATCGCAAACAATGTTGACACAAATGGCCTTCTGAATTACACATTCTGCTGGATTTCCTGTCCAAATGCCAAACTTAAAGATAGACTACTTTTCTGGAAACAAAATGATAAGTGTGTTAGAGCATATCTTTTTTATAGCTAAGCAATGGAGGCAGAGTGATGCAATTATACTGTGGTCAGTAACTGTCTTTTCATTTTCTAGTTTGAAGGAAACACATCAAGTCCTTTTCAGTCTAATAGATTGAATTCATGACTCACCTGTAAAGAAAAAGAGATGTGCTTGCACTTACTTCGAAGTGGTAGGAAGAATTATACAAACAAAATCTACATCTCAAAGTTGAAACATCCCTATGTTTAAAATAGCATTGCCCACTTCTAAATAAGATACCATTTATTAACTAATTGTATACTGTGCATGATGAATATAATGCTCACAGATGAGTACTAGCATTGTTCTCATAGTTGCCACATACGGATGTCTGACAGCCAGCAACTGAGCATTCTGAGCACAAGTCCTATGGGAAATCACTTTTAGTACAGCATGTGGTATTTTGCCAGTTCTTCAACTCAAGGTTTACATTCAAGTTCAAATATGACCCACATCATTCCACATTTCTTGGATTTGAAAAGTGGTATAGCAGGAGTGATGTCACTTTTCCAGAGAGTCAGCTTTGGTCAGAGCATGATTATAAATCTATAAATAATGTTAACAAAATATAGGTATATTTAACAGTCTACATGTATATTCTGTGAAGATTTCAGTATTTCCTGGTGAAAACAGCCTTATTTTAAACAAATATATTATATTGGCATTCACCAAAACTTTAAAAATGTAATTTAAGAAATGATCCTTCATATTTTGATGAAATACCTCTGTCCAACAATGAAAAGCATAAAAATATGTATTTACTGGTTTCTGATATTCATGTTGTAGAATACTGGTAGCTTGAGGGCATAATTATACTGATACATCTCAGCATTTAGTTAAGGCATGTACTGGTGGGTTGCTGGTAAACATCCATTTCTATATATTCGAAATAAATATGTCCCTGTTGTGGCAGCCTATAAGTTTACTTTTCTTATGGCTTCTACTTCTCTTTGACTCTTTATTAAGCCTTACTTTTATCCTTTCCATTCCTCATTCATAATCTGTTTCCTTTTCCACTCAAAGTATAGGTTTGCTAGGGTTAAATTGGACAGTAAGAAACTGCTGGAAGGTGAAGCTCTGGGGTATTATAAGGAAGGAAGAAAGTCTAGAAGGAGATGTATAGAAGCTAATCAGGGTAAAAGCATTCACAAAATCATTGCTTGATCATATTTGTAATACTAATGCTTACATGCTAATTGACTAAAAATACCATTTGACTAATTGAAGTACAGTGATTTTTATTTGCATTCATTATGCAAATTAAAAGCCCAGTCAGTCAGAAGAGAATGAATTACATAACGGACAAGTGAGTCTACAATTATAAGCCAGTATTTGTAAAGTATCTCTGCTCCCTGACTAGTGAGACATTTCTACTGCAATATGATTTTATGAGCCCTGGCATTAATTTGCTAGATACATATTTGCATTCATGTACTTTACTGCATTCATGTTAACTGAAAACACCATCACATACTTCTTGTGGAAGCTTAAAGATTTTCTTTCCATTCAATTGATGGACTCAAATCTATAAAAACGCATAGTGTAAAAGGACGGGATGGTACAGGCCATCACATTTATTGCCTTTTCAGAAACATATCTGACAAATTTAAGTATCTGACATATATTTTAAAATACTTTATTAGTATAGACCTGGGTACTATTTCACATCTTGTCTTCTAAAGTGAAGAGTACTTTCCAAGTAAAATCTCTTTTCTCTGTCATGGGTTGCCAGCTACTTTTTGTGCACCCATGTTCTTGAAACAGGTTGTTCATGGGGATTCACATTACAAATTACAGTGGTATTTTTTTTGCTTAATTACAACAGTTCTTTATGTCATGTCTCATATTCTGTCAATATATTAAAGTACTAGCTCCCTAAGCATAAGTCATTTTTTAATTTTTCTTACTTTTCAGGTATTGAATTTGTAACATCTTCTGCATAGGTTTGTACCTAACATTCACTCTAAGATATTTCTGATACATCCCTAGCACGTTACAAAGAGAGTAACAGTAAGGGAAAGGGGACCCATCTGCACTGATGTATTTCAACTAACAGAGCGCTCTGTACAACTGTTTTCCCTTCAGCCGAAATATGAAGATACTGTAGAGCTTCCAAACTCAAGGAAATGTACTTCAAAGCATTTACCCTTTTTCACATACCTGGAAGCTTTAATCTGTCGAGATAATCTTTCCCCAGTATTTAATTTCTCCATCTTTCTTGAGTTATTTATGAGCACATATTCCTGGTAGGCATACATGTGCCTGGACTACAAAAAATACACACATGGCCAGCCACACCAATAAACCGAAGAGCAATGCCCAGCCACGTCAACACAAGCAGACATCACATAAGCATGAGTAGCATGGACATCCCAGTCTTGTTCCTCTTCCCCAGCTGATCAGCATTGAGGTCCACTAGTGAGATACATACACACACACGCGCAAAAAAAAAAAAAAAAAAAAAAATGGTTCCTGCAGAGGATGGCTTTGAACATGCAGTGTATCCAGTAGCTTGGGCCAGCCTGCTCCAGTTTTGTCTGCTGAGAACATTCAACCTGCTCACCAGCTAGTCGTGCCTGAAGTTCACCAGCACTTTCTTCATACAGGCTCAGAGTAGGGAACAAATTCATACAGGAAATAGTTAGGATTTAAGATGAATAGAGGATAAACCACAGTAGTCAAGCACTGACCAGCCATTTGTTTGCACCCAAACAGCCACTTTTATACCCCTTTCCCTCAATTTTTCCTTTTTTTCTTCTCTTTGATCCACTTTGATCTATCCTTTTTCCTTTCTTTGATCCTTCCCCTAAACATCCCATAATAAGTACACAACTCAGGAGGTCACCCTGCTCTGTCTCAAGATGCACCTCCTCTTGCATGCCATAGTAAGTCTTGTAGGCAATAACCCCTTTTACTCTGCATGACATTACAGAAAGAGAGTTTATTTCATTGACTCCTCTTGGTGGGTTTCACACCAGGGAGAATGGTCTCATTTGTTTCCCTTTGGTGCTCGTAGGAGTAGTCCATTCAGTGTGCTCTCTTTTCACTGATGTGGCTGTTCATGCCCCTTCACTCATTGTTCCTCTGATTCTCTGCAGATCTGTCTTTAATTTATTAGCCTTTAGTAGCATAATCTAACAGAGCTGGCAGTAGGACAGGATCCTTGCTAGCTTTTTAACTGAGAGCTCCTCAGGCTGACCACAGCAGGTCAGCTGCAGATGCTGGGTTGAGATTTCAGGGTTTGGTCTTGGTGGCCAAGAGGTCTTGCTTGACCTTGAACACACTTCAGTTCAAATTTACCAGTTTGTGGGAGGCACCCCTGCACTAGTGAAAACAGTTGGAGCCTCCATTGTCAATAAACATAGATTAAACTGGGTCACCCACTGTTTCACCCAAAGCTGATTGATTTAAGGAATTTTCAAAATCTTATGAAATAAATAAATGAAGGACAAATGGACCATATCACCTTAGGAGATTAACTTACTTCTGCTGATTAGATAGTCCTCCCTTCTGTAATTCTGAGTCTGCAGAGGTTCTCTCCCCTGCTCTCACAGAAGATGTTTCCCTCCTGAGGTAGGAGAAATATTTGGTGACCAGTGGGAACAGAGCCTCAGATCTCCTAGCAAGCCTGTTTCCACATAGATGTATTGGTGGTCAGAGCTGCTCTCCTGAGCACCTACAATGTTTTCTGCATCGGAGAACTGCCATCTTCTGAAACCAGTGAGTGATACCTCAGTAACAGGAGTAGAGGAAATCCATGCACCAATGTTAGTGGCCTTTTTGCCAAATAAGATTTCCCTAAGAACACATGCCAGGTTTCTGCCCGTTCTTGTAACTGACTTCCACTTAAGCTAGTAAGGTGGCTGATGTTCTTCCTAAAGCCTCAGCTTTTCAGAGATGTGACTTAACACATTAAAATCAATAGGAGTTATTTCTGCTGCTTGTACAGGGCAAAGCCATTTCTGTGTTTTCCATGGCTGCTTATGTCAGTAGCACAAAGACCAGAGGTATAATGATTTCTACTCCTACACTGTTGAACTGCATACCTGATGATGTCAGATTATTCTGTGAGATTGCTAAAGTGAACGTGTCATCAGTGATTAAAGTGTACTCTGCCAGTGTGCAAGCTACTGTGAAAATTTCATTAATGATTGTCACAGTTATAGACACCTTGCAGATGACCACCTGGAGCTCTTTTTGTAAGTCTATTATTATGCTGTCACTTTAAGATGTCTAAGACATAACGTTGAGCTGTGTAGAGCTCCCCTTACATTAGTTTTCACTTAAATACTTGCCAGCACTTATATCAAAGAAGCTGAGGGGAGGCATGAAACAGGAGTCCACCACCATAAAGATGTGCATGTGGCAAATGAAAGGGAAAAAGAGGAAGAAGAAAGGGGAGCATTTCTCAATAACAGTAGTTCTTCAAGATATATTGCACATGTGCACAGGCGCTTCTCACATTCTTTACCCTCTCTCTGAGCCTTTATGTGCAGTTGTGATACTTCAGTTGTGAGGACAATGGCAAGAGTGTGGCACACTCAATCACTATACTAATGAATCAGAAGAGGGAAATGGTATGACCTGCTTGTCACCAAAGACCTCTTCACTTGAGTGTTTCTTTTCATGCATACCTGCAGAACAAGTGGACATTATGAAGAGCACCTACTGGTTTCTTGAAATCTTTCTATGCTTCTACATAACAAAGGAAAAAATTGGTTGAGTTATATAAAAGGAAAGGCATGGCACATTTGAATCTGAAAGATATTTTTAAGAAAATAAAGACTCATAATGAAAATACTAACCAGATTTTGACAATAGTGATGCAGAGTGTTATTATATAAGAGTTAAAATTTATAACACTATAAGTTGTTTTATAATATCATTAAAGTCATTTGAAAAAGATAACCATACTGGAAACATCTGTGGTGTGCCAGATTCAATCATATTCACCGGGGTCTTGGTTGTTTTTAATTACCTTGAGATTCAGCACATCACAAAATTGAGGTCATCCTGGAAACCTTTTTTGAATTAGCTCTGCTTGCCACTCTTTATCATAACTGCCAGTTTTGAGAGAAGCTTCTATTTTAATCATATCTCCATTCTGATCTTTAGTCTTCATTCCTTCAATATCTCTGGATTGAGTGACAGTGGACAAACAGGCAAAAACATCTCAGTATTTAAGATGGATGAAGCACTAGCAAACAAATAACTGCACTCTAATAATCATGCCTGCTATGCTCTTGAATAGGTTATAAATGTTGTTTTGAATTGCTTTTACAGTCTTTTCAAAGTATCATTAAAACTTGGCAGTGTTTTATTCTCTTTTCAAGAGAATATGTAAGTGCATTTGTCCTAGAACTTGAATCATTTCTTTCATATTGCTTACATAAAATAAGTTCTGTTATCCAAAACCTTGGGAGCTGGAAAACATCTGTTGTTCAAATCTGGCCTTGTAATTGTACTTGCATACAAAGATCACCCCTAAGCTGTAAGCAATGTTGGTGCCTGCAGTGCTTATGCTTCACAATTCCCTTGAATCCAGAATCTTATAATTGAACTTTACTGGAATCATCTGTTGCCAGTCATTTCGTATTTAGAACGTAAATATGGAACAAATTGGAACACATACTATTTTAAGAAATAAAAATACGATGAGAAAATTTTTGTTTAAAGTAATGGAAAATACGCTGAAGAACATACCAGCTGACAACAGCAAATAATCCCAACATTTAAGAATGCTGCCCAAAAGGAATGGAGTGCCTCAGGGATCTGCCCTTTAGCCTTGATCATTTTTAACATAAGACAACATAAGCTAAAAACCAACAGAGATATTTATTTGAAAAGCAACCATGCTTCCTTAATGTATGGAGTAGACCTAAAACCAAAAACAAACAAAACAGCAATAACAAACACCTGTACCTGCTCAAAACTTTGGGTGATCCTAAATGTGTTCCTCATTGTTTCCATGATTCAGCTCATAATTCTGCACACACTTCTGGTTACCATTCAACTCTTACATATTCAGGCTGCATTCACACAAGAGGTTCCAATCACAGAGGATCTCTGTGTCCAGTATAAAGAGGTGCATCTTAAATGCTCACCCAGATTTAAAACTCTCCTCTCTCTGCAAGCAGAAACACTCGTTCACAGTTCATTCACTGAAGTGGGAAGGGTTCCTCTCATGAACCATCGAATATCTGAAGTTGGAAGGGACCCACAAGAATCATCAAGTCCAACTCGTGGCTCCATACAGGACCACCCAGAAATCAAACCACGTGTCTGAGAGCACTGTCCAAATGCTTCTTGAACTTTGGCAGGCTCGGTGCCATGACCACTGCCCTGGGGAGCCTGTCCCAGTGCCTGACCACCCTCTGGGTGCAGAATCTTTCCCTAACGCCCAGCCTGACCCTCCCCTGTTGCAGCTCCATGCCGTTCCCTCAGGTCCTGTTGCTGTCCCCAGAGAGCAGAGCTCAGAGCCTGCCCCTCCGCTCCCCTTGTGAGGGAGCTGCAGGCCGCCATGAGGCCTCCCCTCAGCCTGCTCTGCTCTGGGCTGAGCAAACCAAGGGACCTCAGCCGCTCCACATATGTCTTCCCCTCTAGGCCCTTCACCATCTTTGTTTCCCTCCTTTGGATGCTATCTAGTAGTTTTATGTCCAATAGGTTTACATATGAACCATCCTCATAAATGTTTTTTTCAGAGAGGTTAATACCCCTGGAACGTGGCTTCAGGGTTTTACAACTGCTCAGACAGCAGTCAGATTGATCTCATCCCATTTATACATCTGGAGCGTAGCTATCCGCATTGGATCTCATCATCTCTTTGCAAAAAGAAACAGGTATTGTTAGGGCATAATACATTTTACCCCAAAAGAGACACCTTAAAATAGATTTGATGGATTAAGCCCTAGCAGTGCATGTTTTTCTCTGTTCATTTTGAAGGGTGCACGGGGGATGTCCAGTACTCATTACTAGAGGCAACTACATTTGTTTAGAGGAGTCATACACTTACCAACAGTGCCATGTTTGGCTAAGCTCCGAAGACATGAAAATTCATCATAAGAAACAAGGCCACACACTGTCCTGGGAAATACTCCAATCGCAGAGTGAAGGTTTTTCCACTTGTAGCCCTATATTCCTTGAATTCATTTAAATTGTTAATCATTGTTTATATAGCCTTGTAACAAGGACTAGCAAACGCTGCCAATTACTGTCTCTTGTTTGCTATCAGACACAAGGTAATGAGTCCTTCCAAAGTAATAATTAGCTTGGAGGCCCTGACCATGCTATAACCTTGTCTCTTCAGGAAAGTCATGACCCCATCATATTTACCTAAAAGAAGTGTCTTTTCCTTCTAAGTTGCTAAAATCCATAGAGATGGGGGGGGTATTGAGATGTTATTTTTAAGCTCAGTAACCATACTTTCACAGCTTGTTTATTTCAGACCAAAATAGTTGACAATGTTATTTTCAAGAGGGAAGGAACTTTTTAAGTAATAATCCTGCAGCAATTTTACACATCATACAAAAGTCCTGTATTACTATTAACAGCTTATATCAGATAATACTTGTCCAACAACTGCTGCATCACTCAGTAGGACTCTCTTTACGTGTATATATGTAAATGACAACAGCGTAATTGTCCGAAGAAAGAAGGCTACCAGAAAGAGCAAAACCTACTGAATCTTTGTGTAATTATTTCAGAGTAGCTCTGCTGTTACTAAAGTATGTGGGATGTTTCAGTGCATTACAATGTTCTTTTGTGTCTATTTTCTAGAGGTCAGAAATGTTACAAACTGCCAGCAAAGCCTAGCACATTTTGAGACTTTCCCAAGTGATTGCAGACAAAATAATAGACCTCCCCAAATGACATTTTCATCAATGCATTTAACCAGTAAGCAGGAGAGACTTGAGAAAAAAGTGACTTTTAAAATCAAATTGCAACAAATTGCTCCATCATTTTGTAGTCTCTAAATTACAACATAGTGCCACTGAAGTTTAAAAAAAAATGGCCTCATAATTACTAGAAAAATGAGGTGGTTTATGTACAGCTCCTTCATTCCGGCCAAATAATTTTTCTTTAATAGATTTCTTTTGTATGTAAATGCACACCTCTAAACAGATACTCTTGTAGTATGTTGCTCTGAATTCAGTTGTCACCTATTCATTTTCTTCTGATATTATCAAACAACTTTTCTGTATTTTTCCAAGATACTGGTGATTTTCTTTTTTATTTCTGGAATGGTAAATTTTATGGAGAAGTATTAGCCTTGGCATTCTTAAGTCAGAAGTACTTTTCTAATATTTAGCTGTAATTTGTGCTATTATAAGTTTTCCTGTGAATTTGTCTGGAATGAAATAGCCAGGTGCACTTCAAAGAAGATGGAAAAAAGTTCTTTTTTATTTTAAATAATTGTTATTTCATTCTTCTTCATTAAAACCATACTGTTTTGCATATTACATTTTATTATGGCATAAATGATAGACTAATGTGGGATTCAGTGTTAGGGAGCTGTAGGTATTGACATTAGTCTTACTGGAACAGAATGTGTGTCCTGAGGCAGACAACTCCCAGGAGCAATAACTCTTGGAAAATGGTTTCTTTGAACTAAGTTACAAAAATTGGGATGATATAACATAACCATTGACCAAGTAATGGACTCAACAGGGGAAAATGGATGCTGGTTTGCAGTCAAATTCTTTTTCATTATAGTTCATTTAGTTTAAATCACTGAAGCTCAGACTTAGAGTATCAAATGAAACAGAGAAAAGACAGCATCATACAGGTAGGAAGCAATTAATCCACCCTTAAATGAAGAAATTCAATTTGTGTGATTTAAAATAGGATGTCTTTGATTAAAAAAAAAAAAAGGCATCATTCGAAAGGTTTACAGTAGTTATGTCAAGTCAGAATTTTGTGCCGAGGCATGACAAAGTAACCCCTGTATGTCCATTACTGTGCAGAAACTGATTGGGGAAGATTTAATGAGTCATTAGTATTTTGTATTTTTTTGACATGTAGTAATCAGAGTCTATTGTTGAGTATTAGTACTTCCATGTACTTAAGGTATATACAGTGTTTGGAACATGATGTGAAACTCATCTTTCCTGTTTGAATGGAGATGTAGTTTTAGGAGACATTACAATGAAAATAATTTTACAAAACGAAACAGAAATTAGGCATATACTGAGACTGAGAGTTCAGTCCTCCTGTCTTGACTTTCTTTGCCTTTGGACCTGCTGGCAAACAACCAAACGCCAAAAGACAGAACACCAAGATCCATAGCTGCATGCATTATTCTTCTTCCTACATCCCGATCACCCTCTGCACTTGTCTGACCTCAAAACAGCAATCTGCTGGGAGATAAGTGAGTTTGGGTGAGAATTGGCAGCAGGCATTAGTGTGTGCCTGCTGCTCACTATCCACTTTTCCAGCTCCAGTTTGGGAAAGGTTTTCCACCAGTTTGTGTCAACAGAAATCCAGCTTCCTCATAAAGAGAGAATATGGTTTGAAATTCTGTACGTTGGACCATAAATAAATAACAATCTCTTTTTCCGGTGTAACTAGTGTATGCTCTGGCTATGGTTTACCCTCTTACAATGTCTAGCCGCATTGCTGGTGAATTAGACTGCTTTCAGATTGATCAAAAATCCAGTATACTCCTATTGCCTTTCAAAGGTTAACATGCACTCAAAGAGCAGAGCTGAAACCAGACTAATGCAGAGAACCATGGCCAGCTAAGCCCACAGAATCCTCTGTAGGTTTCTTTTGGCTCTAGAGATATTAGTTTCTTAGCAGGTTAAAGATTCTCCTTTTCCCCTTTTTTTTTCTTTTTTTTTTCCTTTGTTTGTTACCTTTCCTATTCCTCCACTGCTCCGTGGCCTCCAGTCACTGACTAATTTTATTTCTGTTCCTCTTTCACCTTTCCAAAGTTAGACTTGAACTCAAGGGCATGTATACATGGTAAGACTCCTTTCTTCATGCTAGAGGCATAGGAGGGACTCTTTACTTGACAATGTGAAAAAGCTATTTTCTTTATATGCCAACAGCATATGTTGCTCTATACCCCATTTTCATAAGCTGTGGCTTGGATAACCTCAGTACTTTATAGACTGTAGTACAACCCGTAGCATTTGCGTTCCTAATTCTTCCTGTTTCTCTGTAGGAAATAAAGTAGGAATGAGAAGTTACAAATCTCAGAAAAAAAAAAAAAAAAAAGGTGAGCCTAGTCTTGGAAGTACACATGCACAGGCAGAGTTGCATAGGGCTTACTTTCAGAGTATTGTAGGTTTGCAGGAAGAGATCTTTAGTCCCATAACTGGCAACCTTATTGAACTCACTGTAATGGCTTTATTTGGCCTTGGAACAGTTTAGTCACAGACACAGACACAGACCCAGATTTCTAGGTTGGAAGAGACCTCAAGATCATCGAGTCCAACCTCCGACCTAACACTAAGTACTCCACTAAACCATATCGCTAAGCTCTACATCTAAACGTCTTTTAAAGACCTCCAGGGATGGTGACTCCACCACCTCCCTGGGCAGCCCGTTCCAATGCTTAATAACCCTTTCGGTAAAGAAGTACTTCCTAACATCCAACCTAAACCTCCCCTGTCGCAACTTTCGTCCATTCCCCCTCGTCCTGTCACCAGGCACGTGGGAGAACAGACCAACCCCCACGTCACTACAGCCTCCTTTAAGGTAACTGTAGAGAGCGATAAGGTCGCCCCTGAGCCTCCTCTTCTCCAGGCTGAACAAGCCCAGCTCCCTCAGCCGCTCCTCGTATGACTTGTTCTCCAGACCCCTCACCAGCTTGGTCGCCCTTCTCTGGACTCGCTCGAGCACGTCCATGTCCTTCCTGTAGCGAGGGGCCCAAAACTGAACACAGTACTCAAGGTGCGGCCTCACCAGAGCCGAGTACAGGGGCACAATCACTTCCCTAGACCTGCTGGCCACACTGCTTCTTATACAGGCCAGGATGCTGTTGGCCTTCTTGGCCACCTGAGCACACTGCTGGCTCATATTCAGCCGACTATCAACCAATACTCCCAGGTCCTTCTCGGCCAGGCAGCTTTCCAGCCACTCATCTCCCAGCCTGTAGCTCTGCTTGGGGTTGTTGCGCCCCAGGTGCAGGACCCGGCACTTGGCCTTGTTGAACTTCATACAGTTGACCTCAGCCCATCGTTCCAGCCTATCCAGATTCTCCTGCAGAGCCTTCCTGCCCTCGAGCAGATCGACACACGCACTTAGCTTGGTGTCATCTGCAAACTTACTGAGGGTGCACTGGACGCCCTCATCCAGATCATCGATAAAGATATTAAAGAGGACCGGCCCCAGTACCGAGCCCTGGGGGACACCACTTGTGACCAGCCTCCAACCAGATTTGACTCCATTCACCACAACTCTCTGGGCCCGGCTATCCAGCCAGTTTCTAACCCAGCGAAGCGTACGCCAGTCCAAGCCCCGAGCAGCCAGTTTCTTGAGGAGAATGTTGTGGGGAACGGTGTCAAAAGCCTTACTGAGGTCAAGGTAAACCACATCCACAGCCCTTCCCTCATCCACCAAGCGCGTCACTTTGTCATAGAAGGAGATCAGGTTTGTCAAGCAGGACCTGCCTTTCATAAACCCATGCTGACTGGGCCTGATCGCCTGCTTGCCCTGCAAGTGCCGCGTGATGACCCTCAAGATAATCTGCTCCATGAGCTTTCCTGGCACTGAGGTCAAACTGACAGGCCTATAGTTCCCCAGGTCTGCCCTCTGGCCCTTCTTATAGATGGGCGTCACATTGGCTAGCTGCCAGTCAACTGAGACCTCCCCCGATAGCCAGGACTGCCGATAAATGATGGAAAGCGGCTCGGCCAGCTCCTCCGCCAGTTCTTTCAGTACCCTCGGGTGCATCCCATCCGGCCCCATCGACTTGCACACATCCAAGCTCCTTAGCAGGTCGCCGACCATTTCCTCATGAATAGCGAAGGCCACATCCTGCTCCCCATCCCCTTGCGCCAGCTCAGGGCACTGGGTATCCAGAGAACAACCGGTATTGCCGCTAAAGACTGAGGCAAAGGCGGCATTAAGCACCTCAGCCTTTTCCTCATCCTTAGTAACTAGGTTTCCCCTCGCATCCAGTAAAGGATGGAGATTCTCCTTAGTCCTCCGTTTCGCGTTGATATATTTGTAAAAGGATTTTTTGTTGTCTTTAACGGCAGTAGGACAACACACCATTTTTTGTAAATGCTTTCTAACACTGAGAGGTCATGGAGATCATTTACTGAGAGGTGGGTCACACAGCCATGTACTCAAAAAAGAGAAGTAGGAGACATCCATATTGAGGTCATGAGGTTTGATTTTATTATCTTCATGAAACTTCAAGGGAACTAAGAATAACATGCAAATACACACCAGTGGAGAAAGTACTGTTATTCCAGCTCCAGCTCTTCTGAGTATCATTTTTTATATCTCTTCTTTTTTCTTCATGTTCTTGAATCTTTTCTCTAATGCTGTACTTCCCATGCCTGCTGCCATATCAATGCCTAGGAGCAAGTGTGAATCAGCACCTTCAGTCCCATAGACTAAATGACAGAAAGAAAGGGACATGGGATCTTTCACTGTTTTCTGACCTCATTAGAATCATAGAATCATAGAATGATTAAGGTTAGAAAAGACCTCCAAGATCATCTGGTCCAAGCATCCCCCTGCCATCAATGTCACCCGCTAAACCACGTCCCTAAGCACCACATCCAACCTTTCCTTGAACACCCCCAGGGACGGTGACTTCACCACCTCCCTGGGCAACCTGTTCCAATGCCTGACTGCTCTTTCTGAGAAGAAATGTCTCCTAAATTCCAACCTGAAATCATGTCTTCATTCTTAAATCAAACCTACTATATATTTATTTGACCTTTTTGCATGAATCCTTTATTTTAATTATAGTAAAGCACTATGGAAGGAAGATTGAGCACACTAGAGAAACATAAGTGATGGATTAGTAAATTTTATGAATTCTCATAAAAATCAATACTGGCAAGCGTTGTGAAAAACTTTTAATGAAACTGTGAACTAGCTAGTATTTATGTTCTGCCTGGGCCCAGCTAGTGTTCTTTCATTGTTTAAAAGAGCTTTCCAACAACAACGAAAAAAATCACCATACCAATGTCTTATTAATGATTTAGTTAAACATACTGCTGTTAAATAATGTAATACAAAGTAAGTCAAGTCCAGTATATCTGAGATTTCGTTTCTGCTGCATACAAGGGCCCTTTCTTTAATTAAAGATAAGTCAATGCTAAAACACATAGGTGCTTCTCTTTTACTGATATAAGAACACATTTAACTCACATACTTTATAGTGCTACATTCTTTACCATACCTTTTAGTGCCAGGTTTACCTTTACCTTTCACTCTGTTTTGTAAAAGTGATCAGGATATTTGATATTTTAACCAAAAAGCAAGCAAATTTAGCTGTATGTATGCACACAGCAGCTGTTGGGTGCACCATGGTTTCAAAGGCAGTGTCCATTTACCTTTCCAGTCCACTTACACTAACCCTGGACTCTCTCAGATAGGTGCTGGGAGGAATAGT
Organism: Cygnus atratus; assembly: GCF_013377495.2. Taxonomy (NCBI): domain Eukaryota; kingdom Metazoa; phylum Chordata; class Aves; order Anseriformes; family Anatidae; genus Cygnus; species Cygnus atratus. The sequence goes on along the minus strand of NC_066362.1, from coordinate 188,863,361 downwards.
CCATGAGTAACATCTAGAGTAACATCCAGGAGTTCTGTCTTTAATGAATTCAGGATACTTGCTGATCCATAAGATGTAAGAGACAGAAAGGGGCCAGAAGGAAGGAATTAGCTACTCCCCAGATCCACAAGAGCACGGTGGTTCCTCTGTCCCACTCTTAACAGTCAAGCAACCCCACATTGTGTTATGAAGGACACTGGGGCTCCAGAAGACCACGGTATTCTTTCTGCAGTGCTAAAACCAACTCTCTGATACATTATGTTACTTGTAAGATCAAGTATGGGCCAGGCAACAGCTAGTCCAGAGCACTCCCCACAACACATACAATGTGGGTGTCAAGTCCTTGGCATCAAACGTTGTGTAATCCCAATCCATTCCTCCTGCACTGCACTAGTTGCTAATACACCCCTGTCAGCTACCCCAGTACCTAGCAGCTACCCCTAAGTCCTGAATCCCTCTTCCCAAATGAGACACAGGCTGTGACAGATGTCTCCTTTGGTGCAGCATATTACATAAATTAATCACTCAGATGATAAGATTCTCACTCCGTTCTGTTAAATGCATTTTTTATGCCTGTAATAAAAATAATAATATATAAAAAAGATAAAGTGATTTGTAACAATATGTTCCCTCATCATTTGACTTCAAACACTACAAAAGGACCAAAAACTCCAAGACAGTCTTCTGGCCTCTGAGTCTCCCTGCACCTCTTGCATTTGCAAGTAAACTGAATTCCTATTTTGCCAAGAATTTTGAGGGATGCATGATTACTTTTTGCTCAGCCCCCTCTACAGTCTTCCTCCTTTTATTTCCTAGGGAAGAGACCTTGAAACTTTATCAGCCACTGTATGCACACAGTTTCTATCTGCCCCTTGACTGACCCAAACGTTACGCAGTGCATAGCAACTTCCTCTAGTTTTAAGTAGATCACTGGTCACTGGACCATTCTGTGGTCTCCAGACCTTTAAGGACATAGGAAAAGTCCAAACCTGCCCAGCAGTGACAAACTGGAAGTTCTTCAAGGCTATGACCACTGAAGAACTTACGGTCAAGTCTAAGGGCTGATGAAGTCACAGTCTTTGGGACCAAGCAGGGACATGGAAGGGATGTTCAAAGGCAAGGTTCAGCTCAGTCTCGTAATTTCCACAATAGGTGCCTGTTTCCCTTTTCTTATGTCTGGATTTGAGACTCTGAGGCTTTGACATGACAGCTGTATGAAGAAATATGTCATTATTGTTACTGAATGTTGCCTTTGTTAAAATCTCACACATAAGACTTCTAGAAGGGCTTAAAATCACTGCTTGAGCTTCACCACAGTATCCATTGCCCAGAAGCCCCAATTAGGTAAATCCTAATTAATTAGCTAACCCCACCCTTAGTTAATCTAGAAATAGGGACCGTATAAACATTAGAAAATTAGGATTGTGATTAATATACCAAATGTAATCCTGCCATGTAATTTAAATTACATGTAACTCATATCATAAATCTGTAACTGCTTCTGGATCCTGTAGGCTTCTTGCCAGCATTAAATTTGGTAGAAAGTCAAGAAATATTTCTCTGTTGCTTGATTGTTTTCAAACTCCATGTCTGATATGCTCTTCAAAAATCTGTCCCAGTCTGCCTCCTTCTAATATGCAACAGACCTTAAAAAGAAAAATGCGTATCTACATGTAGATTATTTATATATGTGAAATGTTTTACAAAAGACATGAGCAATTTCTATGTTTATAGCTTTTTCCTAAAACAAACTAAGGAAACAGTTGTATTCCTGTTATATGCAACTACCTTGACACAGATTTATGAAAATATATTAAACTTTAAGTATCAAAAATACAAACTTTGATTAATTTTTCATTATACAATGCATACAAATCTGCATCGAAAAATACTCCCATGAAACAGACCTCCCATGTAAGTCACACAGTGAAACACCAAGTTCCCTTTTCATAAAAGTTTAAATCTACAGATCTGACGCAAGGTCATAGAAAAGTTGTTAAATCACAGACACTGCTTAATAAAGATTATTAAACGAAGGCTGATGCAGGACAGAGCTGTACTCATGCTCTTGTCCCCAGCATGACCATGATAGATGTTCGTGCCATCTTGGAGTCCTGAAGTAACTGCAAAGAAAGGAAGAACTGAAGCAGTTTGAGTAAATGAAACCCATCAGACAGCTACATCAGGACTGTGTGTGAAATCATTTCATGCTTTTAGCATATGATTGGTAGTCAGTGTCCAGACCTACGATGGGATGTATCCCTAGTGCAGGACCTCCTGGGGCACAGTCCTGCTCTCATCCAGGCCGGCAGCCGTTCAGCGCACATGAAGAGGCCAATGCAGCATTTGCTGGGAGGGCCTGCACACACAGACGTGCACACACAACTCTTGTCCCTAAATTTCAGAAGGTAGACAGCAAGACAGAGAGGCTGGAGAAAGCTGGTGTCTGCCTGGTGATGTTGGGTGAGCACACGCAGAGGGGGAACAGGGAAGCGTGCCTGAGGTCTGTGTTATGGATGTAGACCCTGCTATTCTGTATTTGTAGAAGGAGTGCATGGAACAGACAAGATAACACATATGTAAAGTAAACTGGGACCACCACAGTGTTCCCATAACTCCGAGAAGCTAAATTTTCTCCTGAGTCCTTCACTCCTCCTCACCTAGGCTTTATTTTCTCATACGGTCAGCCTAAAGGGCTGGAACCTGTCCAGGTGCCCTCTTCTATGAGGCTGTCAGGCCAGTATCTCTCAAGAAGACCAGAGTTTTTTCAAAAAATATATCCAGTGATGTAACTTGCTTGAAAAAAATACATATCAAAACAGAAAAAGGACACTGATAGGTCTCTGCCTTATATAAAACGCTAGGGACTGCATTATCTGAAGGAAAACATGAGGTCCTCTAATTTGTTTTCTATAGCCTTAATACTGACCTGTTCAATGGGGGCTGATGGTGCAAAATTCCAGCTGGTGTCACCAGGAAGGGTCCAGAAACAAAACACAGTTTGTAAGAAGTCTGATACTGGAGTGCCTCCAGGTGAAGCACTTCTTTACTGGATAACTCAAAAGAAGCAATATAATCACTTGCTTGTTGCTGAGCTTGGGCTCTCATGATTTTTAATTCCTTCTTCTATCCCTGCTACTTATTAAGGAAATGGTACCAAAATTCTGAAAAAACAAGACTTCATCTGTTTGGAAAATAAAATCCACTAATCCTGCATGGCTGACCCACCGAGGTGATCACTGAGCTAACACGGTACCTTCCTGCCACCTTGTGGCACAGAGGGGTTTGAAACTTTCCATTATATTGCATAATTTTTCCTTCAAGCTAGGCTGTTTGAGTTTTACGTTTCAAATGCTATCTAGTTAAATAACACGGAGTGAAATTTTGGTCTGACTGACAACAATGTCAAAACTTGTTAATTAAAAGACCTCCGTACTGCACTAACTGTATTATTTTCCATACCCTATTATGTCACAAATAAAAACAAGTTCAAGTGAAACAATGTAAAAATGGGTTTAATTTTTAAAGAAACGATAAATTAGTTTTAATGAAATAATCTGAAACTATCTGAAAAAATACCTTGCATTTGTATTATTATGAATTCCGATATATTTTTCATTTGGGATGCTTTGGTGTAATTTAAGTTACTAGCTACTTTTTCAAGGCTGCCTGAAGAAAAAAGAAGCTGCATCTTTTATATGAGTTCAGACGAGATCCTTGAAGTGCTTGTTCAAAGTTCACTTGCTTTTCAAACTAAAGAAACATATGAGAATGTGCTCCTATCAGATTTCTTGCTCCCGCTTTCAGGCTGGAGTCACCAACGCGATCTTTGAGCATGGATGCGCCAAGAGGCATTAATATCAAAGCGCAAGCAGGGAATATTGAAGCTCTTTCCCAGATGGATATCAAACTACACAGCAGCGATGGTGTGGTGAGTACAAGCCCTTCTGTTTCTGAAACTGTGGTTCACAATGAATAACTTCAAGTCCTTCCTCCAGTTCTGCTAATTGAATTCCTAAGATTTTAGAGGATGGGATGTTAAAATCAATGGTGCCAGCAAGAAGACATTTATTTGTGGATCAGATTAAACAATAATGCCAATTGATATAATGGTGTATTAGCTTAGAGAAACGTCTTTTAATAAAACTCTGCTGGTGCTGAGCTCCCTGCCGGTGCCTAGATGCCCAGGCAGCACTCAAGGGAGCTTCTTGGCAGAGCTCCAGCCCCAGGACTGCTGAACAAAGGCACAAAGCTCTGCAGAAATCATTCAGGCTATTCTTAAGCTACCACCTAGGTCTGTTTGTTTTTATGGCACACTTTATTGCATTGTTATCTCTAACAAACCCATTTGTCCTTCTTTCTCCCACCCCAGCTTTTGCTCGATGCAGAAACCGTGCGACTGCCTAAGCTGCCTGAGGGTACAAGAGGTGGATCTGGTATTTCTCAGGGGCTGTATGAAATCTGTGTTTGCCCGGATGGCAAGCTTTATTTGTCAGTGGCCGGCGTGGGCTCCACGTGCCAAGAATACAGCCGTGTCTGCCAATGAAGCACTAGAAAAGGCGGCACGCCCTCGCTATTCTCAGTTTTGTAGTATTGCTAATGAGTATTTACTGAAAGTGGAATTTTCAGAATTTTAAAAACAAAGTACTTCTGTTTGTGAAACAAATCTGTATCTACAACTCTGGACTACAGGGTGAAAGGGGAAGAAGAGCACAAATGACATTTCAACTTCAGAAGAATGACTTGAGTCAGACGATACGTTCTGGCAGTGAGACTTTGAAAACAGCCTGACAGAGAGCATAAGGAAAAATAAAAGGAGTATGTGTTCTTGCTGAACTATTATTCTGGCAGATGATTATGTCATTACTAATATTCTGAACTCCGTGGTTTTTTTCTCTCACTACATGTAAATACTTACTGCATTAGTGGGTGAAATTAAATTGAGGGAACTACTTGAATTATTTGATAAGACAAATTGATAAGACATTGTTTGGGGAATTAAGACAGTGCCAGCAAATGGTCTATGCAATTTTGTTCTTGCAATAACACAAAATAGGAAAGATGTGCTATTTGTAGAAGTCCCGTGTAAAAGGTGTTAACTTGCTAATAGCTTTCTATTTTAATTTTGCAACATACATGCTGATTTGCATATTACTGAGATTCACATAAAAATAACAAATACAAAAAGTTACAGGAGTTATTTATACCTTCTGTGTCTTCAATGCTGTACACTAAAGAGAAGAGAAATATGTTTGTATATTTTATAATAGCAATAGTTTGTTGTACTGCCTGTACCATCACACTCATTTTAACCCCTTTTTGATTTTAGGACACACTAATCCAACAAGGCAATTTACTCTGCCAGCTCGACTAGTAAAAACAAAATAATCCTTAATGTGGCTCCAGATTGTCTGCTACAAGGAACTGTTTGGGCGGTGAGGAAAAAAAAAAATACTTTTTTGCAGCCTACAGGATTCAATTATGAGGACTATTTCATTTCCATCTGCAGCTGTTGACTGATACCTCTGATCCTATAAGAGTGGGACTCCATCACAAATGGAGGGAGTAAAATCACTCTTTATTATTTTTTATGTTAGGAATCAGGATACAAAGTAAATGCTCACCAGAGCTGACAAACCATTTACTGACCTTGTAGAGAAACACAACTGCAGACCCATTCCCCTGTACAGTGTTGCACTGAACACAAATAAATTGTTTGCACACCTCTGGGTAGCAGGATTTATATTTAGTAATCTGTCATTTAAACCTCATGCTTTTTTAACCCCGTTGATGCTGTTTTATATACACTTGTTATTATCACCCAAGTAGGAGCTGCTATCACATAGTGCCTTGGGGTCTCTTTACAGAAGGATTTAAAACCATAATCATTATTAAACCACAGAATGCCTGTCCTTCACAGAAAAGAATCTTCATCCTTAAGGCAGGAGAATCAGAACAAATGACCAAGATTGTACCGTGTTTTTACACTTGGTACTTCAGCTTTGGTGGACAACTGAAGAAACCAACACTCAGTTAAGATCCCAGATAGCTATAGAAGCCTGAGTTGAAAAAGAGACCCCATTTAACAGTATCCGTTCTTATTGCAGTAAAGCCCTGAGTAGTCCCTGCCTCGAGGGCTGCCTTTGTAATTTATCCAACGATGCTAATGTACAGTCCTGAAATTACCCTTCATTAGCGGGGTGAAGCCCTCAGCAAATTCATGCAAATTAGAAGAGATTCAATGGGAAAAAGCAGAAGTGTGAGAGTCGAGCTTTTGGGTCCCTTCCGGCAAAGAAGGCAACTAAATCAAGGTCTCCTGTAATATTTGGGGACTGCTCTGATTGCTAACATCATGCCTAAGGGAGAAGTAGGAAGCCACACATCCTCCATGTCTAAAATTCCTTTTTTTCTGGCTTTAGACATCTTCAGGAGTGAATCCAGGGCTCTTGGCCCTAAAGAGGGGAATATATGTCTACTACTGAATAATGCAACTAAACCCTCAGCTGTATCAACCTCTAACAGAAACCTGTCTTCAGCATTAATTTAAGTCAGTTTAGGTGGTTCCAGCTTCATATACAAGTTTTTGCAGACCAAATTATGGGTAGTCTTAGCTTATATATATTGGATAGAAATTCTATATATTACAATAAAAGACAGCAAATTCCACTGCATGTGCCAGATACCTAAAAACTACTGCTAAAAGAAACTTGAAATGCTGTAATGTCTGGAAGTAGTGCAACAGCAAAACAGGGACTTAAGTCCTCAGAGAATTAAACCACCATCTAGTTTCAAAGACATCTCATTTTTCTCATGCCTGTATTTCCTACAGCAAGGACCATATACACATTCTGGGTGGTACCAAACTACTCATCTACCTGATTTAATCTCTAAATTTTAGCCAGAGACTGAAAATAAGTACATTAGTCACAATTTACCTATTCTGCTGGCAATGAAAACGTAGCATTTTAAGTTACTCATTTTAAGCTTCTGTTTTGGAGGCACAGTTTCAAACATGAATTGCCACTTAATACTAAGCAAGGGATCAAATCCAGGCTTCCCATGTTTCATAAGAATAACCTAATGCCTAAAATGCTGGGTATTTTGAAGCAACTTCTGTTGCAACTTCATCCATTGAAGTTGCTCCATCTTAGTTAACATTTACAAAGCTGTGGTGTAAACCTAAGAAAATAGGGGCTAAGTAACACTACTGAGCATTATAGCACCTCAGATAGACATTGCAATGGGTACTGTCTTTCCGTGGAGATGATCCTTTTTGAGTTGCCTAAATTCACAAGTGAGTTCTGGGTAGTACAGAGCTGCTGTGTCCCAGGCTGGGCCATCATCCTAACCACCAGTTTGCCCCTCTTTATTTTTTTAAACTTCATTCTCATTTTCATTATTCTACAAAACTGATGTTAAAAACATAGTTGCATTTTTTAAGTTGTGAAGTGAAAAACTACAGTTTTTTTAAACCCTGGATGGCAGCTTCTTGTCACTGAAGAACATTTGGGGGATTTTTTTTCTTTTAATTGTGGTTAGTAAAGAAACCAAATTCATGCTAAAATTATCACAGTGTAATCAATTGATGCTGTCATCTGAATTGTTAATGTCAATGTAGTTCATACATCACTAAATTATCATTTCTGGTATCTCCATGTGGCCATCTTTCCACCAACCTTTAGTACTTCCAAATTATTGTTTCTACTTGAATCAAACTCTAGTAAAGAGTTAAGAGAGTAACAGAAAATTATGGCACAGGAAAGTGAGAATATGCACTTCTCTGATTTATTTTCAAATACGTTAAGCAAATGGAGAAAAAAAATACCACCCAGCATCGTGAACTGTATTGTTTGCATATTTTTCCCCAAAAAAGAACTACGTATGGCAGTTATTGTAGTTGGTTGGGATTACTATACAGTGAAAAAGTAAAACATCAAAGGAGTAGTAAATACTGATAATTGCCCAAACACAACCCTTTATTTCCATTTCACAGTCCTTTAGTATTTACATTTGTTTATCTTTATATAACTTTATGCAAAAGGAAATTGCAAGAATTAACTGAAAACTGAGTTCTTGAATAAACTTTCTACATTTTGAAAAGTCTGCTTCTCCTTTGTGTTCAAAGAAAACTCACCTTAAATGAATGCTTTTATGTTTTAAAACATGATTACCTTCCCAAGACTCCAAGAATATGAAATGAACGTTATTTAAAAATAGGACTGAATTTGGACCACATCTAAAGATTTACTTCCCAGCATTGAGACTATGCTTTGCAATTAGGCTTCACTGGTCATCTGGAATTTCTTTGTCTTCGTCAGTAGTTGGTGAGAGAAAGCAAAATATTATGCCAGTGCTACTGAATTAATCACCTGGAAAGCAAACCAAAGGAAAAGAAAACAGCTTTGGTAAAAAAACTCATTGACCAACACCTCCATGTGACAAAAACACGCATCTTCTCCAAATGAAAACATCTACTTCGTCTGTCAAGTTTAATTATTCTTGAACTATTATTTCTGGCAGTGTTACACAATATCTACCCAGCCATCCTCAGACTGTTCAGATCTGGCAATATGAAATCTTAAAGTTGGTACTACCTTTTTTTACTTTAATTGGAACAATTACAATAGATTTTATTAAAACCTCTTTTAAAGTAACCCAAATACCAACTTAATGCAAACCGTATACTAATAGTTCTTAAACAAATCCTACTTTTCCAATCACCACTGTAACTTTATTTTGATGATGATTAAAGTAAAAATATTCAAAACCGTGTTTGTTTACACAACTATTTTTTATTTTAGTAGCTGCCTACACAAAAATCTATTTCCTTTTAAAATGGTATTTTTTTCTCACTAAATGCTGAGGCAAGTGAACAATTCCTTTTCAAATAGGTGCTAGTGCTGTTGAGATGAAAACTTTTGAAACTTCCACAAGAAGATAAATAGCAACAAACTCAACAAGACTCTACCATGACAGCTGCTTAGATTTAAGCTACTAATTGATGGTTCAGTCAGTTTCCTGTAGCAGTTATCCTTGCTAAGCCTCAAAACTATAATTCTGGAAGACAGGACTGCTATAGCTCCTTTTAGAGACGCACATTATTCGTGCATGTGAATATATAGCTGGCTGAAAAAACTTTTTCACTCATAAATTTGTGTAATATGCAGAATTACTTGTAAAATTAATTTTTGTGGAACCTGAACGCTAACATTTACTTCTACAGACCCTTACTAAGCATCATCACAACATACTGTTCAGAGTTTCCATGCTGAACTTAGGAATTATACTATGTGTTTCCAAAGCTCCCAGCTGAGCCAAAAGGAAACATGAATTAAGGTGCGGTTTTTTGTTTGTTGTTTTTTTTTTTTTTTGGTCCCCCCTCTATAGATTAAAATACACTTACGAAATCCGTCTCTATCACATAGTTTTCTGGTCTCATGAGGCCTCTTAGGCTGTTATAGAGAGTTAATCAAATGAAAATGAAGACTTCCAACTTAGACACCCACTCTTGCCTGTCTTTCTGCACCCATATGTAAATTCTGTTACAACTTACAAATGGCATCAGCACATTAATAGAATAAATTATTTATTCTGTGTCATTCAGGTTTTCTTGCTCATCTTGGTTCAGCATTTAAACTTAATTTAGACCATTTAGCTTCCTAAGATCTGGACCGTTTCTTTCTTATAGCATCAGCACTCAATGATATATCTGACATAGTTAACAAAATAGCTTAGTAATTTTGCACAGCAATTTTAATGGTTCATAACGTCGATACTGCAACATAAGTTGCTTACGAAACATAGTTACATACTTTAAAGATTTCCTTCCTCAAGATCTCACCTAAAAATGGAAAAGTGTTCACGTAGCTTCTCTGCTATTTCCATGCCCCACTGCTACCTTGTATTTTAGGTGTACTTAAACTGAAAAACAGGGAGACCTATTCCCCATTGTTTGTATTATGGTTATTCTGAATGTTATTCATCTGTCTTAATACACAAAATAAGGATGAGCAACAAAAGAGTCTTTAAAAAATATATAGGGAATTAACCGATTTATTTCATGGCACACGAGAGGTTTTGTGTTTACTTACATGCTATTTATTGAAAAAAATCAACAAAATGTACAATTTCTTGAGAAAATCACAAACATTTGTCGTTGCGAGAAAAAATGCATTTTTCCTTTTTAATATTAGTATCTGTACAATTGTTTAGAATTGAAAAGATTGCATATTATATAATAGAAAGCTTGAAATAATAGGTAAATTTAGTCTACTTTATAAAACCAAGACACATCAGACTGAAGTATGTTTGCATTTTTATTAAAATTATGGCACTTAATATTTAATAGCAGAAATAATAACAGGGCTTCACAACCAGAAAGAGTATCACTTTCCAAACATCAAATTTCTTCCCACTACTGTTAATTATTTGCAAGATTTTCCAGAATATTTTCAGAGAACAAGCCCTTTACAGACTGCACAAAACTGAAGAAGCTTTTGTCATGATTTTTATTTTGGATTTTAACACTTCTAACAGCTGTATCAGCCCTGCAAGGTCACTGTTGTTTATTTTCCTTTGCATTCTGTAAGTTAAATTACAGTTTTGCTGTGCTGTTGAGTAAACAATCATAGCAGCATGTCACTGGAAAGTGATTAACATGTTAATTGTGGCTGATCCAGTAAAGAAGAAGCCTTCTGTTTAGCATTATCCTTCATTTTATTTTATTTTTCTACAAATGGTTGATGTTGAACATATTGCATGACATTACCAGAAGTATTACGAACTATGAAAGAAAGAGCGTGAACTAAAAAACAAACTTCTGCAGGGCTGTAGTGAGCAACAAAAGAAAAGCATTACATTGCAGCACCTTTACATATGTAACAAAACAAACAACAAAAAAAAACAGCACTCACTGTACACCAGAAATGTGTTACTGAATTGTACTACTACCAATGTTTGTTTGTGGAAAAATATATGTATATATGTACATGCACACAGGCACACATAAAAAAAAACCTCAAGCACTTAGACATCTGAAAATTGGGTTTTGGTGTGTGGTTTTCAAAAAAAATCATAATACATTGTATAATAATGGTCAACAATATTGTATCATTCACATGCATTTGTTCATTAAACAAAAGAAGACAGGCTCTAGAAAAAAAAAAAAGTAAATTAAATAATTATTTTACAATAAAGTAAATGCAATCAATGCATGACATGAAGTTGCATGTTAAATCAAGTATCATTATTCAGGATTAAAATACTGTACCAATTCACAGGTACTAAACAATCCTTTAAATGTTCACAAGGAGAGACTGCAGCAAATTTATAATCAGATCCAGCTGATAATAATATTACTATAATTGACATGAATGTCCACAGAACACAAAAGAAAACAAATGGTTTGGAGCTGTATCTCCAATGTTATTTTATTTTCCATCCCAGCTCCTACTTCATAGTATGTCCAGTCTTAAGATTAGTACATTGAAAAATGGCATTATCTATTTGGAAACATAATATTAACTGAAATAAAATCTAATGAGGAGTTATATTTACAGGCTTCATCTAACAGAAAGCTAAGCTTTGGTTATATAAAGTGCAGATCAATAATATGCCAATTAATCACGATATTATACATACAGCTAATTTTTGCAGCTCAGTTTCCTTGGAAATTTTAAAAATATTCATGTTTTACAGTTTGCTTATACAGCAGGCTCAGTTAAAAACAAATTCCATTTAAATAAATTTCAATTCTAAGCACTTCAGTACCATCCACCTGTGCGCATTATACTTCTAAACTTCTTTGCAATGTATAACCGCTTGGATGTTCAGTAATCTGCACAATCACATTTGTGTCTCATCACATGAAATACCTAAGCTCTTGACAATACAGTTCTCTAACATCTTCAACCCTCTTACACTTTTTGTTGTATAAAGTTTTCAAGCTTTATTATGATACAAGCAGTACACTCCATCACTCTCATAGCAACTTCTGAAGTAAACCTATCATTTGGGATCTGTGGAAAAGGAAGTAAGTCAGGATACCTAGTTCTTAAGCTATCTACTCCATAAGCTTCCAATGTCTGAACATCATTTGTAAGCCCTTCAAGTTGTTGACTATATTCTTCTATCTTTTGTGCAAGGGCTGCTGGTTTTACATCTTTGTCTGATTTTCCCTTCACAGCATAGTCAGCTGCAATCAAGGCTAGTTTAGTAGAAAGGTAGCATTTAAAGCATACCCATTCATTGGCATTTTTATGGAGATCGTTTCTTGCAGCTGAAAAGTTAGCTCGGGCCTGCCTAAGCCATCTGCGTGCCTCTACAGGATTGCCAACGGACCTGAACGTAGGTGGGACAAAAAAGCGTTGCGAGAAAGATGGCCCTGTGGAAGATGGACATTTCTCTTTATGCTGTTGCCTTTCAGATTTGTGGCTTGTTGCTTCTTGATTCCATGAAGTATAAAATCTTTGAAATGAAAATTTATCTGACTGAAATCGAGAAGCTGAGGATGAAAATGTTCTTCTTGAGGCTCTGTCCGTGTTTTGATCCATAAAAGCCTGTTTTTCCATCCGGTTAATCTCATTCTGTAAATGTTTGAAAACTTCATTAGCTATATCAAGATTATCTGCATTTTTATCTGGATGCCATTTAAGATACAGCCTTCTAATAATCTTTTTTCTTTCAGATTCTGGAAGCTTCCAAGCCTGTTCAATCACAGATGTCACTTCTCTTAGTATTTCTGGCAAGGAGTTTGGCTTTATCTTCTTTGGAGAGTGATGTTTTGAGGACGTTGTTTTGTGGCCATCTCTACCACTGAAGAGAGGTGGAATTGTTCTCAGTCCATGCGCTGGAAATTCTGTAGGACTAGTTGGGGTAGAAGGAGTGCTATCCCTGCTTTGAGAACTTTCCTCAGGTCTTGAAAATTTGTACAAGTCAAGAGAGCTTACTATTTTATACTCACTATATCCAATATCAATCTGGTAAATCTTCCCTAGAAAACTGTGACTTTCATCATCTTCTCGTTCTACTTCTTGTACAATGATTGCATATGTGTAAGTCGGTTGATATGATCCATATATATCACCACCTTCAGCATCAACAAGGTAACCAACATATTCACCAGGATAAAAAACATTCATTGGATCCATAAGAAGTGTATAGTGAATTTCAGCTGGTATAGGAGTGCCAGGTGTTGGTAGTTCAAGTTTTGATGGTTCAGAAGAGTCATACTTCACCCCTAGACTGTCAAGCTTCTCACTGATCCGGTAAATGTCATTGCAACCCAGCATGGCAATTAAATATGAGGTATCAGAAATCAGGTTGTCAGTTGCAGATTTTAAGGTCATTGCTAACGCTAGCAAGAAATTTATGTCTTTGCTGTCCGAATGCTGTATATAAAGCAGTATTACTGCATTTCCGTATCTCTTTAGGAAAGCAAACGTTTCACTTTTACTGTGGGGAATAGGAGCAAAGCCTTTAACTCTTAATGTCGTTTGCAACTTCTCAAAACAGGAAACTTTCAAACCTTCTCGCAAAGCTTTGCAAAGTCTTATTGCTTTTTCTTCATTAGCTAAAAACGCATTGTCATTTTCATGCTTCATAATCCTAATGAGTCCTGTGATGAACTGTTCTGAAGATAACAGTAATTGCAATCTTCCCTGCAAAGAACATAATGCTCCAAATTGACAAATTTTGGGAGACTCTTCATCCAACTGTTCTTCAAGAATACTGCTAAGCAAGCGAGGCCTCAGTTTCTGAGGGAATAACATTATCAGTTTAGTGTGAAAACCATGGTCTTTGCCTAAATAGCACTGGCTAAGATCAACAAGCATTTGTACACCAATGTTACCCTGGATTCTACTTTTGTAGTGGGGTGCATCATCAAAAACTAAGATACTTGACTTTACTAACCTACCATCTTGACTGGGAAGATAAAGGGCAAAATCCCTCATATTCTCAAGGTCATTTCTAACCTTGACAGAATCATTCTGAAGACTTTTGAACAGGCCAGAAACTACTCTTTTAACTGTGCGCATTTCATTAGGATCCAATTGCTTTCCTTCAGAGTTCTTGAATATGCGACCTAGAACTTCAACATACTGTTTTGTTGAAATAATATCTTCAGTACCCAAATGTTTAAATAACTGATGGAAAGTACCAAGTTCTAAAGGAAGTTTGTAAAGATAAGGTTTAAAATCAGATTCGTACTCAAGGTTTATTACCACCTCTTCAGGCTTCAGGAGCTTCCAACCTTCTTCCACCATTACAAAAGAAACACCTCGAAGCTGAAAGCGGAATTCCCTTTTCTCTGTACTAAGAAATTCATAAATGCTTCTCAGGACCTTGGCCCTAGTTTTCACCATTTCTTCATCCACAGTTGTTATATTGCATATATTCCTGCAGTTATTGATAACCTTGTCCAGGGGAGGGTCTAAATTAACATTCAGCATAGTTAAAACTTGCTCAAGTTGTTCTTGTGCACCAAGAGTACTTCCTTCTTGCTCTTTGATACTTAAAGGCGTTGCTTTCTCTGGAAGAATGGGACATGAGGTCCACAGCAACTGCAACACATCAGTCTGCTTGAATTTAGGATTCACTTGTGCCCCGTTGAATCGTATAAGAGGGAGCGTCCCATTAACTTCTTGATACTGAGGATGAAATCTAACAAATTCTGCTGGTGCTCGTTCAGGGCACAGAAAAGGAATTAATGACAATTCTTTCAGAAAGTTTCCTGACAAAAGATCAGTTCTTTCCTGAAATATGTGATGAAGGAGGACATCAACAGTATTCTGCAGTGTTTCTTTAGACCAGTTTTCTGTATTAGCTCGCATGCTGATCTCCTTAGCAAATTGTAATAACTGTTGCTGTGAAATAATGAATTTTAGCCCAATATGTCGTAGAAAAGTTATCCATGATGGAAGGAATGCAGCTTGACTTTTCGGTTTTGTAAGTTGTTCTAGTTTCTTAAAAAAATCTTGAGGTATAAATAATTTTTCAGGAAGCATAACTTCAAAGACTTTTACAGTCCTGTCATAAAAATATTTTGCAGGTTTTAATCTATTGCTTGCATCATGAATGATCAATATGTTTTCAAGCTTTTCAAACAACTGTTCTTTCATTTCTGAAGTTTCTTCAATGCTAGTTAGCCTGTTCTTTAAGTAGATCAAGTGTTCCAACTTTGCATCATAAGACAAACTTTCAATTTTTGGAAGAAGATGTTTCAAGTACACTTCAAGATCATCCACGGAGACACAGCCAAGCACAGTATACAGATCTTTCAAATGAATTTTCTCTTCAAGAAAAGCTGATGAAGTTGACTGTGTCCATCTATCCACTTCTACTGATGGGATGCTTTTCGTGAGCACATAACACGTCCCATATTTTGAAATGCTGATGTATCGGCCACTAATGGATTTATAACATGGAAGAGACTTTAAAATTTTAATGTCATCCTGAGATGTCAAATGACATAAATTGCAATTGAAGTACATTAAGAGAGCCTCAAAGTCACATTCTGCTAACTTTTCAGTTCTAAAAGTTGATGTTTGTACCATATATTGTATGGCTTTCAGAATGCTTGAAGGATTATCTATATTTGCTGTACGTCCTGACAACAAAGGCACTAAAGCACTGTCTTTGGAGCAAATTTTGTTCAATGCCAACTGAATACAACCTGTTTTCATTAAAGCATGAAAGACTTTATCACTCTGAGCATTTGGAAAAACAGCAATATGCATAATGCTGAGGGGCAGCAAAACATCACACTCTGGCACAACAAGATGATTAGCTGAGACAGTAAACTTTACACCTGGAAGCAACGTCCAGTCCTTCAAAGTTTCAACAACATCATCAAATTTTGCTTGTGTATCTTCTTGTTCTTCCTTAACATTTATAGATTCACTAATAAAATGCCAGGCATTTTTAAGCCAAGATTCACTTGCAAAGTTTTCTTTCCATTTCATACAACTTCTAGTTTTATATTCTCTAGGCAACACAGAAGATAACAACTCAGCAAAGCTTGTGATATCAAAGACTTTTGCTACATCACTACTAAGTAAAATATTGTTGTACCTCAAATACAATGTGTTCATAAAGAGATCCTTGCGAGATGGAATCAGTTCATGGTATGTTGTTAAGAACTTTGGCCGCTTCGAATCAAAAATTTGCAGAACATTATCAAGGGTAATAAGGAGTGGCAAGCCCTCAATTTGGATTTCATTTTCTTCTGCATCTTTAAAACAATAGTCAACCAGAAGTTTGAGACTATGGAAGAGTTTTAAATTTGTCTGCTGAAGACGACAGGGTAACTTTCCAATGTGGCAATTAGAGTCTGGAAAAGAAAACGTCATCAAAAATAATCGAACATCAGCAGGAGTCACATAGGTGACAGGAATATCTGCATCTACCAAGCAATGATAGAGATTTGCAGTTTCATCACAGTTGTATACCAAATTAAATCCAATTTCTAAGAGTAAATGTTTGAGTCTGTAAACGTTTTCAGCCACAGACTTCCGAGTTGTAATGTTGTACTCTGTATTTTTGAGATGTTGCAATTCATCTTGTAGCAAGTTGTCAAAGAACGGCCTGCCTTTGTTCACAGTAGACATGTTAACCCATGTGATGATAACAGCAGAATGCAAATCAGAACCATCAACATTCGGAGCTCGCATAACAGGTAAAAGACGCTTCAAATCTTCATAAATACAACTGTAAACTGCTTTCACTAAACAATACCAATCTGGCTGAATATCAAGTCTATTAACTGGAAAAAAGGATAAAAACTTTTTCAAAGTGTCTTTCA
This sequence comes from Cygnus atratus, assembly GCF_013377495.2. NCBI lineage: Eukaryota > Metazoa > Chordata > Aves > Anseriformes > Anatidae > Cygnus > Cygnus atratus. Next base: position 188,846,560 of record NC_066362.1, on the reverse strand, counting down.
CAACATGAACTGCTGTGTTCTGCAGTACTGACACTGTAGGATCAGTGCCTGGAAAATACCGTTTCTTCAGCTGAATCAGCAATTCAACATAGGCTGGTGCTATCAGCGCTGTCATTAGGCTATTATTCCAGTCACTTCTTACTCCAACTCCATTATCATCACGCCACAGATTTCTTCTTGCAGAATCCAGAGCAAAGTGTCCATTCACATGAAAAGGTAGCCCAGTTTCTAAAGATAAAGGTAAGAAACAGAATGCTCTGTGGGGTTTTTTGTAATTATGAGTAATGCAAGCTGCTACCCCACCACGTGGAAAAAGAGTTATGTCCTCATTCTTGTGGGCTGAAACCACACTTTTAGATACCTTTTCCATGGCAGAAAAGCCTGACCTGTTACAAATTAACCAAGTTGTGAGATTCCCCTCAGAGTCTTCAGTATCCATCGTGTAAGTTATCTGTTGCACAGGTATTTCACTTAGCTGTTTTTTTTTAGTTACACTGTCAATTACAGATGCATGGAATTGCTTTCGTTTTAATCTGTCTCCATCAGTGATTTTTCCTTGTACAGAATACAACACATTCAGTGCTCCTGTTGTTTTTTCTATCTCACAAATAGAAATTTTTTCCATGTGGTTCAAAAACATTAAGAGTTCCGCTCCATCCGTACGCAGCTTATCTAAAAGATTTTGGACCATTCTATCTGAGCATGGAACTGAGGAAATTTCTGATACTTTTGCCATTTCTCCATTTCGAAGAGGAAACCTAAACATTGTGCAATTATCCAGTTTAAAGTGATTTCCTAAGTAGAGGTCCAGTACATCTGAGAACTGCGTTCTGAAATCTGCATCTAAATCCCTAAACATGCGGCCAGGACTTGTTGATGTTGCACCTGGTGCATATCTAGCATGAGGATCAAAAATACAAAGTATATCATTGCCAGATATGAAAGAAGGGCAGTCAGTAATGTGATAAACAGAATTGAAACCTATACCATATTGTCCGGTTTTACAGGGATTTCCTACTTTAGTACCTTTTCCAAGGTTCTGAATTCCTCTAATATCATCTTCTGTAAAAGGCTGATTGTTGTAAACACACAGTGCTGGTCCTTGAAGTGGTGCCCATTTCTCATCAAATATTCTATCAGCTGGATGTTGTCTAGGATCAAACACAAAACAGATCTCTGTAGCTTTTGCATCATCCGCATTCTGAAGGAGCTCTTTCAGCATTTCTTTTTCTGAAGGGTAAGCATTAAGAATGCTTTTAATTCTACTTGTCAATTTTTCTTTCTGGCCAAATTCTGTTCCAAGGGTAGTAAAACAAATATTGGAGGCATACCTTTCTAAAGCTTTATGGCGTTTTGGTATTGCTCCAAGCTTTACTGCAACTTCCCTCGGAATATCACCATGACAATACTTAACAGTTGTGTCTTTAACTTTAATCCATGGACAGTCATTGTAACACAAAGATTTTGCAGGCAGAAGTGCAAGACGAGTATCGGGTAACAAAATCTCACCGTATTTTTTCTTACAAAATTCCTGCTTCTTCTCTCTAATGAGGCTCCATATTCCTTCACTGATTATTCTCCTGCACAGCTGAAAATTTTCTTCTGTTAGTTGTTGGGTCCCTCTTTCCTGATTTATTAATTCCAGAACAAGAGCAAAATCTTCAACTGCAAAAGCCTGTCTTACACCCACACTTTCAAACAGCTCACGGAAACTATTTTTGTATTTATTCGGCAACTGATATAGATAGGGTGCTGCTTCAAAATTCAAGTGAAAAGACACTTTTGTTGGATCAACATAGACATTCTCAACAAGAATAAAACTATAACTTGTCAGCTGTTCAATTATCATAGCTTTTGATGATTCGTTTTGTAACATTGCTTCATGTAGATGTTTGTAACAAGCATTAGTGATATTCTCCTGATACAATGTAATGCCATCAAATGATTTTGCAACTTCTTCCAATTGATTTATGACCAAGTTAACAGCTGGTTTCTTCAGTAGACCCAAAAATTCTTTTACAGCCAATGACAAAGCACCACAACCTTTAAAGGAATGGGAATTTTCATTAAGAATTGGTTGTATTAGGCAAACTATATCTTGATGATCAGCAGTGAAAAGATCAGTCGCTGAAAACATTGTTTCAGGCTCAAAATCACTGCCTTTCCAGTGTAGCGAGAAGCCTGCTGGCTTGCTAAGGAAAGGAAGAAAAGGGATGGTTTGACATTTTTCAGCAAATTCTTTAGCTCTAGGGTCCCTACACTTCAGTTTTTCATCAATAAGACTCAATATAATACTGCTTCTGAGACAAGCTGCTGCATGATCTATCTTGTTAACTTCAGCCACCGACTCTGCGCGTTCTATCAGATCTTCCCATAAGATATCATCTTTAGCCATTCCCAACTGCACAAGTTTAACCAAAATGACCGGATTAAGATAATCCTGGGTGGTGCCATAAGGAAATCTTCCATCTTCAGCATTGTATAACTTTGCAACTCTTCCTTCAGGATGGATCAGTCTTGATGGTGTAACTAACGGATGTCCATCCAAAGAACAAGGAATACACGGAGTAACACGAAGAATTCCTGAAAACTCCTCAAGTTTTTCATTGAGAACATAACGCATCAAAGGATCACGCAACTCTGCATCAATCTCCTGAATATTAGGGAAAAACACCTCAGAAAAGAACTGTTTCTCAGAGAAAGTGTTCTCCAGTAATATGTATTTGCATCCTGCTTCTTCAAATCCCATCTTAACCCAAGAAGGGAGATCTACAGCACAGAGATTTTTGGAACCAGTTTTTTTAAGGTACTTTAGAAAGATCTTAAAGGCTGACGGTCCGACATCTGGTCGTTTCAGTATCGAGTCATCTAGAAACCTTACATTCTTCATGGAAACCCAAGAGAAACCATCAGAAAACACTCTGATCCCTTCTTTGCTTTTCATATGAGCTATGTCTTCATAGAACCCTTGACAAATAACAGAGAAATCATCATGAACTGAATCAGGATCTGGCCACACAGCACAATAATTATAGTCAACTAGCTCACCGCTGATTGCCATGTCACGTAGAACGCACAGAGCTTCTATGTAGGCTTTAACAATAACATGCCTCATGAATACTGTGTTCCATCTCCCTTTTGTGTCTGTTTTCCAAATCTCTTTCCGGTTTGAAGTAACCGCAAAGCAGCCATTTATATGAAGAGGTAAGCCTGTTTTTATTCGTAGAGGTAAATAGCAGAATACTTCACCTACGTTATTGCAATTAGGTTTCACAATCCACTTTTGATCCTGAGTTTCAGACAGCAACACTCCCACTCCACCACAGGGAACAAGACCTAGTCTTCGTCCACTTTCATGTAATGAAAATTTTAAAGCATCGCCAGTGTCCATGCAAGAACATATAAGCCACGTTGTTGAATCTACTGTCTTCTGTGGCAGTTCATCAGCTGACCTTTTCACCTGTCCTGACTTAGCCATTTCAAAGAAAGAAGCTGGATCATCTTCTGCACCTCGGAAGAGTGGAGACTGTAAATCAGCAATCCGCCTGAATACATGGTGAAATTCTTCTACTACTATCTGTAAGATACACGAGGACTTTGGTGTTTCAGTGGGAAGCTTTTTATTACTGCTGCTGCAGACCTTCATTAGTTTAGCTGCTTCCTTTAAAACACTTACATTTGGTGCAGTTAAGGCTTTGGAAGAACAAATTTTTTTTTTAATAGTGATAACATCTTGTGCCACCCCAGGATCATCTTCCTCAATTTTCAAGTATTTCAAAACCATTGAATTTACACTCTGAGCAAATATTATCAGCCTATGACCACAAATGCTAAATTCATCCACAAGAGAATAAATGTCTGCTGTATTGTAACATGTACTGCTGACTTCACTCACTTTAGCTTCCTGCTGAGTTCTGAAGGAGAGCCTGAAAAGTGTTCCTTTGTAGCTATATGGAGATTCTACAGTCAGTGGTAGCTGGCAACCAAAAACTCCTATAAATGGCTTAAACTGATTGGGAAATTTTCGCAGCCTCTTCTGTTGTTTACTCCAGTTAATTTTGATCCCAGGATTAGATTTATCTCTAATATGCTTACTGATATGGTTAACATTTGGATCAAACATAATCATGAACTCCCGGCTCAAAATAATAGGAACATCAGTAATATGATAAACAGAATTGAAACCCAGTCCAAATTTTCCTACTTTGTCAACTTCACTCCTTTTTAAAGACTCTCCTAATCGAGTTATATTTAGAAAATCAGAGTCAGAAAATTCAGAATTATTGAATGACCACAAAGCTGGACCATGACATGCTGCCATTCCTGGATCCAGAAGATTTTCTCTTATATCCATATTTCTCCTCATGTCAATCAGGAAATTACATTCTGTTGCGTTAGCATCATCAGCATTTTGAAGAAGTTCTTTAAAGATGTCTGAAATGGAAGGGTACTCTTCCAAAATGTTTTTAATTCTTACAGTCAGAGGCTCTCTTTGCCCAGATTGCTCAAATCCCATGTTTTCTGGATTAATCAATCTTGTGCTAAGGCATGGAACATTTAACCACTCAGCAGTTTTCATTGGTATGTCTTCGTGCACCAAAATTATTGGTTCAACAGAATCTTCAAGCAAATCATTTAAATCATCAACTTTGATATCACAATAACAGCATTCATGAATTGGCCTCATTGCAAGTTTATAAGGAAGTTTGCCACTGTACAGTGGCATGGGTGTATGCAGACTTGCAGGAATCTGATTGCTGTACAGCCATCTTATAATGCTCAACATAATGTGAAGATTTTGTTTACTCTCTTGTTCTGAGAGAGTCTGCTCGCTTTTCAGATATATTTTCTGAATGACCATAGAAACATGGTCTGGTGTTAACTGCTCAATTGAACCACAACATTTAAACAACTGGTGAAACTTTGCCATAGTTTTTGGCACATAATGCAGATAAGGCTGGAGATCAAGATCAGGTACTGACTTTATTACTGCTTGTGTGAGAGAACAAAATGTTTTTCCTGTCCAAACCCAGGGAAATTTCAAGGCTTTAAAAGCTTCTTTCCCTTCTTCTAAATGATCATGCATAAACCCATAAATTTCAAGCAGGATATGCTGAAACTGATAATAGTCCTCATCACTGAAGGTTTTAGAACTGTGCCAATCAACAACTACCTTGAAATGTTTTAAAACTGCTTTTATGCTGGGCTTTGTGGAGATGCCCAGTGCTTTTTCTATATCTAACTGCACATTTTCCACAAGAGGAACTGAGGAACCTACTAAAATTGCATGAGAGATATCACACATTTCTGGCGGTAAACACAGATTACAATGATCTCCTTTCCAAACTAAGGATCCTGGATAATTTGGAGGTCTTTCCTTACTTGCAGGAATCCATTTTATTTTTTTCAGCACAGCTTTTGTTTCAGATGACTGAAGCAGCATATGGTTTTTGTTTAAAATCATCAAGAGAGTTCTAGCTTTTCTTAACAGGAAATCATGATCGGTGTTAGAGTTAGCATGCAAATTTTCAATTTTATTTGCCACTCTCACAATATCACTTTCCTCAAGATTGGCTTCACTTTTTAAGCCTATTTGTCTCAGAGAATGAAGAATATCTGAAGATGTAAAAATAGCTGGGGGGAAGCAAATTTCCTCCTCAGCATAAAACAAGTTTTGCAGCAGTTCCACCTCAGGATCAAAGAGTTCATTTGCTGTCATTATGTTTTCTTGTGAAATCCTAATAAACTTCAGTGTTGTCAGCCAATCTATCACATTCGTATTCTCATTTTTCAGAAAAGTCAGATTTTCAAGAACCCATTGCATTATCTTTGTTGTTTCGTCATATGAATAAAAATCACTTCTTATGTCTTCTATAATAAACTTCAAGCAATCTGTGCTCTTTAGCTGTTCTATTTTTAGCAGGTTAGCTAAACGAATAGTAGCTTCATCACTGCTGTCAATTATTGGAACAGAAAATCTTAGACCAGGCGGAATTTTAGCAGTGTGGTGTAATACCTTACTACCTTTCAGTCCAGCAAAAGCAGGGACACCTTCATCAGATAATTTTTCCATCTTTTTAAATATCAACAATTCCTGAATAATTCTTCTCTCTTTTTCATTTGCATCAGTTAAACTAGCTAAGAATGCCCTAAGAGCATCTTTATGTGTTGATGGCAATGATGCAACCTGATTGCATAGTTTCTGTAGGGTCATTTTTTCCATTATTTGTAAAACAGCACTTGGTAATGGTGGATGCACATATTTCTTTATAAGCGGGTGTTGAATAGAAACATCTAGTTTCTTAAGTACCACTCCACCAACTTTCTGAATAATATCAGCTAAGTATTCCGGGAGCTGAGTCTCAGATTCATCTTCCAGAATAATAGGTGACGGATTCCTAAATCTAACCAGTTCCACTGATGTTTGGTTTTCCTCCAGAAGAGTCTTAGGGATAAGTGGCATGTCATCAAAAACACTCAAGTCATCAGAAAAATGCATATAGAGGTTCTTCCAGACCATCTTAAGCCAGGAAATTGATGGCTGATTTTTGTCTTCCAAACCTGGATACCACTGTACCACCATGTCTCTGCCAGGCCACACACTATTCATAACTTCTTTAATTAGCCGAGCAAATCTTTCTGGGTTCAGAAGCTGCAGCTGAGTGCACGGTCTTCCTGAAATTACAGCAAAAGGGTAAACCATGAAAATCAGAGCAGAGTTACATAACAAAGTGCTTTCTGAATTTAGAAATGAAGCTCCTCTTTTTGTGGAAAAACTGCTAAATAGAACAGCATATACCAGCTACTCTTGCTTTTAAGAGTTAATTAAAAACAAATACATTCCATATTAGTATAAAAAACAATCAAAAATGATCAATAAGTTACTGCATTTGTTAGTTCGCTATAAGAACCTTCAGGCATACAAAGCAACTACAGATTTACAGTCAAAGTCAAAGCTTCCAAAGTATTTTCCTGTTTGGTTAATTCTTTACTTACTTGCCTAGTTGCAAATAAGAACCTAACCCGTTATTTGTTTGTCTATATCCACAAGGATTACAGTAGTTTTGAAAGCTTATTTATTAGATATAGCAAACCAGAGCAGGTACAGATGCTCTTACACTAAAAACTGACAAGCAACAAAACTCTGTTGTTCAAGGAATGCTGAAACTAACTTTAGATGTGTATGTTTTTATTCTTATTGTGAAAGCCTTCATTAAAAGAAATGCTAACATATCTTAACTATCATTAAGACAGCTTACACTTAACCACAGATGCTCTAGTTTTCAAGAAAATAGTTCAGAACACAAAATACCAATACCTCCAAATGACACCAAAAATAATAACAGAAAGGGAATCAAGACATCTGAGTTTCAGATCTTTTTTCCTCCTAAACAGCACTGTTGTTTCATTAAAAGCAACAGTCCAATTAAAGATACTATCTACTGTCATTGCTCTGCTGGAGATAGGTAGTAAAATGCTTCAAAAAGTTTTCTTTCACTTCACGCCCACAGAGCTATGTATTGTTAGTCGTGCTATTAGAAAAACACAGCAGCCTTAAGAAAGTGAGAAATACTGGCAGCAGTGGACCAACTGCTTAAGAATCTACTTAAAAGCTAAGCTACAATCCCATTTTAAGACAGTATTGCTAGTTCTGTGCTCAAAATCTGTACATGTGACTTTAAATTCCCAAAGTGTAGGAAGACTTCCAGTATTTTATTTAAAAATATACATAAATAAACTAAGGAAAATATTGATCATTTCTGTGTAACGTTAACTATAAGGTTTACTTCATTAATAAGCAATTTTCCCCTTTTCTATATTTAGAACTCTTTTCCTTATTATTTTTGGTAGCTATCTTTTGGCAGATATGTTTAGCGGGTTTTATTTACAAGAAAGCTGGGGGTAAGGAGAATAGCTAATCACCAAATTCACACAAATACCAAGCTTCAATCCAAACTAGTACAGCGTCAATTGATAACCATACCTGAAAATCCCCAGAGAAGCTGTTGGGCTAGAACGTAATCAAATCCATTTAGAAAACATCTAGTCAGTTACACATTAACACACCAAATATAGAACAGTTATTAGCTACGAAAATATAGCACCTATTTTTGGAGAGAAAAAAATATCTTGTTCTCTCTGTGCAAAACAATTTTTAAAAAAGCATATCCGATCTTCTGAAAGAAATCATATAAGGAAGTTTCTATTTCTACACTGATATTAAGAATATCTCCAATATAATTGCTACAATTATATATGTGAAATCCTTGTCAATAATTCAAAATTTGTCAAAAATTTTCTAACAAATTTATAATGTACAAATTTATGGTACTGGAGATATGGAGGTATAATTTACAACTATGCAAAATCTGAGAATGAAGAATAATTTAGGAGGAGGTGGAAAGTAGAGAAAAGTAAGCCACTTAAAAACTTGCAAAGGGTCATCTGAACGTCCTCAGGCATTTCTAAAAGATTTGGAAGAACTATTCTTGTCATATTTATTACAAAAATATGTTCGTCTAATCATTGAGAGGCATACCACCAACCAAGAACAAGTACCTAGAATAATGCAGTTCAAAGAAATGGACAAAGGAAGAAGAGCAGGAAGTTAGACCTCAAATGTGACCAAAACTCCTTCTAGGAACTAGGAGGACTAGATAGAATTTGTTGCAACTCAGAGACCAGCATGCCCTCCTACAACAACAAATAGACATCACTCATCACATAATATGCCCCCCATAAGGCTTTGACAATTCTGCTTTTTAGAAAATAAATTTTCTTAACGATTGTTTCAGACCTGCTGTCCTTCATATCCTATGAAAGTCCCAGCACCAATTTCATATCTTCTATACAATTTGTATGTACACTGTTTATTCTGTGAAATAAGTCACTCCAGTTGTCAGTCTTTTCATAGATGCTTAGCCATAATTTCAATAATGTATCTTATTTGGCTTAGAATTATCTTATTTTTCTATTAGTTTTGATAATTGAGTAATAAACAAACCATGGAGAAAGCAGCAGGCTTCCAATTGAATAGGAAGAATAATAAAGAGGACATAAAAGGATTGCAGGGAAAAAAGGTCAGAATATAGACTAAAGAAATAGAGACTGCCACTGAAGACAATGATAAAGGGTATCAAGGAAAGAAGATCAATACAATGATTTCTAGTATTCTATTTCTGGTTTTAACGTTTTCAGTCTAAAAAAGAATTCTGATAAATAGAACAATTTAAAAAGAAAGACTTGAATGTTTTTCTTAAAGGCACATTTTCTACAGATTGAAGAGTAAAATAGTTCACTGTATACACACTACTTAAAAATAAACTGAAGTGTGACTTGTTTGGGGAAAAAAAAGAAAAGTTTTGGAGACAGACTTCAAATTTACCAATCAAATGTATAGTGAAATGCAAGGGCAGAAAGGTAAATTAAACTAATGCTGACTAAAAAAGAAACAAAAAAATTTAACAGTGAAGGCAGATAAACATGGAAGCATCATATCTACAAATGCAGCAAGCTTTGTAGCAAGCTATTTAGATCGTGATTAGAAGTATTTCAGTAGGTCTGCTTTGAAACAACAAAAAGCTATGAATTAAGATTCAGGTAATACTCAACGAAATTAATACGGTCTTCATATACTCCATGCCAGATGATTCAGATGGTTTCATCTGTTGTTTTTTTAAATGCATTTTTAAAATGCATTGACGTGCACTTGCAATTGTGAGACACAAGACGATCCACAACATAAAAAATATGACATAGCTACTGCATATGAAGATACTATAAATGTAAAATAGAACTCAGACCTTCTTACAAGGAGGAATACTAGTTGCACAAAATTTACACTAAGACATGCCCTACTATCATTTTATCGTAAGTTTTTATCCTTCTTTAGCTTTTGCCTTTTTGTTCATTTAGAATTTTCATTTATGCCATTTACAACTCAGTCTGTGGTATCTTATTTTTTTGAAGTGACCAACTGATTTATACAAGCTCAATTTCATAGAAGACATTGCTAATAGTTGAACAGACTAATTCTAAATCCAAGTTTAAAGCAATCTGTTTCACTCTATGAGAATACCAAAGACATTACCTCTGCTTTTGGCAGCTTCTTTCAAAGCAGCTAGAACCTCAGGCTTCAGGTCATCAGAAAGCAACCTTCCTTCAAGGCCAGGAAAGAGTGATCTAACAAAAACACATTAGCAAAGCATTTAATTCATGTATTTTCCTACACAGCAGAGTTGCATGCAAAGCAGTCACTTCCATATGTGGAATTGGGTTTTCAGTGGGTGTTTTCTTATAAGAAATTCACGTACTTAGAAAAAGAGAGTAATAAGAAAATAAATTTTCCAACTACTCATCTTTTCAAAGCAGGTATAAGAGAGTTTTCTCTTGATAGAAAAATTAATATTAGAAAAGTATTTTCATCTATTTGTATTCTAACAAAAAATAATACTATATATTATGTCTCAAAAATTATCTGAAAGGATAAAAAATTAATTTAAATTTAATTAATTCCAGGAGTTCACGCAGATCTGTATATTCAGACACTGGTCTGTGTGCAGACACCATTTACGACTATTGTAACCAAGCATCACTCTCATCTTGTCATTTCTTCACCTTCCCTTACGTTGGTACTTAAAATTAAACAACTAGTTTAAGGGCTCTGCTCTTCCCAATTATGAAGTCACCAATAACTAACCATTTACTTTTGACAACAGGTATCTCAATTATACATATAACAAGTAAGACTTTATGTTGATTAAGTCTTGCTTTCAAACGCATGTGTTAACAAAAAGAAATTGCCTGTTTACACATATTAACAGATTGCTTTTTGTTAACACAAGCATGTGTTAACAGAAAGAAAGTTTGCCCAGAGAGGCTGTGGAGTCTCCTCCTTGGGGATCTCCAAAAGCCGTCTGGACGTGGTCCTGGGCAGCCTGCTCTGGGTGTCCCTGCTTGGGTAGGGGTGGCACCAGGGGCCTCCAGAGGTCCCTTCTGAACTCAGCCCTCCTGTGAGTCTGTGAAATTCTAAAGAGCTTACTTCAGCTTTTTAAGTAGGCTCCAAATTTGAATCTGCAAAGAGCCAAACCATTCAACTGAAGGTGTTTTAAAATATCTTACATAATTTAACATATTTATAGCATTAGAATTGGAAATATTTACTGTACTCAAGGACAGAGTCAAAGCATTACTACTTGCATTACCATAGCTAGCAAGTAGATATATGCATACAATGTGCTTTTGTATCAGTTTTACGAGACTAACCAAGTAAGTCCATTAAAAACAAAACACAAACTGAATGAAATACAGTGGTATCATTAACTTCCCAGAAAAGTATCTTATAACTAGTCTGAAGCATGGAGGGCCGTAAGGTAAATCTGTTAGTCTCATCATGGGTACGTTCTCTATTGGTGTAATGGTCTAAATTTTGAAAGACAAAAAAAAGTGAAAGAATATCAAAAGATAAATCATCTCACAAGAGATGCTAAAACACTTAGGGTTTTTGTTGTTTTTGTTTGTTTGTTTTGTGTTTTGTTTTTTTTAAGAATACACTAGAATCACAGGTTCTGAGATCTGCATCAATTCCGATTAATGACCTGAATTGTCCAGATCAAGAAAGATCTAAGAGAGAGTTTTAGAATACAGAAAAAGAACTGCAGCGGGTTTGAAAAAAAGGCAAACTCTTCTCAAGCAACAAAGTAAAACCAGCTACCTGTCTGAAACTGCTTTTCTTCAAGATGTGTTGTCTATATGTAACACTTAAATCACAACTTAGAGCAGCACCTTTATTTGGAGTATTTTTTTGCCTTAATAATATCTACATGGGCACACCCCAACTCTAATCTACATTCCTTAAAGGCCAGTAAAAGCAGCAAAACACATGCCAGATGTCACATCTCTAATGCAGAGAGTCTGAAAATCATTGAAACTGAGGGAAAGGAGGAGGCAGCAGTTGTACACACATATTGGTAAGTTCTTAAGGAGGAACAGATAAAGTTTAAAAAAAAAAGCCTAAAGCCATCTCAAACTTTAAGAAAGCCTTTTAACATTAACTGATTTAATGTACTTCCTAGTATGCATGTGCCTAAACTCCTCCTGTTTCTGATTGTTTATGATTCTGAGAAAGCTAATTTGACTAATTCTAAACTAATTTTAAGAAAGCAAATCTGAGGCATTCCCCTAAAGCCTAGATCACATGATTCTTGAGAAAGTTATAATAGCAAGCAGCTGTCAAAATTTTCAAATGAGACATATGTATATAAACATATACACATACAAAGAACTGAGTTCTGCTTATGCAATATTTCATTACATCATAGGCTGCTGCATATCATCTTGTTGCTGGTAAGCATACCTGGGAAAATCTTCTGAGGTTATGTAAATGACATCCTGTTCTGACACAGATGAGGAAAAAGGAATAAAACTTCCATTCTGCAGTGGCAAAAGCTCCAATCCAATCAGTTCACTGTAGACTCCATCAGAAAGCACAAATTCTAAGAGGTGAAGCTTTTCTTCAGCAGGTCCACTGTGTCCAGATTTCCTTAGCACTTGCCGTACAACAGCAGGAGTCACTTTTTTCACAGCTTTAACAGAAGTAGTAAGATGCACGGCACTAGCAATATTTGCTGGCACCTTGGCAATCTGCTTCCCTGAATCCTGGAGGTAGTTGAGAACAGACTGTGTGTACTCCAAACTCTCATCCATTTCAGAAAAGTGCACCTGTTCCACCTTTATCCACTGATTACTCACTGAGTAAATAACTGTATGCTGGAGCAGCTCTTTAAAGAGAGGTACTACAATTGGTTTCCAGGGCACCCTGATTTTGTTCTCATCAGGCCATAAACTATAAATTCTTTCAGCTGACAGTGGAAAATCTGAATTCTTCTCGGTCTCCATTCGTTTGATAGCTTCCAAAATAAGGGTCGTATACGCCTTTGGCACTATATTCACCACAAGAACATCATTCCACAAAGCTGCTGGATCTCTCCACTGATCCAGCTCTCGCCATTTGATACTCCTTCTATTGTCTGTGAGACCAAAGAAACCACTAACATGAACTGGGAGACCAGTTTTGCTTTCCTCACCTGGAGGCAAAGGCAGAAAACAAAATGCTCTTCCTGAAAAGTCTGCCACAGCTCCGTTTTCCTCCTCTTTATTTGATAAAGACATGGCTATTCCAATAGTAGGAACAAATTTCAAGTCATCAGCTAAACAATCCAGTTCCGTACACATTCCTCGACCACCTACACAATTACATACTAACCAAGACGTTTTCTGTGCGTCCTTAACACTCTCATCTTCCAGCACTATATTTACATGGTATGTCACACATGTTATGCTATTGCTTGGAACTCCCTTACAGTACTGATTTATTGCAGTTCCTAAGATTTTGATAGAATTGGGTCTTTCATGTTTCAAGGCTTTGTTCTCACTAGCAGTTACTCTGAAAATCAGCTTCTCTGTTCCATCAGCCTCCCTAACATGCAATGAAACATCCTGAACACTCTTTAAGAAGAGCAACACTGTGTCAGCATCTGCTCTGAAGGATTCAAACAACTCCAAAACCTTCTGTTTGTCATAAACATTGCTGCTCAGTTGAGAAGGCTGCAGACGAAGTGGGAAGCGAAAAAATGTACCAGGAAAGTTTCCATTCTTAAATGTTTCCTTAGTGCTGCCAAATACACCAATGAATGGTGCAAACTGGTCTGTAAGTTCATTGATTTCCTTGCTATCTTCTTTTAGATTCCAGCACTGGCCTGATTCATGCGGTCCAAAGAGGGTTTGATGGGGATCCAGCATTCCAATTTGTTCCCCACTGAAAATACTAGGGAGATCTGCATAAATAAAAACCAACAAATATTAACAACCCTAAAATAACAGATTTTCAAATACAGTCTTATAGAAACATTTTATTAAGGGCAAGAAAAACAAGTGTTCTAAAACTGCAATGAACCTAGTAGAATTCTAATAACAAATACTTCAGTACTTATTGACAGGAAAAAACAAGCACGCCCCCTATTCTGCAATTAAATATATACACAGTCATTCAACTACATGAATTTTAGCAAACAGAGCAAGAAAAGCGTACTTCTTTTCAACTATATACTTTCACCTTTCCAATACTTTAAGGGGAAAAAATAATAATAATAAAAAAATGCTAAAGATACATTCTATTACAAACTTTGCAGATCTTGAAGGCTGGTACATTTAAAAGCACAAATTCCCCAAACTGTCAAACACCACTGAATGTATTAAGCTTTTATTTTACTTAGTAGAGCATGAATATTGTGAGGAAACGTCATATGCCTTACAAACTCCCTTCACAGGAAGCCTCAAGTTAAAAGTGTTATTTCAGCAAATTTTACCTCTTATCGTGTACTACTGTAACTACTATGAAGGTTGTAGGCACTACTTACTCATCTACTTCTTTTCTGCTATACATTAATAAAACATTTCACCGGAAAATATGTTTCCAGACTTAACATGCCTGGTTAGTAAAACTGGCTTTTCTTGTTAGGGTTTTGGGTGGCTTTGTTTTTTTGGGAGGAAAAATCCATTTCCAGTGTAAATGTGCACCTCTCTCTATTATGGAGTATCCTTTTTAGCATTAAATAAACATCACTGCTTATTATACAAAGAATCTGCATGAAAGTTTTGGTCTAGTCTAATTTAGACACTTCTACTTGCTTATACACCCTCTATTACAGGCCTTTATAATGTGAACTGCAGCACATACCTGAAAGAACAATGTAGAGAAACGTTCATTTCAAAATAAGTGGCTAATTACATAATAATGCGATTAGAAGAAGTAAATCTCCCCCAAACCTTCAAATTAGAAGGATGCCTTGTAGGGTTTTAGAAAGTTATGAATGCTCCATAAGGAAACTTAGCTAGGGATCTAATTTAAAATATACTATAGAGACAATGTTACATGCTTGATGAATATCTAAAATAATCAAATAATTTAAAACATCAATATTTTAAAATGAAGATATCTACTGAGAGTACCTGTTATGTGATAAACCGAATTAAAGCCAATTCCAAATCTTCCAACCTTCAAGGGATCATCTTTCTTTCTGCTTCTTGCTATCTCCTGTATACCATGCCAGTCCTCAGGGGTGAAAACTGCATCATTGTATGCATAAAATGCTGGCCCTAAAATAAATAGGCAAGCATTAAAAAGATAACAGAAGACAATTATTTACTGTTGAAATCTTCTAGAGAATTAATTTATAAAACTGAGAAGCATTTCTTTAAAGTACGTACATGCAAAGAGTTACCTCTGTGTATGGTACTTGAGAGATTTATTTTCTAATGTGGTATCTATTTTTGGTGTCCACATTATAAAAGAATGATTCTGAAAAACTGAACATAAAGTAGAAGCAAACAAAAGATCTTCTGAAAGAAATGTCCTATGGTAAAAGGCTTAAATTCATTCTGTTCAGTATATTGAAAAGATATTCAGAAAATGTACTAATCACAGTAATACCTCCACTGGAGGGAAATACCCTGCAAGATATAACAGTAATAAATCTCTAGAAAGTTCGACAGACCAATTCAAATTAGAAGACATAATGAGATTAACAACTGGAAAAAGCCAGAAACAAGCAGCGGATCATCCATCACTGAGATCTTCAAATCAAAGCTGAATGTCTTGTGGGATGATTATGCAAACCAATTTGTTTGATAAGCACATAACTGGCCTCTGCCACACCAAGACATTTTAGACTATTTAAAAACCTTACAGTTACAAGAAACTACATTTGCAGTAGACAGGCAGAAACTACATGTGTAGAAGACACCATTTTTAGGTACCATCTTTACATTAACGATTGGAGATAGGACTGAAAAGATGTAGTTAATATGTAAAAATCCAAAAATGACTGTCTAATACAATTGTTCATCTTAGGTCTTGCTTACTAAATCCTGTTTACTGGCTCTACGAAAAAGTCCTGTCTTGTATTTTGGAATATCAAGGGAACTCATGGAAATAAATCCAAAGATGGACATGTCTCCCTGGAAGAAGTGACTTAGAATAAAGAAGAACATGAAGGCTTTCTCAAACAAAATTAATTGGAAGCATTCAGAAAGCTGCTACTGACAGCGTGCAAAAAGACAGTAGAGGCCTTCAAGACGAAAAATTGGCTTTGGAAAAGAATTATCAACATTAGAACATAGACAAAATATCCACCTAGCAAGGTGGAAGTGGCAATGCAGTCATCCCTATACAGTCAACTCAACAAAAGAAAAAAAGAAAGTCACAGAACCACAGGCATATTGAAAAATGGCCAAAATAATTAATAAGTATATTTACCCTGATATTGTGCCATGTCCTTTGACCACAGAGTTTCTGTTCCATACTGAGTTTCATCATATAAAAACCTAACCTCTGTGGCACCAGCATCTTCAGCATTCTGTATCAATTCCTGACGCAAAACCAAAAAATAAAACATTAGTATTTAATGCAGTAATGAGATACATACTGTAGCCACGGCTTTCCAACTTACGCAGTAGAAAATAACTATAAAAGTAATTGTCTCAAGTTTAATTGTTTTCACACACTTCAACTAAGTCTTTTATCCAGTTTACCTGGATGAAAACAGACATAAAATGAACATACTATAAATGCGAATACTGTAAACACAATTTGAATTTGGAGCTGAAATATCATACACAAGCAGTATTTATAAAGTTTAGAAATCAGGGCCCCAAAGATACACACACACAAATGTACACCTATGTGTGGAGGTTTGTGTAATTTGGCATAAAGAGGTATCTCAGCTGAACTGAAAAGCTATGTAGGTGCAACACATCAAATCCAGTGTATTCATACAACATCAATTTAATTCAGTCGTGCATAAAGATAAAAGACTTGCTAGCAAGATAAATCTTTACATTGGATCCTAATATACCATTGACAGCAAAAGATGTTCGCTGTTATCTAATGTATGGTTTTAAAACTATAAGCCTTCAATTTTTCACTTTACGACAATATATTCAATCTGTAAGGTACATCTCACAGTCAACCAAGATAAATTATTTATATTGGCAATTCTATATCATTTTGAAGCAAGATGAGATAGCAAGAAAAATACCCAGCTTAGCATCAATAATTACTTTTTTTTTTTTACAGTATCTCTACTTACAGAATTTTTAAAAAAACAATTCTTCTAAAAGAATTACCACAATTATGCAAGAAGATACAGAAAGATAACCAAAGTTTCTAGAAAAATTAAATAGTTATGGAAACCACAATGTAGTCAGAGACTCGCATTCATTTGTGTCACATCAAGGACCTGCTACATTTGACTTTAAAAGCAATGTACTTGAAGGACATTAACGATGATATCAAATTCATATACAATATGAATAGATATATGAATATACAATGAATATATATATGAATATACATATATAATACATAATATAATAATACATAATGTAATATTATATATACATATAATATATATATGATTATATATATTATGTTATATTATATATTATATTATATATTATTATAATAATATAATAATATTATATATACATATATAATATATATATATATGAATATACAATGATATCAAATTCAATACAAATATCAAACAATGATACCAGCAAAAATCCTATTAACTGTAAACTGTAAAGTGTGGAAAGATGAACATTTATAATTTTAGATCTACCTCTCTGACTTCTAAGCACATTATCTTAGTTCTTCATGTTGGAATGAAGATCTGGGCTTCACTTGTTAAGTATGAACCCTTCAAGATTCAAATGCACCTCATAAATTCAACTAATACTGGGGAATGCATAGTGAAAATATAGCACCCCTCCTACAAAAAAATACAATTCTCAGAAAATATCCAGGATGCAATCTGCCAAAACAATTGATGAACTTAAGCATTCAAAAAAAAAAAAAAAAAACCAACTTCTAGTTCCATGGTTGCAAAGGAAACCTTCCAAGACAGCAGGGACTTTCATCTTGTGTCACAATTTTTACTTGTCTGTTTTATATGTACAGATAAATATATACCTGCCTATATATACAAAGTGCTCTTAATCTAACAATGAACCTTGATGATACTGTTATAGTTCATTGAGAAAAATGCATTTAGCTACCAAGAAATTCCATGGCGAAATCTTATATTAAAGCCTCAGGCTTATCCCAGTCTTACACTAAAATGAGCCCCCCAAAATTGTATATACTATTACGTGGTTTTGTCATAGTTTACAGCAGAAATGTAAAATAAAGCAGCACGCAAAATAGACATTTTAGATAGCTCGCTCACATATAACTACAAAGACTTCATGATACAGATTAACATCTGCATCTTAATCTCTATTTTTTAATATAAATTACTGCGCCAACTGCGACAAACAAGATCAGAGACTACGTTAAACAAAACACAACTCACTTTGCTTTGTACACAGAAATAGAAATATTTATCTACTGCTCTAGAACGAATATCTGATAAAGTATGATTTCCATACTTCAAATCTTCCAGCGAGATTTGCTGGAAAGTGTTAAACTAATGGTAGCGTGTCATGCATACTAAATGTCTGCTAAATATACCATTTCTTATATACCTTAAGAATCTGTCCTCCTTCTGGGTATCTTCTTAAAATATCCTTAAGAAAATCAACAAGTGGTGGAGTTGTTTGTCCAAAACGACCTAGAAATGGAAACAAAAAATCTGTGTTTTATTCTACGATGCACTGAATTTCAGATTTTAAAAAAAATACTTATTGGGCGATTACTTGAGTGAATTTTGAAAAAATATCCTAAGACCTGATACTATAAAATCTTGGATTTACAAAATGAACTCCAAGAATATCACATTATAAATCCTTTTCTTCAAAATAAAATAGCAGTCCTGATGTTAATGTTAGCATGCTGTTTCATATCTGGTTGAAACAAATCTGATGACAAAGGTTTTAGATCAGTTATACTCCAATTCCAACTACTGCATGTTTAAATATAGTAAAAAGTAAAAAATAAAAAGTAGTACCCCTTTAGTAGTTAAGTAGCAGGACGGTGTTCTATGGCATCAGTGTCTCTAACTTCTTTACAGTCAGCGATGATCCCTAGTGACATCTACTCACGCTCACAGTACACTTTGGCTCTAGTGTACACTTCTTGTCCTTGCATATTGTGATGCTAGCGTGGGTGTTACCTGTGCTTTCTAAGTGAAAGAATCTATCACAGAATGAAAGGATCAAAAGTCTTCAATTCCACCTCCTGTTTGAGACTGAAGAGTAGTTCCCTAAATCCAAACCTCTAAAATACACGCTTCAAATAGTAGATGTAATTCCCTCAAGAAAAACAGGCTTTACTGATGTCATCACCTATCACTTCCCTCCGAAGTTACTAATATAACAATTACTTCTTTCTCACTTTGGCCTATACATGTTTATCAAATATACAGATGCAAACATGCATATATTACATATATTATAGAAAAAAACACATAAAGAAAAAAAAAACAGACCACAGTCCTCAGCAATGTGGAAAAAAGCAACAGATAAAAGATCTATTTGCTGAGAAAAATGTCAATTATTTGCCAAGAAAAAGGCACATCCAACACCTTGCCTTAGGAAACTTT
Organism: Cygnus atratus; assembly: GCF_013377495.2. Taxonomy (NCBI): domain Eukaryota; kingdom Metazoa; phylum Chordata; class Aves; order Anseriformes; family Anatidae; genus Cygnus; species Cygnus atratus. The sequence continues at coordinate 188,826,959 of NC_066362.1, read as the reverse complement.
CATATCACCCTATATTTGAGTTTGGTTAATAAATCAATGAAAACAAATAAGAAGTTGCAACATGCAGTTGAAAATGTGGGAAGTATTTTATAACTTTTTTTTTTTTTTTTACTGTATGAAGAAGTACATGAATGTCAAATTGCAATATGCAGACCTCCAAAACAAACTGAACTAATCAATATGAGAAAAGTTTGTGTCTCTTAATAGAAACTATCTAAGATCAGGAAACCTATCTTCTCTAGGTCTAACTTGGGTGGAGGAGAGGAAGTATTAACACTGTATTAACACTATGGGCACAACAAAAACACACCAGTAACTTCAAATGATAGCACTGAAGATGAACATTATTCTAACTTTTTACATCTAAAATTCTGGTCTACAAATGACAGAAAAAATTCTGAGATCCTGATCTACTCAAAAAATCTTGAGATCCTGATTTACTGCATGCTATCAAGTGCTGAACTGATTCTTCTTGAGTATTAAAGCAGATCATATTGGTTCCAGAAATCTGAAGAAGGAACATTTTCCACCAGGACAGTCAAGCATTGGAATAGGACCCTAAAGAATCCATGCATCTCCATCCTTGGAGGCTTTCCAAACTCTACAACATCAAGCCATGAAAAACATGGTCTAACCTCAAAGCTGACTGTGCTTTGAGCAGAAAGTTGAAGTAGAGACCTCCCAGTATCCCTTCCAAAATGAATTATTCTGTGACCATATAGAAGTATTACATATTACTTGACAGACACTAGCAATGACTGAACACAGACATGACTTAAGTGATCTTCAGAGCGCTTCAGCAACCAGCATGCCTGGCCCTACTGACCATGCCCTTGCTGAAATTACAAATTCAGGGCCTTCCTTGATTCACCTGCTGTAAGGAAAAATAAATAAATCTCTGAAACAAGACTCCACTATGCACATAAAAGGCTGGTATTAAAACCTTCAGATCCTTTAGACTGATTTACATCAGAGCTGTGAGCCAGAAAACATTAAGTGCTTTATCTAAACATGGAATCCTTTAGAGAGGTATCTCTATGAAAATCTCAAGGCCAAAAAATAACAGTTCCCAGGTGCAAAAAAAACAACAGCTTTTTCTTTCCTGTGAAGGATTTCATATGGCTACTTACTCTACATTCTTCATGTACTTGCATGACAAAAAATAAACAGAGGAAAAAGAGGAAAAAACTGTAAATAAAGAGTCTACCACAGTCTACAGATACCAAAATCACTATCAGAACAGTCAGGGATAACAGAAAGAAAAAATGTTTCATGCCATAGAACCGTGGGGTCCATTTTCATAGGTGTTTTCTAACCATTGCAGGTTCTGCAGAAAGAAAACATGAACTTGTAGCTAATAACACAAACACCTTGCTTTCCTCTATGACTAGAGGTCCATCGGCCAGTAAATTCATGGCTTACATAGACTGAGAAATGCAGCATTTTTTGTGATAACAAATAAAATACCTGCATGAGAAGAAAGGCTTCCTTCTTCATCCTACCATCCTATTAGCATTTATTTCATTCCCTTATAATAAAGTTATTGTTAAAAGGATATTAACAGTTACAACCACGTAACAGAAGATTTTTACTGATGGTATAATTTTCTATATAATAGTTACTGAAAAAATATCCTTTCAGTGGCTATCTTGTCTACGGGTATTCAGCTGATGTGAAACAAGGCAGCTATTAACTTTGTTGCAAGATGAGTTCTTATCAGTTCCAAAGTACAGCAACATTATATTTTCTACGTATCAAATTACAAACAAAAATTGAAACACCAAAGCACTCTTTTCCATGGAAAAGAATGAAAAGAATAAAATGAAGGAATACCTGCAACATGGAAGCAAAATAATTGCTTCCTATTTGAGGTCAAAAAGAATTTCTATTAACTCCAGATTGTGTCAGAAAATGTTTTGACCTTTCAGTTCATAAACACAGACAACTATTTTTCATACCTCCTCCTTTCAAACCTTCTGACTGAAGCTGCAGAAAAACTTGATTTTGAGACTTCTGAAGATCCGCAATCTTAATACCATCAGATAACTGAAATAAAAAGACAAGTGTTGGTCAAAACATTCCACAGTGTAAGTAATTTACTGTAGTTTTATTCCATAAATATTTATACCATGAAGCCTAGTTTTAGCTAAAAGCATACAAACACTCTGCAACGTCCAGTGTTCAGTTTAAACTGCACTTTAAGTCCTTGCAGACTATGATGGCCTCCTTTGCCAAATGGTCTACATAATACTCACATGGTGCATCAGTCTGACGGTAACAGGACCAACAAACGGCTGCAAACAAATTAGGTGGAAAAATGCCTATGGAAGCATGCTAAGAGCAAACCATAGCCTCATATTTTTACACTTGAAAAGTTCCATGTTCTGGGAACTTCTGAAAGCATGCAACTGTAAGTTATTTTTCTAAGGTGCAAACCCATAACGAAAATAAACACACTACAAATATGTGATCTATGTACTCCAAAAAGTACATATAAGTGTACAATTTTAAAGTAGTTTCAAACTAAGCAGTATCAGCTAAGAGCAACTAGTCAGACAGAAAGTGTAGAGACAAAACTATGTCATAGAAAGACCTCCAAAAAACTTGACAGCCTCATCTCCCTATTACCTCCACATGCAAGCCTATGGACTAACTGGGACCACAGAGAAATGAGGGAAAACTAAGCAACAAATTCCTTAGCAGCCATTGGGAAAATTATTTATTGATCATAACACATCATGGTTTTGTTACAATTTCAGTTTATTATGTGTGTCTCAATCATGTATCACATGAAGCACAAATATAACGAGAGTAGAATTAGAAGTTGTGTTGTGCTAATTTGAAACCTAAGCAATTCAAATTAGACTCAGTTTACAGTAAGCTACTTAAAAGTTTTATTATGAAAAATCGTTATATTAGTCTCAGTGTATAGCGAAGTTTAGATCTACTTTCTCCAGTGGGTAAAAACAAATCGCTACAAAGTTGGTGCTTACACAGACATGCTTACAACCAAACTACATTTAATAAGCAAAAGACAGTCCCAGTCCACAACATGTAATCATATTTTTTAAACATTAATAAGAAACAGATGCTTCTTTTCATTTACATCAGTTTTAAGCAGTACTTACAAGAACAGTACACTTATTTTAAGTTCCTAGATAAATGTTGTACTTGAGCTAACTGTGTCTCAAGATGTAAAATAACTTAAAGTGGGTACACCACCCACTCGGGATTCACTAAAATTAAAAAGAAGCCACAAATGCTGTAGCACACCATCAAGTATAAAAGGGGTAGAAAAACCAAATTTTCTCAGGTGGGCATTTTGTACCCAAAACACCAACAGAAATTGGGAGAATTAACAGATTCAAATTAATAGCTTAGCACTGTAAGGAGCTATGAGAACCAGAGATACCAGATTTCACTCATTTGTAATTGTAGGTAACAGCTGTAATGGAAAAAAGATTTGGCAATAAAATAAAGAATAAAATAAGAGTTTAAAAGTTCACAAAGGATTTTCAAGATTACTGCAGTACAGAATGAACATCCCTATATATCTTTGAGGTTAATATTTAAAACTATATGTCTCAGAATAGCTGTTACAGTCTGCTCCTTGCCAAAACATAGATTTCTGTGCCAGACAGAGTGCAACTCGTATCTTGGCTTCCAGATGAATTTTAGAGAGAGATATATAGATCTCCTTCCTCCTGAAACAGGAAGGCCTGAAGAGAACAGAATCAAGGGCACACACAAAAAAGAGCAAAAAAATAAAAGATGCACTAGATGGGTTTCAAACCTGAGCGCTCTGGAAACTCCCTTCCTGAAGTCTGTGGAGCAGTACAACCACTAACACCCGGTTCTTGGTGCCTTTGGAAACCCCCAGCCTCCTCTCCCCTTCCTACCCACCTCCAGGACCCTGCTCCCAACACAACCCCGACGAGGGCTGCCCTCAGGCTGATGCTCTCCGCAGGACAAGGTCATTCATCCCTTTCCTTCTCTCCTGAGATTTCAGCCTGCAGCCTCGGCAGTGCCCAGGGGACCCGACCACAGGCAGGGAGCAGCAGCCGGCCACCCCCAGCCCGCAGCAGCAACACCCCCCCCCCCCCCCCCCACGTCTCTCTCACCTCTCTGCCGCGGTGCCACAGGCGCTGCCGGGCGGCGGGGAAGCCGGTCTCCGCGTCGATCCGCGCCTTCACGTCCCCCACGGCGGCGGACGGCGGCAGCTCGAACGTCCTGCAGCCCAGGCAGCCATGGAGGACGGTGACCCGGGACAGCCTGCGACGACACGAGAGACACCGGCTGAGGAGAGCCGCCCGCAGCCCGCCCTCCTTTCCTTCCCTCACGGAGGCCGCCGGAGCCTCCGCGGGCTCCCCGCCGGGCTGAGGGGAAGGAGCCGCCGAGGGAAGCGGCTGGGACAGCGCCTCACGCCCGCGGCCCCTCTGCCCCGTCCCGCTGCCACTCACATGCCCGCCGCGGCGCACAAAGGGCCGTTGGAACCGCCACAGCCACCGCTCCCCTCACGGGGAAGGGGTGGGATCGAGAGCGGGAGGGGCTCGCCCTCAGCTCTACGCCGCGGAGGAAGAGGAAAGAGGAGGAGGAAGGGGGGAGCCGGGGGAGAAGCCGCCCTAAAAGCAGCCGTGGCTGCGAGGGGAGGTGACTTTACTAGCGGTAGTAAGGGCCCGGCCCTTAGTAGGGTGCCCCGGGGACGGGAGGAGGATCCCCGCGGGGATAGGACTCCCCTGTGCCTGGTTTTGGGGCTCGCTGGCCCTGGGTGAGGCAGCTCTCAGTTGGCGGGGGTGTGTGTGTGTGGCATCAGGTCCCCAAAGCCGTGAGTAACGCTTAGGTCCAGAACCATGGCCACACACAGCTCCCTCCTTCATTCAGCAGGGAAAAAGCGCTGATGGGGCAGGACCAAGGCTGTGACTCCTACTGCCTTCAGCGCTGCCTGATCTGTACACTGCAAACACGACTTTGCCACCTAGGGAGTAGTTTCTCAGTAACAGTTCAACACCCTTAGGAGAGCAGGGGCTGTGCTTTGTCCTTCCACTACTTCCATCCTTAAGCAGCAGCATCTCCCCACCCCTCCTTTTCCTCATCGTATCTCACATAATGGCCAGTATTCAGGCACCACAACACAGAGCACATGACATCAGTGCTAATAAACCTCATGTTTCTGAAGAATACAGAGCACAGAAGGAAACCTCATTTTTCTGCTTTTCTGACAGGCACTTGATTGGCCATGAATATTGACTGGTATTGATCTTCCACCTTATCTCATAGGGCCTATGATAAGTCCCCACGCTGCTCAAGACTTATGGAAAGTATTCCTGACAATAGGCAGGAAAAACTCCAGTCTCCCAAGGCGCAGCCAGAGGCAAAGGATGCAGTGGTTGTGTTGCAATTTTTCACTGAACCTGTACAGGAGCTCAGTGATTACCAATATGCTAGCAGCAGAAGGAAATTCTGTAAAATTGTGAGATGGATGTTGATGAGTGGAGAAAGAAACCTAATGACCATCGATATGGAAACTGCTGAAGCACTCAATGCATTAGTCTTCAAAGGCAAAGCCTGTTTCCAATCTCTGACACATTTTGATAAGTGAGGAGCAGCCAAGGATGAAAACTAAATAGCAATTAGGAACCACAGTTAGGAAGTTCTGTCTATTCAGGCCCATAAACCCAGATAGGATTCACCGGAGTGTTCAAAATGCAGACCAACATGACTGCAAGGCCACCTCAGAAATCTGCTATCCGTGAAAAAGCACATTGATAAGAAGAGCTTTATGGATGGTGAAAAAATAAATAAATACATAAAAAGGCACATCTTTATAAAAGACTAAAAGGAGGCTAAAAGAAATCAAAAGCCAGTAAATCTCACCTCAGTCCCAAGAGATATCATGGAGAACATGCATTTGGAATCCACTTCCAAATACTTGAAGGACAACAAAAAAGTAATCATGAAAAGTAAACACTAATTAACAAGGATCTAATCAACTTTTAATTGCCCTGTAGGATGAGATGATTGACTATGTAGAAAAAGGAAAAGTAGTGGATGAAATACACCGTGACTTTAGTATGACTTTTGACATGGTCCCCTACAGCATATATATGTAGAAGCTGAGGAAGTATGGGCTGGAAGTTAAGTGGGTTAAAAATTTATTGGACCACTGAGATTAAGAATTTGCAGTAATTCATTCAACACTGAGATGGCAAGCAAAGTACTCTAGGCAATCACGTTGGGTAGGCCTGATATTGTTTAGACGTGACCTAGATGATGACAACGATGGCACTAAGCAAATTTGCAGAAAGCACTTGTGTAGGAGCGTTCAGAGCCTTCTCTTGACACCTGGGGTCTATCACAGACAACCTTTAATATGACTGGTACAGAAATTAAGTGACTGTTGTGCTGTAAGGTGACTGATATAACAAAATAAAAAAAAATTAATTGGTACCTAGTCAAAACTAACAGTAGAAAGGTATGGTTTGCAAGAGATTTATGATGACTAGATATCATGGCAAGATGAATGATGAAATATCTGATTGGGTGGCCCATGTGATACCTATCCCAGAGAGCACCATTATAAGCATAAACTGTGGCAAATCAAGCTTAGGAAAATTGTTCTGAAACCTCAGAAGAGATCCTATTTGGGGACTTTAATTGCAGGTTAGAGAGAAGAGGATGAGTCTGTCTTTGATGCATTCCTGAAACAGAGAAGCCTAACGTGAATGCTGGTCTAGGTTGGTGGCAGCACCCATGGAGCAGTGACAGCTGCCCACTATCTTCAGGGTGGTTACCCTCCTCCAGTCACCAACTGGGTGGCACAGGGAAGCAAGGCTTCCTTGGTATTGCCTTGTTGAGCTCCTGGTGGCTAGTAAGGTAGCAGTACTGCAGTAATGGGTCAACTAGTGCTTGAGTGAGTTAACTTGGTCTGTATCTGTGTGAATGTGGATTCTGTTATAAGTAGGGATATTGTTATAAGTTATTGTGGATATTGTAATAGGTTAGATATTTTTTGCACATAACTATAACATTAGCAGTAAGGTTACCAATAACTAGTTGGAATTGTTTTTTTATGCGGTAAAGGATATTGCGGCTCAATGATCCTTGTGCTTCTCATCAGTCAATTAAACTGGCAGTCTCCCTGTACAAATCAGTCTTCAAGTTCCAGAGTTTTAGTCTATCTGTGATCCCAATGACCTAGAGGAACTTAGAGAAACTTGTGGAGGGGGCCAACAGAAACCTCCAAAGTTAACGTGTGCAGTGTTCTGCAGAAGGGACCATAGGCTGTGTCAGCACAGCTTAGGAAGCAATGGGCTGAATAGCAAACCTACTTCAAAGGACATGGGGAATGCCAGGCTGAATGAGGCAACAGTGTGTGCTCTCTATAAAGAGTATGGCCAGCAGACTCTGCTCAGTGATGATGAGGCTGGATATTGTGACCAGAATGTGGTGCGTGGGGCCTCTTCGGCTCCAGAACCCAGCAGAGGACTACTAACATGAACATGGACAAAAAGCACATCACCTACAGAGAGAAGCTGAGGGAGTTGAGCTTGTTTAATCTGATGAAGAGGAAATTCAGGTGCAATCTTGCAGCATCCTGCAACTACCTGAAGAGCAGTTACAAAGGTGATCACCTGAACTCTTAGTAGTGTAAGACTGTAACAAGGAGCAATGGCAACTGATTGCACCTCGGGAGGTTCATAACAGACAGTAGGAATAAGACTTCACTAGGAGCTATTCAGTACTGGAATGAGTTGTCTGGAAAGACAGTCCACATATTGGCATATTTTCAAGGCTTGGCCATGGCTGACCTGATCCTCCTTTGAACAGGAAGCTGGACTGGAGACCTCCAGAGGAAGCTGAAAACCCCCAATGAACAATTCCATTTCATTCCAACTGGTCTTAAATTCCAGTTCCTGACTATAAATGAAAACATTTAGAACTTCAGTCAGTGTCAGGGAGTTAAAACTACTGCATGGCAGCAGCAGATAACAGAGTTTCTGCAATCAGCCCACTAAAACAGAAGGAAGCTTAAAAAACAAAGGTGAAGTGGATCAGCACCCAACACAGCATCTAGGTAGACAGCTTTGCCAGTGCTGTAACATCTTATTTTCATTCATCAGCAATATTTGTATATTGTATAAGAGGCGGGAGCCCTGAGCTCCATATCTGTTCCCCTCAAAAAACTGTTCTTTTTTTTACAACGAAGACCACTTTTTCATACTGGCAGGATATTTTTCCCCATTTCTATTAACTGTGGGACAACTTTCATTTGTCTCTCCTTTATTATGTGTTTTCTACTATGTTTTTCCCTTTTGATCAATTTCTGCCCTGGGTTCTTTATTTCTGTCCATCCAGATAGAAGCAAGATGGTCATCCTCTTCATGTACCTGCATTAATAGAGTAAGCATGACTAGAGCATGTGTTCCATCACAGCCATGTGATTATCTGCATTGTTTAATTGCTGTTGTGCTTCTTGGCGCAGTTTTGACCGGTAACCACCACCAGTCTTCAGGATGATGACCAGGCATAGTTCATTAACCAGGGACAGCTCCCCACAGGCAGAACAGACAAGAACATTTGGTTTTAGGTGGCTGTTGAGTTTTTTAGACATAAGGTGTGCTATGTCCCTTACCCTTAGAGGTCTGGCCCCTTCTTTAGGGCTCCATCCCTTTTTGTTTATTGGATAAACGTTGCTGTTGATGAACAAGCCTCCCACTGATTTCAGTGGTGTCAAAATTTCAGGTTAACAATTTTATGACACAGACTCCTAGCAAGAAAAGGCACTGATTTCAGTATGAAAGATAAAAACAAACTGACACCAGATCCAAAGAATGGGGAAAAGAAGCTCTTCTCAAACTCCGTAAAAAAAAAAAAAAAAAAACAGGTTTCCAGTAGAAACCTATTTGCAGAAACTTAATGGGAACTTAAAGCCACTACTGTAGCATCAATTACAATGCTGATTTCTATCAGCAATATCCTGGCCATTCATCTGGCAAGGAATATAATATGTTTCCTTTTATTGGTATAATTTTCCTTTTTTATTATGAAGTGATTTACGGACATCCTGTTATCCATTATCAATCTCTTTATCTTTTGACAGTGACCTTTATCAACCTTATTTTCTTTTTTTTTTTCCTTTTTTTTTTTTCCTGATAGCTAAATAAAAATCTCCTAGAAAAGTAACTCCAAAGAGTTACTCAGAAATTACACTGTCTGACCAAAAAGAAGTGCAATTTCTGGTTTGCAGAGTTTGGGCATACACACACACAAAAAATCTTGGTTTTAGTTTTTGATCTTGCTTGTCCCTTTGTAAAACAGAACTAGGAAGCTGTGTAAACCTATATCCATAAAACCTAAACATATATATTTGTATTACTGATTGTACATGATGATGTTAAAAAAAAAAAAAAAAAACACACTTGACCCGACCAGGTGGAATTTTGTAGCTGTGGTAGTTACAAAACATACCTTTTACATTTAAAATGATTGAGATAGATTTGGGAACTTTCAAATAATAAATGTAGAAATTCCTGTGATACCATTCTTATAACCACATTTCCAAGCTGAACAGCATTTGGATTTAATAGTATATATGGAAAATTCTCCTGCGACTATACACAACGTCTGTTTGGTCGAGAATGAGGTCATATAACCCCTACATAAAGGGACATGCAATAAAAAAGCTGAAAGTCTCTGCAATATTAAAGTATTTTCCATGAAATGAAATGAAAGAATTTCATAGTGATTTTTCCTTGAAAGCAGAAAATTCTGTGTCCGAAATATGACCCCATATTTCCAATAATTTAAAATAACTGTGCAGTAGCAGAAAGAGATGGATTCGAGCCCGTTCCTTCTTTATCACTGTGCACAAAAAGATGGAATGGAGTCCACAAAAGGAAGAGTGTATGGTGTGATAAGAAGTAAACATCGTTAGGTTAGTAATGCAAGAGGAAACCCACTGCAGTACAGTACCATCCAGTGCAGCAAATATTCTGCAGTGCTGGCAAGCAAGTAGCAGTGACTCAACAGCTACATTTATTTCAGACAGCACACACTAAACATAAAATCAAAGCTGCCTATGTCACAGTAAGCACTTACCTCCATTCTTAAATCAATTCCTTAAGTGTTTCTAACAGATGTTTTGAACATTACATTGTCCATATTTCACATTAGCCAGAGACTATAGGTTGCAATGTTCTGCAGTCACTGCCAGGAGCTTGGTATATCCTCGCTTACAAATGCTCTTTCAAGAAGTTCAAATATAAACCTACCATTTGCTGATGACACGTGTGCTACTCATTGGGAAACCACCCCTTTCTGGAAAGTGGAAAGTTTCTCCTTTATTTGAATAGCTTCATTAACAGAAAACAAACCTTTTTTTATTAAAAAAAAAAAAAAAAAAAAAAACACTGAACAGGCTATAATGCCATCTAGTACAAACGACAAAAAAAAGTTTGGCCTGTGAAGCACTTGATCCAAACAAAATACCCAGTTTTGCCCTAAAATCTGTTACAAAATTAAAGGATTTTTCTGAAGTTGTTTTACAATGTTTCAGTGCAGTGAGTTTAAATCAGTTCTACTCTGCAGTCCTCATGTGAAACCACTACAGCCAGCTTTTGAGCCAAATAGCTGCATGATCATGGCTTAGTAAAATATTCAAGAACTAGAGGAAAGTATTCTTTTTTGCAAGCTGATGTATTTCTAAAATAATGAGATGCTTTTGAAATACTACTAATAATAAAGGATTTAAGGACAAAAAGGCCAAGGGCAGCCATTTATTTCCATCTAATGGTTTTGTGTTCTCAATTATTTAGTTTAACATTGAAGCCAGTTCCTGGATGGCCCTAAGCAAATGCCAATGGAAAGTGCTTAAAAGACCATAAAAATTGTATACTTTTTTCTAACAGCAGAACAAGAAAGCATAAACAAATGACAACATGTCATAATCTTCTCAAATTCTTAAGTAAAACTTCCTCTTAGATCTACCTCTGGGAGAAGAATACTTCAAGTTCTTCAAGAGCAGACCTAACCTTACTCTTAACTATAGTACAGTAACCATTACTCCACAAATGTGAATTGCTAAGAATTTGGGGGTTTTCTGTTCCAGATGGTACAAGTAACCAAATACCAGTACAAAATGCTTGGAGTTTCAAAATACGCAAAACATTAAGCCAAAATAGCGATAAAAATAAACTCCTCAATTGCTCTTCAGAGAATTGCCTTAGGAGGGACTGCAGTGTTGCAAGGCTGCTATTGGCACACATTTTTTTAATAATACTTGTTTTCTTACAGCCTTCGGTGACAATAAAAAGGCCAGATTTAGAACACCTACTTTAACCTTGCAGCACCAAAAAAGCAGAGGCTAAATTTGCAGACTGATTTCAGTGTCTACTGTAGGTTCCTAAATACCATGACAAATCCAGTCCTGGGTTTTTGGCCTCCATTTAGGACATGCAGTAATCATCTTATCAAGGGCATTTCTTCCATACTGCCTTAAGACAGTTTTCGTATTTCTTTCCAGAATACTTAATGAAGCTATTATCTTTCTACTTAAGTGAGGAAAATCCACTCAATAACTGTAAAATGAGATCATCAGCCCCAGATTACACATGGATTATACATTTTAAGATGTATTTTTTCATCCCTGTGCAAGAGGATTGGTTCTAAATACTGTATTTATTCACGTTCCAAAGTTTCAGAATATTTTCTAGGCATCACTGAACAGAACACCCTATGTATTTGGAGAAAATATTAAAATATCAAACAAAGAAATGCAAGACATGCAGTTTTCTTAAATTATGACTAGCCACAACTTCAAGCACCTCTGCAAGTATCTGTACATCAAATAGGTAGTGGGTGGTACCCTGTAATAGTCTTTCAGGTGATGCTAGCTCTCTGTCAGTCCTGTCTCCTTTCTAGCAGTTTTTAAAACAGTAAGGCAAGCAACACATTCTCCTGTTGTCTGAAGGATAATGATGGGCGGCACAAAAGAAGAGACACCAGATACATGTAATGCCCAGTGAGAGGAAGAGAGTAAAAGGGAAGAAACAGCACAGGGCATCCTCTCTGGGGAAAACACAGAGAAGAAGTGAAAGGGATTCTTGGTTTGTCTGACAAGGCCAGTCCCACAGCTGTGGTATCTCCAAGTAAACACTACTCCAAGCTCTAGCTCATACACAAGCTTTGCAGAATCACTCATCAGGAGCCAGAGGTTGTGCTTGCATCTCCTGTCCTACATAAGGTAACACAGGCTAAGGTGGAAAGTATTTCCAGCCTCCTACACTCCACTGCATTTCACTCTTCCTTTCGATTTTCTGGTGGAACATCTTACATAATCACCCCTTACCCTGATTCAGATGTTATTACCCAATTTAGCAAATTCTTTTTGTTTGAGCTAGTTTGGCTCATTTTGACAGAGCTGAGACACAAAGCAACTACAGGAGCTGTGATACCCTCAGAGCTGGGAGAGTACTACCCTCTAGCTTCAGCAAGGATAAAGATGTCCTAACTGCATCCATTGAAGATAAAGGTAAAATTTCCCTAGCTGGGGGCAGGGTACTTTTGAAACTGCCATCATTCTCATTTACATCTCCATCAGTGTGACAGCACAGATACGGCCCTCGGCATACCTCTGTATATTTGGATAAAAGAGAAGCAGGAAAAGTCAAGGAATTTTTCTAAAAAGGCCAAGGAAAAGGAGATAGGACACCTACAGGGGCTACAGAGCCAATTTTGGTACAGTACTGTATGCTTATTTATTATGCATATGTATTCACATTTGTACATACACAGTTATGGAAAGAGTTGATCAGATGCAATATACCTCTTACTATAATTCCTGTAAAAATCTCTATTGAAATATGAGTGTGACAACTGCAAAGTTACCCAGGCCTGTGCTAATTTCTCATCAATTAGCCTGCTTGTGCCTGTTTTGAACAGAAGCAGCCACAGTGCAAAAAATAATTTCTGTAGTAAGTGGCTTCACAGCCAGTGAAGAGTGGATTAACAGGTGTGGTAAACAGGTGTGGTAATGGAAGGTGTAGCGTGACTGTGTCCCATGGGAGCACCAGCACCACAGGAGCTGCAGCGCACTCTGATCCTCCCATCACAGACCAGCTTAAAGGACTTCAGTACCCAAAGATTTTTGTGAATGCGCAGAAATGAGATTAAATGCAGCATGTGTTTAATACCGCAGCAAAACCCATCTACAGCTTAATCAGCGAATCCTTTCTGGAAAAGAAGTTCATTTTAACTAGCTATAAGAGGTTGTGTTGTTGCTGTTGTTGCATTGCCTCTGTGTGTTGACAGAAAGAGGAATGAGGATAGAAACTAAAGGGAATTGCACTACTATTAATATGAATTAATACTACAAAATAGGTGTAGTGAAAAGTTCTAAAACTTCAAAGTCATCACCTGCAGCGGAAATCTGCACTTTAACTACTGTCTTTAAATATACTGCACAAATTCCATGAAACTCCAACCGGGACCAAGGTCTTGTTGTTATAGACACTGTACAAAAAAATAAAATGCATAATAGCTTGGCCCTGCCCCAAAAAATATCTATTTGCTAACTTGCTGGAGGAAGGGCATACATCAAAATTTAAGAAGCAAACTGATTTGGTACGACACCACAAGGTCACAGCGGTCTGCTAAAGCTGAGATAGTTGCTTCAAGTCAGGCATCTAAAGCCCAAACTTCACACACATTTGATAATTGACACTTGGCTACAATTTAAAAATAACTAGGAACAATACAATATTAAAGTTAATATACAGATGACGTACTGTACCAGAATCTTTGAGATCTGTAATTTTTTTCTAGTTTATTGATACTGGAATAAAAAAAAATCCAATGGGGATTCTGAAATATCACTTCGTCATCTAATGGAAACTCAGTTTAACTGAGACTCACATAAAAACACAAACTGCATGGAACCAAGTGAGCAGAAATCATTAAATAATTGACATGACAGAATATTTGTCATTTATGATCCTAGTGGAAGAAAACCCATCATTTAACAGTATTCAAGAATGTCAATATTGAAATATTGAATTTTAAACTGTTGGCAGCATGAATAATACTCACTGCAAAAGTGCCTATAGCAGAACACATCGAGCCATTCACATATAGCAGTCAATATGTGTCAAGCCAAGTCTGTTTGCCTCTCCCTTGTCTACCACTCTTAAGTCTGATTTATTCAGTCCCACCTCTTCCCAATGCACCGTCTTCAACTTGAATATTGGCCCTGAAGCTCTAGGACAATCCACACAGAGGCTGTCTTACAGAGAGCTGCACATCAGTGGGGAACCTGCAGACTGCAAGGCTGGGGGTGGAGGCTGCCATCTCTTCATGCAAGGCCCACTGGTAGCAAGTAACCACATTTTTAGTGACACCTTAACATCCAGATAATCACTTATCTCCTAAGCTTTGTTCAGACATCATCCATCCACACAAGGAACATGCTTAGTTCTTTAGCTATTAGCAAGATTATACCTTGTTCCCAGTAAAGCAATATGTTAAATTCACCCTTAGGGAACTACAGGCAGAAGAAAGCTTTGACTTGTTTTCAAGAAATGTTACAGTGAAAGTGGACTGCACATGTAAATTGAAAGTTAGACTATAAATCCATTACTCACAGGAGTGACAAATTTCACTGGGATAATTCATAAGTAAATGCAGCAGAACCTGGTACCTATGTATGACTTTGCAACTAAAGAAATTTGATTCTTAAAAGTAGTTTTTGTTTGTTTTTTACAAATAATAAGAAAGACCCAGATACAAATAATAAGACACAATCTTTATCTTACTGAAGACCACAAGGATTCAAGCAAGAACATCTCAGCCTAACAAAAGATTCTTTCAGGAGTTAATCATTTTACCTGCTCTTATCCTTGATCTCCATCGTCTCCTTTTCTTTGATATCTTCCCTGTAGGAACATGAAGCAGATACTGGGTTTTTAAATTAGCAAATTATTTTTTAATCTTCTCTTGGTGGTTCATCACCTCCTCTTCAGTGGATACAAGAAATCCCAAGCATATGAAATTCAATTCAGTGTTCACGCCATCCCTGTATTCCAAAAGATTGCTGTATGTCTCACCATCTGCTGCTTCTACAGTTGTCTTCTAAAACCCCATGCTTAATTGTTCACAGAACTTGCCTTTCTGATAATCAGGAACACACTTAATAGGACTGGTCTCAGAAAGCAAGGAGGTCTTGCTTATTTTTTTGAAACAGACTTCAAGCTATGTTTTTGTGGGATTGATTTCTGTAGAAGGGGTGGAACTGTGGCAGCTGCTGTTTCTACTTTTTCTTCCTTTTTTTCCTGGAGGCAGACAAAGTTGGAAGAGTATTTGTCAGGGCCAAAGTCTGATTCGTCTTCCCCCTCACACCTGCTGGAAGCTGCTTCTTAACATCAACTCAGGAGTCCTGGAAGAAAAGACACAAGAAAAGGGGTGGACCATTAATTCAACACAGAATTGAACTGAAGGGTATGGAAAAGTCATTTCCTCTGAGGGCATAGTTGTAGTTACTAGTATTAAGTGAGTCATGTTGCTAATTATAAATTGCTTTCTGCATTACAGTGCTTGTAAGCACATGGAGAGCTGGAAAAGAGCAGTGAGGTTTTTTGCTTCTTCTCCAGTACAATACAGTGCAATCAGTACAATAACTAACATATGTAGCTGTAAGTATGCTGAATTAATGGACAAATTTTCAATTTCTTCCTTTACATGAGTATCTGCTAAAAAAAAATAAAAAAAGACTCTAGGATATGTTACAGCTTTGATATAAAAGTATGCCATCAAAGAAAAGAACATGCAGGGCAGAACACCAGTGGAGAAGGATTTTGCCCTTCTGCTCAAATGGCTTGCAGCTACGGGAAGAGATTAACTAGCTTGCAATGAATTTCCATAGGGATGATTCAAAGTCTTCCCATCTAATCCCCCCTCCTGGCTATATAGGTCAACATCCACCCTACTCTGCCCATACCTTCAGGAACTATTTCCTTCAAGCTGACCCACAAAATTTTTGTAGCACAAGAAGAGTGTATAAATTAGGCAAGACGTGCTGTCAAGCAGCAGAAAACATTTCATTCAATATACATGCTAAGTTATTACCCCAGGAAAATATGTGTGAGAGAGCAGGGAGAAAGACAGTGGTATTCCATTAATGTTCTGCATCTGTGCAAATGTAAACCTTCTCTGAGCCTCTGACAGTGCTGGCAAGTCTTTTCATAATGTGCAGTTGCGTATATCCCTCTTTAAACAGGAATGCAGAGAGCCCTTCTTTCCTGACCCAGAAAGGGAAACAACTGTGGCTACACTGCAAAAGGTAAATTAGTTTATTGTCTAAGTATGATATTGCCAATACAAATGGCATGTGAGAAAGGAGGGTTGAATATGTGGTTTGGGTTTTGCATGTTTTTGGGGGGTTGTTTGTTTTTTTCTTTTTCAATATTTAGGAATTTACCTACTCAGCATGTAAGTGAATATCAAAGAATATAGACTGAAGATGTATTTTGAATGCATGTTTTCCACAAAAAGTATCACAGATAATATAACTTAGCATAATGTGCTGCTAAATGGCTTTAATATAAATTTTTCTTTCTACAGATGCTGGGATGTATATCTAGCCAAAGTTCCACACTTAAGTCATAGTTAAGTAATACAGACTGAAGCCAACAACCATGCAAATCCAGCCTCATTTGCACAGGTGTGAATGATTCCATCCAGAATAAAACCAGTGCAGCCCCGCTGCGTAATGAGTTGCATCTGGGAGGGGAGCACCAAGGAAAAGCATTTTGGCTGCAGTGGAAAGCCAAGCCCAAGGGGGTCCTGGCACGCTGGTGCAGCCATAGCTGGAGACCAGGACAGTTTATACTATTTTCTCTTAAAAAAAAAGCATTAGTGAAATCATACATGAAAAACATTTAAAGTTGTTTGAGCAGCTTCAATTGTCTTGGGGAAGGAAAAAGAAAAAAATAGGTTTATAATAGAAAGCTAATTATGACTTTAAGAGACAGCCTCTCCATAATTAGTGAGTGGCACACTTTCTCAGACTGTATTCTATTTCTAGGCTTGGCCTTTCAAAGATTGTCCTTTATTATGTTGCTGTGGGGATGCTTTTCCACTCACTGTGATTTTTTGCATGATTTCACACATATCTCTGTGTGTGACCTGCATGCTGACAAGACTCTAGCTAAATCTGTTATCATAGTAAGTCAGTAACCGCTATGAGTATTTCTCCTAGGATACTGAAAAACCCTTTGTTTCAGAATTGATATGTTACTTGCCGTTGGTACTGACATGCCCTTAGAAAAGAAAAATCCTTGTAGGATTTTTGACAATGATACCTCATCCAGAAAATGGATAGATCCAAAGTACCTGTAAGCAGCCTAGAATTATTAATTCAAAAAAATAGCTTGCTTAGCAGAACAGCAAGTTAAATTGTCACATCCCTACACTGGCAAAACATTTTGATAGTCCTCGAAGGAACTTGGTCTTGCCTGAACAGATGTGACCAATTGGTGTTGTCAGTTTGCTTCCAGATCACATTGCAATCCCAGAAAGACTCCGACACAGTCATCTCCATGTTGTCTCCCATGGTAAGAAAGAGACAGCTTGGCTCTCAGACACCAGACAGGGACAGACCCTGGCACACTAACTTCCTAACCTTACACTGCTTCACTGTCTGAGGTAGTCACACAGGTTACCCTATAACTTTACACAATATTCAGCTCCAGTATATGACACCACTCTTTCATTTAATTCAATAGTATAGACATTGACATATATCTCTCCTGGGTAAAAATAATAATAATTAAAAAAAAAAGTTACAATCATTGCCTATATCAGTTTTGCTGGAGGATTTTGTCTTTAACTGTATTTTGGTGGAGGAGATTTAGTAGCAATCTGTAAAACAATCTTCAGTTTTGTGGATGCCCACAAGGAGTTGTGGATATGAAGCCACAGGTATGGGTCCTAGCACACTGCTATGCAAATACTGAATTTTGACTGCAAAACAGGTACATAAATAGAAATACTATTCCAGGAATTTCTTGTGTGAAAAACATTATCTGACTATCTATCTGTTTGCCCCTCATCCAGCCTTTTAATATTGGGATCAGTCTAACTTACATGTACTTCGTGGATTTCTTTCCTCAACCAGAGTAACTAAAACCAAACCTCTAATATTCCATCCAGCAGCATGAGAAGCATGCAAGAACCATCACAATTACTGAACACAATCCCAAGTTTAAAGAAGATAAAACCTGTGAACAAAGACGGCACAGCAGTAACAAATCCTGAATTCATGTTTTATACCACTTAAAAGCACAATTTGATCACAGGACCACAGCAATGGGAGGTATATATCCTCAAGCAGAAGAACAGAAGTGAGCAGCATAGTATTAGAGCAGGCTGAGTGGACCAGAGCTGCAGCACACCTGGGTCACAGCGAGATGTGCACAGCCAAAAGGTACTCCCTCTACCTGCTGCATCCACAGCTAGCACTGGCTGTACCTTACATTTGTCCTCAAGGTTCAAAGATACACTGTGGAACGATCCTGTTGTGCTAATCACAGCCCCTTGCAATATCATTGATACAAACAGTCAATGTGTAAAGGGGCTGAGGGAAAAACACTTTTTTGGTTTAGGACACTTCACTCTCCCTCAAAAATGTTTCCTTAGTAAAGTGCAAAATGAATGAAAACACAACTCAATCATACCCCATTAATGTGACATCCAGTTTGGTTTTACCAATAAAGCTTTTAACAGCAAATAAAGGGAGATGTGCCTTGTGACACATGCTAAAAACTTCCATTCCTCTGTATTAAACCTGAGAGCATGAGAGAAACATCCCTTTAAAAGGGAAAAAGCAAGGATACCTGGCAAAACTGAGGGCTGACAAACGAGTGCCAGCAGAGGCAGAACAAAATGGAAACCAAGTATGGCTGAAGTCTAATATGATCTCAAGTAGTATGGGGTCATCTCAGGGCTAATACGTAATCTCCTATATACCATTACAAATGCAGAATGGCTCTGCTGTTTCACTAAATTCTGCCTTCCCCTGGATTTGTTAGGCAGGAGTACATGACAGGTTTAATTCTCCCAATTAAAATCCCACTCCATGCAATATGTCTGAATGAGCCTAGACCTGATCCACCATGGCTGCAACAGACTGGTGCACGAAATGGGCTGGCGGTGCTTTGTGCTGCTATACAGTCAACTTGCGTGTTATGTGTTACTGTGAAGTCCAGCACTCTTATTATTGCACTACACGGACAAAGAGCAACGTCTACGTGCAGAACAGGCTACAGAAAGTCATGTAGAAGTGAACCTGTATGCATACTAAGACATAACTGTTCAGCAAATTCACGCTCTAGGGTTTCAGACGTACAGGGTTAAAAATAGCCTAAAGCAGATCTACTTGATACAGCTTGTATTCCAGAGAAAACAGCTAAACCACAAAAAAAAAAAAAAAAAAAAAAAAAGAGAGAGAGAGAGACCATCCAGGTACCAAAAAATCTGAGAAGACAGACACAACTTAAATACAAATTGTTCCTGTAGATGCACAAGTATACCAGTTGGGTTCAAAATTCCTTTCTATCAAAGGTTAAATTAAACTCAAGGCTACCCCACAACTGCAGGTATCACACAAATGTATTGAGTTGCTTTTCAGTGGCTGTCCTGCAGAAATCTGAGACAGACCTGATACAGTGCAATATGATAACGTGGCAGCAAGCCAGCAAGCTAGAAATGCTGCAAGTAAAATATATATGTCCTTAATACGTTTATTGTCTAGACAGCTTCGGTGCAGCAAATTCAGCTGAAATGAGTAGTCCAGGCCACCAGCAAATATAAATCAGTGCCATCAGACAAGTGTATGGCTCTGCATTTATATTGCTGTGCACAATACGGTCTTTCAGTCTTTATCACATATCATTTTAAGATGAAAAGTAAACTACATTTTTTCAAAAATGGCAACACATTAGTACTATTGCTGCTATTGACACTATTCATATTATATTATTAATGCTATTAATACTTCTGAGACTAAAACTACTGCACTCTTGTTGACTTTTATACAGAGGACAGACTGGTAATAACTGTACACAAGTGATTATTTTTCTAGAGTGTGATGATTTTGTTAAACATTTAACACATGAAAAACTGAGCAAATTTTGTAGTCATTGGGGTTTTTTTGGACCACATATTGTTGTTTGTGCCTACCCCTTGCAAGGCTACACAAGAATCAGAGAGCAGTAGTTCTCTCTCTTAGACCCCATGGAGCTGTAAAATCACCAAGCATGGTTAGAAATTATATTATACATCAAAGGGAAGAAGGGAAGGGTCCTTTCCTCCTGATCCCTGCACAGACCAGCAGAAACTCAGAAGCAAAGAGTATGCTTCAAGCAGACCATGTTCCAACCTCCTCTAAAACCAACCTGCCAGATTCCAATGGTATTCCTGTATAACCTTACACTAACCAACACCTTTTAATATATTCTTTTAGACTTCTTTATCCACCCAAAGGGAAAAAAAAATTAAAAAAAAAAGAAAAGAAAAAAGAAATGAGGCAGGATTATTAGAATTATAGAATAATCTAGGCCAGAAAAGACCTTCAAGATAATCAAGTCCAACAATCAACCTGGCCTACTGAGTCTCATCACTAAACCATGTCCCTAAACACCACATCCACATGTCTCTTAACTACCTACAGGGGCAGGGACTCCACCACTTCTCTGGGCAGTCCATTTCAATGCTTGACCACCCTCTCCATGGCGAAATTCTTCCTGATATGCAATCTAAACCTCCCCTGGTTCAACTTGAGACCATTTCTTCCAATTAAGTACTATTTACTTCACTTTGATGCCAAAAATTTGTAAAGATAAACCAGGGAGAGCAGAGAGGACCATATTTGTCTAAGATGGTTGTTACAGACAGCTGGCCTTATTCAAAATGCCTGTGATTGCTGGGCAGCTTAAACAACATTATGGCAGTGACCCACAAGTCCATGAAGGCAGTCAGTGATTCAGACTGTTTCTGAAAGATTGTAGACCCCACTTCCATTTCTCTCTTCAAAGGAGAGTATTTGTAAGGCATTAAATCGAGCACCTACAGCAAGGCAGATTATGGCATAGAAAGTTCCCTTTTCATGTCTGCCTGAACCCTGAGAATGCCAAGAACTGTTTGCAAGAAGAGGAAGCATTCCCTGAGATAAAAGATTTATGTTACAGAGAGTTTTCTTGCAGAACAAAAGGAAAATATTTTAGCTCAATGCTCACATTTCCTCAGTGATTTCTGGAGATGTACAGAAAAGTGGGACTTATGAGGGTGTTCTTGGAATCAACTGCAACTAGTTTAGATTTAGGTATTACCTTTTAATTGAAAAAAAGCTGCATAAGTAATAGTGTGGGAAGAGCACAGACAGGTTGCTCATCAAAACACACACCAGCGTCCAGAGCAAGTTCAAAGCAACAGTAAAGTCTTATCTGCAGCAAAGGTCACGTAGGTCCCTTAGGGCTGAGTGAACCTCCCCCCTCTTTGCCTCAATGTGTGCTTGTCAACTGACAGCCACTGGAATTTATTATTTGTGAACATTTCTTTATTACTCAAAGAAAGACGACAGTCTCTAGCAACAGACAGCGAAGTTGGGTGAACAAAATTTGGTACGGATGCATCTATAGCACGCACTGGGAAACAGTTCAGAGTTACCTGACCAAATGGAGAAGCTGCTAGCTCCAAAACCAGAGGGAACAGGGCAGTAACAACCCAGCTGTGCCGCTGCAGCAAGCAGAACTGACAGCCGTATGGTTCTCAAGATGAAGCCATTATCTTAATCAGAGATCAACCATTATCTCAATCAGATAATGACAGGACAAGGGGAATTGTTTTAAACTAAAAGAGGGGAGGTTTAGACTAGAAGTTAGGAGGAAATTCTTCACTCAGAGGGTGGTGAGGCACTGGAACAGGTTGTCCAAAGAAGTTGGAGATGCCCCATCCCTGGAGGTGTTCAAAGCCAGGCTGGATGGGGTTTTGGGCAACCTTGGCTGCTGGGAGGTGTGCCTGCCCATGGCAGGGGGTTGGAACTGGGTGGTCTTTGAGGTCTCTTGCAACCTAAGCCATTCTATGAGTCTGTGATCTCCACACAGCTCAACACTGCGTGAGGACATAAGCAAAGATCACCACTAACCCAAGCCATAGAATATAAGAAATTTGTCTCAGGGGCCAGAAAAAGTACTGTATTTATTCTCAAGAATAAGCCTAAGTTAGTTGAAATCAGATATAGGCTCCATGCCAATTTCATTTGTTTCTTCCTCAAATGAACAAAGGAAAAGCAATTCTGCTTAACAAAGAAAAGCAAATCTGCTTAACAAATGACTTGCAACACTTCACTTACGGAAAAGGTGACTCAGGAAGTATGATTACATACAACAATATGAAAGCTCTAAAAATGATTCATAATGATATGACTAACTTACAGTTAGATTTTGTGGTATTCAAATGATCTTACATTAACTGTCTGGGACTGTGTGGTTGAACTATGTATAAAGAATCCTTTCATCGAATTCTGATGAAGTGAACTAAGAGCCATTTTCATGGGGTATCTAAGTGATTTCTAAACAATACATAGCAGATGGGGAAAAAAAATCTTGATAAAAAAATGAGGGAAAGAGACAAGCATTTAGAAGGTCACCAGAACTGTTGCTCTCCAGAAACCTGGCAACTTTAAGACCTTTTCTCTGAAACTGGAAGCAGTAGGTGCCACACGAAAGGACAAGCAGAAGGAGAACTAGTTCCGCTGAGGGTTAGTTCTCAGCCATTCAATGGGCTTTCCAATGAAACATGAAATTGAGGCTCTCTATGAACCATAATGCAGAAATCTGAAGAGCTCTGCATTCATAAGCAAATGAAGTATATGAACAATGGGTCTATTAAGCAGAGAAGAAAAAAAACCTCATAGGAAAATGAGTTATGGCTTGACTGCACAAGGCAATGCCATTTAGAGATATTCAGCTTAATCAATAAACTCTGCTTGCTCTAAAGCAGGGTACATTAAATCTCTTAGCTCTTTCTGGGCTAAAAGCAGCAATATCATTTCTACTATCTGAGCTAGTCTGGATTGTCCACTGTAGCAGCACATTGCTCTGTGCAGAATTGCCCATACAAAAGTCTGTGAAATATCCAGCAACGAGTTATCTCTCATGAGGCCCTGATGAGAAACCACATTAAGGACAGAATAGGAATGGAGCATTTGTACAGAAAATACTAGAAGTTCAGAATAAATATGCCAACTGCATTATTAAAGTCAGTCTCTGTAAGGGATACAAGACTGAAAGGAAGAGAGTCAGTCAAATGTGAAAATACAATTATCTATGGGGGAATGAGTACCTTCGCAGATTTCCTTCCCTTTCATTTTATTTTAATTGGATTTTCTTCGGATTAATGAAGTGGTTCTTTTAGTTACAAAAACATTCTTCCTTGAGCACATTTCTTAAGAAGTAACACAGAAAACTCACACCTTGACTTTTGTTTTGCAACATTACTACTGGCTAAAATACCAGGAAAAACAGATATCCTGCATGGTTACATGAAGGCACTTTACAGGGTTGTACACAAAAGACCATTATAACAGATGCATAAAGTCTAACATTGCCCTGAATTGCCTTAAGGTGAAAGAGAAAACGAAATTATCTTAAAGATTATGGTAAATAAATATTCTTCCAAAGTTAAAGTCAGTCATGCTCTAACTTCTGAGTACCTAATTTTAGTAACGGAATTCTTCGTCTGGTCTGCCTCCTACCTTGTAAACTAATAACTGACAGTTCAGGCATAAGTATAATGAATTAGAATAATGTACTTGTGTTATTATTTGTCTTGGATGATCACAAATAATTGTCAAAATGCCTAAAATAGAAAAGAAAAAAAAAAGAATATTTTCTTATCCATTAATAAAATCCAATTCCAAATAATTATCAAAAATAATGTATATATATGGAAAAGTATCATTTCACACATTGTTTTAAAAGTAAGTATGATTTCACCTTCAAAACCAGATTTTCTGTGTAAGAACTCTAGAACATAAATTCTCTATTTTAGTAGGAAATATTTTAAATAAATCAAACTGAAGTTACCACTATATGACTGTGAAGAAGTGTTTTGGGCAACTGCAGATCCTTTGTGCAATACCAATAGTGTACAAGGCCTCAGAAAGGAAAGACTAATTAAAGACATGAAAGCGAATGCAAAATGAGTTAAAAATCAGTAAAATATGCAAAGTCAACCTAATATATTCCATTGAAAATATATTTTTCCAGAGAAAAGGAAAAGAATAATTCGCACCTTCTGAAGTTTAGAAACACTGAGCACCTCAAAAAATATCAGTTGAGTAGGAGAAGGTGGAAATTATTACAAGAATGGTAGATACAGAACCAGCTGTGTGGCAGATGCTTATGAGCATCTAATGACAGATCCCCAGAGACATGACTTAAGATCACAAGAACAACCAAGAGAATCAACAGCCTATCTTTTAAGCAGAGACTAAGAGAAACAAGCCTCTTTAGTCAAGCAGAATGAAGAAGATAGCAGAGAAAAGGTGAGATTATTTTTTTTAAGCTGGATGGATTTTTTTGAAAGATGGATGAGCACAGGAAGGGAAGGAGTCCTATTTAAATTATTAGATCATGTGGGTACAAAAATATATAGGTTTAAATTATCCCAGAATAAATTTAGCCTGGGAGGGCTGGGAAAATTAGTCATAAAAGCATTGTGGTTCCCAGGCAGCCCTCCAAAAGGAGAAGCAAGCAGAGAGTTGTCAGCTTTGGAGACTGATCAGCTTCCCTCCAAAGAAGGATCTCACAGCATACAACATCAGAGCACTGCTCTCTTCCAGGAGATCTCTTCCAACCCATCAGTGCACAGCCAAGCCCTGGAAATCACTTGGGACATCTAAGCTGACAGCATCTAATTTTGTGTATCTGGAAACTAGCAGCTGGTAAGGGGTGGGGAGAAGCTCTTAACTCTGAAATTCACATCTACCCTCTTATCTAGTAGCAACGGAGTTCATTGACCTGTGTGTCACTGAATGCATATTTCTCCAAAAGAATGAGATAAAACTAAATCATCTTCTATTTATGATTTGGGAATACTTTAGTGTTGTCAACAAAGCTTTACTTTAAAGCTAACTCATGCATCTCAGATTCGGTAAATGTATGAGACTAAAACAAAAATGGATGGATACATTAAGTCAAAAATTGTTTTAGTGTATTCTCCTAAAACAGAAGATCACTCTCTCAGTTGTGCATAATATGATGATCTGGCTTTTAGAGAATGATGATATGAACAAATTGCAGGCCTAGTACATTATCTAGCAATCTAATATAGACAGATGAGTTTGTTAAGTCAGCTTGGCAAGGAATTTCAGAGTTGATGTTGTTGATTTTGTTCTGTTTGCTTTGTGCCCAGACATACCACAGGACTGCCTGACTTTGGTCAGGAAGCAAAATATTTTGTAACAGCTATTTGCTTGGTATAGTTGCATAAAACCATCAAAACTAAGATAAAGGTACTCAATCTGCAACTGATAGAAGGAATCATGTAATCAGCAAGCCTGCAAATACATAACACCAACCTGAACAAACAAGCCACACCTGTGAGAAGAAGTCCTATTACTTTAGACCACTCTAGTCCTCACCTATGTAAAAGTGTACGGAAACTCCAGCAATAGCCAGTGGCGCTTGGGGAAGACTGAAGACAACCTCTTCAGCGTCATCTTTGAAGTGCTCTGGAGACTGTCCATCTCATTCCCAGAGACACAACCATTAAAGCCTGTGGCCATCAAGACAAACCAGGCAGCATCAGATTTACAGTAACTTACACCTAATGCTTGACAGGTATGAGTGATTAATACCTGATACTTAGATATGTAGTTGTCACATTACGTGAGTAAAAAATGGCTTGCTTGATGTGTAGAGACTTGCCTGGTATCCCAGAACTCCCAGAGTCATTCCCAATCCCCTATTAATGAGAGTTGCAACACCTAGAACCTAGCCCAGAATCAGTCCTAGAAACAAAGTCTACAATACTTGTTAGAAAGGACATGGAGTTGCCACAACACTCAAGTAGCTGAAAGGCTGTCTATTTTTCATATTTTATTACCAAACTAGTTATCTAAGATATCTTTGAAAGGACAGTAATGAGGAAAGGCAAGAAGGAGATAAAGGCATCTACAATTTCCTTACTCCCCATTAGCACCAGCTGGTAGGGACATATGGGTATGTTGCATAATGTGGTTTCACAAACAAGCTGTGCAGTCCCTCATCATCATCCACACTTGATTCAGATCAGCATGTAGCAACCTCTGGCTTTTTGTGGGAGAAGTTACTTAGGTGTTCAGTTGGAAAAAAAAAAAAAAGAAACATTTGAGAATTTGAGATTGACATTATTGGTCAATCAAAAAGGCAGGTCGGCTTCACAGTGAAGATCGTGACAGAAGACTATGTGTGAGGGTTGCAAAATGAGGGTTAGAAAGTGAGGATAGACAGCTTATGCATGATGCTTAGGAAAAGAGACGAACCAAGAAAAGTGTAGAGTAGGGCAGCCTTACCCTACTTGCACGTCAGGAAAATCATATGCACAACAGCAACTGGGTCAGTATCAGCAGGGAAGGACAGTGACTACTGAAAGGCACAGAGAAGGATGCTGTAACCTTTAAGATCCAGGACAGACAGCAAATCCATTTTCTGCAAAAAAATAAAGTCAGAGGCAGCAATATGGCAGAGCAGAAAGGTTGGGAAATGTTCCCATCCTGTCCATAAAGGTCCAAATGCAGGACTTGGTCCCCACTCTGGATGATGCTTACTGACTCACATATGCTGAACGTCAGAACCACACTAGGTCTAGGCCACAGACCTAGTGCACACCCCTGGTCCCAGGTCTTCTCTGTGCTACATGTGGCAGCCCCCTGTGGTCTTAGCAGGTTTGGGAGAGGTTTGAGGGGAGGGGAGGGCTCTTTTTAGGTCAAAAGGCCTGAAATAATGACAGTTAAGTTGTGTAAAAATGACACTTTTATAGCATAAAGTTACTTCACAGACACAATGCTGCATGCCTCCACAGCTCTTGTCAAGGAGAAAGGCAGGCAAATATGAAAATTTAGGGAATAACTTGCAGGTGGACTCATTTCTTCAAAGAAATTCTATATTGCAGACAAGCAAATTTTCCTGCAAAGTAAAGAAAATTTCTTCAGAAACAGACTCAATAGTGAGAATAGCCCCAGCAAGTGCTGCTCATCTACCTGACACACGGTATTGTTCAGACCAACTGATATATCCTCCTGAAGTGTCTGTTGCAAGGCTGAAATTTATTTCCAGTTACTGACATTAATCGAAAGTAAACAACTGCCTTCCTTCTCTCCTGGTCCTCCAAACTGAATTTTGTACAAAAGCAACAAGAAGAGGCTCTTAAGATCGTGACATACTTCTCTAAGTATGGATAGAGTCTGACAGACATGACCAAAAGTATTTTCAACTCTATGCCATTTGTTCGCCAAAATTAAAGACAAATGGCATGGCATTTTCTGTCTATGACTAATATGCTTTTAAGTAGGGAATTTATCTATATTTATGTCTCCTGTGTAAGTAGGAGGACTTGACTCTAAACTGGGGCACATTATGCTGAAAATTTACATCTGGGAATGCCAAACATTGCAGAAGCAAGGAGATTAACACAGAGGCTTGGCTAGATACAGGATGCCAAGATGGTGGGGAGAAAATCTTTACACATCTGAGAATAGTTAACTCCTTTGCTGATGCTGCAAATCATTATGAAAGCATGGAAATGTAGCGTGTTCAGCAGGTGTCATTCACGACAGCAACTGTTGTTGAAATATATTCTTAGGAGAGCTCTGCCAAGATTTGGTATGCCCATGATTTGCCATCACTTCCTTATCTTCTGTTGCTTCACAACATGCCCAATTTAAGATACTATTTTCTAAACAGGTATTTCTCTTCTGTTTTTCTTAATTAAAAAGTTTAGAAAGGCAAATGACTGAAATGAACATGGACATTTTAGCATATGAAACAGAAATAGCATAATTCACAAAGAGCTATATTAAGCAACAGGGATATCATAAGTATCATCATACATCCATGAGTGTTTGCAGAGTAGTTTGAACTACTTGATTAAACAGCACCCTATTAGTGAAAATTATGATTAATGAGATGCTTATAACAACAAATCTCACTCTGCAAGTACTGCATGAGAAACAAAGAAGGAAAAGAAAAGT
The DNA here is from genome assembly GCF_013377495.2 of Cygnus atratus. Lineage (NCBI taxonomy): Eukaryota > Metazoa > Chordata > Aves > Anseriformes > Anatidae > Cygnus > Cygnus atratus. Next base: position 188,798,677 of record NC_066362.1, on the reverse strand, counting down.
ATATTTAAGAATGGAGCTACTAAAACACAAATTAAGAAATGAAGTTCCACTGATAGGGTATTTGGAAGATTTTTATACTATAAAGTTTAGAACGAGAAAAAAAAAAAAGAAAAAGAACTTGTACTTTGTTCTACTATTTCTATTTTTTTTAGAATACTTTAGGATCCTATTTTTATTCCTCTTAATCAAGGTAGTATTTTACACCATGGTGAGAGAGATGCCAGAGAACAAGACAAAGGGTGATAAGCAGGAGCCCCCAGGATCAATGCCTTCAGCCGTGTCTGAGCAATTCTTTTAAATCCATTATCGTCCATAAAGCAGGCCGGTGCCTTTTCTATCCAGCTATAACACAAATGCATTAAAGAAAGAGGAGACATGGTCCTTCTCATTTATTATTTATAAGACAGAGCATGCACAACTTGTCTGACATCATCCCTGTCACAGCTAATGAGAAACTGAAATAAATTGGTTTTTGTGGCATCACAGAAGAGATGAAAATGCCCTTTCAGGTCTAATAATCCATTTTCTGCACTAGGGGAGTGCTCTCTAACATATGCAACCAAATAATTTATTGTATATAATTCTGTGTGTCCCAAAGTGATGAATTTTTGAGTCTACTACAGCTGTTTGGGGGAAATCTCTAAGTGTACATACACATACGTTGTATAAAAATTAACAACCAATATGATTTAAAGAGATGTGCTCAGTGCTGACAGAAGTAGCCAAAGAAAACTGTAAAGCACTTTTAATTTCTTCAGCTCTTAAATCTAATTTGCTCTGATGGATCTGCACTGTGGTAGGCTGAGGTACTGCATGGCACAGGACTGCTGGGGTAATAAAAGCCTATACCAGGATCTAGGTTTCCAATGCCAGTCCAACATGAATATAAAGGTTATGAGGTAAAAATTACTTGTTAGTGCCTGGAAAGAGAGTCCACATATTTCTGCTGTGGAAAGATCACCCTACAGTGCACAGCCTGCTATGTGTCTTGTCCATGGGCTGCTCTAGATGGAGACCGTGGCTCAACACATTTGTGCTGCTCCCAATTCAGGCATGAGCTTGCCTGTACCACTGAACACAAAGGAGACAGCTAAGGGCATGGGCAGAATTTTCTTTCCTGGCTCTTTTATCGAGCAGCACAGATATGGTCAGTGCCTCCAAATTCACCCTTGTGGAGTAGGAAAAATGTGAGATGCTGCTGGAGGATCAGGGCAGAACAGGGACATTGCTGTTACAGAAAAACTAATGAGAGTAGATCAGAAGAGGTAATTCATATAGCAATTGGCCTGGGAGGAAGCAAAAAGAACTATATCAAGAGAGAAATACATGAAGGAAGGGAAAGATTTACATGGGGTGGTTTATGGGGCAAGCACAGGTTGCATAAGCAAGCATTGAGAGCAGTGGGCTGCAAATCCCCTTCTATCCCCATGGGTTTCCAGACATCTCCTGACATTTGCAATTTATTTCATAGCGTGAATGATTTTATGGAACAGGACTCATTGACAGCTGGTGTCTGCTTGTAAAACACATCAGACCACTCTGAGCCTGCTGTCATGTTCTTGAGGATCTCAGCTTACATTGGTGAAAACCTGAGAGTGATTTTGCTGTTCGTGCTGCAAAGCTCCAGCATGTACCATATACAACTAGCAAAGAGACAGCTGGATCTATTAGCCTGACCTAAAACAATTCTGTGAGGTACAAGACGCTTCAGTGAAGCTTTAACTAAAACTGGTAATTTAAATACTAATGTTATTATTTCCTTCTTTGTGGAAGCCCAGTGGTAAAGCTCAGACCTTAGCTATTTTCTGCCATCTGTGTCATCTCAGACAGGTGAGGAGTAGGATATGCAACCACGTATAACATTCTTCTGTAAGGAAAAAGAAGCCAAACCATACAGCTGAGAGAAGCCTGGGAGGTAACCTCCCTGGAGGTTACCAGAGGAGCTCGTAACACCTGCCCCATCATGTCCTGAGTGTAATCATCACCCACAAGAAATGCTGCGCTATTGTGGTTTCATCTGGGTAGAGACAATTTCTACAGGTAAGTTTAGAGAAAACATGTAGGCCTCATTTATTTCTAGTCTGACCTTCATGGTTTCATGTTTGGTTTTTTTTTTATGCATATGAACATATTTAGGTCTTCACAGGCAGCGTGAAACCTTCCTCATACAGCTCTGTTGTACCTCCATCACAACAAAAAGGATACTGGCCAAAAATTCCAAACAGTGACCACTGAGATGGCAATAAGGAGGAAAAATGCTAATAAATTAGATCACCTCATTTAGAGATCTAGTTCAAGGCTGCTAAAATGCATATGTACTCATTAAGTACACATCGATAAGAAAAATCTGAATACGATATATAGAGAAGAGCTACTGTATCAAATTAACGTGCAACTTGTATTTCTTAGCTGAGGCAGAAATAATAGTTGAATAGTTGTTCATATAACAAAAATTATCACTGAACTACTTAACACATTTCTAAAAAGATTAAATCTTCCAAAAGATCTAATACTTCAAAATCCAACATGCATGTTTTCCTCTACATTTCAATTCCATGTGTTATCCCAAGGATTCATGAAAACTGGGCAGCATGACACCTGCTGTTTAAACCCTTCAAGAAAATGGTCTTTTCAATTACAAAAAATGATGCTTCCATATATTTTAACAACAACAACAAAAAATCTAATGTAATGTTTTAGAAGCAGAGCTTTTAAGAGTAGGGTCCAAACAGAGAGCAATGTGAGAGCAATGACCACTGGCTAACTTTTGGCATGCTGTCTATCAATTTTCTGGGAAGTGCCCCCATGCTTTACAGGGAGCCTTAGGCAAGCATGCTCTTAACTTGGGCACTTAGATCCTTTATATTATTTTTGTACGAAACTTGGCCTGTTGCCCTGGAGTTCACAAAAAAAAAAAAATCATGTCTGAGAAACAGGAGCACAATTAAGAAAGGGACAGAAAGAAAAGGTTCTCCAATTGGCCCCAAAAATACCAAATCCACCCCAGTGTAATTCTGTCGAAAACAATGGAAGTACACAGGAGCTGAACTTTTCCCACTGCCTTCACACGACAGTAAGCAGCCTATAAAACAATCTTATCTAATTGAATTATGTCATGGTCCTGCACATTTTCTGTATGGGAACAGAAATTCGCTATGTGGGACTGGGTTTTTGCATTCTGTTTGTATTCATATAACCCTCACGTGACAAAGCAAATGATTGCTCTCTTAATCTTTGGAAATTCTGCTTCTAACCAGAGATGTTGCATGGTGTTGGTAACAATCTTCACACAGGAGAGGAGGGAGTAAGAGTGAATACTGACAATGCCACAGCCTCACCATTCACATTCCCAGCTGGAACAGTCCTCAGGTAATGGTATTTTGTTGTAAGCTGATTGAGGGCTAAATTGGGCCTCTTATAATTCAGTTTTTCATAGCAAGCAATAAGGAGTTGTTTTGCAAATGACTGGTGACAGAGCTGTAATACCTCTGAGAACATGAGGCACAGATAACACCAAAAGCAGAGATGGGAGAAGTTCCCTGTGGGTTTCCCAGTATATGGGAGGCTCTGTCTGATGTCCCCAGTGGGACAGAGTCACGAGTGTGTTGTTACTTGCTGGCACCAGCATCAGGAGCTGCGGTTCAGCTAGGTCCCAGAAGAGATGCACAGAAGAAGACTCCTCCTTACATCATCTATTCGTCTTCCATAACACATCAGCAAGGCTGCTCATCACATCTACCCTGCTGTTACCTCCCCTGCTACTGGCGTGAGATCTCCAGCAGTTTCTGCAGCAGCTGGTTAAGTACCGAGGTACAACTGCAGAGGCCGTCAAATAGATGATAACCTTTGTTTCAGAACAAATCACCGTGGCCCTACACAGTACTTAGACAAATGAAATCAAAACTGAAATTCTTATAAAAGAACAAGGGAAATACTCATTACTTAGTTTTAGCTACATGCATAGTTTTAGCTACAATAAAGAAATGTTGCCTGGTTACTGAACAATTTGCTAAGAAACATAGTGCAATAAACTTGCTCGTAGCTCTGCTTTTTGACTTAGTTTTAAGGCTGTACTAGATCATCACAGCAGATGCAGAACAAAAGGCATTAAATCATCTGCCAGAGAACAAGACACTGGATTTCCATAAACACAAATGTTTACATTTAAAAATCCATACATATTCTTAAACCAGAAATAAAACAAAAGATAGGAAAACGTTCATTCCTTTGAGTAATAAATCATACTTGGCACTCTCATAGCAAGAGCTATATTAAGACCCAGCCTCCCAAAGGTAACACGCAAAGCAACTGGAATTTCATAAGCTTTCTACAACTGCATACGTAATGAAAATTAAGAATACAGCACTTGGCATGAAGCTTGTGTAACAAATAATTGTAGGATTTTTGAAAATCAGGTCAGGCACTGTGGCATGAAAAAAACGTATTGTGTAGCCCCACGCTTGAAGGCGGTGCTGAGATTCAGGGAGGCCTGTGCCCAGGGAGGGGGGTACTGCAGCACACTGCTGGCACACCTAGAGGGGAGCCCAGGCGAGCCACCCAGAAAGGAGAGCAGCCCATGTGCAGGTTCAACCCACCCTGCCAGGGCACTGCAGGGCGTCACTCCCCCCAAAATCCTGTCGAGACGCAGAGTGTGCCGTTATTTGGCTCGATACATTGATAAACGTGCCACAGACAATGCTTTCCCCAACTGCGAGGTCTAAAAGCATTGGGATACCCGTGAAACACCTCCCAGAGCATCAGCATACCCATGAAACACCTCACAGGGCATCAGCATACCCATAAACATCTCCCCCAGACAACTGCAGTGGCCACAGGATCTGAGATCGAGTGCGTACTTACAGCATCGGCCAAGACAAAGCTCTGCACGTAACTATTCCTTCATAAACTGCTTCCACATGCTCGTCTGCTCATTGTGCCATTTCTTCCACTGGTTGCTTGTGTTTGACAGCATCTGGAATGCAGGATGATCTTTTTCCCCCCTCTTTTGCAAAATCAGCAAGCTGCAGAGGGATGCGTGACCACTGCTGCAGCCTCAATGTATCCGAGCAGCCCAATGCAGCAGAGGCTTTAGCTCCCCCTTCCCAGCTTGGGTTATTCTTTCTTTCCTCTTTTTTTTTTTTTTTTTTTTTTTTAAAGAGATATGGTCCTGACTGATCTCGGGTTTCAGCAGCACAATACAAACTGCAGGCATGGAGTAGCCATAGAATAAAGGAGGACACCAAGACAGAAGGAAAAGGAAACATTTTGAAGAGTGGCAACTCGAGGCATAACTTGTAATTGGAGTAAATGTCTCCTGTAACAGATCCAATTTGGGATTTCATTCTGTTTTGTTTAATTCAAATCTATTTCCTGCTATTTTGACGCACTATTTCTCCACTTTTTGCATTTCTTTCAGCTTATACAGGAGAAATAACAGTTTTTCTATCTATTTCATGTTTGAGCTATCCTGCTGTGTCAGAGAATGTTTACATTTATAATGGTCACAATTTGAAGAAGTTCCGTCTGAAAACCTCTCTCTGTGGAGCAGCTTTAGTAAATACCCCTGCTGTTCTGCTTCAGCCTCCCTCATCCACCACCTGTGTGCAATGCTTGCACTCTTTAGGACTCCCTGAGATTAATTTCTTCAGTGCTGATTACATCAATACTCAGAAGTCTGTGTACTACCAGTAGCATCCTGAGTTTGCTCTCCTCTTTTCCAAGTTGGCACATTTTAAAGCACTTACACATTTTAAAGCTTAGCTCCTTATGTACTTTACATTCCTATTCCTATTCAACTGAGCATAAAGCAGACCTCAGAAGAACTGGTGATCTCAGGGTCCAGCAACACACCACCACAAACACTTCCATCTGACCTCTCTCTGTTTCTATTTAAAATATTATACTAATGTAGCACTTTCCAAGAGCTTCAGAGCTGGCTAAAAGTATGAAATTGAGGGTTTCTAGGGATCCTGGAGCTCTCTTTTCCCTCAGCAGCCCTTGGCTGCATGAAGATGCACCAGGATTAGCTTGTCTACAGGGTGACACCTGCAAAGGTGCAGAAAACAACCAAGAAAACACAGTGGTATTGCAGCTTTGTACAGGCAGAGGGCTCCTCCTTAGAGAATTCCTGGACTTTACTATGACTCTGCTGCTTTTGCTTAAAAAACCTCTTTCCTTGCCAAGAAGCCGAGGCTGGCTTCTCTCATGTTGAAGGTTAGAGCAACGCTGCAAACATTAAGGAGTGGCTGCAGCATTGTGTGAAAGGATATTAATCTCCCAAGGAATAGAAGTCTGCTCCTTATGTTTCATATTAAAATATTTCCGATAGGAAACAAAATTATTTGTGTTATCATAAGATTTAGAATTTACTTACAAGCAGTTTACCAGAGGAGGCCAACATCCTCACAGGTAGAGCCCGGTTTATGAAAGGCGCTGAGCATAAGTGAGCAAGAAAATTGGCCTTACAGCATTGCTTTTTGTCACACAGAGACCATGTGAAACACATTTTTGTGGTGATCACACCTCAGCTCTATCAAAGCTTGCCACGGTCACATAAGAAATCCTCTCTGAGTTCAAGTAAACAAAAGCACATTGTAACCAGGCAGACGGGGCTGTTTAGCCATGAAAACATGCCGTGCCAGTCTCCAAAGCATTACCCCACTGGATAAGCTCCTGCAGCACAATGATCTCACCCAGCTGTCACCTCGCTCCTAAGTTTAGCAGTTCAGAGCATCATCTGTACCATGGTGGCATGCCGGGAATGCTGCTCTGCTCCCGAGCAGGGCACGTGTGTAGGCCACAGCCATGTACGTCAGCAGGGTGGCATCAGCCCTGCTTGTGAGCGTCAGACCCTGCAAGCAGGAAAAATCCCTATTTATCCCACGCCTGTGGGAATCAAGCCACAGGTGACAGAGGAAGCATCACAGCAATAGGAGGCAATGGGGTCACTGAAAGGAGAGCGTTTGGAAAATGCTCTCTCACAAAGTGCTCAAATCCCTTCTAAGCTGCAGGCTTGAAGAAATTCAGTTCCTACAGTGCAAAAGTGGATTGGGAGCTGTTAGTTTCATCAGCAATCTCCTGACAGAAGGTCTCCTGAGGCAGCCAGCCCTCTGTCTCAGTACTGTGGCTGGAGGAGCAGCTGGGCTTCCTGGCGGGAAGCAGGTGAAGGGCCAATTTCCCCTCCAGGGACATTTAAAAACAAAGGCCAAAATAAGCTTTTGACTGATGAATTCACCATCTCAGCTGTGAAAATCACAGTCATATTAGAGGATTCATTGACACCGCTGCATCTGGCACAACTTTGGTCATTGGTGGGGAGCAGCCGGCTACTCTCATGGATTACCCGTAGGGTGGATGTCTCCTGAAGTTCACTCACCTGCTCTCTCAGCCAGGACCATTCTTCTCTGCCTCTTGCATTTCACCTCCCTCCTCCCTGAACAGCTGCAGGAGAGCTGGACTTACAAACCACATGCTTGTGTTTAGGCCCTGATGCACTGTGCCACTGCAAAGCCCTCCATGCTGAGCAAAGGGTTTCATCGTCCTCGTGCTGCCCATAGTCCTCGCAAACCACCTTAATGAGGGAGCTGAATCCCTCCTCAAATCATGACATATTTCAATTACATGATAGACCCAGCTCAGAAGTTACAAGGGAGCTTTAACTGCTTTAACTCCATGGAAAATCTCAGAACAGGTGACTTAGCTGCTATCACAAATATGAAGCAAAATTCAATATCTTAACCACAGTTCATTTTTTATAAAGAGAGCTCAAATTCACAAACTATTTGATTAAATTTTTCCAGGCACTGCAAGCTGTTGGAGGAAAACTGTCAGTTTCCTCTCAATCAGTCTTCTCAGCCCCATGCGTTCCAAACGTCAAATTAAAGGGGACAAAAATGAGGCTTGGCCATAAAATTTCCTGCCAAATCCATCTGCTCATGATGTGTACTGTGCAGCAGTGAAGATTTAGGGGGCTCATTGAAGCGTGAATGAGCGTTCAACAGATAACTGATGAGTGAAATTTAAAGACAAACAGAATTGTAGACAATCTAAATTAATTTCTTAGAATATCAACAATAGTGAGAGCTTTGCTATCATACAAGGTTAAATATCTTGGACTGTATTGGTTAGATGTTGTAGTAAGATCATACAACAATATTGTGATGCCTAGATCAATAAACACCAACACAGTGTGGCCTGGCTATTGCAAGGGACTCACATGTGGTTTAAAGGGGCAGAAGAGAAGAGAAATTTTAAAAAGAGAATGATGGGAAAGAGGCAATCTGACTGAAAAGTATCTGGTACAGTGAGTGCAAACGCTCCCAAGTTTGATCCTTTCTTAAATTAAAATGTCAATTTCTGTATTTTGTAATTGATGAGATCTGTGGTAGACCTCTTGGTAGCTTTGATAAAAAGACAGAAATGTTAAAAATTGACAGCTCTAGGCTGTGATCCAGGATTATTAAAATACTGTCTTGTCCGGGCTATTAGTGCAATAACAATTATAATGCCAGAGAAGCCAGGCTATTAACATTTTGGTGATTAAAATACCAGTCTGATCTTCTGGAGCCAGTGTGATCGGTATGTGGCTAGCCCAGGCTATTATCTTCAGTACCATCAATGGTGTGGAATTGTACAGTCCTTTGAGACTTTGATTTAGGCTCAGATTAGCTTGACATGCTACTTTTTTCATTAATGATAATTTTCATCACTGAAATATATACATGTATATTTTAAATATTCATGAAATCACAAGGAAAACATGTTTTGGTGCATTTGTACCTCCATGGCAATGCAGAATTTGATATATCATCTGGGTAGGAGTCATAAAGAGACTGCATGACCAAGAAAGAATTCCAGGCAAGGAAATTAAAACAATGATCATAACGTATTCACTCTCTAACTAAAATGCAAATACCAGCTGTCAGCTGATGGCATGCAGCCCGGCCGGAGCTGTGCAGCCTGACTGACCCCATTTACCCGGGGCACTCAGTGCGTTAACCACTGACACGCACGCAGACCTCCCTGCTTCATGGAGGCAGGTGGCAGCAGCTGATGTTGGAGAGATGGCTTTGACTCTACGTGTTGAAATTCAGGAGGCGAGCTTATTCTATAATTAATACTGGCAACACTGATGGAGGGACAGAACTCCACACCAAGAGCAAAAAAGCCAGCTGTGCAGAAGCAGCTATGGGATTTCCAATATCCCTGCATGCTGCCGCTCTCTGTTCAAGTAGGTATGAAAGGCACTATTTGTATTTACAGCATTCACGATGACTTTTGCCCAATGTCGCAATTATTTCTGTCCTTCAATTTTATTCTTTACTATAGATCTTTTGAACGTGTCCTGTACAGACATTGTATACACCAGCCTGCAGCTTCCTCTTGGGACTCTTTCCGAAAATTGGTCTCTTCAGTTACTTCCCAGCCCTTGGGGAACGAAAGGAATTTGAAACAAAAAATTACAAGCACAGATAGTCTTTCAGGCATTTCATTGCCGAGTTCTTAAATGAGTTTCTTTTTGATAATGTCTGGGTAAAACACTTGGCCCCAGTAACATGTTACTCTTCATTTACTTCTATAACCTTTTCTACACATACTTCACTTTAAGTTAGCCATTCTGTGTAGTTTCTGTCCGGAAGGATGCCAGCATGGAGATTTCCCTTACCTCTTTTGTGGTGAACAGAAATGCAAATAACCCATTCAGCTTTTCCTGCTATGAGATTATTTTCTTTGTTTACCACAGCAGGGCTTTATGGGAAGTGTTTGAAAAAGGACATAGAATTAGTTTTATGCATTTTCAGGATGTTCCTCACTAATCAGCTCACAGCTGTGTCACATCCAGTCGTGGTTTATTTATGAAAGGATATTCCCTAGGTGAGACGTTTCCTCTAAGTAGTGGTAGCTACTTAGCTAGCTATGAGCTAGCATTACACATGGTGTTCAACAGTCAGCACAGAGTCATGTTTGACTCATTATCTGTCATGATTTAAACACCAAGGAAATAGACTCAGGAGAGAAGGGTGAAATGATCCACATGTAATAACTTCCACACATCTCAGCAGATATAAGTAAACCTGTGGAAAACATTCAGACAGCTCTCTTGCATATGCTCTCCAGAGATCACTGCACAACAGAAGAATGTGAAATGAAGGGTGTTAAATTGGGTCTTGAAGACAGACTGGTAGCATGAGTCAGACCGCAGTGTCAATGAGCCCAAGTTCTGCCTCCATCCTGCAGTCAGGAAAAAAAATATTAATAATTATTATAAATAATAACAATATAGTATATATTATCTACAGCATAAATATATAAATATATTTTAGATTTGTATTTATAAATATATATTCATATATATTTCATTCAAAAAGATTAAAATTATTTTGTTAATCATCGTTGTTGGTAATTTTTATCTGCTGTTGTGGTGAGACCATGAAGAAGGAAAGCATGATCTACAAACGACAGAAAATGTGAAGTTTTTGGTGACTGAGAGCTATTTGTGATACTCTGCATGATTCTGATCTCCTCTCAGAATGCAGAAAAGATGCTGAGAACAGATTCAGAGAAGCCCTAGTAATACAGTTAGAAAAATAATGTTCATCTTCAAAGAAGGAGTTAAACCTGCTTAACTTGTTCATCAAAAAGAAAGTGAAGAAAAAATGTGACTGATGATCAGAAATACCCCTAGATAAACAATCAGGAAACAAAAGAGGGTTTTAGGCTACTAGACACTATTAATTTCACATTCAGAAAAGAGCTACTCATTTTTCCTATCTAAATCAGTTTCCACAACCTTCTTGATAGCCAGCTTTGCCTTTTACCTCCCATTTCATCTGTCATGCACTGGTATATTTGTCTTACTATCAGACAACTCAGTCATGGGGAAAATCTTTTTCACCTTCCCTTACTTGCTTTTTGCCTGGCTCAGGAGCTACTCACAGTCTTTTTCTTTTTTTTTTTCTTTTTTTTTATGATGTTTGTGTGTGTGTGTTTAAACTTTACCTACAAGTCGATAACCTTTTATTTCTGACCTCTGTAGTATTTTTTGCTAGTTAAGTTTAAATGGAAGTCTTTTTTTCCTTTCCTTTCCCTTTCCCTTTCCCTTTCCCTTTCCCTTTCCCTTTCCCTTTCCCTTTCCCTTTCCCTTTCCCTTTCCCTTTCCCTTTCCCTTTTCCTTTTTTTCCTCTTTCCCTCTTCTCTGCTTTTCTCTTCCCCTCTCATCATGCTGAAATCAGTTAGAGGGTCTCGAAATTAATACATAATAAATGATTAATACAATAGCTAATGAAATAATAAATGTAGCAGCACCCTTACCTCTGACGCTGCCCCTACCTCTGATGCTGTCACAACCCTCAGGCTCAATGGCTCAATGGCACTATTCGCAGGTGCACTCAGCAGCTGCTTCATGCTTCCTAGCAGCCTGTCATTTGACCCAAAGCCAGCCTAGCAGACCCATCCCCTCAAAACCAGCAGACCCAATAGCTTCCTTGCTGTTGGTCACCTAAGATGGGTGTGCAAGAAAAACCTGAATCCACGGGGTGCCAACTCTAGCAGCTACTCTGACAGCTTCTTTCTGTCAAGGGTACATCTCACTCCTGAGACCCAGGCAGCGATTGCCCAATGGGTTTGCACCAGAATTGGTTCTAAGTTTCCTCTAGCAGCACTGCAGTGCATTTCCAGCTGCTCTATAGGAATATGGAACTTTAATGCTGGTGCTTGCTCCATTTGTGTAGACTTCAGGCTATTGGCAACATCAGTTACTGAGTTTCTGATAATGCCCACTCTTTATTATAAACTTCAGTGATTGCAAGATAAGGGTGAGCAGAATTTATGCAGTTAATCTGCTCGTTCATATAAATACATGGTTTCCCTTCATGTCTGTTCATTTTGTTAGTTTCCCACTTTTCTGGGTCTAACTGGAGTCCTCTGGGAGCCAACAGACATCTCTTCAGGAGTATCAGTTCACTTAACCTTCAGCTCCTCTCTGCCCTGAGTAACATCCAGTTTCCAACACCTGTTCAGGTTATTGCAGGATGGTATCAGCCCCTGGACATGCCTTTCCTGGGCATATTCCCTCTTGAAGTGAGGCTGCCACCAGCTCCCTCAATGCTCAATCAGAGAACTGGAACCTCTTCCATGCACAGCTCTGCTGGTGCCCATAAGTGCTCACACAACCCAAAGCATGCCAAAATCAGAAGGAAACTGCTGCTAGGTGTCTGGGAGGCAAATTATTCAACATGCCTGAAGTTATGCTGGAAATCACAAACAGCGATGCTGTTATGTGAGACAACTAGGATAACATGTCCTCATTCCTGGTGATCAATAATGATTTCTCTTCAGCGCTGCTTTAAGTGACTTCAGATTAATTAATACTCTCACTGTCAGTTTTCTGGCCAGCACTAGATTTGGATCCACTTTATCAGAGTGCTGCTTCTTTCAGGCCTGCCAGGTCAGTAGCTCCACCAGAGCCAACTGAACATGCATTTTGGTAGACTTACACATTACACTCACATAGGACACTGGAGCAGACACAGCTCAGTTTTCCTGTGCTCTGAACCAAAAGCTGTTTAGCTGTGATTAGCACAATCCTGATCCCATGCTATTAAGCTCTACTGAGAGGCAACTTGTATTAGCTTAGGCCAGATGCCACAGAAACTCTTGGAGCAGGGAAACAGCAAGCTGATGTTCGTCTGCATGGAATCATGTAGCCATACACACTGCCTACATGCATGGATCTATTTCTAATTAAATTTTGCAGATGACACCAGCCCCAGGGGGGACTAGTGACTACTAATTCAGGCCTTTCAGAGAGACCTAGAAAGGCTGGATGGCTGGTCCAGCCTTGTGAAATTCAAGAAAAATGAATGCAAAGCCCTGCTCCTGGAATGAAAGAGCCCCTGGCACTGGCACAGGCTGGGTCCACCTGGCTGGAGGATTGGTGGGATTTGGTGGGCAGCAGGCTGAGCAGGAGCCAGCAGTGACCCTGGCAGCAAACATCCTAGACTAGGTGAGGAGACATGGGTCTGGGAGAAGAAGACAGGGTCTTCACAACAGTGCAAGGCTGGAGGATGAGAGACAGCAGGTATAAGCTGAAACAGGAGAGTTTAAAACTGGACAGAAGTTTTTTTGCCTCTGAGGACAATTCAGGTAGAGTCACAGGTTGCTCAGAGAGGTGGTGCCATCTCCATCCTCTGTGGCTTTCAAGCCCTAACTGGATGAAGCCCTGAGCAGCCTGAGCTGGCCTCAGACCTGAGCCTGCTGTGAGCAGAAGGTTGGACCAGAGACCTCCTCAGGTCCCCTCCTGCCTAAATTATGCTTCAGTCCTGTGCTCCCATGATCCTCCATGTCCATACTCTTGAAAAAGTGTCCCTCCAGTCTGTTAAAATGCTGGGACAACATCCCTGCAGTGGCTCCACTCCTTTGTGCAAGCAAAGCTCTTGCTGGCCTGTGTACCTGCCTGTGGTCCAACCCCAGCACCACGGCTGTGCTTCTGCAGGAGGGCTGCAGTGGAAGCAGAATGAGAATGCTCCTTAATCCCTGCTTAGGAGTAGCTCTTGATGAAATCAAGAAAAACACTGCACCTTTATTTTACATTCATGTGAACAGATCAAAAAAGAATGATGGGAGCCCCTTTATAGCCACTAGGGAGCCTAAATGCAAGCCTGGGCTATCTGCTTTGGATACCCAAAGGCTGTGGTATTCTAGGAGTTTTCCATAAGATATTCTAGAAGTTTTTCTGTTAAAACTCAATGAAAAGTACATGAAGGTACATTTTATGTGATATCATTTTCAGATTGCCTTAGGGATAATTTGGGCCATGGCTAAAGAGGTTTATTCCAAGACAAAAAAAAAAAAATCACTGTTCATAATTTAAAATAATAACGATAATTTCACTGGAATCAAGTGTTTCACATGCTGTTTTTCAACCTCAGGGCTTAGGTATTTGGGGGGAATAAAATCCAGAAGGAGATGAAAAAAACAAAAGATACTAAATCGTATATGCATAAAACTACAAATATTTTGACTCCTCAAGATTAGTGTTACAAAAAGAGATAATGAATTGCAGGATTACTGCCTGAGGAAGGCTAACGAGCAGGTCTCTCCAACTGCCATGGGTATGGAAAATCTCTCCTGGACTGTGTGTCAAGGAAAGGATGGAAAATGATATGTGCAGAATGAATATAGGGACTGATTACTTCACAAAGCATGATTTTTTCGTGCAATATGTTTTTAGAATACAGCCAGAGACCTAAGTTTATACCAGCACTGGCATCACATAACAGTCATTGATGGCACTGCTAAGTTTCTCCGGGCTCATCTGTGCTCGCATCCCTGCCCCACTGCCCCTCGGTTTCACCAGCGGGCAGAGCGCTGCTGGGGGCAGCCAGGGCTGATAGCTCCAAGACTTATTTTCTTCTCAGAAAGAGCAGTCAGGCATTGGGACGGGTTGCCCAGGGAGGTGGTGGAGTCACCGTCCCTGGGGGTGTTCAAGGAAAGGTTGGACGTGGTGCTTAGGGACACGGTTTAGTGGGTGACATTGGTGGTAGGGGATGGTTGGAGCAGATGACCTTGGAGGTCTTTTCCAACCTTAATGACTCTGTGATTCTGCGATTCCACCACGAGAGGTCCCCACAGCCCCACCAACCGTGCCGGGGGCGCTGTCACCGCAAAAGGCACGGCACGGCTCGGCACGGCACGGCAGGCACAGCAGCAGCCCCTGTGATCTCCAGACAGCCACTTAGTCAAACCCGGGGATTTAAAACTGAGCACTTAAATATGAGACTTGATTTATTTTTATTCTCCCCCCAATTAATTTATTCCCCCTGGGAATGAGAACAGGCTGAAGGGAAACACGGAGCGGGAGTGGACTCTGATCGTCGCTTGTCCATCACCGTGTGCAATTGGGTTTTAGACGATAAAGTGTTTAAAGCCACATTATTTGTAACTCCATGCCTGCCAGCCTTGTGATTGCAGTTGTACAGCCCCATGTTTCAAAGACCAAAGCTATATATGAAGTTGTTCTTTTGATAGAAAATTAAACCTCACAAAACCAGAAATAGGAAAAAATGCCCCTGACCAAATATTCCAAATCATTCAGAAAAGCATTCTGTCTCTGGTGAGACCTCAGATAAACCCAATTACTCTCACTTCCCTCCAAAGCTTCTTTCAAAATTAACATGGAAGTGCAAATTTCTTGGTGCCAGTGGGGGCCCTGAGCAAACAGATGAGCACTTTTCAGGCAGTGCTTGCCATATGACTTTACTGGAGCATATTCTGAGATGCTTTTTGGTAGACATCCAAATGACTTCAGGCCTGGGTGTGCTCCAGCTGAATTGCTAACGTGGCTAATAATTCATGGTAGCGAAAGTGACAGATATCTGTGTGATATTCATTGACATGAAAGGGCGATGCAGGTGGCAGCATATGGGCATCCCTCTTAGTTTTGGTCAGTGCTGCATCCCCATGGCTGTCACAGATCTTTCTTTTTTGTTTGTTTGTTTGTTTGTTTAATTTTTTGAAGACTTTGAGAGCTGCTCGCTGCACATTAATCACCATCGCGGAAGGGAATGGTGAGGAACAGGTTGGCCCAGTCGTACAGTTAGAAAGAACCAGGGGCTAAGTTTGGCAAGACTGTACTGCAGCCTGAATCCAGCAAAGCCTCTACTTAATTTTCAGTTCAAAAGCAATTCACTGACAGCACTATGGCTGTTCTCATGTTTGAAATGAAGCACCTGTAAAAATGCCACACGGGATCAGACCTCTCCATCTGTTCACATCACACCGTTCTTGTTAGTGTCTGAAAATCTGGCTCCTCAGCTTCCTTTACCCAAAGTGATGCCACATAATACAACAAGCAGGTGGTTTTGGGACCAGTCCTACCAGGAGCTCCACTTGGGCAGATGTCAATAGGACATCTCCTATTCTCCTGCTGAAGTCTCCTATACCCCTGGTGAAGTCTCCTAAAGCCTCTTTGCACCATCTGATGGACTGTGGCTCCTGCTGCATTCTTCCTCCATCCAGCTGAGTACCAAACTGCAGCAACACAACTTCAGCCTGGTCATTCAGGATCGTTGCTGTGCCAGGGGAACAGCGTTAGCTTGCATAAAACTTACGTTGTGCCTTGTGTTAACAAAGTACCCTGCTATCTTACACCCTTCAGAAGTCTGTGACTTCTGACTAAGATACCGTAAGAAATATATACCAGGAGACTTAAATGTTTGTTTTCCTCAAATTCCTAAAAAACCTGCTTGATTCCTAAATAGGAAGTGCTCTGTATGTGGGCAGCACTGTTACCAAGTGGAACTGCTGAATTAACCTGAACACAGAGGCACCTCAGCACGATGCCTCGGTGACATACCTTGGTGATGCTCTGCAATGCACACAGCAGAGTGCATGTATTTGCATGCAGCTACTCATAAATGCTAAAGCTTTAGCACCAGATGACCTCGGGGGGAAATGAAGTAACCTTGTAAATGGCTGATTAGAAGGCAAAAACCTTATCCTGTCATTAAAAAGTGACTGAAGAGGGAAATAAATTTCCAGATCAAAGACATGTATGAAAAGCATTTGAATTGCTTTCTGATGCTGAGCGTAGCAGGCATTTGGACAGCGGCCATCAGGGCAGACCCGCTGCATGGTGAGCCAGGAGCCGTGCCTGCCGTGGGGCTGTCCCTGCCCCCAGGACACTGTGGTGCAGGCTGAGGGACCTGTGTTGCAGCACGGGCATGCGGTAAGCTGCAGCACATGAGAATTGTCAGCTTGGTGCCTCACGCCCTTAGTCATGACACCAGCTCTTTGTTTTGACATCAAAGAGGCGGGAAATATTTTTTTTTTGTGCGTCTGCTCATACACACATTAAATTCCACTTTAAATGCTTCACTTCTTAGAAAACAGGGACTGCCCCTTCGATCAAACTATTGCAAAAATTAGATTAAAAAATATTTGAAAGCAGATGCCTTAAGTCTGCCTGCTAAAGCTCTACTAAACCACATTATTTAAAGTTTTGAAAATTGTTAGTATTGAGTGGGTCCTACTGACATGAATGGAAAGTACAGCATAGGGCTTATACACAACCACAAATTGGAGTTTAGGAGCTCAGGCTTTTCTGAAAATCTTAGCCATCACGTAGAAGGTCTTGAACAAACCCATATGTTTACATCAGCTTCAATTACATCAGCTTCAAAGACAGAAAAGCATATGGAAATTTTATTCATAGGACACACATTTCTACAAGTTAGTAAGCTATATATGATCACACATATTTGGATAGATGGGCTTTTTGAACTTTTTTTTTTTTTTTTGTATTTCAGTGTCTTAGCTTATGATGGTTGGTGCCAGGATTAGTATAGAAATGGGAAAACTATATTGTTTAAAATTTTATATATTGATAAAAATTCATGCATGGAAATGCATTAAACAATGGAAAAAAAATACAGAGGGCATGGTGGGAGTTTGGGTATCAGAATGTGTGTGGTACTCAAACACCACCACTGCTGTTGGATTTGGATATTGATGCGATTTTTTTCATCCACCACTTTATTTGCTTTTTTTTTTTTTCTCTTCCATAAGGTATAAACCATGGTTCTGCTCCAAACAGCCAGATCTTGCTATGGGATAAAGAAAGTGCTTTCTGTCCTTCCTCTTCTCCCTGACACTGCACACCTTTGACTTCTTATTCACAGCCTCTCCTGCTGCCCCATTGCCTGAAGGGTAGGACTTCTTCCTCCAAAACAGACATATCCAGAAATGTCCCATTGTCTGCAAAAAGCAAAAAGCCTCTGAATGTGCTCTTTCATTTCATTGATATTAATCCAAATCTCATCAATGTGGTGCAAATTGATTGCAAATTGCAAAAAACAGCAGAATTTGGCCTTTACTGGCTTCGAAGCAATAAGGGAAAACATGTGTGTAATCACTAACATCTGTGAATTTACACGTTTCGAGGTGCGTTTTTAAATGAAAGTAACGTGCTCACTGAAGATGTGATTAGTTGTGTAGGCATGAATCCTAGAGCTGCATTGAAGTTTGTGGTGCAAATAACAGTAAGGCTTTGGCTTCAGATGCTCATAGGACCTTTTGTAGAATAGTCTATATCAGGCAATATTTTTAGCATGAAAACTTTTAGGAAAAGCTACAGGCCATTATACCAAAAGCGGTACAGATCATAAATAAATATATAAAGATGGTATTTGTGGCAAGAGGTAATAAAGACCATATTTGGGTAATATAGACCATATTACATCTATTCGGAGGCTTATGGCCTTAAATGGTGACTGCTACTGCAGCACTGTCGAGGTGTAAGGGAAGGCACTGCTTGCAGGATGTATTCTGCTGGAAGCATCCGTGCATTTTCTCCTTCAGTAAATTCAAAGTTTTAAAACATCTAGCAGCTCAACAGTAACCCACCCATGATGGGGTATACAACTCTCTCTTGCTTTTTAGAATAAATATCTCACATTCCAAAATGTCTAATAAATCTCCTTTGTGTCTCTGCGCATTGAAAAGGGAGGCTGCACAGAAGTGCTGTTCCCAGGAACCAGCAATGGCCCTGGACAATAGTGGAACTATTCCAGTGATTTCCCCATCACTCTATTTAAAATCTGTCCCAGTGCACTGAGAACCATCTGAATATTTTAATCCTGTTAAATGTTTGGGCACATAGAGGACAGATGTGCACCTAAGCATGGGATTTGCTGTTGCAAAGGTTGGATTTTTAAATTATTTATATTTTCTTGTGGTTTTGCCTTAAACTCACTTAACTGTTAAAGCGCTCCATTGTCTGCACCCAGTTCCCCGATCGGCCAGAGCAGGCATCTGGTGGGGATTGCTGTAGCTCCTGCCTGGCTCACATCCCACATGTCCTTTCCATGCAGACCAGGGACCTCGGGAGGGATGGTTGGCATGCACATGGCTTCCATCCAAAATGTGATCACAACGTGGCCTCTGTGCACATCCCGACTCAGAAACTCAGATGTTTCCCTGTTATGGTGTCTAGACATAGGCTTAGTGCATCTGAGACAATCAATTACATTTTCCTGCGCTTAGGTTTCTCATCATCACAGTGGAGGCATTAGTCCTACCATTGTGCTGTCCATGTTGCTGTCAGATTGGAGCAAGAACTGGCTCTTGACTTCCTTGCTGGGAGTCAAGACATGAAGATCTCTAGCCAGTATTATAATCAAGACATGCACAGTAATTTGTTGCAAAGTGCTAGGGCATCTATGTGGACAATATCATACAATCAGAAATCAAAAGAGCAGTTAAAATAGAAGTTTAATCACTCGGGAATATGTAACACATACTTCTCTGCTGCACACCTGACTGAGGAGATGACTACGGTGCCACACACCACATAAATCCAAAATGTTTATAAAAAATGCGTGTTGCACCACCTGTTCTCATCCAGGTTCTTCTTTTTTTTTTTCCCTTCCCTTTTTTTTTTTTAAACTAAAACAACCGAACGTGAAATGCAGTCTTTCAAGCCAAGGAAACATTCCAGCCAGAGTCCAATTTCAAAGAGTTCTTATTAAAATTGCATGAAGAGAAATCCAACAGGAATAGCATAGGGTATTCAAAAACATAAAACCTGGCAGTTTCAAATTCCATACTGGAAGATGACCTATTTTTAGGTACAAATGAAAAATTCTGCTTCACTTTAAACCTGTTCTATTTCTGGACCTCCAGCCAGCTGCCTTTCCAATAAAAATGAATAATAATAATAATAACTACAACATGTGAACATTGGCCTTCTCGACAGGGCTTGCAACTTTTCAAAACATTGCTAAGAGTCTCTTTCTGTTGCTGCAGCTATCACATCCACAGCAACACTCACCTTAATTGAGGGGAAGTTAAACTTTTGGCAGAAAACGTTGAGTTATGAATTATTTTAGATAAATACATGCAATGCGAGCTATGAGGGAAAGAATGTGTATCTAGACACCTGTTTTTCATTTATAATATTGGATTAAGTTCATCTCATCCTCAAGGCAGGAAAAGGATCATCTGAATCCATCTGTAAGAAGTTGGATAAATGATAACTTATGCAAGAATGCAGAAATTCTCTTTCAACTAGAAGTAAGCAAAATGGGTCACTGGTAATTGAATTATTGATTAACATGGCCTGCCACCCATTCCACGGCGTGAACTGATGTTTATTCGTTTAGACAACACATCTCAGCACCCTTCTTAATACAGCAACCCTGACTGTTTGAATTCCTATTAGCCTCCCAGTTTAATATATGAGTATTGTTTCTGAAGCTCAATACTTACTGGGCCAGAAAGGAAAGGACAAAACATGGTGATTTTTAATTCTGTAAATAGGAAGACTCTGTAGCCATCTAAATTACAAAGCCTTTCCTCCCTGTACATTCTCTCATTTGGTGGCTCCTCTAAGCATATTCTCAGTATGTCATTTGTTTTCTCAGCAAGCAAGTGAGAACTGAACAGGGCCAGCTGACACCGCCTGGGTCACTCACTGCACAGGGCATTAGCTTCTTTCATGAAGATAAATGAAGATTTGGAATATATACAAAACACAACATTAGAGTCTAAAACTTTGGGAAACACCTTACTTTCCATTTTAACAGAGCCTATTTAGCTCTGCAGAAGGGCTTTATTGCAACATGAGGCACATAGAAGAAAAGATGCAGAGGGAGGGTGGTACCACCCACATACATGCACACATGTATGTGCAAAAGGCACGTGAAAGTTTTTCTTCTTTCACTGAATGAACAACTCATAATTACTTCCTTCAGCTAACACACAGCATCTGTAATATGTTGATGTACTTGATATATGTCTGATTAATACACCTTCGATCAGTAAGTCTGGCAAAAATAAGCGAATACATATGTAATTGACATGCTTATGAAACTTGTATAGGTTTTGCCCTAAAGTACAATAATTTCGATTCTTAAAACTATGGTGAGGAAACAGAATACCATTATTGCTACAACACTGTGTAACAAGCTTTTCAAAAAAGGATTACAACTTTAAAGCAAAAAGTCATAGTCAGACTTGATGTTGGACACGATTGTCTCTAAAAATAAAAATTAAGATAATAATTATGGCAAATCCAGCTTTATGTTATTAAATGTGTATTTGTCTTCAGTATTTGCCTTTGTGCAGAAAACATCAATTCGGTCAAGCACATAAATATCCTCAAATAATCAAAAAGGCATAGGATTCCATATGGCAAATAAAAAACTTTATGTATCAGTAAGTTGTCTCTGATTCACTGTATTTGCAGGTCCACTAATCCTTTTTTTTTTTTTTTTTCATTTCCTTATTGGTTTCTGTATTGTTAATTGCCAGCACAGCCACTCATTTTCATTACAGAAATCTAACCTATGAAACAGGAGGAATATAATAGTTAATCAAACACTATACAAATAGAAGCACTTGTATCACGTCCTTAAGGGCATTGGCTGATTTTAGAATGGAGGTTTATCTTGCATATCATATCGTATGTATTGTAAAATTTCAATATAGATAATGAGAGAGAAAATTATGTAAGTGATACCAAAGCAACTTCAGCAGTACCTCCAGTGTCATATTTTTTGTAAATAGAGGGTCACTACTCTTTTTATTATCTATACACCCTGATGTTAGCTAGATAGCGTACTGATTTACCCAGTTCTAGTTATTTCTTCCAACTCTTTTTTTTGGGGGGGCGGGGAGAGAGGGGGAGGAGGGAAGGAATATATCCAAATGAGAAGCCAACTACAACTTCTGACAAGTACAACTCGGTGAGACTGTTCAGAGAAACCTTTAGACAGGTTCGTTATTTCCTCCAAAGCAACATTTGCAGCTGCTGGGAGCTGACTGAAGGCCTTCCAAATTTTTCCTTTTTGTTGTGGATCTTCACATATCATTGTTTTTGTAGATATCTGCTCAACGTGTCTTGACAGCTACTTGATTTCATATTATCTGATAAGAATATGTAGAATAATTTACTGTTATTAATAATAAACTCTCTTAAGTGTTACTTTGCAAACACAGGAGCAAAGTGTACTCACATGCAATGAGCAGCATGCAAGTATGTCTTGACAAGTTCACCATCTAATGCTGGGAGCCTCAGAAGCGAACAGCATGAGCACTTCATATGCCCCAAACTGGAGAATACCAGCAAGGAAAGAAAACAGGCAACAGCTGGGGGAAAGGAGAGTGAAGATTAAACTAATCGGAAGGAGTAAGGGCTGCTGTAACAAACAGGTTTTCAGAATAGTTATAAGAGAAAAAGGAATTTTATTGTTTCATTTGTGTTTTTTTGTTTCGTTTTGTTTTGTTGTTTATTTTTAAGTTTTGCTGTCATTCCCAGGATAAACTGGATTCCCTGTGCCTTCACTCCAGCTGCCAGGCTGCTCGAGGCTCTCTCTGCCCCTTGCCCCTCTGCCTCTTGCCCCTTGCCAACCCACAGGGCTGGCAGCATCCCCTGCAGAGCACAGTGGTCTAGGAATAGAGATATAATAGATGTATAACAGGAAAAGGGGTGAAAAGAAAATGTATAACAGGAAAAGGGGTGAAAAGAAAAACAGCCATGAAAAATTTGAAAGAAAACTAAGTCCACCACCCCTCTTATGCCTGTAGAGACACTTGTGGACATGTCTACGTGCTTTGGTACAGGTGGTCGCACATCTGCCATACCCATCTCCCAGGTCTGTCAAGCCATGAAGCTTTATTAACAGAACACTGAGTTTAAGGAAATACTTTTTTCCAGGTTGTAGTATTATGCATTTCTTATTTCACCAGCATGCTTGCATGGATATCAGTCCTGAGCTAGCTCTTGTCTTGCAAGTTCCGGGATGCAAGGGCCCACACTTACCCAGACAGACACAGCATAAAGGTCTGTGTTTTTCCATTTTCCATATATATGCAGATAACATTCCTTCTGTCTCTCAGAACTACTTTTTCCAATGAATTTAACATAGCTTGCTTGAAGACAAAGCCTTAGTCTTTTTCTTTTTCATTAAAACAAATTCTCTGCTGATGAATATGGGTATAAACCTGCAAACCATTATTTCTTCCTCCAGTCTTTATGGATGAAATTCAGTTCTGGCACAGATGGCTGTATATATATCATCCTGTGCTAGATGAAAAGATTGCAGGAAAAGGGTCTGCGGGATTTTGTGTTCAGCAAAGCAGACAGACTGGCTGGGAAGGTCCCAGCACCAGCCCAGCTCAGCTCACCCCCAGTTATCAGGGGCTTTGAGGAAAGGTTTCAGCCTCTGCATGGATTAAGTGGACTAAATGGAAGTTAAAGGGGTGTCTGCTGCAATGCCCCTTCAGCCACAAGGTTCCTGCAGTTCAGCATGAAGGGGGTTTAATCAAATCCCTCTTAGACAATCCCACACACTAGTGTCAAGCAATTTTTCATTATTAATACACTGCAGTGCTGGGGCCCAAGCTAAGACTGATAGAGAGAATGAAATAAGCTGTAACTGCGGAGCACTTTTCCAAATGAAGCCATAAGTGCCTAATTCTTTGCCTTAAGATTACATCTAAACATTTTTTTACAGATCTTAAGCCCTTTGAACTTTAAAACTTCACAATAGCGTAATTGATTTTAATCTTTTCTAAGCACTTATCTGGCCTATGAAACTAGATACTGCGTATTGTGAGTCAGCCCTAAGGCTTTAAAAATTGTAAAGACAATTCCTTTAGGAAAATAAAATATAAAATCAATTATGATATCTTTAAAGACACTGTGAGACTTCTCAGTTTATAGTTTTATTGCTGTGTTTAATAAGCTGCCCCTCAGCTCAAGGTGAAAGAGCCCACAGTTGTGAGAAGAACATATGTCCAATGTAACACTAAGTGATATTAATAATTAACTTAAATGAAAAATTGTATCAGCAAGGACATTAGCTCAGCTACACTGGACATAGCTGCTTCCATCATGACTGTGTAATTTCAATTCCCATCAATGTCAAACAGCTCAGAACAGCGCAGTGCTCGGAGCACCTCTGTGGAGCAATGCCACACCTAATGCTTAGGTGCTGCAGCACACACCAAAATTCATAGCCCCAGATCAGATGACCACAGTGCTTGGTGAAGCCTTAAGCACCTACAAAAGTGATCTTTACATAGCAGCCCACAAACTGCATGACCAATTAGACTAACCAGCAGGAAACAGGGAGAACGGGGCATGTCCCAGTTTCTTCCCTGGGGCCCTCAGAGCGCAGCATCTCACTGCAGGATCTGCTCAGGACTGGCTAAGATCCAGCTTGCTCCATCTCTGACCTAGCCAGCAAAGCCTTAAATCTCTCCTTGATGTGCCCTCTCAAAAACACTGAGAAGCTTAAAATAAAAAATCCCCCAAAGAAGTCTTCTACACGATGCTTGTGTTTATGCTTTATGTAAGTACTGGTAGTAAGTCCATTTTTTTATGTTTTGTTTTTTTTTTTTTTAATCACATAATAGAATTGCTGATGCTTTCCTTAGGAGATGTGAGACCCAGCTTCCAAACCTCTGACAGTCCGAGGGCATCCGAACACGCTCGTCTCACTGGAAAAGCCTGGTGAATGAGGTATTCCCATGAAGACTACAAAAATATATACAGATGTTCTTTTTTAAGACTATAGTCATTTGAATTTCATGAGAACGCTGGGTTAGATTATCCCATATTTTGAGCAAAATGATTAAAATCTGGAATTGGCATCCTGGGCTGGACTCTCACTCCCCATCGGTGAAGCACAATAGAAGATTTTGGGAAACTATTTACAGTGCTCAGATTCCCTGCCTAAATTTAGTCTGCATAGAGGGACCTGGAGAAGAGCTCACCCTTTGCAAAGAACAATGATCACTCAGGAGATCCCCTACTATTTGTGAACAAAAGCAGATCTCAAATTTTTTTCTGACTCACAACCCAAGACCATATTTGCCTCTATCTCACACCTGGTTCAGGTCGGCATTCTGGGGAGACTCTGTGGCTCTCTATTTCCATGGCTGTGTTCAAGACCTCTTCACCAGGACTTCCCTCAGCCCAAACGTTTCCAATCTCTTTCTTCACTGGGTGAAAAAGAGCTGAGAGTCCAGTCCCCCCCCCTCCTCTCTTTTTCATGGGAACATGTACAAGCTAGGTTTTAAGAGCCATAAGACAGATAAACAAGAACATGATGATCACCTAAAATGAGCTGGGTTTTCAAACGTTACAAATTCTGGTTAATAACATTTAGTCGATCTTAACCCATTTTCTCTTTGCTAGTAACAAAGAGTATCCCAAAAGTTGGCATGGCTGGCTATGACAAAGGCATAAGTGGGGTGGCTGGAAAGCAAGAGGCTTAGCCCTTCCCTGCTCTTTATTTGATGGAGGGACGTTGAGCAGCTTTCACCAAATGCTGCTGCTCTGTTCATCCAGAGACCTGGGGGTGGGAAGGCAGCCTGAGCACTCAGGTGAATCCCTCCAGGGCTCACCTGGCCATGCTGGCACAAGTAAGCTGCAATTTCTATCTCATGGGTCAGCAGAGGTGAAGTGGGAAAAGGATGTAAGAGATGTCCTGCTTTTAGAGCAGGAAGAACCATAAATTACAAACTGAACGTACAGTCTGTAATAAGCTAGCTCAGATATCTTCACATGATTTCCATGTTGCAGAACTTCAAATTATGCCTTAAAATTACTGATTGAAAACGGAGAAAATGCAAGCCTCATAAGAATCAGCAGGAGCCAAACCTAAAAAATATGCTGAAACATCTTTTTGTTTGTTTGTTTTCTCCACATTTTTCTTTTTCCCTTATTACTCATTTTATTGTTGCACCACCAGGTGCCAGCAAAGAGTGGGATGAAAGGATGCAAAACTCAAGCTGCATCTTTTGCATTTGAAGACTCAGGTACAACTCTAACACAAGACATTGTGTTTCTGAGGTCAAAGCATCTCACAGGCTCCAGGACACAAAAAATAAACAGCACCAAGCACAAACACTATGAAGACTAATTTTAGCCCTCAGCTCTTATCTCGCTGTTTTGAACTAGAACAGAAGCTGCAGCAAAACTTCCTGAGAGCTGAATACAATCTCCATCTTAGATACATGGCTATTTCTCCGTGCTACGTGACACCCTCAGATCTGTCATGCCCTGCTATCACTCACAACCATTTATAACTTGTTAATGAGGTGGTGACAGGGAGATGAATATTTGCCCATAATGGTAGTTACATATTTTAATACAGATGACTATCTTGATCATTTTAAAGACACTATTCATCTCACTGGGCAAAATCGCCTCCTTTGACATCTGGAAAGAAGACCATTTGCCAGAAGGTGGTGCAAAATTCATGCATAGATAATGTTAAACAAAGTTAGGCTGACATTTGACAACATTAAGAAATATGCCACAGATTTCTTCATAATTTCATAACTATGCTTATTATAATAGAGGGAATTGTAGGACAAACTCAATGAGTGTTAGAGACAACCCATGCCAGGGAAGAATAAGCTGATGTGGTCTTACCCCAGATTTCTCCTAGGGTGTGCACATTGCCTGGTTTCTGAAGGGAAATCCAATTACAATTTTTATAGCCCTGACAGATTTCTTTTTGCAGAAAGTGGGTCACCAGCAGCACACTGTTGCATAGAAGCATTCAGTTTTCTCCTCTTCTTTACAAAGCCTGTTCTCCAGGCTTCACAGACCGTTTCCACACGCTCTCCTCTCCCTGCTTGGTGCACAGGGAGCTTTCTGCAGGAGGAAGGAGAAACCAGCTCTGGTCACAGGCCCAACACGTTCAGGTGGCACCTCCATGCCCCAGAGGAGTCCCACACCTGGATCATGGTGGGACAGAAGCTTGAAGTTTGGACTTCTCACATTCATTTACAGCTTTGGTTTCTATTTTCACATATAACAACATTGTTGTCTTCTGAGATCAAGCTCTCCTCCTATTTAATCTTCCTTTTGGGAAACTGATCCAAATCCTGCTATTCAGTAATCAAATTTAAATAATGTCATTCGCTGAAGAAGGTAGATTTGGTACATCATAGTGAACTTCCTCAGATGCAAGTGCTATCAGCATGTAAAGAAACTCCTAACAAAAGGAAAGAGAATTAATACAGGGTCTGTGAAGTGTAATGAGAAAAATATAAATTTTAATGAAAATATAAGGACGGCAGTTCAGGTACAAAAAAAAAAAATAATCCTCCTTAAGAACTTAGCAATGCATCTATGAAAGACTCAGTCTTGAAGCCCTGAAATTAGGAGAAGAAACTTGGCATCTGTGTCAACATTTGTAGAATCAAAGTTCCCACTGAAATGAGGTTTCCCTCTGACAGCTTTTTGGTTTTCCTTTTGTCTCTCAGCCCTCCCTTCCCCTGCACCCCCCACCCTGCACAGGCTCATTTTTCCCCGTTGATTGCCAGAATGCAGAAAAGGTCTTTAAGGTGTGTTTTTTTTTTTTTTCCCAGCCCCACCTGATGGAAAATCAGCAAACTCTTTCTCTATGAGTGAGATGCAAATAAAAATGTCATCTGGTTTCACACGTTTCAAAGTGTCTGACTTTTTATGTTTATAATTTTTAAGAATTACTTAATTTTAAAACCTCAGACTTTAAAAGATATCTTCATTATGCCCTGAAAATTAGCACAAAGGCAAAGGATAAAGAAAACAGGTTTTTAAATGAACATTTATTACACTATTTTCTGACAAGTCTTTACACAACAGCTGCAATGGTGAAACAGTTAATAGGCTGCATGACACTCAACCCTTCAGATGTCAACTTTAATCTACATTTTTAAAACCTTTTAAAACCTTTTGTGTGTGTGCATTTGCCCTACCTGCCCTGTGCTTCTGGGACCAGCATGTTATCCTCCCCTCAGCTGGCCACCAGAGCATGGTGCTTTCCTTTTGCACGTTTTGCTGCTAGTCACACTGCTGTCCCAAAAGAAGTCACGACCACTGAGCCATTGGCACTCCTGTGTCCAAAAATGCAGTCTTTGGCAGAAAAAAAAATGTTACAATATTACCCATAGGCACAGTTTTGCACTTAAAAAGCCAGGATCTGGTGGCTTGTGTCCACAGTGTTCCCTGAAGTACAATCATGAAATGACAACCGTGTGTGTGTTTGTGTGTGTAAAAGTAGACTACAGTGCTCATTTGGTGCAGAGGAGACATGGGAGTAGAAAAAGCGTATCAGCCACTTTTCCATTGCCCTTATCCTAGGTTTCTTGGCAAAATTAACACTTGGTATCAGATGTGAGCAGGTCTAAGGCTGTCGCAGTACTTCAGTGGGACAGCTGCCACTCCTGCTGTCCTGCAACCTCTGCAGCCCTGCCCCATGGGCACACGCTCCTTCATGCTATGCATATCCACAGGTAGCCCTTTCCTGAGCACCATGTGCTACCTGCTAATGCACAAAGAGTAAAGACCAAAGGAATTAACTGCAAGTTAGAATTATATGATTTGTGTTCCCACCTGATGTCTTTATGAGAAAATAAGCTGCAGGTGTCTGGAGGCAGAGCACAGCTGGGACGTGAAGAGGGAAATGGCAGAGGCCACCAGTGACAGCCCTGCCCAGCTGCTTCCTCCCCTGGAGCAAGTGACGTGGCCTCAGAGTGCTCCTAGAGCTCTTGTCCCTGCTGCACCATGGGAGTCTTCTGGACCAAAAAAAAAAAAAAAAAATCTTCCCATCCTGGGTAAAAAGCAGGCTGGTCGCCTCCTGGGGCTACATTTCCTGCTGCAGCAGGGTGCAATCTGCTAGTCTACCTGTCACATGCAGACGTAATTTGCTCTTCTTTGCAAAGCAGAAGCACCATTGATGCAGAGCCTGGATTGAAATCCAACTATAAAGACTTGCTAAGTGGTGTTATAATTAAAGCTTTCCTTTAAATTCAATTAAAGATTCAATGATTATCTTAAAAAGATAATTTCCAAGCTCCATAGCTGCATTGCTATGACCTCCTTTCACAGAAGCTTGGGCTGGAGGAGGACCCCTTTGCAAACTCCAAATATTGGATCTTTTCATCAGCATTTTACCTGGGGGTACCTCAGGTTCATGACTGAACATGATTTCCCCAAGTGACCCACGCTGGAGGAAGTGTTGTCCGTATCATGACAGTGTGCCAGCATGTTGTCCCTTTGCAGAGAGAGAACAGCAGTGGTTGAGAAGCTCTTTTACATCTCAGTGTAATTAACTAACTGCATAGAAAACTTGGAGCTTTCCGCTACTTTGAGGTCTTGTTTTGGGCATAATTTTGCAATTTCTTTGGTTACAGATCCTAACAACAAATTAGACCATTCTGATCTCATTGCTGTGCCAGCACTATAAGCCCTTTTTGTTGGTAACTGTGAAGTTAATGGCAATCACTGAAAAGCAACCTGCCAAATTAGAATGAGGTCATTGAAATTTACACCTAATAAATGTGTAAGGTTACAAGGAAATTTATTGAAATATATTCCAATGAAAACATCTCATTAGAAATAAAAGGATGGCACACAAGATAATTCAAAAGTTTCATAACTTTGCAATCTAACTAAATATATGTGCACTAAAAAGTCTTATATATGCTGATCAGCTGAGGAACCATTCAGGAATTTCGTCTGCTTTCTAAAACATTTTACTGTTACTTTTATGCCTCTAAAAATACCATTTGGAGCAGTTCATACACATCAGTGACTTGTGCTGAGCAGATGATCACCACTGCTTAAATAGATATCATTTAGTCCCCATGTCATGGCAAGAAAGGAATTACATGTTTTAATATCAGTGCAGCCAATATTCACTTTACTCAGACTGAAGGGACATGATTTTGGAGATTACTATGATGATTTTTCCCATTGCCACATATCATAAATAATCTCTATGTTGACTATGATATGTTTAGGTGTGTGATATGTACAGTTCTCCTCTTAATTCCAAATATTCACTATAGCTGTGTCAAAACCAATGTGCTTTTTTTTTTTTTTTTCTCCCCAGAAGCTAGGTGTTTTACTGCTTTTTATTTTCATGCTATTAAATTAGTCATTTTACACCCCTGGTTCCTTTTACATCTTTAACTGTTTGTCTTTCAAGGTCCCTAGCCACCTGCTTCAGCCCCTTCTCCCTCTCTGAGCCTACCTTCTGTTGAAAATAGTTTATGATGTATTATTTGTTTCTGATGATAGCTAATTCTTCTCATTCTATACAGGCAAAAGTGTTTGTGGAGTGTGGGTTTTGTTGTTTCTTTTGGGGTTGGCTTTTTTTTTTTTAAAGTTAGATTAATATTTAACCAGGTCAGAAACTACTGAGATCATCTGACCTAACTCTGAATAATAATGGCCAAAGGAATGCCTTGAATTAACTCCCCTTTCAACTGGAGGAGACCTCCAGAAATACACATGAACTTGATTTAAATGATTCCAGTAATGGTAAATCTACCACAAGCCATGATAAATTGTCCCAGAGTTTAATTAACATCTCTATTAAAAATGTGTGCTTTATTTGTAGTTTACATTTATCTGCTTCATCTTGCACCAACTGGATGTTATTAAAGCTTAGTTTGTTTTAGAGTTCAAAAAGCCTGTTCATGGAGTGTTTCTGGTTTTGATATAGGTTCTTGCCCTGGGGCATGCTTTTGAGGACTCTTATTCCTACAGCCCTCCTCTGGGTGCTCTTTACCTTCTTGAGACGTAGACACAAGATGCTCAAGTCACGTCCAGAGCTTCTGCTTTCCAGGCCATTCGCCTGTAATTATGGCTTGAATACCCCTTTCAGCACAGAAAACTTTCAGTGTGCCCAAACATCTCTTTAAAACAGGTTTCCCAAATTATTCAGAAAATCCTACATTCACAATCTGTCTTTATCATAATTTATCTCTTCCCCATGCATCTCCATATCAGAACACATTTTCCCAGAGAGCACTGAGAATCATTTTCACATTATCTTTCACAAAGACTGACTTGATGTTAAATATTCAAATATGCCTAAAACACCATAGGAAAAATACTATTGTTTCAGTATTTAAAGATATTTTTTTATTTTAAATGTTCTTCATTCCCCAAAAGCAGTTCAAATGAGCTTTATATATTTCTAAGTCTATTACAGGTGTATAATCTCCTTTTATCTTAATCCATTAAGATAATTGTAGGTGTAAAAAAAAATCACATTTATCTACAAAATCTTGGAGCTCCTGAAAACTTTGACATTTGATATATGTCAAAACTGTCTTGTGCATCAAAAAGGTGCATCAAAGGTTTTTGAACTGAAAAATATCACTGGTTCATAACAACACATACTTTGTAAAATATTTAGATTATATTTTTTAATATCTGTACAACAAAGCAATTTTAAATTTATGTACAAGAACATGTCTATCTCCAGCTGTAGCTTGCTGCTATTTCCATGTATTTTGAACAGTTGATAAGAATAAGTTAAGACAAACTAATCAGATTCTAAAACAAAGTCTACTGAACTCAGCTAAAGGACTACCTCTGACTTCAGTGTCTTTGGATCAGTGCCTTAAAACTAGGACTGGGTTGTTTCATTCACACATTCTTAGAGAATTTAAAAAATTTATCTACCTAAAAAACAATATAGGTCAAGGAGAATAGAATGAATGGAGAGAGAACATTAAAAATTCTAAATCAACTGTGTTATAAAAATTAACTTTTTTTTTTTTAAAAAAAAAAAAAGAAAAAAAAGCAAATAGAGTGAACCTAAGAGTTTATGGAAGACATCATCATGTGTGAGAGAGGAGATGGATACTCTTCTTATAGAAGACATATTTCCCATCCAACAAATCAGAATTGATACCACCACTAAATCGCGATTGTTCATCCCAATACAATAAGTGTTTTTAATAACTTCTCACATATGTGCACATTTAAAGTCAATTTACTTCACTGAAGGGGAAGAGAAATTATTAATATTTCTGGAGAATATGTGGTATCAATATAGCTTTCTGAGACTTTCTGTTGAATTGACCAGTGTTTCTCTTCATACCTAATCGATCCTGCATGAGTATGCCACCTTTATTAAAGTTATTCACATGTAAGTCCTTGTAGGGTATAAAGTTCTTATACAAAGCCATATCAGTCTGGGTTTGAAAGCATGTATGGTTTTATCCAGCAAGAAAATTTTCTTCCTGAAGCCTTGAGGAGTGCAACTCAATGTGCTGCTTCTGTCGCAGCCCTTTAGCTCTGCACAAAGCTGGGTGTCATTTTTGCAAGAGGACCCCAAATTTTACAATGCAGGGGTGTAAGTTGCCAGAAATGTACATCTTCACAGAACCCTAAGGCTCAAGTTGCTGTTTTAATCTGAAGATAAAATATACATTCAATAATGCTGTGTCTCTGCTACCTGACAGTGAAATGGTTTTATTTCATCTTTTGGTCTAAATTTCACCTTTACTATGCTGTGGACTTGCCTTGTTAAGTTTGAACAAGCCTGGTACCGGGCAGATCACATCTCCCACATTATTATTTCTGGCTCTCTCTGTGACCTCAGGAAGACAGCTATATTTCCATACAACCATACAAATAAAACCACATAGTTTTCTCAAACATCAGGGCCAGAAATATTTTAAAACTAGGGCTGGAAGTTTCTCTGGAGATTTACCAAATTGTTCTGGTGTAATTATTTCAATAAATTCCAGTACCTTCACAAGTGTGGACACACCCTCTGAAGGGAGAAAACAATTCTGCAGCATGGGGTGAATTCCACAATAAATTCTATCTGTAAATTACCACCCCAGCAAGGATATAGCAATTCCTCTCCATTTACACATCTGGTCTTGTTTTTAGGGTCTCTGTTTTGTCCTCTCCTGTTGCTTTTATGATAATAATTCTGATTTCTTCCTTTGTAAAGCTATTTGAGAATTCTCACCTAAAAAGGTTTACCAATTCAAACCATTTTTATCATAATTGCTGTCATATTTTATTGGGAAGTTCTATGTGTTGTGCACATGCCAGTAAGAAAAAATTGGCTCTCTTACGTATTTTTGTATCAGTAGGAATGTGTGCTCTTGTTCTGAGAAAATTATTTTACTTTTCAACACTTCTGTTACTTTGGAAATAGTTTAGCTGTCTTGTGTTAACTGGTTGCATCTCACACCCAGTGTGCAACCTACCATAACTTTAATTTCCGTTCTCATTCTTGATGTTTTTCTTAGCCCTTTCAGCACATTAACTGCCCCCCCCCCCAAAAAAAATAGACACTGCTTTTTCTTTCTGAAATTGTCATCAACGTTTATACAACAGAATGATGTGACACATACGTGAAGTGAAATAAATGACAGCAATATTCCACCACATGGTATTTTTATCTGCAAGTGTGCAAACGTCTGTATGTGCATGTGTGCATTTGCCATTGTATACACTGGCAATTTTGACATTTTACAGTCCCAAAGTCACAAAGGCTAGCTTCAAGGAAGTTGTGCAGGCACAGAATGTCTCGAGTATATTTTCTTTTGAACAGACTTGATATTTCAGTCAGCCCCTGGACCAAATGAAAGTTGTTTACACAGGGGATCCCTTACAGCAGTGAAACAATTGAAACGTGGTGTTATTAGGATATGATCAAAAGGGAGAAAGGCTGGTAGTGCATTTAAAGAAGACAGCTTTTAATTCCTTTATGTAAAAGTACATTAAGGACTTGCCATGGGGTGGCTATGCTTTTGATGTGAGCATTTAAAACCTCCCCAGGATTCAAGGCCACATAACACATACTACATACCCTGAGATCTGTAGCGCAGGGGAAGCTCCAGGGATAGTTCAGAGGATGAAGGCGATAACAGTTCAGTGGGAATTCATTTATCCTGCTGCATGTGATGCATTTGATGGTTGGACTTGATGATCTTGAAGGTCATTCCCAACCTAAATGATCCTATGATTCTATGTTTTGGGGACAA
This sequence comes from Cygnus atratus, assembly GCF_013377495.2. Taxonomy (NCBI): domain Eukaryota; kingdom Metazoa; phylum Chordata; class Aves; order Anseriformes; family Anatidae; genus Cygnus; species Cygnus atratus. The sequence goes on along the minus strand of NC_066362.1, from coordinate 188,764,873 downwards.
GCACAGAGCTTGGTGTTAGGTGTCCTGCTGATGCTCCCGCTGGCTCGCCACCTCCTGCAGACAGAGACCCTGTTATCCAGGACAGCACTGCTGACAGCCAGGCGCATGAGAACTGCCTCTGAACTGCTTGCAGGTTGCAGCTGAAGGGCTACAACTTCCTCACCTCAGGCCCTGAAATACATGCAAACGTCTAAACAAATCTGTGTTCAAAGGGCAGGTGTCATTTTTGATCCTGATCCTTTTGGCATTCGTGCGACTCCAGAGAGATGAGTAGCCATAAAGTGCAAGCTGTATGATGCACTTGATATATCTTATCTCGTTTCACCACCTAAAGTCATAAAATTAAAAAGCAATCAAATAAAAAATAGCTCTTAATCCCTACTTGGTAGGGTGGGAAAGGGCAAGAGAAACGAAACCACTATGAATATCAAACTAGCCAAGATCTCATTAAATGAATATGATCTCCTACGATGCCAAAAACATTGGCCCACCTCAGTGCCTTCAGGGAACTCCTCGCATGCAGCCCTCTTCACTCCACACCCAAACCATTTGCTGCCTCCTCTGGAAAAGAGACATTTAAGGGCATTTGAGGGTTCTCAGGCACCCGTCAGAAGATACTGCAGGTCCCAAAGGCAGGGCTGGAGATTGACATAGTAGGACTAAGGCTTTCTCCACAGGCCAAGCAGCATACCCCAAAATGAAAGTAGCAAAGCTGCAGGTTGTTGTCCATTGCCAAGAGCCTGGATGTCCTTATGTCTCGGCAGGCAGCGGTACGACTGCGCTGTGGGCTGCAGTGCAAAGCAAAGACTCACTTGCAAATAATTCACATCTCACTTGCAAATAGCTTCTTTGGCAGCATGGTGCTCAGTCCAAGCTAATGTGTCCTGCTCCCTGACTTGATCACTGGGTTCAGACTGTTTCTACTGCCTGAGCTTGCTGGCCTGTATCCATGCTTACAGCTAGTCCTCAATATAAACACAAATGTTGGGGACTGAAGTGATTCCCAATGGACCAGAGAGGATATGGGGCATCTGCCCAGGTTGAGGGGGGCTCTCCGGGCTAGTATAAGATCAAACACAGTATTCATCTTCACAGATTTTTTTTTCAGGAGGTTTTCACACACATTTCCTAGCCAAGAATATAGGTTTTACCACAGGAAGGAGAAACCCAACGCATTTTGATAACCCAGAAAAACCTGCCCAAGACTTCTGATCTTAGGGCAGCTGTGTGTGCATGTAGCATATTAATAGGTAGGTGTATGCGTGGAACAGCTACATCAGATTACACACACTTCCACCTCCTACTAAATTATATATGCATGCAAAAGAGGGAGGCTACATGTAAAATAGGAAACTACAATTGTCTGCATCAAGATAGACTTAAGTTACAGGAAATGATTTTGGCACGAGACTTAGAACAGTAAATTAAAATATGAAGATAAAACATGGAATCATGACATGTCTCCAGCTTAGATAAGGCTGCATAGCATCAGATACTGTAGGAAACTGTATCTCCACCATGACAAGTGGCAACAAACTCCTGCCAGATAAATGACAGCTAGAAGACAGCAAGCAGCACCTAGGGAACATAAAACATACAAATCAATTATAATATTCAGAAATTCTAACTAGCAATCGCTCAAGTTACACTATAGGTGGGCAGAAATAGATAGTCTTTGAAGTCCATCAGGAAGTACAAGACTTAAAATATGGGAACAGGACTAATTGAAGAGTCCTCTAATTCTGTTCACAGTATCTTACATCTTGCCCTCCTACTGAAAGGAGCAGGTACTTACTGGGAAACAAGTGAAAACGTGCTTCAGTACACTGCGCAGATCATACTTTGATGTGAAAATTTACATTATGAAATCTACAATTTAAAGCATGAAAATAAAAATGTATTTCCAGTAAAATTAATAGTTTTATTTACTTCAACTAGTGTATATGGAAACAAAGAAAAAAATGAAAATTTCCCTATAACTTCTACCTTTTTAAGATTTTTTTATTCATTAAGTTTAAATTACTTACAACACACACCTTATTTTTAACAGTTGTTATTTTTTCAGTGTTAATATATTGTCCTCCTAAGTAATAAAGATAAGTACTTTCATTTTGTTTTGTTGTCAGTCTATGATGACCTTCACTGGCTCTTATTTATGAAAGAGAAGTATTTCATACAAGTAAGAATTTTTACTTTTAATACTTTTTGTGAAAAAAAAAAAAGAAAAAAAGAAGAAAAAACAGGAGATCGAAACTGACTGAGAATTTTCAACATACTGTACCTTATGTTTGAACAAGTGCAATTTTTAAAAAAGAAGTCCAAAACCTCCCACAATCCCTGCATTTAATAAAAGTTTCTGCAACTACTACATTAGACAGAATGTGCTGTTTTATCTATGAATTGTGAAACTGTTAAGATGTCCAGCAGAAGTCAACTAGTAGCTTTCAGGAATTTTTGTGTGGACTCTCATGGCTGTTTTTTTCCACAGGCAGCAGTTTCAAGGTTCCATGCTCTCCTTTGAAGCATCTAACACCAGCTGATGTCAGCAGGAGTCAGTGGGCTGTGCCACCTTGGCAGAACCTTGTACATGTGCTCCTGCAAGGGTAAGGGCACACAGAGACTGACTCGATGAGAAAGCAAGTGTCAGGCTGTAAAGAATTTGGAACAAGAGGTTAGAATCATAGAACATCCCAAGTTGGGAGGGACCCACAAGGATCATCGAGTCCAACTCCTGGCTCCACGCAGGACCACTCAAAAACCAAACCATGTGTCTGAGAGCACTGTCCAAACACTTCTTGAACCCCACCAGGCTTGGAGCCATGACCACTGCCCTGGGGAGCCTGCTCTGTTTTTCCAGTTATCACCTGTTTCCACCCAGCGAATAGTTGGAGGTCAGGGAGAAGAACCTCTTGAAGAAAATTCAGCAGTCCTATCCCTCCGAGTACGGTGGGAGAGTTTACACTACAATCTGCTGGGACATGTGGAAAAATCAAGTCCTCCAGCAAAATCAAACAAGCCCAGATTTTGTAGTACTGGTATTTATTTATTAAAATAGATGGATTTTTAAAAATATCAGAATCAGTAAAAAGGACAAGAAGTCAGTAAGGTAACAGTAAGTAACTCTAAGAAGTACCTTTGGAAATTATGCATCCTTTAGCCACTGTGTCTCCATCTTCTATGCTATCTGTAAAACTAAAAATATCATCATCATATGGGGAGACTCCTTTGTTCCCTTTCTCCCTACTGTACAGAAAATCATTCCCAAATATTGAAATCAATAGATTTCATACCATTATTAACATATGATGTGTGTTTATCGCTATATCTATTAGCTAGCTTTGAGAGTTGCCCACTTCTTCCAGGTACAGAGTTTATTAAGTAGATTTGGGTGTTTTGCTGGTACAGAAAACAGGCAGTCTTGTTTCCCTGACAGAACACCATTCAAGCAATGCGGTTTAATTGCAAATCCTGCAGCAGTTAGCCCTTAGCCCGGAAGGTTTTCACCACATCCTTGTCTGCAGTGTTGTATTGCAGTGTTTGTTATTCTGTCCTGGCTTTCTGCTACTTATTTAGAGTTGTTTTGGTCTTTCTATTGTATCCATCATCAAAACATATGCTCACTGAGTCATCCCCACTGCTTTTTGTACTATTTCTATACCATTCTTTCAGATGGCTGTACCAAACCATTTATTTTTCCTTTATGGTTACCTTAAAGGAAGGATCCTGTTAAACTCATGGTCTCAGAGACATGAGAAGTTGCTGTGTCTCTGCTATGCTGCGGTAGCTGCTCATGCCTTTTGTAAACGCAAACTTCAACAAAACAAAATTCCACTGCAGCAAGGGGCAATTATAGCCTATATAGACAGAGTCTATATAATTTCTCCAATTTGGGAAGCAGCATCAATAAGAGTGGGCAGCACTGACTTCATCAAAACACAGAAAACCAAGTACTTATGAATCTTCAGGTAGCTTGTTGTAAAGCCAGTGCTGCTAAAGTCTCATGGGTACTGAACTTGTTGTTAGCTAGATTAAAGTTATCTCAAGATGCCCACACATACTGCAATCACACCTCCCCAGTGGCAACATATGCATGACATCACTTGTTATATGACTAAAGCCATTTTTATTTTGGGAAGGAGCAGTCCAGGGGCTGTGCACTTTTTCTGTAGTGAGGATGGCAGAGCTATGGTGTACCTCACAGGAATCCCCAAAAGCACTCTAGCTGATGTTGCTAGGGGGCAAGCCCACATCAAAGGAGAGGCTTTGATCTCTTCAGTTAAGGCGTTGAGTTCCTTTGCCTTCTTCAATCCCTCAAGAGTTCAATTCTACTTTTCTTGCTCTTTGTAATCAGGGAACATAAAGAATGTAGGTAATTATAACCCCTTTTCTCCTACCCAAAAGCATTTGTACAGGACCAGCTACATCTCTGTCAAAAAATGTTTATAAAGCAAGATAGAGAATATTACAAATATGGGTTTAAATGTGATCTCAGCTTTAAACTTTATTGCCTTCTAAAATAGCTAACATCTGCAGATAAAGCAATGCTGTAACAGATTTTTTACAGATTTGCAATGTCTCTTAAAGCAATATTTTCACAAAATAAATAATCAAGTCTTTCAAACGCAACAAAAGAATTTGCTAGTCTTCAATATATCCCACAAGTTCAGCAGATGAAATACTTAACCCACAGAACCAGAAAAGACTGTTTTTCTTTCATTCCTTACAGCTGTGCAAAAAACCCATCTTGTCTCCCATTCTTGTGTTGTCTCCCACATATGTCAGTATACTTCACATGTAAAAACATCATCGTGATGGATTAACTCCTGCCTGAGATTATTACTAATGTGTACACATAAGAAGCAGGAAGGAGATGAAATAGCAGCAAACTTCAAAATGCCAGTTAAGTTTTATCTTCCTCCGGCTAAGTAGAGAAGGAAAGCCATCCCTATGCATAGTGTTTTATAGGCTGGAATTTAAAACCTCCTGAGGGACATACAAGCTAGCTACATGGCTGAGCACTGAGGGTTTGAAACAACAGGAATGTTTGAGGTCAATTTTTAGAATATATGGTATGGGGATATATTGACTTTTCACTGTAGTAATAATTAGCTGTGATTGTGCAGTTGTTTCTCATTCTCATTCTCTTTGTTCCTTCCCCTCATGTGAAAGTGTAATTAGCAAGTATACAGGGAAGTTTTGTTAATTTCAGACATAAGACAATCTTTTTAAGAAATATTCAAGCTTGACAAAATTCCAGTTTATTAACAATCCTGATGCATGCATTTGTCTGTATTAGATACTGATTTCACTCATGAGGATGCAAAGAAATCACTCAGCAGTGATCTTTTCCACTTCAGAGCACTGACAAAACACTTCTTGTGTGTATTACTGTGGTGACTTAACAAAATCAGGAGCTTCAACAGACTGCTCCACCTCTTTTAAAGAAGTTAATCCATCAAAGAGTCCTTCAAAGGGGACCTACAATGAAGCCTCAGCCGCTTTCCTGCCAAGTCCAGCATCTTCACATAACCCATTTTTACACACAGTTTAACTAATAAGGTGGATCTGGCCTGAATGCCCTGATGCCCCTTTTCTGCTGCCTCCACTGGGAGGATACATTAAGCATTGGAATGGGCTGCCCAGGGAAGTGGTTGAGTCACCATCCCTGGAGGTCTTTAAAAAATGTTTAGAGGTAGAGCTTAGTGATATGGTTTAGTGGAGGACTTGTTAGTGTTAGGTCAGAGGTTGGACTTGGTGATCTTGGAGGTCTCTTCCAACCTAGACGATTCTGTGATTCTGTGACACAAGCAGTTAGAGAGGGGTGGTGACTTCCTCAAGGTGGGCCTCGAAATCTGCATGTGCTCATCTCTGTGCTTTCCAGTGTTCCCTCTCTTCTCCTGCACGCAGTGTATCTAAAACTGCTACTAGCTCCCTATAGTCGGATTACATACAGAATTTGCTGGGGGATGGTGGTTGTCTTTGTCTTCCATGCCAGCAGAGAGGAAAAAAGAAATTCTGCTGTCTTTGCCGCCCTCCTTTCTACATCTCCTTGGTTATGGAATATTTAAATTTCCTCCCACAAGGTATCAAACAACATTATCATTATCTTTAATTACAAACTAACATGATGCATTTCTATAATCAAAGGAAAGTAAATTAAATTCAGAGTTTAATTCTGATCTTCCACTGAAAGCAGTGGTTACGTTGAATCACTTATTGGAAGTACAAAATACTAATCACAAAAGATGAAGATGAAATAGACATAATGAATGGCAAATGTGAATCGTATCCACAATACATGTTCTTTCAAAATAAGTATCTGCATAGTTTCAGCCAGAAGAGAAAGAGCCTAACTGAAAAGAGTATTTGGGGTAATCATATCACACTATAAAAGGACAGCTTTGAACAGAATTGCATTTCAGTGAAATAGGGCTGAAAATTGCTGTTTGCAGATCCTTAATTAAAAGGTAGCTATCAAAGCCTTTTAAACCAGAAAGATTACTGGTTCCCAAAATGTTAAGCTTATCCTCTCCTTCTTCTGTACAGTCTTATTCCAAGATGCATTTCTATTTCCAAAGCCCGTATGCTAAGGAAGAGGCATGTCAAAGCTGAGAAAATAAAAACAGCAAGACATATACAGTGCTACATGACTTTCAAAGAATTAAAGTCCCAGTAGATAGCATAATTTGTTACACTGATTTAGCCCAATACAAAGTGGTGTCTCCAAGCACTCTAACACACTGCTCCCTGTGTGTCAGGCAGACGGAACCAAAAAGCACATAATGTTCCATATGTCACCCTTTTACAGGGTGAAATGCAGCATTTTCTTGTTGAGTCAGTGGGGACCGTTGTTCCACCAGACATCCCATGAGGAAGACAACCAGTGCCTACTGACTCAACTACACAGGGGCAGCACCAGCCCAGCAGGGCAGGACCTCAGGGAGCCTGCACAGGTTGCAGCTTGGGATGGAGGGAGGAAGATTTTCCGGCTGAGCACAACATGCAGGCAAGGCATCTCCTGGCAAAGGAGTCAGCGTCCCCAAAACAACCTCTGGTGTGGTATTGGCCAGGTAGCAGTGAGCTTTGACTGGGGCTTAGGAAATCAGACAGGAAAGAAGTTTATTTGAGATGACATAAAAATGCATCAAATTACTAGTACCTGGTCCATCTATCCTATCTCCCCTTCCACATCTTCACGGAAGGCATCTCCCACTCCCCCATGCAGTAGTGGTGTCTTAGGGTTCCTGAAGCCACTCCTGTCATCAGGAACTAGCCTGAGCCACTTCTGATTGCAGCTCTTTCCCAACAGCATGAATAGCATGAATTGTTCTGGACACATCACCACTCGGACAGGTTTGCAAGACAAAGCCATTTTGTTTTCAATCAGCCAAAGCTCTAACACCATCAAGTAGCTACTGTATGTGTAATTAGATCTTCTGCCAGGTACAGAACACTGCTTTGTGTGCTGAGAAGAGGTAGGGCTCTCTGACTGAACAATGAACAGTTGTCCTTCACATTTATCTGGAGGTAGCAAGATCCCCTCCTTGTCCCTCAGATATAGGAGTCTCAGAGGTATCAGATGTCCTATCACTGCATCCTTACTGGCGTTCATTCTCTTTTTTCTGTGGCTGATGAAGAGGTTTAAAATGAAAGAACATCCATTTTTTGTTTTAGAAGTACTCATATAGATCTGCCAAGTAGGGACAGGAAGGGAAACAAAGGGCACGTGCATTATCGATTGTTCCAGTTGTTGCATTGTCCCAGCCAGGTGCTTGTTCATCAGCAGTGCTCATGGACAAAGAACAGTATTGGACAGATCACAGGAATGATTGCTTCACAAATGCCCAGCAACACAGACTTTCCTCCTCAACCAGAATATCTGCAGGCAGTGCCTGGCAGCGCGTTCCTGCGTAGCTGAACTGAAGGTCGTCTACAAGCGATCTGACAACTCTGCATCAGCAAACCTGCTTCCGATTGCTGCCTAACACAGCAGATAACAGCTATTAAACTCAGCACCTGGTGGCAATATAATGCCAGGTACAGGCACAACCTGCATGTGTCCCATCAGCAGCAGCTGTAACTCACAGAGGGAAGGCAGAACATAGCCTTACGTGTTTTATTTAACTTAAGCTGTTGGCATGTTACACTTCCTGGCACGTAGAAGGGAAAGTCACACAAGGCTCTTCCAGAAGGCTCTGAGAAGCAACTTGAATAGTGGCACGGTTTTGTTTGGCACTTAGGACCTAAAGATACTGCTGTAGGAAGCCCAGTGCCTAACCAGGGCTGCAAAAGTCCCTGAAGCTGCAGTTAACCTGAATGTGACCACAGCATAGCTGTGCTGAGCAGGAGCTTGTAGCTGGTTTTACTGAGTTAGTTACATTATATTGGGCTCAGACATATAAAAACTGATGAAATAACAGGCTTTCTTCACTTTGAGTAAATAAATGTGGCAAAGATCATTTGGAAATAAGAGCAAACCATTTTCAGAGATCCCTTCATACACCATGGGTTTTTCTTGTAGGAGTGTTGGGAGATACTTTTTGAATTTCTCAGTGATACTGGTACCAAGTAAATATAATGAAATCATAAGTGTTTCAGTATTATTAAATCTTAGGCACAAATAGTCAGTGCAGCTCCAGAGCAGTCACTTGGACTCTGAGAGGAACCAGGACCTCTCCTTCAAAACAAGATCTCCCATGGTGGGTGCTGCAAAGCTGACTGATTCTCAGAGGACTGAGATCTCTTTTACGTTCATCTGCTTTGGCTTTCCTGTGCCACAGCAACCTCCTTCATCTCCCCTTCTAGGACACAAGTTCCCTGCTGAATACAAACTCCAGCCTGCTCTGGGAAGAAGCCAGCATTTCAAAGGACAGAGAAAAGGCTTCTAGCCTCTGTCCCTTCTGCCGGAGAGGGGAGGCTGTGCAAGCAACATCTCTACTGGGCTGCAGGAGAAAGGCAAAGACAGTGTGGGGCCAGATGCTGCAGGGTGAAGAGGAGCCAAGCACAAGATCTATAGACCGCTGCATGCTGTCACGCTGTCACAGCAGCGGCACCTAGAATCCCTGGAAACTCTTGCTACTGAGATGTTATGGTGATCTCCATATATAACCCGCTATTAACCTCTGGATCCCTTCCCACTGTGCAGCTACTACTAGTCTCTCGTAGATTGCATCTGCACACAGTTCCTGCTTAAAACATCTCCAGCCCACCCGTTAACTGATTTTCCCTTTGCAGCAGGCTTCCAGCCTGCTATTTTTGACCTTGTGACACTTCCCACCCAGGTGCCTGATTCCTCTGAATCCAATCCCTTTACTATAAGTTGATACCTCCATTTTTTCACCCCTACATATAAATGTTTTTCCAGACGATTTTCTTTCAGGTCCCCATTGCTGCATGAACATGCACAGCAGTCCAAAGGACATAAGGCTTGGTTGAGACATTTACTGTTATCCTGTGGAACAAGTCAGGGATCCAACATCCCACAGATGATGGAGCCCTTCAACTGCTAGGTATTAATACTAGGTGCCAAATGCAACAGCAATTTCATAACAGTATTTTCTAGTGTGCAAAAACAAAGTTTATTCAAAACCTAAAACAAGATCGCACACATTGGTATGGAGCAAGTGCTCCCTGTTTATTTTATTACAAGAACTCGTGGGTATCAAATGAAACAAAAAGCTACCAGGTCCAGAACAAACAAAAGGAAGAATTGCTTCATACAACATGGTGTTAAGTTGCAGAAAAATAAGGGCATTATATTTCTGATGATTTTGGCCTTTCCATAAAGTTCAGTTCCTTTTTTGATAAAAGTACGTGCTTAACACTAAGGTATATTGAATAGGGCAAAAACTGGAATATATCAGATAAATAATGGATCCACATTTCAAAAGCTCAACATTTTGAAAGACAGCGAGTACATCACATGAAAATAAATAAAGAAATGAAGCATTTTGCCATGCAAAGTCATGTTGTACAGAATAAATAGGCTTTTAAGAACAGATTTTTTTTTGTGGAATTTCAGTAAGGAATTCATGTACTCATAGTCAGCAGTCTTGACTACAAATCTTTTTGTTGCCTTTTCTAAGATAAACTGTCATCATAGTATTTTCCCAATTAAAAATAAAAATAAAAGTCTGTTTTGCCCTCATACATTGCTCCTTTTCCAACCAACTTTTAAAGCTGTCCTCTCATCACTTGTATAATTTGAAGATATCATTAGAACCCATGTTTGCTGTTCCTTCGTCATCTCCATATAGTCTTTATGATGTCTAGTTTTCAGGTTGTTTTAAACTCTTTTTTTCATAGCTCTTTGCTTTTTGGAAGAACATAAAGAGCTCTAAGGTGAGGAAAAGTGCAAATATATATCTAGGGAAAATATATGAAAGCTTTACAAATCAAGAGCTAGGAAATGTGCGTCAAACTAGATACAGAACTCTAGACTAAAAACAGATGAATGTCAAAAGAAGAACATCTGCTTTAAAAAAGCTGGAGCAAGTATTGGCTGAGCCTGATCCTTTTTATAACTTATACTCTTTTGTTTATCTTTTTCCTTATTATTTTGGCATTTTCATGGCTCTGGATAATATGGAAGATTTCTTACAGACGGTAGGATGCAGCTGCTATCACACCATACAAGGAAGATATAGTTTATCATCTATAAGCAGGAACAAAAAAGGAAAAATAATCAAATGTCAACTCTTTCATATGTGAAAAAAATTATGTATTGCAATCGGGGCTGAAGAGAATTGCTTGGGGATTAGATCTAGTTACTATTTCTTCTAAGACATTGTTTCTGTTGAGATGTCTCCTTAATGATAGTGCTATTTATCAAAGCTGCCTATTTAAAAGTGGTGACAGTCTGTACATCTTCTTTTCTTTAACTTCTTTGAATAAATCTAATTTTCTCTAGGAGGCAAAACTCATCCAAAAATTATACTAATGCTACTCTACAAGCCAGCTACTGTGTCATCATCTAAGGAAAGACTCTTTTTGTTATGCCTGAATCTCCAAAAATAACACATGGGCTGGGTCCCAAGTCAGAAATATGCGTCCACTTAAATCCTGTTGACTGTCTTGTGCTTAAATGCACAGACATAGAAGCTCTTTGTAATAGCAATAGAATTAAAGAAATCTCAACTCTCTTTCTGTGCTTTTCAAGCCAATTATCAACTTTTCAGTCATTAAGTTCAGGCTCTTAGGATCTTAACTGCAGATGTAAGAACATACAAAGCTCACAGTCATTCAATAAGGAACACAAATTGCTCAACACAGAAAGTTAGATTTGTGCTTGCAGTATGTGTACTTGGGAGTATAGAATTTGATATAGGCAGTAAGGGAACTGAGCTCCCAGGTACCAAAGCAATGATAAATCAAGAAAAATGTATCTTTAGCAGGTCTGTGCTGATATAACTGCCATGTAACTACATAATATTAGCTGAGGTATTAGCTACAGGTATCTTGACATACATTTCTGAAAGTTTATGTATTAACTAAATAGGACACAATCAAAACTATGGCTAAATATAATGGCTAAATATAAATTACATATAAATATATGGCTAAAATAATATTTTAGAACATATTTTACAATGAAGCATTGATAAAAGAGTAAGTAAACTTGTTCTGAATTTGTTCTCGACTACATGCAATTAAAAAAAAAAAGAAAGAAAGAAGGCTAATTCTAGTTAAGATTGACAGGGGGAAAAAAGAAAGAGGAAGGGAGAAGTGATATAAGATCTTTGAGATAGATTGAGGGTGTTTTACTTAAGTGGGGAAAATTCTAAACTACAAAGTGAAAATAAAGGGCAACTTTACAGAAAATTGAACAAACATTGAAGATAGAATTGTGGTCATGTGATTGCAGTTTCCCTATGATCAGACACAACTATTTATAAACATCACTTTGTCTAAAATAAGAACACTCTTTTTAGTTGAAACTAACTCCATGATCTTTTAGAAATGATTTTGGTAGAGTTGCCTTAAGGGAATACTTCTAAACATGTGTTTTGATAACTACTAGGCAGCTGGCCAGCTATGATCTCTCCTCCTGATCAGTTAATTGCACGTATCAGATTTGTTTCTCCATTCCCTTCCATCCCACCTAGCCTGCTTTCTTTGCCTTTTCTGTAGAAAAGTCAGATATTTATTTTTTTTACTCTAAGCTTTCTGCGACATCTAGTAAAACATGGCATACAGAAAAGGTTAGATAATCAAATGTTCTATACCTGTTTTATTGTAGGGTTTTGTTTTGGTTTGTTTTGTTTTGAAGTAGACAGAAAATACAGTGCCTTCTGAAAGAGAAATTACGAAATCACAGATCTATAGAATCTGCCATTTTAGCTACATGAACAACATTGCTGACCAAGCTCCCACAGCCTTGGGGGAAGTCAGCTCTTTGACACAACTCTACTGGCACCTCTGAAAAGAATGTTACGTGATTAAAGTTTGCAGGCTGATGAAGAGCTTCAGCCACAGTAGCAGGTAGAAAATCACAGGGGACCATTTCAGTACAAGTGAAAAACTCTATGTAACAGAGGGAAGGAACTTTCAATTTTCACTTAATGAAACCCTAAGGAACAATTACAAAGACACAACTCTCATGCTGTTGATTCACTCCTCAGATGTATGTAAGGACAGCTAAGGGCTGTGAAACTTCTGTGCACAGTGAAGTGAGAGGTGCACAGATGCCCTAGGGATGTCTATTATTCTACAAGAACACTTTAAATGCAGAGACTTTTGAAGTTTATTTTGGTTTGGAAGTCATACAGAAATATTTTGCATTATCTGAAGTACAGTATTACAAATAATTATCTTTACATAATTTTTAAAGAAATAAGAAAATATATGAAGGGGACTGGGTGGGCATACAGCATAAACTGCCATTGCTCTTTTGATTTAATTTTAACTTACACAACTGAGGATCTAATCCAGTGAGAAAGAGTGACTTGCCTCAAGTCATACCCATGTGACAGCACCAGAAATAAAACCACAACTTCTGACTCCCAGTCACAGGTGAATTAACTAAAACTTCCTACAGGGTACATCTACATTATCCTTGAGGACAACCTCAAAGCCAAATTCCCAACCTTCTGCATTATCTTGTTGCGGGAATGCCCTTGAGGTTTCCCTTACCATGAGTCACCCCATAAGGCAAAAACCCAAAATCTCCATTTTGCTTAGATCTTAGGCTACCCATAGGGCAACAAGTCAAAGCTGGGTCCTATGAAGAGCCATGGGGAAAAAAAAAAAAGTTATGAAAATTCAGGACCAAAGAAATGCAAGCCCAAGCTTCTCGTAAGTCATGTCACCAAAGACCTGTCATTGCAGCATATAGAAATAGCATACAGGGCTTTTTTCCTGAAAGTCAAAAACTTCTGGGGCTACATCTAAAGCTGGCATTAACTAGAACATGTTGCTCTGCAATGACTGTGCAGGGTGTTGCAGGTTTATGGTAAGTCTGACGACACACTCTGTAAAAAGTGAGACACTCTATCAGGAAATGCCAAAAGGTCTTGATTTTTCTGCCTAAATGTGCTGTAGATGAAGTTCTTATGAACCTTACTACTGTCAAGGAGACTGTAAGCACTGTAGCAGTGTGGGAGTAGGTATCACCAATACCTGGACTAGCAACACCAATGTGATGGGGTAGGAACAGGGTGTTAGCTTTCATCAGGATGGCAATTTAGATCATGCAGGAGGATGAGTTTGCGCATTCTAAAGCATCTCTCCTGACCATGGGACTGACCAGTCTCATGGAACAATAATCCCCAAATGCCTTAGGAGGGTAGTGATCAGCACTTCTGACTACAGCTGGGGCCCAGAAGACAGCTGCTGTTTCAGAGCTAGTGCTGACCTGGCACAAAAGGCTCTAAAAATAGTATTCCATTTCTATAAATAGGGAACCCATAGGTGATCATCAAGACACAACTGTCCCTGTAGAGGTACATGATTAAAGCTTGCAACCGCTTTCATGCTGCTGACCTGACATTTGTAATAGCACATCCAGTGCCTGTGCCACACTTAGGCTGTGGTTAGCACAAATGATGGTTGCACGGTCAGTGAGTTACCTACAGCGATGGCACTGCATGCCCTATGAGGATTCCTGTCATCTTTTCTGAACCTCTGTTGGAGCTCCTGTGGGCTGGAGTAGAGGAAAGGAGACACAAAAAGCACGGTGAAGTGATGCACATAGCAAGTATATAAAGCAACATGATAATCTATTTGATGCATGTTACACCAGTATGTTAGGCACAGCATGAATACTGGAAGAGCCTTTATAAGCATGGGACAGGGGGTCGTACAGCCACTGGCAGTTCTCTGACAGGTTTGATTGCTTCTCCCACAAGGAAGTTTTCTTCAGATTTAGTTATATTTAAGAAACATCTCCCAAAAGGTCATTTCTATCTTCTGACTATCCTTTATGGCTTTGATCCAGTAAAGCACTTTGGACATGAATAGCTGCCTTAGGCTTGGCTTGTTTTTCCTAAAAACTCCTAAAATGAGATCTAACCTGCCTAACTTACAAGCTTTGTCTAATTCTTGCCTGACCTTTAGGAGAAAAATGAAGCAACCTCCTTAAGAGCTTGAGCTCTAATAGAGAAAAAAGAAAAATGCTAGAAAAAATGATAAAAGCCCACTAAATATTTCTCAAGAAAGAGTCTTTCGAAAAGTTTAAGCAATGAATTAGGCAGACAGCATCTCCCTCTGCAGGACTCCAGAGACACGTCTCTCTCTCTGGTTTCACAGAGAAAACACAGGCACTTTTTCTAGAACAGCTTTTTAGATACCTAAAAGTTTAACCGCAAGTTGAATACCCAGTTTCAGTAAGTTCGGGTCAGACTCTGGCCCAGTAATTTCAGTGATTAAAATCAAGCATTTACTGAGTCGTCTAATGGATTTTTATCAGACCACTTGTGCCTGAATGTTTGGGTAGATTTGTAACCTCAGGAGGAAGCAGGAGCTGATGATCAGATGGTCCAAGTGAGTGTTGTCTTATACAGGTTCTGCTTCTGGCTCGGGTGCTCATCTGCTGCATGCCTTATACGAATCACAGTACACATGTTATCCTCATTATACATAAGGTGAAAAGATGATTATCAACCTTTGGGTAAATATTGAATTATATAGACTACTGTTATTTCTACTGCACACTTCTGATCAAATTTTGGAGAAGTCATAGCATGGGAAATAGCAGATTGATCAGGCTGCCGGGCTCCACAGTGAAAAATAGCGTCATGAATGCAAAAAGCAATGCTTAAGCTTTAGAAGGTTATATTGGTAATAATTAACCTCAGTTCTCTTTTTGATATGTACAAAAGAAAGATCAAAGACCTCTACTCGAGACCTTCAGAACTTGCTTTTACTGAAAACCCAGAGAACTAAAAGGTACTTTCTGTGAAGTTTCATTTTTCTTAATGAAAAGCACCTTTGAAATGAACAGAAAAGGGTTATTTCAGTTCTGTACAGCTCACCTGCAAATTTTACTTCAACATAAGCACTTCCAGTTTTATCATGAAAGCAACAAATGGACTGTTATCAAGTAATCTTTCTGTGAGTAGGGGGAAGTTGTATGTCAGATGAGTGCAAATTAATGGCAAAATAGAAGCAAGCAGCTTGAATAATTCTCTTTTATTTGAAATAGTTGGAAGTGGGAATTAGAGAAAGACAGAAATTTATGGTTTGTTTACATATTTTCCCAGCCGTGTATTCCTGAAAGTCGATTCATTACCTGCATGGCACTCCTTTGTACCTGCAACATCTCTCCTCTATCTCAATTACCTGCGCATCCCCCAGAGGCCTACCTGGATAGCTGATCCAAAACAACACTTAAACCATGTCCAACTAGCAACAAGGCCACATCATATAGCACCGCACAGAAGGATCTCAGAGCTTTTTGGAAGTGATTGCTCTCACTGGGGCTTGCAGTGCATCTGCCCACAGTACATCATGCAGCCAGCAGAAGGCTCCCTCATCTACCAAGTGCAGCAGCACAGCAGCAGAGCA
Source organism: Cygnus atratus (assembly GCF_013377495.2). Classification (NCBI taxonomy): domain Eukaryota; kingdom Metazoa; phylum Chordata; class Aves; order Anseriformes; family Anatidae; genus Cygnus; species Cygnus atratus. The sequence goes on along the minus strand of NC_066362.1, from coordinate 188,748,871 downwards.
GCAGCAAAGCAGCAGCACCACAGCAGCCTGAAAGTGGAGGGAGGGCTGAGGGCAGCAGGATGCAGCCCCAAACTGTGCAGAGTGGGGCAGGCCTCTTTTTTCAGCCTGCAAACAGGGCGCAGGGTGAGGAATCTCCACCAGACACTTACTTCATCACTTCCGCACTCGGCTATCCAGCACCCATTATCTGCTGATGGTTTGCTTTTGCTTTTATCGCTCAAGGCAACCATGTTTCCTCTTTTCACTTTTGCCTTTTAAATGAATTCTTGGTTACTCAGTGTGCAAATATTTGCAGGGATCTACCAATGGCTACCAGTCGACGGCCTCATATCACTTTCATCTCCACATGTGGTATACCCAAAGTGTGGGGTATACATTTATGGGAACTGCAGTGATATCTTCAGGATGGCTGATTATCCTAAAAGCCGTCCTGCTTGATATTTGTATGCTTTATTAACAGCTGAAGCACAGAGGGTTGAATTAATCTCTGTGCCAAATGCTAGCTTTGCCTCCAATCAGAGAAAATGAAATTCAGTTGTACATTTCTTCAGTGCTTGCTTGAAAATTCTTGCTTGCTTGAAAATTCTCCTGCTTTCTGCGGCTGCACGGGCTCCTCCGACAGTTCTCGAGACCATGAACTGCAGCAGCACAGTGAATGTCTGCCAGTAGCCTTTTATTCGCCCCAAAGCCTCTTTCTGCTGACAGCGTAATGGTGACCACTTCGAATCTATCCCAGCTAAAAAAAAATGCCCTCACACTAAAGAGCTTCTGAGAGTTACTTACAGCAGCTTTATGGCTCATTTACGTAAAGGAATCATGAGCCACAGATGAATCAGGCCCAAATAAAATGATTTGCAAAGGCCACACATTAAGCAGCAGGGAGGACACAAACCAGGGAGTAAGAGCATGCTCTATTGTGCTTGCTTTTGCCAATGAAAAGGAAAAAAAAAAAAAAAAAAAAAAAAAAACAGTTGCAGTGCACAAAATGCACCACTTCCTCCAAACCTCAATAAAGAGACAAGCAAAAGTAGTTTTCTGTCATCTCTAACAGCTGCCTAGCAAACTGACCTGCATGTCTGACTTCCAGAACTTTATGGAAAATTGTAACTTCCTGTAGCAGGCAAAATTATAAAGCATCTTTTTAAGAAAACCTTATAGCTACACTATTCTCCCTTCTTGGGAGGAAACTTTAATATAATGAAAACTTTGAAGTGAGCCTTGGGTTTGTTACAATGGACTAACCTGATTAGAAATCATGCAAACTCTTGTTGCTCTTTAGCTGTATTCCCCCACAGGCTGTATTATAGCTCTCTAACCAGTCCCACAGCATTGAATGATGTCATGGGATCTGCAGCTCAGTGAGATGAAAGGGATAAAGCGGAACCCGCTGGCACTGGGGAAAGCTTCCAACACACAATCCACAACACAGCTTGGGAACTCAAAAAGCTACAGATCCAGCCACTCAACTCTAAGCATGTCAGAATCGTGTGCATTCTCCCAGCACAAGAAAGAAAAGGGGGGGAAAAAAAGCCAGTGATCGATTTTTAACAAAAGAACGAGACTACTGAAAGGCAGAATTTAAGAGTACAACTACCTGCTGGAGAAAAAAAGAGCTCTTTTTCTTCTCCAAAGCACTGCCTTTGATGTATGGCAACTGATCACTGATCAGATTACAGGCATTTGGTCTCAGTGCTCGTCTGCCTTTGATCTGCATGGTTAATTTTATTTTCCCGGATTTGGAGTTTCGTCTGGGCTTGTGCTGACATACTTTTTTTTTCTTTCTTTCTTTCTTTTTTTTTTTTTTTTTAAGGAGGTAAAGCATTTAACACAGAAGCTCTGGCAGTGTGAAATTAAGTTGCAGAAAGTCTGGGCATTGGAAAACTTCATCATATAACAGGTACTGGATTTTGTGTTTTTTTTTCTGCAGTTTTGCTTTGCTTTAAGAAATTAGAGTTCACAAACAGTACTACTGCATGTCATTGTGTGTATATAGTTAGAAAGACTATATATAATTTATGCAGCATTTTTATTTGCAACTCATGCAGAATTATATGAAAATAGAGTACCTAGAATATATAGACAATTAAAAACTGAAACTAAATCGAATTTGTTTCAATATTGGGGGGGGGGGATGTATAATACTTTGGTGTGCACTGCTCCTTCCAACTGTCTGTAGTTTTATAAAGTGATATTCAAATACAAGCATTACAGAACTTAGAGGAATGTTTATTTTCTGAGAAAAGACCAGCCATATTTCCTACATTTTGTATATTTATTTGCTTTCAGTGTGTTTATTAAAGCCTGCCTTCTTCAAGCAACACTTTTAATCCCACTAGTTGCATACTTGAGATGAAAAGGCATCCTCTTGCACAAGTTATTAGAACTACATTTATAAATATCACATCCTTATATACAGAAGAGATTTTTTTTTATTTTAACTAGATGTTAGTTCAACTATCAAATATGAAAAGAAATCTTGATAATAACATTAACATTTTAACTTGATGATAGAAGTGTCCTGTAAGGAATTTTAATAAGGATATTAAAGAAATCTCTAGCTTATCTAGAACAAACACCTGGTTTTGCTGAATTCCATGGAAGCTTTGCTACTATTTCAGTGAAGCAATTTCTCTTCACAATATTTTATATTCTGTTCCTCAAATTCATATATTTGAATATGTAATGTTTAAGAAAATCAAAGACATCTACTCCACAAATTCACTCTAAAGAATCATTAGAAGAGTTAGGATTATTCGTTATACTTTAGCACTTTTAAAGGGTCAGACTTTTTTTATGAATTTGGGCCAAATCTGTGAGCGTTCTGTGCCTGTAGCTGAAGCCAGGCTCTTAAAATAAGACTCAATCCTCTTCTGTAGGTTTTTTAAGATAATTTAGATTTTCAGAAGAACTTAGAACACATAATTGGGGCGAGACCTGCAAAGAAGTTCAATATTCCAGACACTGAGCTCTTTGAAAATCGAGTCTTAATGATGGACAATGAGTTCTTCTGAAATACTGACTTTAAGTGCCTACGCTTAAATCTAAATTTAGGTATATGCAAATTTTAAGCACATCTACTTATTAATAAATTGCAGCTAAAAGACAGCAAAACTGATAGCTGCTAAGCATTGCCAGGACTCTGTTCCTTAGGACATCTACTAATCCAGGACCCTCAAGATGTTCATATTTCATGATACAATATAGTAACATGCAAAACCAAATTTTAGCAGTCTGCTTGCATCTGAATAAGATCATCAGCACTTCCAGATGAATGTAGTCAGCTTTCATTAGTCAGTCTGCAAACTTTGTTTCATTCTAATTAAAAGTATATTTGTATATATAAATTTAAAATTTACTGAATATCAAGAGATAATATGCCAGACACAGATTAACTAGGCCTGACTTGGTATCATTTACTTTTCTATACCACCAATTAATTCATATTCTGACTTAACAAGTCAATTATATTATAAGGAAAGTAATTAGCACTGCATGAATAATGTGTTTATAGCTGTCAAGGAAAAATATTGTTGAAGGCATAGCCAAAGCAAAATTTAGAATTTTTCTTTAAATAACAATGATGTATTAAAGGATGTTTCTGTAACTCTGAAAAGATGGGTTTATTTACTAACTGTATTAACTAAATCTATACTTCACTGATGAGCCAATCTTCCCTTGATTGTTGCTGGTTTTCTGACATGTACATTTATTTTCTGAGGAAAATTGTTTTTAAACCATACCTGTATCTGCTGTAAAGTAGAAAGAGAAGCAAAGAAAAAAATAGTGTGAGGATTCTTTTAGTTCTCTTCAGAAGTCAAAATAGCTGAGCCAAATACATTTAAAATGTCACTGTAAGGATCCGACCCTACAATCACAGAAATGAGTAAAGATGCTCACAGAAGTAACACTGCTAATCAGATAGGTTACACTGTCAAGGAGGACTTAAATATATAAATATTTGCAATACTCAGGTCTTAAAACTGCAGTTAGGAAATAAAGACTTCTTCATTATGTAAAAAGTCCCTAGGAGTTTAGGTAATCTTCCCGTTTATTTAAACACAGATGGGCGTTAACCGGTTTAAACTGAAAAATATCTTTGTCTATATGTGAGACAAATAAAAGCACAGTTGGACATATGGGGGGAGGCAGAGGATTTTCAGCATTTTTGTTGTTTCAAAAAGCAGTTCTCTGACAGTTTAATTTTTCATTGATCTGACTTTTAACGATTAAGTAATAATAATTCTTGGCTCTTATGACTTTGGGTTTACAAAGTGCTGTATAAACACTAATTAATCCTCAGGCTTAAGTTTTCAGAAAGAAAAAGTTCAAAGCAAATCAGACTAGGAAACTCACAAGTATATCATTTATTTATTAAAATAGCTTGAGCAATTTCTGATTATAAATAGAGCCATTTCCAAACAGCGTGTCTTAGATAACATCATAAACATATTTTAAGATTTGTAATAGTTAAGACTATCAAAAGACATTGTACAGATATACTGACATCAGTTTCCAACAGCTGTCATAACAAGAGTAGATCTATCTCACAGTTGACTGGGGGAACTGTGTTAGCATTTGAGATATGAAGATAACAACTTCCTATTGCTGTACAATTTCTGCTTCCACATCAGATATGTCACGCAACTCAGTCTTATCAAAGGGGTCAGCTGAAACTACTTTCCAAATAGTTCTTGTCTGCTTTCCTGGCTGTAGAGACAATCTCTGTTCTTGCATCTACACTAGTTGCTGTAACAGTTCTCCGTCTTCCATTTCCTTTGAAGAAATATCATGACTCAAAACAAAAGAAAGCCTGCAATTTTCAACATCTCTCAATGATTAATGTAATTAACTCGATCATTTTACATGTACATGCTCCAACAGGGACTGAAACACATTTCAATGTTATACACTCTCATGTTGCTCTTAATTCACAGGAACAGTAAACCCCTGTGTGATGAGAAAGTCTTAATGTTTCTTCATATGGTAGTCCTCAGTGCTTAGTCAATGCTTTAAGAACTCCGGGATGTTTTAATACACTTGTCTAAATATATTACTTTAAAATGAGTATCTGAAACACAGAGTGACTCCACTAAGACCTCATGCAATACATTTTACAGGTGTCTACACAAAACATGACATTCAAAACAGTTGTCTGTAAATAGCAAGAGGATGTAGAACGCTCAGTGCTGTGCAGCAGCTGCCATGCACAACAGATGCGCTGCCCTTGTGCTGAAGCGTGCCATTCCTCGCAGGAATTCCAGCCTCTTACAGAGCTCCTTCTGGCAACAGTCCTGAAACAAAACTCTTCTTTGCAGGGCCTTTTATAACATAATTAAACGAAAACCCCTGTAAATTTTTTGAGTTAGGCTTTTTTTTTTTTTTAATTGAAAGCAACTCATTTTGTTGCAACCATTTATCTTTTCACAGACAAGTTGCTGTATGTCAATAAGCACTACTTGTTTTATAATTGTCCACGTGGTTGGCAAACTCCAAAATTTTATCTCTGTGAGAAGCTCCCCAAAACTACTTATTCGAAAGTGCTTTACTGCCAAGCATATGCGTCCATTCATTCTCTTCATAACCCAACTCAATGCCCAATGTATCCATTCAATTGTTTAGACTGCAGTGATATCATTAACCTTTTAATTCAAAGTAAAACTAGTAACCTGAAATCCTCACAAGTTTTTTTGGTTGTTTTTTTTTGTTTGTTTGTTTGTTTGTTTTTTCACCAAGGACTCCAAGATTGGTTTCACCAATGTTGGAGTATCACTTACCCAAAACAAAGCTCCTAGTTCAGAGAAGGCTCAGGGGAGACCTTATTGCTTGCTACAGTTCCCTGAAAGGAAGTTGTAAGGAGTGGGGGGTTGGCCTCTTCTCCCAGATAACTAGTGATAGAACTGGAGGGAATGGCCTCAAGTTGTGCCAGCGGAGGTTCAGGTTGGAAATGAGGAGACATTTCTTCTCAGAAAGAGCAGTCAGGCATTGGGATGGGTTGCCCAGGGAGGAGCTGGAGTCACCGTCCCTGAGGCATTTAAGAAAAGATTGGACGTGGTGCTTAGGGACATGGTTTAGTGGGTGATAGCGGTGGTAGGGTGATGGTTGGACCAGATGATCTTGGAGGTCTTTTCCAACCTTAATGATTCTGTGATACAGTAAGCCGCAGTAAGCTACACCTTTTCTAGTGACTGTGAACAGTTTCTTCTCTACGGAGGGCTGGATTTCTGAACTGGCATTTGGTATTGGTAGTATACTTCTATCTTGGTAATTTGTTATCTGCAAAATGGGAAAATATTTCAGATTTTGAGATAGCAAGAAAAAAATAAATTAGCTAAGTAACTTGGGAAGGAGAGAACTTTGTAGTTAATCACCATCGTGGTCTTTGCGTGGGACAGGCAGGAAGGACTTTGCACTCTGCAAGGTCTCCTCCTCCACCTGCCCTGAGGTCAGCAAAGGGCTTCACCCAGCCCACCTAACACGGACAGCCCTTATCTAAGAAGCTTTTGTGTAGAGTTCTTTTTTTGGGTGGCTTTTGTCCTTCCCTTGGTGCCTCCCCCCTAACACTCCCGACCGCCCTCACGAGGCGCTAACGGCCGCGACCGCCGCCCCGGCCGCCCCGCTCGGCGGCACGTGGGGCCGCCCATTGGCTGCCCGCGGTCACCTGAGCCGGCCGGCGGGGGGCGGGAGGGAGGGCGGTGGCGATGGCGGCGGCGCGGCGTTGCCAGGGGCAACGGGAGGACGTGAGGGGAGGAGGGCGGGGGCTGCTGGGAGCGGCTCGACGCAGCCCCGCCGCCGTGGCCGGAACGTGGCAGGTGGGTGTCCGGGGAGCAGCTTTGGCTGTGAGGGGTCCTCTCCGTCTCCTTCGTCCCCTTCTTTGTCCCTGTAGCCCTTGGGGGGCTTCTCCGCTCTCGGGGTGTGGCGGGCAGGGAGCCCCGAGGAGCGGGCGGCCGCCCCCACGAGGCGTCCTCTCCTCGACGGCTGAGGGGCTGGTGTTTGCTCCGAGCTGGGGCAGCCGGAGCAGGAGCTTTGGGCCGGTAAGGGGACAAAAAACAGCGATCGTGGTTTTGCCTTTGCTTGTTTAACTTCCCTGCGTGGTATTTGTCTCCGTTCGTCTGACCTTGGGATGAAAAGCTTTGCTTGGTGTTCTTGAAAAATCGTGATACTCGATACCTGCTTTCCCTTTCTGTGCTTGCAGCTGCTTTACATGACTGCTTTTATCAAATTAACAGAGGGATCTGGTAGCGTTTAATACGAGCAGAAGTAGCAAATTGATTCAGTCTGTAGGTGGGTTTGTTAGCCAGTTCATGAGCTCTTTCAAGTGCACCATCACATCTAAGTCAAGTTAGGTGTGCTGGCTGGACGCTTCTCGCTGTATATGCAAATATATATCTTACAAATAAAAGTAAACTGGTTTTGTTCGAGTTATTAACCATATTTCAGAGAGTTGCAGTGATTTTACTTGATTACTCCAGCAACAAGATGTTTCAGTTGTCAGTATAGGAGGCAATGTGTTGCTTTTTCCTCAGTTTCCACAACCCGCATTGCAATCATAATAAAAGAGTGCTGAGAATGAATGTAACTCATGTCCGTGGTCTTGTAAAACGTTTTATGCTACGCAAAACTGCTAAAGGGTGGCTGGATGGGACACACTGGCATTGTGCTGGCTACTGTATTAACCAGGTCAATGCTTTATAACTTATGATTCTTACAAATGACTTTAAAAAAGAACTATCAGTATACTTTGGTGTAAATGAAACATGAATGTAATATTGGTATTCATGATTTATTGTATTACTTACTCACACATTTAAGTACAAATGTGTACAAATGAAGCTCTATGCTGAGGCTTCATGTAGCAAACTGTTGTCTCCTAGCAGTTGAGATGCATGAGATGTATTAAACAGAAGGAGCAACACCTTTTACCGCAGTTTTAATCTCAAAGCACAGAATGTTCGTTATTTGTCTGAGTAATCACGTCAGCTTCAATGGGATTAGGGCTTCTTGTGTGAATCACAGGCTCTGACCCTGTGAAAAGCTTTGAGTAGAGGTAAGAATAGGAAAAATGTCACCACATTACACCTTTGTCACCATATTTTACTCTAATTTCTAATTTATAATAGTCCAGATATGTTGAAGAACATGGATGATGAGCTGTCTTCTGTAATTTTATCATCGTGGATTGGGAGCATCATTTGCAAGTTGTAACAGCAGGGATGAATTCTGCAGATCATCAAGTTTTGTGGACTATGCCCTTTCTGATGCACTAGGATATGATGCACTCTGTAAATACTGTATATGATAGCAAAGACACTGCAGAGATGGTTTTTGTGAGGCAGGGAGAAATTAAGTCATGATCATTATTACTCCTGTAAAGTCAAGTACTTACGAATCAAAGCATACAGTGCTCAAAGCACAAGGAGCACAAATATTTCCTGGATATGTGAAAACCTCCTTTCTCTCTTTCCGCATACCCAAACATAGATGTAAATGTTTCCTATAGTCAGTGAGGTTCCAGCTTTCTTCTGCTAGCCTATCTGGAAAAGAAAAAATGAAAAAATCCGTAGCTGCCTGATTTTGTACAATTTCATGTCTGGCAGTTTCTGAATAACATGTATGTATTCAACACAGTGTTTAATGTGATGAATGTTTCCTAGCTGATAGTAATTTTTCTCCGCATGGTTCTTCTCATAGCAGTTGGAGCAAATGTGGTCCGACAAGACCTCATTTACTTCACAAAGGGGAAGAGTACAAGGGCTGCGGGCAGGGTGTAAGGGGAAGGTGTTCTAGACATAAGAGACAGAATAACAACGTGTAGCTTTGTAGTGGAAGCTCTTGTCCCTAACTCGTTCCCTTTGTCTCTATCGTTACAGCACCATAAGTACTTTCCCTTCTCTTGTTTCTTGCCCGTGGGGCACTGACTCTGCTAAAGCCATCTGCCTCTCCTCGTCATTTTATTGCATGCGGTTGACAGCTGCAGGTGGGAAACGGGGTGGTTAGAAGGGAGCAGAGGTCCCATTCGTTGGATACCAGAGACCTCCGCTGGCAACATAAGATGATTATATTTTCAGTCCTCTTTCTTATCCAGAACTTGTCAGAGTATTCTTTGTCAGTGCTATGGAGAGCATGAAAAGTGGTGGTCAAGTATGAATGCGAAATTGGATACAGGACTTAGAAGATGTAGGAAAGTGAAGCAAATTCAAGCTGGGACCCTTCACCCATTAGGAAGTTTCCCTTACAAGGTACATTATGTTGACTGCGAAGTGTTGTTGTTTATACATATAAGTAACCTGTAGGTAGGCCGTAATTTAATCTTGCTGCCGTGAGGTGATGCGTCTCTTGTGGTGAAATTTCTCTGTTTTGGAGAGGAGGAAGAAACATTTTTTGGCAAGTTGACTTTGAGACAGAGTGGTGACTACTGTGCTCGGACAAGTAAATAGTTGCAGGAGTACATTTTGGAGGACAGTAGACTGTAGGATCTAGGCAGGCTGGAAGTTCTTACTTCCACTATACATTTTTCACTGTTACTAGCTTTTTGTTTAATGTTGATCTCTTTACGCATATGCATAGTAGGACCCACACAGCCTTTAAACTGTGTAACCACATTTCTTAGTGGGGGTTCTATGTATTGATTTCAGCATGTTATCACTGTTGATTTCATTTCCCCTGTGTATTTTGGGCTAGCATACTTCTGTTAACCTAAGAAGACACGTGTGAAATGATTTATTGACAGCATGTACTCAACGCATGTACAGAGTTCTTTTACAGAATAAAGTTATGATAACCAAACTTAATGTTGTAAATATCAGTATTTGAGAAAGAACAAATAATCTTTAAATGCATTGAACTTCTATTTGTGCATATTTTAGAGGCAAAATATTCTTCTTGTTGCTTCTTAGTTGAATAAGTATAAGATGAATAGCTCGTGTCCAACTTATATCAGCGTAATGCTGCTTGATACCCAGAGAGAACTAATTTTCCCAGTGGCAACCTGCTATTAAGGGCTGCAGTATCTGCTTTTTAATCAGGGCTTTTAATCAAACTGCAGGCAGAAACAGGAAACAAGCAGCTGGCACAGTTATGTCTCCTTCGGGACTTGCTTTCAATACAATGATTTATTCAAGTGCCTTAACCATTTGTATTATTGCATGTTGTCATGAAAAGCATCTTTTTTGTGCTCTTAACAGAGGGTTTTTATTGTCTACCAGTTAATTTCTTTCTCATATGTTGTAGCCAGTATATTGTCCTTGATTTTCCTTTGTAGGAACAGGGACAATAAGTGCTACAATTCCATGATACAATGCCACAGGCATTCATACGTGTCTACTGAAACGATTTAAACATGCTTTGGAGCTACTAAACCTGCACTGAAGTGAACTGAAATTTAAGGCCCAGAGATTTGCAAGCTTATATTGGAAGATCTGACTATTATAAAAGATAAATTTTCCCAAAGTTATCCAATATCACAGGCTTAAAGCTGCGAGATCGCACCATACGTGTGATCAGTCAACAAATTTAAAGCATACTAAAATGTGTAGATGAGTTGGAGAAGTCCATGATAGTTTGCTGCTGTTCTTAAAGCAGTTGATTTTGGAAATCTACTCTGGGTTTTGGAACTCCTGATGTTTGAAGGTGTTGGATTTGGCAAGTGTGTTATAAAGGCAGTAGATTTTTCTTTTCAATAGAAAATATTTTACAGTTGCAATAAAATTTCCACACCTAAGTCAACAAAATGTGTTTTAGTACACCGTGCTTCTCCATATGCTTTCTGTGTCCTAAAAATCTTTGAGGTACACGCTATAATAAGATCATTTTGTAACGGATATGACAACTTCAAAAGCTGAGTTACAGAAATATAATTTTCTGTCATTTAAAATGTTGCTGGTCATTCTGTGCTGCCTTCTATCAAGAAGTGACATTTGTTTTCTAATCCCATTGTGGCAACAGAATATTGCAAACAAAAAATAGATCATTAGCTTTTTTCAGTATTGATTTTAATAAACTGCCTATATGCTAACAAACTTTACAATATTACATTTTCAGGTTATTCCATATTGGAAAAACATATGGGTTGACTGGAGCTTCATTACATAAAGCTAATATATTTTAATTGCAGTAATATGGCAAGTACTGAATCTTCTGGCCAGTAAGTCAGGTTGCTCTTAATTTTCTTTTTTTTCCATACTTGAAGTGACTCGCTCAGAAAAGTACAGACTGTTTAGATTATACCACAGCTCCGTTTTTAAATCATTAGGCTTAGTACAGCTCAGCAATATTGTTTGTATTGATGATGCTGTATGAAACTTGACATAAACACATAAGATTATCTTAAATTTCTTTTTTGATGTCTTACCTATTTTCACAAGCAAAAGTAAATATTCAAATTTAAAATAAAACCAGAGTCTTTATAGGATTAAAAGTGTCTGTTTTAAAATTTTGGTGGTAATTATATGGATGGACATAAAACATAACAGTTCTAATGCAATTATTTAACAATAATATTAAGGAATATAATGAATATAAATTCATACAACTTAAAATAATCACTTGATATTCAGTTCTAAGCAACTCAGTTATGTTTAAAACTTTATTTCAACTGCACTCTTACATGAAGCTTTACCTTCTATAGCAGTTAAGCATATAAAGTGTTCATTTCTTGTCCTACTGAATACCATTATATGATGCCAAGAAGTCAATAAGAATTTATTCAGTTTCAGCATCATTCTTTGCAGTAATTAAGGTCTTCCTGATTAGTTTTTTTTCAAGGTCACCGAGGTGCAAAGTCTCACTATTTGTCTTTGGTCTGATCTGGTTTTACTTAGTAGATGCTCAGTTACTAATCAGCCAGAAGATATATGGTGTGATGTGTGTTTTTATCCATCTTGTTCTTTCCAAGCAGACAAGAAACTTTTCTTGAAACCTCCGTTTCTTTAACAAAACTTTTACTGTCTCTCTCCACTGTTCGGTCTGTAATATTACTAGAAATTGTTTTATACTTTTGTTCCTATATACCTAATTTTCCTAGTTGCATTACTGATGTCAGCTTCTCATGCCATCTTTGTGTACCTAATAACTTCTAAAGTTTGTTGGCACTCTTTTCCCATTTTCCATTTTTTTCTATGGTACATCTTAGGTTAAATTGTTGTATTTAAGTCATCTAGGATTCTTTCTGAGACTTCCCAGTTCACATTTCTCTGCTTCTTTTTTCCCTCAGTCTTGAAAAAGCAGCCTCTATAGGATGCTGTATCTGTGTGTATTTGTGTTACTTGGTGGTATGTCGTCTTTTTACCCATGTTGACGTGCATATAATCTGATAATTGTTATTGGCCCATAGACCGTTACCATTACTAAGTGAGAAATAACCATAAAAATGTAATCTTGGCTTTCCTGTAGAGTGCTGCCTGACACACCTCTCTGCCTCTTCTGTCCTTCCTGGGAAGATTTTTTTTCTAACAATTCAAAATAAAAATTTGACTCTTAAAATATATTAATAGTGCTACTGAAGTATGCTTTCTAGTTATCAGAATTCATCCTAATGAATGAAGGGTGTTCATGCAGGGAAATGTGAAGTCGTGTTGACTTAAGTGTATTATACTTGTTACAGTTCCATATCATAAAACACTTTGAAGCTGGCCTTCCAGTACCTACAGGGAAGCTGGGGAGGGACTCTTTGTCAGGGGGTACAGTGATAGGACAAGGGGGAGTGGCTTTAAACTAAAAAAGGGTAAATTTGGACTATATTAGGAAGAAATTCTTCACTCAGAGGGTGGTGAGGCCCTGGCACAGGCTGCCCAGAGAAGCTGTGGATGCCCCATCCCTGGAGGTGCTCAACGCCAGGCTGGATGGGGCTTTGGGCAACCTGGTCTGGTGGGAGGTGTCCCTGCCCATGGCAGGGGGCTGGAACTGGGTGGGCTTTAAGGTCCCTTCCAACCCAAACCATTGTGTGGTTCTTCTGTCCTCCTTTGCTTGTGTTTTAGGTTCCATCCTTTCATGTGTCAGTCTCTTCTACTCTGAAACAATAATAATGACTAATCTTATCTTTTAAAGCAGTCTAATTAAACATTGTTCCTGAAGTAGGACAAAAATGTTTTAAACATTATTTTTCACATCTATGTGAAAAGAATGACATTATATTACAGTCATATAATGTAGGCAAATTAGTACCAAATTCAAATAGCATTTTACATGGGCTGGATTTACTTATTCTTTTCTTCTTATTGCAATATAGCAACAGATATGTGACAGTTTCAAATTGTTCCCTTTTTTTTATTGTTGTTTGTTACCACTTCTTAAAAAGTAATTAAGTGAGGCTTTATGGACTTTTCTGTGCTCTTTTTCTGATATCGTGACAAAAATTATCTGATCTAGTGTATGATCTGATTCTGCTGTTTGAAATGTCTTCTATAACAGTCTCTGCCTACCTGATCATAAAAGATACTTAAAACGTTTTAAGAAGTTTACATCCATTAGGCAAGCAATAGAAACAAACCCTGCGTATGCCTCCAGTTTGTTGCAGAGCCCATTCTGCTCCACATTACAGGATGTGATCAGCTATGTGAAGGAACACACACATGATCAGCTATGTCCTGAGAAGTGACATATTTGAAGAAAATGATTTTGTCTTTTGATCCTGTACTTAGTCGGCATCTAATAAGCACAGAAGATATGTTAGGGGTCAACATCAGATGTTGGATCTACAAAGGTTGAAGTTCTCTCATCTAGACTGATAGCAGTCTTTTAATTTGGAGAGCTAAGGCTATGTATATTAATGTATATTGCCTTGTCTTCTAAAAAAGACATTTTTATTATATAAACGATATAATTTCATTAATTACATGCTAGTTATGTTAGTTACTTAACTTCCAGCAATCTATCAGAGATATTTTGATGATGTGAACATATCTATATATTTTGACAAGCTAGATGTGTGCTGTGTACATGTGACTATTTAAATTTAAACAACATTGTAATATAATTACATTTTTTTCTTTTTTATAGATAAAGGTTTAATTGTAAGAAATGGAAGCTAAAGCATTACAAGAAGATAAACTGAAGGTTCTTATCTTACTAGCATATTTGGTAAGTAATTTTTTTCTAAGATGAATGTTGAAAAAAATGACTAGAGCAGATACAAGAATGGTTTCTTTTACACATAACTGCTAAGTCTGAAAGTCTTAAATCCATATACACAATTACATATGTATTTTTTCAACTTAAAAGTGAGCTTGGTCAGCTGCTTTTTGTCATTTCTCGCTGCTCCTCACACACAATTTAAAAAAAAAAAGACTGTGAGCCTCTTCATGGAAGAAGGACTGGACTAGGATATAAAATATATGTGAATATAGAGCTGTGGAGGTGATATTTCACTTCAGTGGACATTTGCAGTGTCAATCTCTTAGTACAATATGCTATATATATGTATAGTTTAGGTGTTTGAAGTGTTCAGTTTATCCATATAACATAGCATAGCGCACAATTACATTGCCTTGCAAGTATACTTCAACTCTGACCTGCAGAGACAAGCTCTAGATCTAAGGCTAATTAACCCTTTGTTGCTATCAGAAAGGCTTTGGTCTTTCTAAAAAGACAAATACACAAAGTATGAATTCAGAAGTGATTGTGGAGAGCACTCTCTGTGATGCAAGCCTGTGGACATTTAATTTAAAATTCTGTTGAGAACTGTCAGAGTTCTCTAATGTTCGTAGGTAGGATACCACTGGTTATACTGAGACTTTGCATGGCTTGTATTATTGTTTATAGCATTCCTTGTATCCTTAGTATCTGATTTGGTCAGATAAGGTACTTAAATGCCTTTGAAGGCAAAAATTGAATTTTCTCTTGTTTGGCCCATTATCCTAAATTTCAGTATCATTATATCTTAAATAATATTCATAAAGATTTGGAGTGGTTATTAAGTGACCAAAAGGTTTGAGTGACCTTTGAAAATCTCTAAATACTTATATTTAAATGAAAAGATTTTAAATTATCTATTCAATTGTGATAGCATCATTTAAAAAAGAAAAAACACAAATGAGACACATCAATATAACATGATGACAGTAGTTTACTGTTATGAGAATTGTAGCTTCGGTAAATGGTCATATGCGTTTTTCTTAGTGTTGAGTAAAGCAAGGAACTTAAACTCATTTTCAAACAATTAAGTGTTTTGACTTTCCACAAGTACCAAATATCAAGCAGGTCTTCTAAAACTCATAAAATTGTTGGAAATCACAAAGGACCTTTAAAAATCAGGATATTTATCCACATTTGGAGTTAAATGATTAATTTTCATTGCCATGTTTAAAGTTTTGGTGATGCAGAGAATTATTTTTAAGAAACATAATTTATTTTTCAGAGTTGGTATAAATTATATGTTAATAGGAGATTAATTATGTCTTGGTGAGTTTACTTTTTTTTTTCTTTAGCTAAGTAAAGTAACTTGTGAGACTGGAGACTGCAGAGAGCAAGAGTTTAGGGACCACACTGGAAACTGTATCCTCTGCAAACAATGTGGACCTGGAATGGAACTTTCAAAGGTAAGCAGATCATGTTTTCTTGACTTGACTTTGTTTCCAATAAATGCATTTACATGTGTATATGTTTTTGATGTTTTAACTTTTGAACCTTCTTTGTTTTTTCAAGTACAATGTTTTCTGATTCTTTTTATATGAAATCTTCAGTTAAGAAATGATGCCATTAATACAGTAGGCAGTACCATTACAGTACCTGGATCTAGGCTCTCAAATTAAAATTATTTTTCTAAAGGTGATTAGCATTTTTTCCCCCTTTGTAGTACTACAGGGAACTAAGAGTGGCTAATGTCACTGTGTAGACAAGAGTAAGAAACATGAATTTCAAACTGGTGTTTGGTGCAGACCTCTGAATTGTAGAGGCTTGTCTTTCGCAATACCTGCTTTCAGAATTGTTTATGAATTTTAGGTGAAATTGTCACTATAGATGATGATTAAATGTCTTCTATATAGCAACTTGTCTTAACAGAATCATATGTAATAAAAATAAGCACATAAGCAAGTAAATGTCAAATAGGATTCAAGTGAGATCTGAGACCTGCTTTGAACAGGTGACCTGTGTTTTTAGTCAGCCTGTGGTTGCAGCAGTTTGGTGTGTTAGGAAGCTAGTTTCAAGTGAGGCTTGGTTCCTTCATCTTACAACTTTTGAATGTCACAAGTCTAGTCTGTATTGTATGTGTAAAGTTATTAAGAAGGGTGAGGCCAGAAAAATACGAGGCAATATGCAAAAAACACTTAAGAAGTCTTTGTTAACATCGTGGAGAAGGAAGGCTTGTTACGGTGAGTTTTAACTAGTTTCTTCATTTAAAACAACCACCTCTCTTCCAAAAAAAAAATCCCTGTGGAAATTTTGGAATTAGCAATTTTCCTAGGAGTGCAGAAGCGGAGCAATGGAGGTGAATGGTGACTGAAGTTATGGGCTGGGATTCAGTAGGTCTAGAAAGTGAGTTTGGAAAAACTTCCAGCAGATTTCCAAGTCTGAATGCAAGTAACAAGGGAGATGAGGTACTTTCAATGTGGAAAAAGTGGATTCTGTGTATGAGCAAGGATAGGAAACAATGAAGACATAGTTGAAACAAGAAATGAGAGAGAGAACAAGAGAGGGGTGAGAAGGAGGACAGAATTAATTTTAGCCTGGGGAAAAGGAGGCTCAGGGGAGACTTCATTGCTCTCTACAATTACCTTAAAGGAGGCTAGAGCGAGGTGGAGATTGGTCTTTTCTCCCAGGTGCCAAGTGACAAGATAAAAGGAAATGGCCTTAAGTTGCACCAGGGGAGGTTTAGGTCAGTTATTAGGAAAAACTTCTTCACTGAAAGAGTTCTGAAGTGTTGGAGCAGGCTGCCTAGGGAAGTGATTGAGTCACCATCCCTGAAGGTCTTCAAGAAACGTGTAGATTTGAACTCAATTGCATGGTTTAGTGGTGGACTTCAGTACTAGGTTAAAGGTTGGACCAGATGATCTTAGAGGTTTTCTCCAATCTGAATGATTCTATGAATTATGAGTTATGAGGGGGCTGGATGTTTTGGGTGACCAGGTGTATCATTCTAGAGTTGTGAAAAAGAGGACACAAATTATGAAGGGTAAGCAGACTTCCCAACCTTAGGCATGAGACTCTTGCTTAAGTGTCCAGCTACTATTCCTACATCTTGCCAATTGTTAGAGCGTGAAACTGGGGGCCAGACATAATTGTGCTGTCTAATCTACACCTGATAGTACAAGTCATAAAGCAATACCTCTGCCTTTCCATGCAGAAGGGCAACCTCTGTTTTGTGCTCACACTGACAGTTTAAAAAGAATGATAAAGGTAGTATTTATGTTTTATGTAGACGCAGTGAAATTTAATTTTCAGGGTTG
Source organism: Cygnus atratus (assembly GCF_013377495.2). NCBI lineage: Eukaryota > Metazoa > Chordata > Aves > Anseriformes > Anatidae > Cygnus > Cygnus atratus. The sequence continues at coordinate 188,731,493 of NC_066362.1, read as the reverse complement.
CCTTTCTATGCAAGTCTGTTATGTAGATCTAAGGGGGATTTGGAATGTTATTTTTGATAGTTTTTTTTTAATATGAAACATCACTGTGTACAAAAAAAAGATTTCAGCTTACTTTCTTTACATTTCTTACTATATTTGGCTCTGAAAAAAAGCAGAAGTAATGTATTGTGGTTTGTGGATGGTTTGAAGAGATTTACTTGAAGAAATTATGGTGCTTATTAATCAGCAGAGGGTGGCTGTCTTATTGAACAGTGCCATGTTTTCCACATCTCTCCACCCTTTGTTGCTTGTGTTCAATGAAATATTTAGTTTCATACTTGCTTTCTATGTTAGGCAGTATTGGTTAAGGTGCAGTCATACAAACAGTACTGTTCAAGTAGTGGTTTGAAGATGACTAGTGGTCTGGCTGTGCTTTTGTTTGGATGCTTGCTGGTTTGGGGTGGGTTTTTTGGATTGGTCTTGAATTTGAGGAATGAAAGGTTGGGGACGGGGGGTTAATTTAGAGGCACACTTGTAAATAGGGCATTTTATAGCTGCAGTCCTAGTGAAGCAGTCCTGTGAGCATTGATGCAGCGTACTTACCTAAATGCCACGTTGAAAACAAGCGTAGAAACTAATACCTTCAGTAGTTACTTGTACTTTACTTTAAATTCAATTTAAAAGGTTAAACTATAATAGGAAGATTATAGTTCATGGTAATACACTATTCAGATTGTTTTTATTGTAACTGTTTTTGTTTACAGTCTGATAGTTCTGATCCTAAGGACTAGTTTCTCTGAAAACATGAATGCCTAATTGGATTTCAATGTGTAAGCAATTACTTCTCCTGGACATGAACAGGCTTCCACATACTATTATTTTTTGCCACCACATTGCAATAATAACTAAAATAACTAAACAGGATTTGCTCAAACCTAAATGTGAATGGAAGCATAATTTCCTTTAGAAATAGATGTATGGTTTTTAGTGAATCTTAGCAAGGGATGTGATGCTGTCGTTGTTACTGAAACGTAGCCTTGCTGAACTACAGCTTGAAGGAACAAAGTAGTCAAAGTCAAAGGTCATAATGCAAAGGGAAAAGGGGTTTAATGATACACTTGAAGTAATTTGCAGCACAGGGTAGGGGTAGCGTTTGCTTGGGTTTTGGTATATGAGAAAGTGATGGTATAATTTGCTATACTTTAATAACTACCAAGAAACTGTTATTACAAATGTCTGCTATTTTCCTTTCAAATATTGACTGCTTGTGTTTAAAAGTTTTACGGATAAAACTAGATACACTGTTTGTTGTGTGAGCATAATACACATCTAAGTATATAGTAAAGCGTAGCGTTATCAGTGTGTTTTTATCTGAGTTTTGTCTTCCCAAAGTGTTTTAAGCAATTGACTGACAGGTTTCAAATGGATGCTATGCCTTAACCAATACATTACTGCTGAATTGATCAGCAACCAGTTTATTGCTTAGGTACACACATGCACATACTTCCTTGCTTTTGCCTTTGTAAAAACAAGAATGTGATGTTAGAGAAATCAGTATTAATGTGCTGATTTATCACCTAATTGTGATGTCTGTTTTATTTTTAAATTTCATGGATTTTCTGTTAAGGATTTATAAAACTTGGTAAGTCAGCAGGCAGTAGTTGTCCCTCCACTTAAGTGGAAGTACAGTGACAACTAAGACCAGACTTGTAAATCTTATGTAATGCCAGCTGCACAGGTGACTTGAGGTATGGTTAAAGCCTAATCAAGTCAGGTCCTGGATGACCGTCCAGTCTGTTCCCATGTCGCCAGGTACGCTCAGGTCTAACACAGACTTCCAACAACAGTATGGGTAAGTGTGCAGGGCAAAATTCCTCTTGTGCAGGATGTGTGTATGTGTACATACATATATGCATGTATATTTGTGTGTATGTATGTATATACATTTATTATTACAACTATTAAATTAAGCTGTTTTTATTGTTATAGTATATAAGCATTTCATAATACCTTTCTACATTAGCAAAATCCTATTGTGTTTTTTAATTTTATACATAGGGCACTCTTACAGAAATTAGCTTGCCCATTGTACTGCAGGAAGGTTTTATTGAACAGTGCTTAATTTTAGCTGCGAACTAGTGCTCAGTCTGTTGGATTGACATTCCTGTCTGCATAGATAAACAACTTCAGACACGCTTTTATATTGTGTTAGTTAAAAGTTTACAAAGTTAAAAGTTGAAGTTGAAAGTTAAGTTAAAAGTTTAAAAAAAAAAATCAAATGAATCTTTTAAAAGTAATTCTTCCTTAAAATAAGAAAAAATAGCACACCTTCAGCTTTTTCTTTCTGACTGCCTATTGACCATTAGAACTGTTCTAACAGGAGCACGTCAGGTGCTACCTTAACTTAGAACTACAATCCATTGATCACTTCTGTTGATTGTATTTTTATAAAGTACTTGTAATGTATTACAATCATAAGAAAGACACCTTTGTCATTGTACCAGTTATCTACCGTTGTTGGGGAAGGGAATGAAAGCACCGGCTTTTTTTTCCTCATTCTGTTTGCTTCTATTTGTTGATTTAAAAAATCTCTGTATCCTTTTCCTCTCTTAAAAATGTGGAATGTTTATGTTTAGAATCACTGAAATATCTTGCTTTTGAGTGTTTTCTAACGGTGCTTTCTTCTGGAGAGGGAGGCTAAAATTATTGTATTAATTTAGAAAGAAGTGTTTGCTTCATGTGGCTCTGCATTATTTCATTTTTCATTGATTTAGTAGAAAGTAAAGCTTCATGTGGTTACACAAGTGGTTCAATATCTTTTGTTCTTAAGTGGCTTCAAACTGCCAGAGCCTTTTTCATCCTATCTTACCAGTAACATGTCTCCATAGAAATCATACCTTATACATGACTCAAATTTACGTAAGTCACATCTAGCACAGAAACATAAACTGGAGTAGTTTTGGTTGCTGTAAGGCACAACCAGTTCATGAAAACATTCCCATACGGAAGTGAGAGGTTTGAGTCCTTCCAGTCTTTTCACTAGAATTTGTTTATACAAAAGTTCTCAATCTCTTTGTAGCTCTTATGATTTTTTAATTTTTTTCATATGAAAAAGCAACCTATGTCTCAGCTTCATCAAGCTTATATTGCAACTCAGAACTTCAAGTGGAATTCCCGATTGTTTTGTCAGCAGATGACACCCGAGGCTGTAGTTCAGAAGCACTGACCTGACAGTTGTGGCAGCAGTAAGTCCATTCTGCAGCGTGTTGCCTGGCCATACAGTTGTGCCAACGCAGCAGCTTTTTAAGGTGTACTAGAAAACAGATCATTGAACTGATCACTTTTAATTGGTCTCATGATCAGATTATCATACGTCTCAGCCTCATAATCAGTTCTGTCAGTACAGATCAGGACAGTGTACAATGAGGAAGAAAAGGCAGAGATGAAAGGAAGAGAATGCCTTAAGCCAGCATTGTCACCACATGCATGATAAGTACTGTCACCAGGAGATCGTTGCCTATGGGGACAGAGGCACCTCGAGGTGATTCTTCGCATCATAGGCTGCTTCCTTGTGCCAGCTATATGATGAAGGAAAAGGAGACCTTCTTCATAGCTTGGAAAAGGAGTTATGAATTAAGCAGAAAGGTACAATTTGAAACTACTCATGAATGTCACAGTACTCACAAAGAAAATGTGGCAGTGTGCTATATCTGATGTTGTCCCAGTGATGTTACTGAGAGCAGCTGCTGCTGTGTTTAGCAGTGACTGTAACTTGAAAGCAAGAGGGCTGCTTGTGAAGAAGCCTGCCTTATCTCGGCACAGCAGAGGCTAACACGTTTTTCAGGGTCAATCTGCTGGAAGCTGGAGCAGCTGCATGCAGTAGGCATGTCAAATCTGACTGAGCATGAAACTTTTCTGACACTTTGCCACAGGAGCCAGATCTTGCATTTGCAGTGTGCTGTTGCAGCCTGTCCTGCTCTGTGACTTCTGTTGACAGACACAGCTGATTATTGGAGTCTAGATGAGGCAGATCAGCAGCCTTAAGGTACTTTTGGAAGCCAAAAGTGTGTGCTACTTAACAAGGCCATGAAAAGTGTCTTAACTGGAATGTTTTTTTGTGAGAATATCCAAGTGTTCATGTAATCATGATGTCCTAAGTGGAGCTCCTCAGTAATGTGCAGTCTAAGGACTTTTGTAGGTTGAGAATAATCAGTGGAACTAGAAACAAACTGTAAAAAGTACTGGCAGATTGCAATCTTAATGATGCCTGAAAGAATTTTTAAATGAAATTAGAGGTTATTTTAGTTGAAAGAATGTTTCAAATCTAATTTACTGTTAATTTACTTTCTATGCTGCATTCAACTTTTAAGGAAAAACCATACCACTTAGTTCCATTACCCTTTATAGTCTGCTGTACTACTGGTCCTTCTGAGTCAGTGTCTGGGTAGTGTATACTGAAAGAAAATGTTTAAAGCTGCCGATGTAGTATTTTCAGAAGTGCTTGTATTGTATGCATTTAATCATTTTTAGCCTGAAACTAAGTTTTGAGTTGAGTTACTTAGTTTACTACAGATGCCTAGGTGGTCTTGAGCACTTGTTACCTTAGTAAAACCTACTTCTGAACAAAGTTGTTCTGGGGATACCCATATTAAAGGTAATGAGATATCAAGGTACTGTGATAGTGAAAGCTGTATAATTATCCATGTAATAGAAGTGCATTTCATTTTGAGATTTTTTTATTAGTTATATTGCAGTTTTCTAGATTAATTTTTCATTTGAAAGAGAAATTTTTCATTAATATTACTGGTAGCAATGATGGTAGCATTGCAAAGGGGAAATAGAAAAGGAAGAATGGGTTAAGTGTTCTTCAGAGCACGCTTCACAAAAAGAGATAAAAATATAGTTTTCCTGCTCTTTAGTTCTGGCGTGAAAACTATTTATTTATTTATTTATTTGTAATCTGGCTAATGGAGATTACAAGTTTATTTCTCTTCTGCAGTCCTGAGGTGAGGTGCCACAGGAGATGAGCACTTTTTTTTTTTTCAGAACCTGGGTGTGACGGTAGGAGGGATGAGGGGAGAACTGAACAGCTCCCAACTCATCCACCGTATAACTTGACAACTTTGTAAATAGAGCACTAAGAAGACTGATGCACATCAGTTTTGCACATGTACTGATAAAAGAAGAACAGTCAATTGTTTGTATCTTTGCTGGACTACTAAATTATAAAGCCCCAAAATTCAAAGGATTTGAATCCATCATCTAAATAATATCCTTCAGTTTGGGGAATGCGGTTAATTATGGGTACAGATCCGTTTGAAGTTCTGCTGGATTTACAAGCTTAAATACTTATTTGCACCTGCCAGACAGTTAACTACCTCAAATATTATGTGAAGATAAAACTCACATACATAAGGTTACAGTTCTTACGGATTACATCTACAGAATTCCTAGCAAAGACCTGGGTGTCATCTTTGACAAGACTGGAGATGGTAAATTCCTCGGGCAGAAGACTTCTTTATATTACGTCCCCCATTTTACTGCTTTAATAGTAAACCACTCTGCATTACAAAAGCCCACTAAGATGTGGCCACCTATCCAACTATAGCAAAGCAGATCTGTTAGAGCTAGAAACAGCTTACTCAAGCTTGAGTAGTTTTGGCGAATGAGTTAAAAGCATTTAACTTTATTTCCTGGTGTTTGCTTGGTTGTAATCAGAAACTTCAAAGGTAGTCTGGAAAGGAAAACTTATAATTAAGTTAATTTAAGCCTTATATTTGAAAATTTCTAGGACTTGGGAGGGACTGTTTCCAAGTGATTTATCAAAAGATCCAAATACACAAAGTTTGAGCTATATTATATAGCATATAACATTACTATTTGGATGAAAGTTTATAGAGCAGACACATAAAAAAAAAAAAAATAAGGAATAATGAGATTCAATGAAAAAGTTTATTTATACTTAGAATTTAAAAAAAAAAAAAAAAGGCATAACAGAAGTTAGTCTGGTTCCAGTCCTCAGTGGTAATCGTGTACCTTTGTGTAAGGCCTTGCAATTACAGGGATGAAATTGTGTAAAACTGAACAGCGTAAGACATTTTTAGACAAAATAAAATAGAACTGCTAGAATCACACCGTTGTTTTGACATTGATTCCTAGCAGAAACCAGGAAGATTGGAATAATACGGTAGGAAAATGCTGAGTGGCTGATTAAAAGTGTCAATTAAAACTAATCTGAAGTGTTTGTGTGTCCATTTGCATACCAGCTTTATTAGGGGCAGTATCTTCCAGGAGGAGCGTACTGCACAGCACATAAAACAGTCTAATATGCTTTTCTTGTTCACCGACTGCAGTGACTGACAAGTTTTTTTTTTGTTTGCTTCTTAACATGAGTAATAGCCAATAGCAAGAAATTACATTTCAGCTTAAAAAAACACTGAAAGTTAAAATTTATTTCTAAATTTTCCTCCAATATATGGTATTCAGTTTGTGGGTCTAGAGACGGAGGCAGAGGAGTATTTTTAATGTCTGTTTGCAGTTGCTTTCTTAGAATTACTCACTATCTTTGTACTTGAGTATTTATTCTTCAGAGGATAGTAAATACATTTATTAATGTAAAAAAATAGAAAATTCTTAGTATGTCTAGTAAATGCATCTCAAGAAGTTGCTTATTTCTGATACTTTATCATATCATATCTGAGGCACTAAAAGCATGTTGTCTGAATCCATCACAGATCGTTTCATAGATGGTTTCTCAAGGCAAAGCCTTGGAGAATCCAGTAAGCATTTGTCAAGTACAAACAAAACCTTTTACAGCAGCAGGTTTGCTTAGGTGGGTGACTTTGGGGGAAAAAATATATATATTTGCATGCATGGAACATGGAGGTGTTGTGAAGGAAACTGGTGGAAACCTTTTAAGTTGCCCCAGTTGAAGAAGTCATGCAGGTTTTCCCTTGGGAAGATGCCCTGTACTTCCACTAAGACTGCATGTGGTAGAAAGAGGTCCTCATGTTGTCTTTCCCACCTATTCCCTTCCCAACAAGTCCTTCCCAGCAACTTGATATATTCCTGCTGACATTATGTGGTGTGTCACTAATGCCTCCAGTCTAAGTACTGCAAAAAATTAATAGGATATTCAAATGAGAAAAGTAAGTAACAGCTCCTAGTAACTTGATATCTCTTTCTAAAAAAGAAAAGTGACAAAAATTTGGTTGATTGATAGCTCTTGATAATCAGTTTGCAGAATCCAATCCCCAAATACTTAGGCACCGTTGGATACAGTGGTTCTCTTTGCAGCCTGTCAGTTGTATTAGGTGTCATTTTGCAAATGAATGGAAAGATTTTCTTTAAATAATTAAATCTGGGATAAATAACCAACCACAACAATATTACTTCTATAGTAAAATATCATGTGTCCCTCCGATCCCCAAAGCTATTACATGTTTCCAACAGGTTAAGAACTGTTAGAGCCGAAGTGGGTTGCTTTTCTGAAATTCTTAGTGGCTCAGCAACATCTCATGCCCAGTGGATGGTCATTAACCATCTCTGTTTTATTTGGTAACAGAAATTCTAAGCCTTTGAAGATCAGTACGCTCTATTTGGCAATTAACTTTATTCACCTTAGCTATGAACCTTAATATCAAAGTGCTTCTTTGCTGTATTTGTAACTGAGTAAGTGCCTTTATACTTCACTTGTCCCAGTTTCTGCGCTTTCACATGACTGACCTAATTAAAAAACAGACAGCTCAATAATTCTACCATAAGCTAGTAATAATGAAACTGTGGGAGTCCTCGAAGCCCTTTATCATTCAAATACACAGTGGTTTCTTGAATAAAGTGGATGACTAAGTATTACTTATAGAAGTAAGGGAGATTATTAGCAGGGGAAGACACATTTGAACTTGCTGAAAGGGTGGCTTTTGTCTCTAGAAAGACCTACTCTCAGTAATAATTACACTAGGTCTTCATTTTATCCCAGCATTCTCTTCTTGTTCACGCTTTCAGTGACTGAATAGCTTGCTGTTGCTTCTTAATCCCTACAGGAATGCGGCTTTGGATATGGGGAGGATGCACAGTGCATGACATGCAGGCCAAACAGATTCAAGGAAGACTGGGGCTTTCAGAAGTGCAAGCCTTGTCTGGATTGTGCGCTAGTTAACCGCTTTCAGAAGGCCAACTGTTCTGCCACCAGCAATGCACTATGCGGAGACTGTTTACCCGGGTAAGGCCATTTCTGGAGACGAAGCTTGAACAAATTCAAAACTAACTTGCACTAATGTTTGCTTGATGGTGTTTTCCAAATGAATGTTTGGGTAGGTCCTTTATGTCTGTTAGAAGGTCTCATGTTCTAATCTTGGCTGTGCCAATAATTTACTGTATCATCTGAGCAACCAATTGCAGAATTACTATCTTAATTATCCCATCTATCCAAGTAGTCAGATAATTACCTACGTATTAGAGAATGTCTATACAATGCCTGAGTAAAATACTTCCAAATATTGAGTGTTACTTGCAAGTTATTTTATTGTTTCAAAATGTTTAGTTCGTTATAACATACACAGTTACCTTCTTGAAGACTGATCCCATTACTTGCTTGCTTTTTTCTGTCTCCTTGCATCAGTGCATAATAATTCTCATACACATATATTTTTAGTTTAAAAGTCATGAGTGGTTCATGCTCCTGAATTTCTGTCACCATTTTGGTAAATTCATAGAGCGTGATCCTGGCTGAAAATAATTAATGGATCTGAAGGAAATGTTTTGGAACAAATTATAACAGTGTGGTGGAGACTTACTGAAGCTACTGTGTTATAAATCAAGACCTGTGCTTAGTTTGTTTGATCCAGATTTCTGTTTTTAATCTTCTCCATTTGTAGTATTAAGTAGTAAGATCTCTAAAATATTATTCTCTGCATTGTGTCAAGTTCCACTGTTATAAATACCTGCCATGAATTTGTTACATTTCTGATGCCTTCTTTGAACTATGGGTTGGTGGTATAATTGATAAGTGTATGTTGTGAGAACTGATTTGCCATTGTAACAGCCTTTATAATTCCAACATATTTATTTCAGAAATGCTTAAGAGTTCATGCATTTATCTCCTATTGATATATAACAGCTATTTCTTTTTATAATTATTTTAATACCAGCTATCAATTACCTGAATGCTGTTGAAGCTCCTACAGTTACTTCTCTCCTCTCGAACCAGAAGTGAGGTCTTTTCATTTAAAAACAATTAGTAAAGCTTTGGTAACTTGCATTAGTTTAAGTCGGTTTAAGAAGATGCAGTCCCAGGAATCAGATATTACTGACAATGGCATCTGATACTGCCTAAAACCACATGATTAATTATGTTCTTATTGCATGTTAATGTATATGTATTTTAGGGCTTACTTGATAGCTAAACAGGATAAAATTTTCTTGTGGTGTAAATATAAGCTATATTTTTGCAACACGGGCAAGGAAGGAAAAAGGAAGCCAGAATAAAACATGAACTTGGGATAAATCTAAATAGTGGGATCTGGGTGTGCTTCTCAGTATTCTGGTCTGTGTATATGTTGAGCTGACAACTGTTGACACAACCTGCTTTTTCTGGCAGAAAAGTTGAAAACGTGGGTAGGGGAGTCACGGGTCATCTAGTCTGGACCTTATGGGGAACAGGACTGTAGAACATGGCACCACTCATACCTGGCCACCAGTTAAAATGCTGCCTAAGAGAATGGAATATGCACGTAGCCAAACAAAATAACTTAGCTAATGTTTTATCTCTCAGCAATTGTAGTTATGTCTGTTTTGCATTGTTTTCCAACGTGCTATTTCCTGTTTTTCAGCTTCAAAATGATGCAGTGACTGTGTCAGCTACAAACAATTATTAACACGTTTCATTCGGAGTAGATGATCACAATGGCCCCTTCAGTCTTACAGCCTGTGAAGCTGTTTCTATTCGTGTTGTTAGAATGAATTTCTTGAGCAACTGGAAAATTGCTTGCTTTAGCTGGTACAATCTTCATATTTTAGCAGTCATATGCTGCCATATACTGGCATATGCTGCTACATACTGGCAGTTGCAGTATTAATAATTTAACATGAGTAAAGTTAGTACCTTTTACTTAATGTGCCACTACAGAAAACACGTAATTCACATACTCTACTTGAACAGACCACAGCTGATCCTATCTTAGTACTAATGACTGGCTGAGCAAATGCCAGACCTACTTGATTAGGAAGGTATTTTAGATAAGTTCTTTGATGTCATACTCTAATACAAACTTGAAATATAACACTCTAAAGAATGTCAGAAAATTCATTTGATGCTACTCTTAATACTTGGTTTATGTGTGCAGCCTTCTGCCTGTCGCTGAAGTCAGTAAGCTTCAAAGAAAAGCTCAACAGTAACGTTCTTGAAAGGTCTTCGGAATAAAATCTGTCCTTGGATATGAGGGATCTGTCCTTAGGGATTTTAACATCATTTTTGCATTAATTTGTTTAGGAATGAGTAGCTGATGGGTTTCATTGCTTTAGAGTTTCATTCTACTGTTTATGTGTGGCCTTCCATTGCTATTATTTTTCTGAACCATCCGACTGATACTTCTGCTTCCAAAAGCAATTTTTTCATACCTTGAAAGACTTTAATGTGAACTTTATAAATTCTAGATAGCAAGTGAGAATATGAAAACAATGTGGAGTATTGGGTAATGTAGATTGAGACTCATGTGGTGACTTCATTAATTTGCATGCATGCTGTGATCTTGCATGCACAGTGTGATTTTGGTTGGTGGTAAAGGTCTTCTTGGTGGAGAAGAAGGAGCCAGAGAGGGATAGTTGGTTTGTTAAAATATAATTCCAAAAAGGCATTTTACTGTTTTGCTCATCCACTGAATAGATCAAAATCATTTTTTTCTGAAGATTTTGTTACACAGCATGGTAAAACTTTACTTTTTTTTGGATACCCTCCTGTATGAGTACATTAATTACCAGTTTATGAGTGAGTTATTTTTTTTTTCTTCTCTGAAGTGGAGGATATTAGGGATTTTGACTAGAAAGCACTGGCTAGTTCATTGTATTCTGTTGGTGGTGATAACTACCTTGCCATATCTTGTTTGCTTAGGTAGAGTTTTGTAGATTAATCAATTATTTTTTTATATTTTTAACATGTAAATAGGCTTGTATAACATAAGTTCATCGTACCTCCTTGTATGTTGTGTTCTGTGTAGAAAATTGGATATCGATTTCTTTGTGTGTTGAAATCCCTGCAATTGTTTTTCTTATATGAATATAAGATTAGAGCAGTTATGAATGTGGACCAACAGATTTAGAATTTTTCCTCAATTTACTTTAGATTTATTTCTGTACTTAATAATTAATATCTACTTCAAGTATTGTATTTTCTGTTATTGCAGCAGGACACAGACTGTCAGAAGTTTGCGATTATAGAGGATTTTGACATAATGTTCAAGCATATGATATTTGGTTTGAGGAAAAATACAGTTTTGTCTTTATGAATTATTCCTTTATCTTCTAGTTTTTATAGGAAGACCAAGCTTGGAGGCTTTCAAGATATGGAGTGTGTTCCTTGTGGTGATCCCCCTCCTCCCTATGAACCTCACTGTAAGTGTTCCTCACCTTCTGTTGGAGTGGAATTAACTTTTTTGCTTTAGAATGTTTTCTCTTTTAATGTCAGAGCTTGGCAAAAAATGTGTCATGTTAGTGAATGATTCTTTTAATGGCTCTTTTTCTTGTTAGTAAATCATTTTGTGAATACATTTAAGCAAGTGTAGCACTGTTATTAGAAGGTTCCCTTATATGACCTGTCACCTGATGATAAATCTGTCATACCACTTGATTGAGTCCAGTCCTGATACCATCATGTTACTTTTAATTTCTGTTTTGTGCTAACGCAAAAAGAAAGGCAGGTTTCCTAGGCCCTCTGCCTACCATCAGGTAGATCTTAGTGAATATAAGTTCTTTTCTGACACCCAGAAAGAGCAAGTTGTTGATACCTTTAAAAATAACTTCTGTTGCAAGGTTCCAGCAAGAGAGAATGAAATAGATAAATTTTATTATACTGCTACATGCATTAAGAAGTAAACAGATGATCAGTTCTCTCTCAATTTGTGTCCAACGAGGATATGGAACCTCTTTATTCTGTAAGAGCAGTTTTTAAATAATTTTTCCAGGACTGTTGGTGGCCTATCTCCCTATCTTTTAATTCGATAAAAGGAGTGAATTATTGTGTATACTGGTGTATATTTTATCATAGGTAAAATAGAATTGATTCAGTATAGTCTTGTGGAGAACCTCGGATTTACTTGTCTCTTTCTATAACTGTGAAGTTATGTTTTGGAGCTTTTCCCCTCTTCCAAGGGAGAACAATTGTTTATAGAAAGAATGAGTTGTCAAGCTTCTGAAATGCTCACACCATACATGCTTACACACTAACCAATCATTAAAATCTTTAAAAACTGAAATCCCACTATAAAATACAATTACAATATGTCACTGTGGTTTTCAGATGACTTTCATTCAGAATTTGTATGTTCATTCCTCAAGACTCTAGTATAAGCTGTCTCAGTTTAGGAAAGTGTATCTGCCTTCCTCAGAGCAGCCTCAGAAGTTATTCTTAGAGTGGTCGGTAAATGAACTAAAACCTGTTCATGAAAGTTTTACTTAACATCCCCCACAAAACGGGGGAAATATCTCAGTTTTAAGACTAAACGGAAAGCATGCTTCTACAAGGAAGTACAAATAACAGTGTGTGAAAGTAAGTTGTTTTTTTTTTCCCACCTAACACTGAAGGTGTTGTTTATTTTAGTAATTAATATCTTTTGATAGTTAAAATATTTAAGGTTACATTAACTGAAGTTAAATAAAGACAAACCATTAGGTGTATGGGGCAAGCTCTCAATTATCAGCAAGCTAAGTTCTAATTTTCTACCTTTCTTATCCTTCTTTCTTTCCACTGTGAAACAGAAATACGAGTTCGCTGCACTAATATTTGTCATTACACATTAAAAGGAAAAACTTAAATGTCCTGTTTCAATGAATTAATTGTCCTGTGAGGTGTGTGGCAAATTTTTATTTGCTTAAGAACATTACCAAAAGAGCACAAAGGCTTGCAGCCCCCTGCCTGGACTAAAGGTTTGTGTTAAATCCGAGGCATGGATGAAGTCCTTTCAGCACTAGGAGCAGTTGATTATTACCCAGCTAGCTATAAATCTGAGTACTTGCTTTTATCTTCTTTCTTTCTGCAGACGTTTTAAAACAGATCTGGTTTAAATATTTACTCATGAAAAAATGAGTTTGTGAGTTGCTAAAGGCAAAGTTGAAAGGGTTCTATAATGAGCAAGTAAAGAGTATTAGAGGCCAGGAGAATTGCTATCACCTTTGTGTAAACTTTAAAGGGGAGGCAGTGACTTATGTGTATTTTGGGATGTCAGAAATTTAAATACACGATAGTTATATTTTAATTTGCTTAGTTCAGGTAAATAAACTGTAAATACCAATCCTATACATAGGGGTAACTTCTAAACATTAGATTAGAAATGAAAGCATGTTTTTAAATTACTATTTATGTTTCCTTTCTAAACCAAAGACGTTTTGCTCAGCTGTAGACATTAAGTTTCAGTTGAATGACAGAAAAGGAGTAATTGGAACTGGGAACTAGAGTGAAAACCCAGTCAATCACAGGTGTAATTTCTGAAATCTAGACAGTATAGTCTGTCCAAAACTGGTGTCTGCGCAGTAGAGAAACAGTGATGTAGATGTGGTTTGATTCCTTTTTTTCTCAGCAGCAATTCAGGCTTGCAGAGTTCTCCCTCCTGTCTGTTCAGACCAGTGTTGTGCAGTCCCAGTGATTACTCTGAAACTGCTCAGTAAACTAGATAGTTGTGTTATTTTGTTTGTTTGTTTTTTAATATTATTAAATATTCACAATCTCCTTAAGGTTATTTTTAAATCTAATGAGTTTGTGTAAACCCAAAACATATGTGCTGGCAAACTGAAGGAGGGGTGTATGAAAGGCTTCAGTAAGGAGCAGGTTTTCCAAAGATATCATTGCTTTCTTTGAGCAAGCATTATGTTTTCAGCTAATCTGTATTAGTGAATAGGCAAAAAGTGTAATGAACCATACCCTCTGTATCTCTCCCTCCTCCCCCTTTTTGGTCATAAGAGGATGGCAGATAATTGCATTGTTTTAATTCTAATCAGCTGAACTTGGCTCTGTCAACTATTTCTACAAGTGTTTCCTGTTGTTTTGTTCAGTTCAGAACAAACCACTAGATCAGGTTGCCCAGGGCCTTGTCCAGCCTGGCCTTGAACACCTCCAGGGATGGAGCATCCACAGCTTCTCTGGGCAGCCTGTGCCAGGGCCTCACCACCTTCTGAGTGAAGAATTTCCTACTAACATCTAAATCTCCCGTCTTTTAGTTTAAAACCATACCCCCTTGTCCTATCACTATCTGCCTGAGGAAAAAGTTCTCTCCATCTTTTTATAAGCCCCCTTTAAGTACTGAAAGGACACACTGAGGTCTCCTGGGATCCTTCTCTTCTCCAGGCTGAACATCCGCAGTTCTCTCAGCTTTTCTCCCTAGGAGAGGTGCTCCAGCCCTCTGACCTCATGGCCCTCCTCTAGACCCACTGTAACAGCTCCATGTCCTTCCTGTGCTGGGGGCCCCAGCCCTGGACGGGGCACTCCAGGTGGGGCCTCACAAGGGCAGAGCAGAGGGGCACAATCCCCTCCCTCCACCTGCTGCCCACCCCTCTGTTGGTGCAGCCCAGGACGCAGTTGGCCTTCTGGGCTGCAGGCACACACTGCTGGCTCGTGTTGAGCTGTCTGTCCACCAGAACCCCCAAGTCCTTCTCCGCAGGGCTGCTCTCACCCAGCCTGTGCTTATGTCTGGGATTGCCCCAGCCCAGGTGCAGCAGCTTGCACTTGGACTTGTTGAACCTCATTAGGTTCACATGGTCCCACTTCTCCAGCCTGTCCAGGTCCCTCTGGATGGCATCCCTTCCTTTTGGTGTATCAACTGCACCACTCAGCTTGGTGTCATGTGCAAACTCGATGAGGGTGCACTTGATCCCACTGTCTGTCATTAATAAAGATACTAAACAGCACTGGTCCCAAGACAGACCGCTGAGGGACGCCACTCGTTACCAGCCTCCACCTGGACATAGAGCCATTGACCACCACTCTCTGGGTGTGACCTTCAAGGCAATTCCTTACCCGCTGAATGGTCCACCCATCAAGTCCATCTCTCTCCAATTTTGAGATCAGGATGTCATGTGAGACCGTGTCAAATGCCTTGCAGAAATCCAGGTAGATGACGTTGGTCGGTCTTTCCTTGTTGACGGATGCAATCACTCCATCACAGAAGGCCTCCAGATTGGCCCGGCATGATTAGCCCTTGGTGAAGCCATGCTGGCTGTGTCGGATCACCTCCTTGTCCTGCATATGCCCTTGACATTGCTTCGAGGACGATCTGTTCCATGACCCTTTGAGGCACAGAGGTGAGGCTCACCAATCTGCAGTTCCCTGGGTCCTCCTTTCTACCCTTTTTAGAACTGGGAGTGATGTTTGCCTTTTTCCAGTCACCAGGGACTTGACAGCCTGACTGCCAGGGCTTTTCAACTATGATGGAGAGAGGCTCGGCACCTCGATCAGCCAGTTCCCTCAGGACCCTGGGATGCACAGCTTTGGGCCCCATAGACTTGTACCTGTTCAGTTCCATCAGGTGGTCTCAAACCTGCTCTTTGCTTACAGTGGGAGGGACTTTGCTCCCCCAGCCACCACCTAGAGGTTCAGGGACTTGAGAGACATGGGAAGCCTCACTGGCAGTGAAGACTGAGGCAAAGAACCTGTTCAGTACCTCAGCCTTCTCCACACCTGTCATTACCAGTTTTCCCTTCTTGTCTGTCAGAGGGGGTGAACTCCCCTTGGCCTTTCTTTTCTGAGCAATGTACTTGTAGAATACGTTCTTGTTGCTGTTTGCATCCCATGCCAAGTTCAGTTCAGTCTGTCCCTGGGCTTTCCTGACCCCATTCCTGCACACCCGGACAGCATCCCTGTGCTCTTCCCAGGCCACATGTCCCTGCTTCCGCTGCCTGTGTGTTTCCTTCTTGCGCCTCAAAAAATTAACCACCACCACCACCACCCCGCCCAAAAAAAAAGTATGTCCAACCTAAGTCAGTTTTTAGTCACTTCTTCAGGATTTCTTCTGCTGTTCTTCATGGCATAAAACAAGGAATGATGGGAAACTTGGGTTAGCGGGGGCGGGATACCATTCCACGTGGAGCTTGGGAAACTCGCCTCTACATGTTCCAGGAAATAAATGCATTCTTTGCTTCAATGGAGCAGAAATGTTTTGTGGAATAAATCACAGCAGTGGAAATATCTGCAGTTTGATGGTAACATCATGTGCATTTGAAATAATCCTGCACTCAGATATAGATGTGCAACTATGTGAGCCATGTTTAGTGATATTGATTTTAGTGATAGTCTTTATATTTTAATCTACTATCTCCAATAGCAGTTTCAAACTTGAAAACAAAATTTTATTAGGATGAAGAATAAAAGTAAAGATCATGGCTTGTTGAGACAATGCATGTAGCAGATGGCAGTGAAAATATTACATTATATTAGGCATTCGTATTTCATCTACTTTAAATCTTGAGCACTTCCACTAAGGTTGCAAAGCTCCCTTCGCAGTTTTATCCTACGGATTTTTTTTTTTAGTTTGTTTCTGTATGATTTCAGAATAATCTCTTCTGAAAATTAATTGTAGGTTTCCAAACTGCAAGCTGAATCCCACTTTTTTAATATGCAGGGTACATTGTTTCAGTAATGAAAGGTACTATTTAAGGGATAAAATCTGATGGTATTTCCTTCTTCCTGGTGTTAACAATAGGTAATATAATAAAAGTAAGATTTGGTATAAATTTTCTTATTTGAATTTACAAGATTAGGATCTGTGATTTTGTAAACTTTCACATGAATGTAATGGATATTTGGGATGTACTAGGACTACTTCAGAGCACAGTAGCTCAGCACAGAAGACAAAAAGCTAGAAATTACATTCTGCAGGATAATATTGTAGGGTGGCAAAATACATGATAAAAAAGTAATGGGGGTGGCTGGAAGCTTGCTGACTATTCTATAATATGCTTTTGCTAGTGGTTAAAAAAAAATCCAGGAAATCGAGACAGTGGGAATTTTTCTGATGTTATTTCTTTAACATAAATATAGCATTTTATCTTGAGTAATTTTTGGATGGCATTCAATTCCACACTAGCTCTTCTATTTACGTAGTGGAATTTTCATTTTGTCATATCATTCTTTTTTCTGTTTACAGAATATTGTGATTTGAAAGGTGTGAGACTTCAGATAACGTTTTGCCAACTATTAAGTTTTTCTTTAACTCTTATTTGGTTGCTTTATACAGTGAACTTTATTTTACTAATGCAAAGCAGCTTTTGGAGGTGGGCATTATCATGTGCATGGTAGGTAATCAGCAGCTGAAGGTATATAACAAGTGAAACCAATCTTAATTATTTGGTTCTATTCCAACATGTATGTCCATCTTATTTCAGTGGTTTTTGGGGTGACCTATAGTGTCTCTTCATAATCGTCTTGTCCATGTTGGATACTGTGATAGAAAGCAACTGGAATGTTGTATAAGCCTTTCACAAAGTTATAAGGGCTGACAGCTAATAAGTAAAGCTAAGTAAAGCTAATAGCATCACTAGCTTATAAATATCAATACTCTTATTACAGAGACATTAGCTTTCCATTATCTCATAACTGAACTGTATAGTTTTGTAAAAGTAAGTCCGTCTGATATTTTCCATATGTGACCTGATGGTATGGTGACTTATCTTCAGGAAGTCTGAAACAAATTTGACTAGGTGTTTCAGAAAGATGAGAATTGCTATTCATGTCTTATAAAGTTTTATTACAGTGTTATTTCTTTCACTCATCATTGATCAAAGGGAGTTAACCTAGCTTAAATGCTTTCATTTTCTTGGCATTAATTTTGGCAACGGTTCTGACCCACTGGGGAAAGATTCAGCTCATTTTCCTATCTGGAGTTTGCTTTGCACACTGGGCATTGCTCCTGAAACAAAAAGCTGTAAACCAAGAGGAGGCAGATTTTTGCCTTCTAGTAACAGAGGCATTACCACCAAAATCAGTTACAGTAGTTCTGAAACATTACTTAATGGAGAGGAAAATGTAGGTTCATATCATGATTTTATCACTTTCCAAAACTTTCTCCTTGCCTAGATCAGATAATAGCTTTTTCTTTTTGCATATACATTCCCAGCCTGTTTTCACTAACTTATGTAGTTTGTACCTTTCATTTCTGTGCCTGTATCTATAGCAGTACTTCATTATGTAGATACTTATCACCAAGTAGGTATTACAGGTAATAGACAGATACCTGGACAGAAATAGAAGTTTCCCTCACTTCTATCCACCGTCTACTCCTTGGGGAGGGGGGATAAAAAAAAAATGAGGAGAATTTTCATGGGGGAAAAAAGAATTTCCCATAGAACAAAATTTAGTTTAAAAATATTGAAATGACATTGCATTTTTTAAATACTCAAGAAAGCATCCCATGTTGCTTTGCAAAGTGATACCAGCCTGGACTTCTGGATTCCTGTGATAAGCTGGGGGATTTAGGAAACCCTGTCAATGAGCTACAATTCCCAAATGCAACAGAATTTCTGGGTAGCCAGGCAGAGAGTTTACCAAGGAATCAGAACTTGAAAGCCCACATTTCCAGACAATCTACGCTGTTTGACTTTTGTCCACTTTCTTGCACTACCTTTGAACACTTTGTTCCATGCAGTTTGGTTTTTACAAAGGAAAACCTGTTTTATCAGAAGGACTTCCAATCAGCTGTAATACAGTTCAGTGCTGCAAAACTGTAGGTGTGAAAGCTGTTCTAATGAATTATTTTCCATACTAGTTAGGAACTTCAGTAGAACAGATATACTTAACATATTGCTGCTGTTATGAAAGCTCCGTATGGTAGAAGGACAGTGACCTGAACAACTTCAGCAATTCTAAGAAGTGTTTGAAATTTCCTGATTTTTCATCGAAGCTCTTGCTATCCGGCTTGATAGTAGTCAAAGTCACTTATTTCATTTATTTTATTTTAGTGCTTGCTACCTCAAGTCTGACTTAGATTTCTTTGCACATTTGAAATTTTATTTAGCCAAGTGAATTTCAAATAATCCAATTCAAATTACAAGCTGAAAGAATTAGGCTAAGAGTAAATGCTTTAGAAATACACTGCATGGAGACAGTGTTAGCATTGTCGGGTTTTTAAAAGCACTTAAGCTTTCTTAGTCAAATAGGCCTAGGATCCTAACTCCAAAATTGTGTCACCGACTGTCCTGCTCAACATCTATGTGTCTGTGCAAACACTTAAAATCCCTATGGACCTACAACCATTCACGGACTGTGGTCTGCAGAAGTATTCCACTGTTTCTGGGTCCAGGTGGCCTGGACATATTGCAACTTCAGATTAGACAAAAACATTGTTCACCTGTTTTACCCCTGACTGCCATGGAAAGGAAATACATATTCATGGGCTGGGCAGGATGCTCTTAATAGGTGCCTAATCGGAAGAGACAGATCTCAGTCTGTATCATAGTCCATCAAAGAGATAATGGAATCAGAGTTTAAGGAGGTACCCACAGAGGTCTCTGTACTCCTCAGTAGTCATCCCAAAACTTTCGCAGCATTGCACATTCAGTACCCTGACGGCACTGAAGCTATCAGGATCTACAAACAGAAAAGTCTCTCACCCATCTCAGGACCATCTGATCTACTGTGTATTCTGATGCCAAACTTGGCAAATCAGGTTGTAATATTTTATATGCCGGGAATCCTTTTCTCTGTAACTTCTTTGAGTTCAGAATGTAACACGCAAGGCTCAAAAAGTCCAGGATTCTTTCCTTATTGTGTTGACTAAATGTGTAATCACTTCTTACATCGTAAGTAGGTTCCCAGCATTGTGTATGCATCATAGACAGTGCAATGCTTAGCACTGCAGGATCGGTCTCTTCTGTGATCCTAGTTACAAGCTTTTATCAAATGAATGGTCCAAATATAGCTCAGTTGTTCTAAGAACATATGACCTATCTTTGCTGCTTGGATATGCCAATGAAAGTTTACCAATAAGACTGTTCTTTTCTTCAGTGGAAATTTGTTCAAATAAAGTTAAGAGATTGGATTGGATTTTTAAAGTAAAGCTTAAGCTGCAAGTTAGCGAATGATTAATTTCCATTTAAATGATTTTCTGACTAATCAGCCCAGCTTTCTTCCCTGCTTCCTGCTTGTGTGAAGTACAGGTGACTGGGTCAGACCTTCTATTTCAATTATTCTGCTCTTTAATCTCAAATAATGGGCAGTCACCTGTTCTGCTTCTCACTACCTTTGTCCTACCGGATGCATTAAGACTGATCATAGTAGGTCTGCTGGTAATGTCCATCAGAAGTTTAAAAAAAAAAAAAAAGCTGAGTAATGCTGTGTAAAGGCTGTACAAAGTTTAGCAAAAATGAATGCATATCAAAAAAAAGAATGGAAAAACAAAAACATATAGGGAGTTTACCCCATCTGTTTTCTCTTTTTTTCCTTAAAAGAAAAAAAGTGTGGTCAACAGGAAGGAAAGTATAATGCAATTCACAGTTTTCCAGAAACTTGTTTATGAGTGAGAGGATGAAAGTTTAAGTGGAGCATTAAGAATACATTCTAAAGTAAGAGTTACTGAACTGAAAAATTAGGAATACATTCTAAAATAAGAGTTATTGAACTGAAAAAGTTCAATGCATTAGGAGTAATCCTGTACATTAGGGAACAAATCAGTATAAAAAATCACGAAAAGACAATTCTCTCATATTAGCTGGTATGGTTTTATATCTTTTCATTCAGAAAATGATCTTTTTCTTTTATTGTAATTGTATCTGTAGTTCTCTAATGAAAATATTTTCTGAGGATTTTTAAAAACACAAAATGCGTTTGAGATAAAAACAAATGTTCCTGTGGCATATGCAAGATCAAGGTATGGTTTGCTAACATAGACTTTGCAATAGCAAGGCAAAGCCAAATAAAATTTGGATTTAATGCATGCAGCTTGGTAGTATTTATTTCTGGAGGCACTACAAAAGGATGTGCTTTGACTCCCCCTTTTGTTTCACTTTTGAAGGAAATTGTTAAACTCTTCTATTTATTGCATATAATAACTTTGTGATTTTTCTTTTAGGAAAACGTTATTTGTTAGATTGTTTTCACACACAATCCATCTAACATCCTTAATTGTGGCATTGCGAAAATTTATTTTGGTCAAAATGTAGATGGAAACTTTCACAGTGAAGAGAGGGTTTTGTATGTGAAATCTGTCTGATCATAAAGAGATCTACTTAATGGAAGAAGGAAGCCCAAACTGATACACAGATGGTGAATACCATCCATCTTTAAGTAAATAAGCAATATGATAAGCTCACTTTGTCCTGGCAAAAGTAAAAGTTATTCTTTTTATGTCTGGTAATAACACTCATTTTACCTAGGGGCAGTCATGCATATACACTTTGTGCAAAATGCTGTTGATGCTAGTAAGTGATTAAAAAAGAGGTAGAATACTCTTTATCTTAATATGCCAGTTAAGATATTTGTATTTTTTCAGGATTCAGAGTTTACTGTCTATCTGATGGCGCAGACCTGTGAAGATCACTACTATAGGTAGCTGAAGAATGCTGTAGGTCTTCCAACAAAACAACAACAAAAAACACTTACTAGGTCTTTCCTGGTTTTTTTACTTAGTGTAAGATTGTGATGCACCACAGATGGGCTGCTGGAAGTTTTCCTCTTCCAGAATTGGTGGGCTTATGTCCCACCCATTTGTTCTGATTGACCCTTACAGATGTCCCTGAGACTGTAAGAGGGTATAGATAGGAAAGGAATTGGTTTCTTGCTGACAGCCAGACTTAATCTGTCATTCTACATCTGTATCAGTTAAGTTCTGAATTTACTTGGATTTGGCTGAATTGGGTTTGTTGGCTGAACACCTGTCAGAGTGTTTGCTGGTTATCGTCAAGTATATGGATCATTTCTTTAATGCACACATCATACTGTGAAAGAATTTTCCTTCCTGGCAGTTCAGCATTCTTCTGGGGAAACATTTTCCTACTCCTCCTGGAGTATTTTACAAGAAGTGTTATTAATTCACACTTGTATTTTATCATCTTAGTTCGTGATTGTCATTGATATTAAGCTAAAAACGAAGATTGTCAGAGTTTCAAAGCTTTATCTTCCCTTAATTCTGCCATTCAGTTTCAACCGGTGAGCTACCTTCGTCCCAAGTGAATATATTGTACTGAAATAGATTCTTTCTGCTAATTAATCCAATACAGTTCAGAATTATAATTGGACTGAATCTGAGCTCTTTCTGCAAGAACTGGGTACAGTTCTATGCTATTAAGGTCATGTTTCTGAGAACAGAGAATTTGTCTTTAATTGGTTTTAGTACTTAAATATTTGAAACATACTGAAGGTGTTGCCAGTGGCCTGTAAGAGCAACAGTTGTTTTTTTCTGTCTGCTAAAAATGATTTCAGAGTAGGAGTAGTAGGTTAAAGTATTATTGCACACCTCATATTTTAAAGATCTAACTTAAGGAATATAAGATTAGAATTATGTCTTCTTCGGTTTGGTTTCCTAAGTGAACACAGTATACACAGCAATTTTGTCATGTATTATTCCTTTTAAAAACTCTTGGCCCTGATGACTAATATCTGTCCATCCTGACAGAGTAACAGAGACCTCGGATGAGGAATTTTCTCTTTTTACAAATACAAGTGATCTAATAGCGCACAGGGACCTACATTAGTGCCTATACTGAGGAGGTTGTAGCATAAGCTCCTACCACATTCTTCAACAGCAGAAAATCTACTGAAAGGAAACCAATGTTTTAAAAAAATGGCAGTTTCTGGACCTCTTGAAAATACTTATTTGTTATGGTTGTGGAGGGAAAAAGGAAAATTTGAAGACTACAAGTTTGAAACCTTAATTTTTATATTAGAGTAGATTTTTATCATCTCATCTAAGTTACTGTTAGTAGAAAGCAGTTAGCAATTTAATCATTAAGTGATTTTTGGAGTGAATAGAGGTAATATAAATGACTTATATTGTACAGATGGAAATCATACAATAAACTAAGAGTGGAATGTTGTTTTGCAACATTATTTGTTCATAATCTGTGAAAATGTAATATATACAATATGAGCATAATCCAGTAAAGTTTTAAGCAGATTGTTTAAAGTTGAGTCTATATTGGACCAAGCTGAATTACACTGAAAGGCATTGGCTTTGTAGTTTCAGCATGAGAATTTCACTAATTATGCGTAATCCCGTTTTATCTGCTAAAGTATGTATTAATATACTTAAGAGGACAGAATTCCAATGTAAATCTCTTTGAGCATACATACCTCATTGCTTTCTGTAGGATGATGAAAAATATATAGCTTGAGATTAAAATGGAAATGTCAGCTTGTGATTTTAAAATAAATTGAATCACATTCTGTTTAGTTAATTAATTCACATCACAAGCTCATTCATCTGTTAATAGAAGTTTACATAAGTGGTGCTCATCTGGCATTCAGAAGTTTATATTGAATCAATACATGGTAACGTATAGGGCAGAATCCCAGAATTTTTATCTTTGTTGTAACTCACAGCTGGCAACCCTGCCTGTTAATCCCAGTGGAAGCTTCAGTTTGAAATACAAAACTGCTTTTGAACTTGTGTATCCCTCCCCACAGATGTCTGGGGCCTTGACGATGTGTTTCTTTCATGATTCCTTTTAAATCAGGGACTGAAGTGTTGCACGAAGAGTGAAGTTAGGGTTTCATTGCCTGATAATGCAATGAACCCTTGAAATATGCATTTTATATTTTATATAACAGAAGCAAATTGAGAGTGACCAAAATACTTGGTTTTGCACGTTTTTCTGTAGTAAAAAAAACATTGTAGAGAGCTGTTTTCTTTATTAGGTTAAAAAAAATCCTTAGGCTGTAGATGATGAGCTTTGTAGTTGCAATATTCACTTCTAGTTTGTTCACATAAAATAAGAACAAGCAGTTTGCAAGCATATTTAGTTTTGTTCCTAGACACTGTTAAGTACAGTTACAAAACAAAATTCTCATCTTAACTGCAGAGTATGAGAATTTCAATATGTTTTTTCAAACCAGTTTACCATACTTTTGTTTCTAGTAGTAACTTGTGCAACCTTTCATCTTATGAGTCAATCCTATAATTAGTATCCTTCTTTGCCAGAGGCATACCGAATGTTTGTTTTAGGTACAGAATGTCTGCAAGAAATTTAACTTAATCATTACTTTTTAATGTAAGAGCTGGTTAGCTCAATTACACTAGATTAAAGTGAACTTGAAATTCCTGAGTTACAGAGAAGGGGCTAATCGTTGACCTGTACTGAATAAGTACTATTTCATTTTTTTCTTGTGTACTTAATGTGGCTAGCCCTTTAGTTCTATTTTACAATGGCTAAAAGTAATTCTCTGTGCATTGTATAGACGGGGTTTGTAAGGTTCTTATTTAACATGGACACTTAGGTTGATCAAAATTATTGCAGTGTTACATGCATTGTGGTAGAGCTGAAATTTTTTTCAGTTAATTTTTACTTCATTGTGTTTGAAGATAATCTGAAAAAATAAGTAGCAGTTACAGCTTTCTGGTAACTTTTTTGTTGGACTTTTTGTCATTTTTCTAATTACAGAAACGTGTTTACTTTAAATATATTAATTGAATATCATGCTTTTAAGCTATATTCAGACTGAAAATATTAGTTTCATTTTATCTTATGTAATGACCCTAGCTAATTCTGGAAATGGTTGCATTAACACCACTTCAACAGCACTGAGCTTTGGCGCCTTCCATATAAACAGTGCTGGTTGCTGTGGCTTTTGGGTACACAGCTTTGAAATTGTGACTGATGTGAACATAAAATACTGTTAAACAAATGCATGTTTGTTGTTTCTTTTATTCTGGTTTGTGCTGGTAGATACTATTGGCTATGTTGCTTGGCTCCAAAATATGTAGGCTGTGTTTCTCCTACACTTTTTATTTTTCATAAAGTGAAAAACAAGGAACCTATCTAGGCTGAAACTTTCAATATTGTCAACCATCCATTAAGAAAATCATTGAAAAGCATAACAACACTGAAGTACTGCTCCAGAGGAAATGAGTGGCCTGGAGGACTGGAATGTATTGGAAATAGTGTAAGATGCAGTAAGTAGCCTTAAGAGTCATGAACTAAGAGCCTTAACAGTGATGATTCATTATAAACTAACACCTCATGAGCTGAAAATGAACTAATAGAAGAAGGCCCTAGTGTGTGCCTACTGATCACTTGCTGATTCCAGTTGTTCTCTGCTTTGCTCCCCTTTAATATTTCTGGTGATAGGCTTCACGTTCTTACTGTTTCTGGTTCAGTTATGCTAAAGCAGTGCCCTGCCAACAACCTCTTTTACAAAGATCGTAGAGCAGTCCTATGTGTTATTTTGGGCAGTGATGTGTGCCTTTTTCTGAGGTGTAGGCTGTGACTATTTCTTAAAAAGACTGTCTCTTTCCTAAGTAAAATGTTGCATCCACCAGTTTTAATAATGTTTCATTTAAGTCCAGTAGTAGAAATGTACATGCATGCTACTGAATGTACATATATTTACAGTTACCATATCTGTATGTAGAAATTTAGGACGGATTCGTGCACCCTAATTTAGGCATATAAAAGCTCATGCTTAACACTGAACTTGTCAGCCCCATCTCCCACTGATAATCAGTGGAGAGAGTTAAGTACCTCAAGAGTTCAGGCAAGCCAGTTAAGGTAAGCTGCCATAACTAACACTAAGTAGTCCTTCAAACCTGTGGTTCCATGAAATCACTTCAGGCGAATCCCTTCTCCGGAGATTTCTATTTCTAGCTGTGTTTTATAAAGAGAGACTAAGGTGAGTAGCTCTGACTTTGTCTATAGATGTTTAGACTTCTGAAGTTAGAGGTTTGTTTTTTGTTTGTTTTTTTTTTCAGTGAGTTGCCAATATCAAGCTAGATGAAAACTGCAAATTCCACATTGAGTGACTGTATCCATCTTATTAATATCTGATCTTCCGCTTACCTTTTTTTTTAAGGAGGAAAATGAGGTTTTTAGATTATAATTTTTTCATTATTGATACATAAAATTACTAAAAACCATAATAAAAATACTTTTGTGACTCTTTGAAATAATTCTTACAAACCAAAGCCTCCATTCTAACAAAAGTAACCTTGACAGAGTTCATATATGCTAGAATTAAAGGCCTGCAACCCTAATTTGGTTCCTTCACAGATAGTCACTGATACTGGTTTTATTTACATTATTGTATATGTTATTTCCCACTGTGCCTTTGTTCGTTTAAAGCACAGGCTAGGCAAAACCCTTAATTCTATGTATGGCCTTATTTACCATACGTTATTTTATATTGCATACAGAATTTGAGTTACTAATTACCGCTGGGCCCTTCCCTGTTTTTTCCACTGTAAAGCAGTCATTAGAAACTTTCCGGTTGCTATTGAATTTATCTTCACAATAGAACAGTGTGTAAGATGATACAGTGTCTGTAATACAGTTAGTGAAGTGAAGGAGAGAGATTAAACTCAAAATAGTGAAATGTGTCCAAAACCCTGCACCCTTATTTGACAAACCCAGAGCAAGATGCCTCCTTCTTGAATGTGGTTATCTCTAATGGCTGCCTCTGTAAGCTGGGGGCCTTAGGCTCATGCCACATTCAGTGGTGAGAAAAGATCAAGGGAAGTGGGTGTGGTGGTTTTACTCAGCTGGGCAGCTGAACTCCTCCACAGCTGCTCTCTTACTCCCTCTCCTCAGAGGAAAGAGGGGAGAAAATACGATGGAAAAGGGCTCATGGGTTGAGATAAGGACAGGGAGACCGCTCAGCAATTATCATCATGGGTAAAACAGACTCAGCACAGGGAGATTAATATGATTTATTGCCTATCACTGGCAGACTAAAACAGGGAGAAACTGAAAGCAAACTAAAACCACCTTCCCCCCATCCACCCTCTGCTAACTCTTCCTCCCAAGAGGTGCAGGGGAACGGGCAATGGGGGCTGCGGTCAGTCCCTGATACTCCGTCTGCTCCTTCATGGTCAGTCTCTGCCCCTGCTCCCCATGGGGTCCCTCCCACGGGATGCCATCCTTCCCGAACTGAGCCTGGGGGGCTGCCCACAGGCTGCAGCTCTTCAGGAACTGCTCCCACACGGCTCCGTACCACGGGGTCCATCCTGCTCCAGCAAACTGCAAACAAACTCAAGCAAACTGCTCCAGCATGGGTCCCCCATAGGCGGCAGCTCCCCCCCAGACCCCCTGCTCCTGCGTGGGCTCCTCTCCACGGGCTGCAGCTCCGGCCCGGGGCCTGCTCCTGCGGGGGCTCTCTATGGGCCTCAGCCTCCTCCAGGCCACATCCCCCTGCTCCACTGGGGGCTCCTCCACGGGCTGCGGTGTGGAGATCTGCTCCATGTGGGACCCATGGGCTGCAGGGGGACAGCCTGTTCCACCAGGGGCCTCTCCACAGGCCGCAGGGGAACTTGTGCTGCGTGCCTGGAGCACCTCCGGGGGCTGCTTCGTTCTCATTTCTCACCCCTTTCTTCCAGCTGCTGTTGTGCAGTGTTTTTGTTTTGTTTTGTTTTGGGTGGGGGTCCCTTTCTGTAATCTGTTCTTCCAGGGACACGGCCATCTCTTCTTACTGGCTCAGCTCTGGCCACCAGCAGGTCCCTTCTGGAGCTGGCTCTGATCTGACAAGGCAGTTTCTGGATTCTTCTCACAGGCCATCTCTGCAGCCCTACTGCTACCAAACCCTTGCCACATAGACCCAATACGTTGTTTAAAACAAATTGGATTAACTGAACATTAAAAGAGTCTTCCCTGCCGCCTCTCAGTGTGCGGAGAATGTTCAGGTGACCCACTCACATACAGATGTTTGCTTTGATGACATGAATCTCACCAACAGAGCTTGCTTTTTCAAACACAACCTTTCAGAGTGTCTTCTGTGTTCTATGACTAATTTCTATTGACTTCTATAAAAGAAGGGAGATGTTACATCTCAGATTAGGTAAAATAGCAAAGTAAGGAGCTTGTATGCAGCAGCCTTTTGTTCTGTATGACTTTACTTTATCCCCAAAGCTTTAAGTGGTAAATTAAAACTGCTTTATATAAGCTATTATTCCTGACTTCAAAGCCACAGCTTTTTCATCTGTACTGTAGTCTTCACGTGCATGCTTTCTGTTGCACAATAGTTAAGTTTCTTTGCAGTAAATAATGAAATTTACTTTGATATTTGCAGTATTAAAATAAGCTGGTGATGAGTGTCCAGCTTCTACAGATATTAAGGGTGTATGTTATAAAATTTTTGAAAATTTATATTTAACCCCATGTATTTCAGATTGCATACCAAAAAAAAGTGTTTTTATAAAATCTGGAGCTTACAAAATTGAACATAGTTAGAAAATATCAGTAGAGTTGATTATACAACCGTTAACTTCCACCGTAATTCTGAATCATAATTCAGCCCAGTTGTAAGTATTATGAAACAGTCTTAATTATATCAACGCACTGTTTTCCACAGTAAAAATATATTTTTCCCCCAATACATGAAAATGTCTAGTGGTTGTATTTCTTAAAAAAACAGGAAATCAGAAGTAGTTGCCTTGCCTGGAGAGCTTAACCTAAACTAGGGATGTTCTGACATAATTATAAACAGGAGAAACTTAAGTGGTGTGCAGACTTGAGTATGGTTTACTTAATTTTTTTACATTCCACAAATACATTTCACGTGAATGTTGGCTGCTCTAAGAGGGGTGCTTACTACTTCTGTTGAAGTTTTATGAGTGGGCAAATTCAACTGGAGAGGTTAAGTAAGCTTTTACACGGAACAGTTAATAACTTAGTGGCTAAAACATTTCTATGGAGGTGGCAGAGGATGCAACTGAACTTCAGTCTTGTGCTTCTTAGTAAAAGCTTAAGAGCCCTTTGCCAAAGGGAGAAATCCAATCATTACATTTTCTTTCAAAAGTTGTATCTGAAGGGAGTTATAAGCCTTGTTCATTACTTTTCCCGCATCCCCTTAATTTAATTTTAAAGTAAGGTAGTAGATTTTTTGTTTTCAGCAATTTTGAGAGAGAACAGAAACCCTTCTCTGCCACTCTAAGTAATTTATAGAAGAAAAAAGTTTATAATCCTCCATGTTTCCTTATAAGTAGGCTAAGCATGGTAACATTAAACATAATGTTACTCAGTGTGATGGCTATTGCAGAGTCTATTTTATGTTTAACTTTTTCTTCAGACTATATGGGAAGTGTGTGGCCTAATCCAGGACTGCAGTTTCTTGGATGGAGACATTGAATTTAAAAATTACAAATGTTAAGGCTTAACTTTTGTATGCTTAAGACCTGTTGCAAAGGATCGAGTCCTTTGTCACTCTTCAAACTGGATGCTAGAACACACATTTCCATATCTCTTTCAGTGCTCAATTTTATTAATCATGTCTTAGAAGTAGGCTCTTTCTACATGGGATTTCTAATAGCTAGAAGAATTTCTGTAGCATTTATGTTGGTTTTGTTCCTTGTTTTCATTTGCAGTAACAAAAAATGTTAGTACATTACAGAAATTTTGAAGACTGGACTCTAACCATCAGGTTTATGATTTCATTTTCATACCTGGTTATTTCAGATTTTAATTTTAACCCAGGAAGCAACAAGGGAAGGGTACCAGAATTTTACTGAATTTTCACATCACTGCTGGAACTCCAAGCATTCTGGACTAGATGATTTAGCCAATCCAGTAGCCTTATTACTAAACAAAATTAGCAAATGGTCCTGCAAATAATTTGATACTCATCTATAGCAGGGCCTATAATGCATTGCTTACGTTTATATACATTTTTTGAATATACAGTTTGTATTGACTTAAGCTATAAAAATCTTGTGGCTGAAGATGACCACAGTATATCCTGTGATTCTGATGTCACACCAGATATCCAGTCAGCAGACAGAAGTAAGGTAGCTGAATACTTCTGTCTTCAGTATTTAAAAACATTTTTAAAGAAAGAAAAAAAAAAAAGCATAGCTCTTGAAATGTCTGCGTAGCCCATTATTAATACAGACTTTGACTAACATTGTTAAAGTTAGAATACAAGCCTGCAGTTGTCATGCAAGTTTTTCCCATGGCTGAACCATCACAAGGAAATAATTGTGTTAGAAAAGAAAGGTTAGAAATCTGATTGAAGAGGGAGACAAAAACTCTTTTATGACTCATTTACAATTCAATTCTTGCTTTACTGGGATTTATATAAATATACATAGTATTCATTTCAGTGATTGGGGGTGTACATGCCAAGTGTATACCCACTTGTATGTTGAAATACATACACTTTCAGCAACGTGTGCATGGAAGAGCATGTGTGTTCCCTGCCCAGGTGCTAGCAAGATGGGTCATAGCTACTCAGCCAGCCTTTGATCCTGCCTGTCTGGTCATGACTACAGGAAGGAGCTTTCCACTCTGTCATGTTTCAATCCATACTGAAAACCGGTCCATGCATCACTCTACAAGGTCAGCAACTATGAGATATAGTTCGAACCTTTTAATACAAATCTGTATCCCGTATATGTGCGGTTCACAATGTTGTTACAGTTCTGGTTATTGAAAGTAGGCTAATCTCTGTTAGCTAAAGAAACAACCTTCAGCCATGCTTATGCTCCATACATACACGCTTGCCGTTGTCATTTAACTAGTGAATATATGATTAGATTCTAGTGGGGATATGGTCTTCGTCTCCTCTTACAGAAAACATGTAATGGCAGTAGTTACCCACTTGAAAATACTGTATCTCTAGGTAGTGCAAACTCTTGGTCTGCTTTTGTGGATGACTTTTATAAGCATTTCAGAACTGAGAGCCACAGTGTGTAGACAAGCCTTTTCTCTCATCTTTTTATATGAGTGACAGGGGAATGGTGTGTTTCCAGAAGTCCATCCCCTTCTGTCACTCCGGGACATGTTGTACATCCACAGCGTTACCATCATCTGCTCATGTTTTCTTAGGATTAATCGTTTTAGCAGATTACCACAGCAGAATTTTGTGAAAGAACACAAATAGTCTGAAAACTAAGAATAAAGAAACATTCTTTGTTGTAGATCTTTCTAAACCAAATGTGTTTGTATCAAGGAAAATAACAAGATTTCCATTCCAGCAGCAGTCACAACCCATATTCTATGCCCACTGTAGCTCTTGCACTGGAAGTCAGTGTTTTATTGTACATTTTTTCCAATTCTATTTGTTTTTAGAGTTACCAGAAATTTAATGGAAAGTTTAGTAAGGACAATGCCAAGATAAATTTAAGAGTGCACACTTAGTCACGACAATAGGAGTTACTCTGTTCCCCAAAACTCACTATTTCGTGTTTTTGACAGCACTGCCCTTTATCCAAACTGTGTTGCAGAATTGCCTCCGGAGTCTGTATTTCAGTTACTAAAGCATGCTCCATGGCTTGGCTGTTGAGTGGCTAACTTAGTCACAGAGAATCTATTCTTAAGTCTATGCAAAGTCCTGACTGGTGGTTTAAAATAAATTGTTGCAGCAGTTTATTTGGCCTATTGGAAGATAATTTCTGCACATTTCGCTATGTAATTTTTTTACTGTGTCCATGCAGAAGTCAAAGTTAAACAGACTCCAGAATAATTCGTTGGAGCCAAAAGAAACCAGCCCTTCAATTATCTCAACTAAAACTCATTAAACAGTTACTCAATAAGCTTCCTTCCTATGCAAGCAAAATCAATGTTCTAACACCAGCAGTCAAGAATATCTTCTATTTCCCACAAGATTTGTGGATCCATCCTTTGCATCACTCACTTCTGATTCTCTTTTTCATGTCTTCTATAACTTTTCTCAGTCATGGTAACATCGGCTAGTTGAACTGTAAGCTTTAATGCTGTAACTGTCCTGAACAGACTTAACTGACTAAGAAATTGCACCAGGTTATTTTTGTTCTTCAACTTGGTAGTTCTGAAGATGAAATGGGACTGTACATGCAGGGTATGAAACAGATATTTTTGTCTCTATTGAAAAGACAAAGCAAGTTTCATATGGGATCGATGTGGGATTGGTGCAAGAACAAGCTATTGCAGCCCTGAGATTTTTAAGAGAATTTCCTATGCATCAAGATTTGTGTCTGAAAAATTTTTCAGGGAAAAAATTTGCACATTCCCCGGGAAGAGAAAGTTTCAATCCGGCATTTTGCATGCCAATCGTATAATCAATGGTACACACCATTCAAAGTGTGCTGCAGGGTGCTTCCCTATATAGTAAACATAGTTTCTCAAAATTTGATGCACATTATACACTATCAGCTCAGCAGTAGTTGTCGTTACTAAGATGTTGGTAGAGGGCTTATCCACTATTTCTTCATTTGCCTCAAATGTCAGAATTTGTGATAACTTGGAATTCAAACAGATTTTCTGAAGTTCAGTATTTACCCATTCTAGATACCTTGGAGATTTTAAGCATTTATCCAAAAACAGCAAAACCCCTTTACTTTCCAACATCACATCAGGAGAGAGAAGTTGGTCAGAATGGCAGTTATTAACCACTTTTGATTTAAAAGAGGGAAGATAAACGTAAGCACTAGCATTCTCTAGTTAGATTTGAACAGGAGGTTATCCTAAAATTTTATATTTTTGTTCCCAAAACATTGCTTTCCAAAACATGGAAAAGAATTTGGGTAAGAGTACAAGTTAGAAATGAAGTAGGAAAACAGGTTTTCTGCTGTGTTTGGCAGTCTCATATGTTCTGACACAAACATTATGTGATACTGATTCAACATGAGAACACTTGTAAAAAGTGAGAAAGAAATTGCATTCTATGCAAAATAGGTATTAGACATCCACAGCTGTCAGAGGAACAAAGTGAGCTGCTGGAAGCAAAAGCCAGAAAAGTAATTGCTGGCACACCAACATATCATATCAACAGCAATATCTTCTTTGCGCCACCAGATCATGGTGACTATTTTTGCTTATAGAGGAAAGATATACTATCTTCTCCCATTAGTAACCAGTGGTATTATGTAGGAGGAGGCAAGGGGATATATAGTTCAGTGGTGACACAGATTTTATCTCCACCTCCTCTGATGCTGTTCTTACTCTCTGATTTTTTTCAATTTATTTGAGGGTACCAGTGACTTGAGAATTTATTGTCACATTATATTTTTAAATAGCTAGACAGTTCTCAAAGCTGTAAGTTTTAACTATAAAGCAATGTTGCTTTTGTGCCTTTGTATCATTTCAATTTAGATGACCACGGTAGGACCAAGAAATAACATCTCTTAATTACCGAAATAAAACCCCATTGTGGAGTTTGAGTGTGCCTTATAGACACAGCAGTGTATATTCAGTACTGTATTTCAAATGCACGTACGCAATGTAATTTTCTACCATTTTAAACGTAAAAGGCTGTCAACAATTGGAGTTCTGTAAAATAACACAGTGCAAGAGAAATGGGCTTAGAAATTAATAAATCAAATTTCAAATATTTCAATTTATAAGCACATTTTTCAGGATTTCCAAACAAAGGATAAATACTTGAATAGTCATTTTCTCCCCTAAGGCATCTTGGTGTATTTATTAAAAAATAACAAGAACAGCAAAACAAAACAACAACAATTGTAGGGCACTAACTTGGAATCTAAAGGCTTTAATGTCAGCAGTTTGAGTACATTTGAAAGATGTGGTTTGACATGATGAACTTTTGGGTGTAGGCCATGCACGCAAATGGCTGTCCTTTTGCAGATGCTGGGAGATTCTCTCCAGTGTTTACCACAGTCTGCAACAGTAATGTGTAATAAAGTTCCTTACCTCGTACACGAAAGATCAGCAGAAGGGATGAAATATTCTCTTTTGTGAAGGCTCAGTAATATACTCAGGACAACTTACTTTCCATTGATGTTAATAGTAGTATGGCTTATGCATGTGTTTTATATATATATGCCTATAATACATGTAGTACCTGATTTATCTATCTGTACCTTATGTTCGTAAATAATGCATTCTTTTGCTTGTAGGGCAGCAGAGTGGGGGACTAGGTAGAGGTATTGCGTTTTTACTTTTAAATGAACACAAATATGTTTTAAACATTTTTTTTCAAAATGAAGGCATTTCAAGATAAGTCCCATTACCTCATATTTTCCACGGATCGAGAGCATGCATACAGTTAGCCACCGCATTTCAGCTGACAGGCAGTAGCTTATGAAATTATTGTAACTTGAGGGTATAGCTGAGCCCTTAATTCTTGTAAAATTAAGATGGATAATGAAAACTTGAACCAATCAGAAAGCATAAAGGTAGTGGGCAAATACTTTTTATAATAGGTAAATCCTCTTTTCCCCTTTCTTGCGCAGGAATTCCATATTCCCATATTCCAAGAAGCAAACCATATTTTAGTTTAGTTTTTAAAGTATTTTCAGGCCTGATTGTAAAACATGGCACTTTGTCATGTCATTTCTATGTGGAGTTTTGATTAGCTATGTTTTATTGAGAACCCTCTTTGGGTTAACATTGACTTGATGTGGTAATAGTAGTTTCTAAAGAAAAAGACAAACATAAAATTCCACATTTTATCTTCCTTAACTTCAGTAGTTATTTATTATATCCATGGAAGGAATGTAAAGTACTGCATGTTCTATTTTCAAATGGTTAATCTACCATAGAAAACTCCCTTTTAGGCATGCTGATTCCAGTAGTGACTGTAGCTAATCATGGTTCTAAGGAAAAAAATCTGAGAAAATAAACATGAACTAAATGATAAAGGAAGTCTTTTTATGTTTTGTCCAATCTCTGGTTGCTTGGTATCATTGACTAAAAAATCAACTATTCTGTTTATTGGCAGACCTTACAGCAATACAGCTGGGATTCATATGTTCAGTATCAGGAGAGCTATTGCTATTTAACCATCTTGGATTAACAAAAACTTCAGTTGCTTTTAAACGCCACACCTTTGCATATACTGACATTACAATGTACTGCTCCTTAACTAGGGAAATAATGTGTATTTTAGTTTACTCCTCAAAATGATGGAGGAGGCAGCTTGGTATTTGGGGTAATTCATATTTAGCACTAGCACATTTCTGGAATATGTTGGAACTAAAACTTAGAAAATGAAATCTGTTCCCTTAATAAAATAAGTTTTTTGTTATTCTATTTTTGTGATGTATAATATGCACATGGTTTCAAGAACTGTAAAACAGCATGTACCTCCTCCCTTCTTTGTTAATGTATCATGTCCAATTCAGTGTTTAATTACATATTTAAAGTTAGTCATTTAATCATGTAATAGATGCAAGTACAAGTTTAAAATACACCTCCTTGCTTTAGTGAAATGGGACCATTAAGTCTGTGAGCCTGAAAAGAGAGTTTATGAAAATGCATACATATCTGAGTAACACTGAAAGCAGAGTTCAGCAATGCCCAACGGGCCACTGTTACAATAGCAATCCACTTCTGAAATGTTGGTCTCTGCAGGGAAGATCACTATCATTATAATTAGAGCTAAAGTACAATGGACTGCTCACAGCAGCTATTCTAAAAAGTTCTTTGAAGGTGAAGATGAGTGGTAGACATTCTCAAGAGCAGAAAATTACTTTCTCAAGTTAAAAAAAAAAAAAAAGCCAAATAAATCTTTATGTTGCTAGATGGCTAAAAAATATATATCTTTTTTTTGCCATCCCATTTAAAATAAAATCATTGTATTTCCCGTTTGGATGCTGCTGATGAGAATTAAAGAAATATATGTCATTTGGAATTTCCCAGAAGAAAATCTGATACGTAATTATACTTACAAATAGATAGATTTTGTGAGCAAATGAAGAGATGAAAATATAGCAGCTCCACCTCCAGTGATCTTGTTCAGTTTTTCCTTTCAAAATTAATAGTTCTTTTTTTCTACTAACTATGAAGGTTGATTTCTAAGAATTAATTAGTGCTTTTAGGTAGGTACATTGAAACTGGACATGGACATGAAAAATATTTGAAGACATTCTGATAGTTTTTTATTGTCTTGTTTTTAAATACATGTCCTGACCATCTTTAACCTTCTAAATACTCAGTCAGGCAATTGTCCAAAATTGAAAACCTGGTATCAGCGTACAGTCCTTGATTTTCACAGCAAAGCCACAAATAGGGCTGTATTTCACTGCTTCTCACAGAATTATATACTGGAATGTTACATACTGTGCAGAAATTGCTGCAATCCCTTAAAATTATAAACTTAAAGCTACTGGTGCAAGGATCGTAGAAACTGAGTGAAAAGTTTTCTCTGTGGAAGATTGTAATGCTCCTGTCAGGGGCATTCAAGTTGTGACAAAAAGATTACAACACTGGTTGCTCTTTCTTTTAAACAACAATGAAGATCTGGAAAAGAGGTCATAGGACTTAGCTCTGTGAATAATGGGATTTATAGAAGAGCATAAAGTGAAGGACAGGTAATCATTTTTAAGAAGGAAAAGTACTTGTAAGCATGAATTGGAATTTTGCTCTGTTAGCTGAAATACAAATAATACACCATCTGCTGTAATAAGGAAAGTTACAAAACTGCAGTACAAGGACAGAGTCTCAAAATCTATTTCTTCTTCATGTAGAAGATACCAGCCTCTTCACTGATGAGTTTTGAGATCTACTGGGTTTTAATAATTCAGAAGCACAGAAAGATTGAAGTTGGCAGGGCCCCCTGGAGGCCCCTGGTGCCACCCCTGCCCAAGCAGGGACACCCAGAGCAGGCTGCCCAGGACCACGTCCAGGCGGCTTTTGGAGATCCCCAAGGAGGAGACCCCACAGCCTCCCTGGGGGTCACTGAGCAGAGCCTGGCTCCGTCCTCTCTGCACCCTCCCTTCAGGGATTTAGGGACATGGATGGGATCCCCCTGAGCCTCCTCTTCTCCAGGCTGAGCAGCCCCAGCTCTCTCAGCCTTTCCTCATAGGAGAGGTGCTCCAGTGCATCAGTCTTTGTGGCCCTTCACTGGGTTCTCCAGTAGACCTGCTCAGTCCAATTTGGCAAACGAAAAGGATGCAAAAAAGATCTGGCGTCAATTTGCTCTCCATACTTCTGATCTAAGGGATAGAACACAGTGGTACAAATCAAAGGTAAACAGAAATATTAGAGCAGATATAAATGCAATAACACTTGGGTTTCTTTACATTCGAATCAAGAAATTAACAACTAAATAGCCATACTTGTGAATAATAGCCATGATCTGACTGACACAAAGTGTTTTTTTTGTTGTTGTTTTTTTTTTTTTTTTGTAATGCATATGTATTGGGTTTTGTTTTGTTTTAATTTTGGATTTTTTATTTCCTAGGAGTTGATATTTTCTTTGATATAAGTAGTCTGCAGACTTAGAGTTGGATGTAATGATGTTGATTTTCAAAATACCTAGCTTTTTGGCAAGCAATCTGACCATTATAACAAAGTGATATGGCATTTTAAATGCTTTAATGCCCATGTTTGATGTGTGTTAAGGAAATAGCATAGTTATTTCAGAAAAGTATTCCCGAGTAATACAATTCCATTGATTGCACAAAGTTAGCAAGTAAGCAAGTTCTCTCTTGCTGTTATTATATTGCAGTTAGGATAACAAACTGTTGTAGTTATGTACAATTTGATTAGTGATTTTAACATACTTTGGCAGACATTTATCTCCCAATTTAAACTTATGACTGCATAGACTATTTTTTAGGAAATTATGGTCTTTAGGTTTTAACCAAGAGTTTTCTGGGGGAAATATGCACATTTGACTTACTTTTATAAGTTAATAAAATGTGGTTTGTGGCTTTTTTAAAATTTGCTGTCAGAGAAATACTCAAATTTTTGTTCCTTTCCTCATAAAATACTGCTGAATTGATGTGGCCTTCAAAGTCTATTGAAACAGATGAACTACCAGGATTAATAAGCTGTTAAAATTATTTAATTTAAAAAGACCACTTGTATTTAAGATAGCTTCAGTAGTTAAGCCTGTGATACTTTTAGTATTTTTTGACTTCCCATGTAAAAGCAAATGTTTGTCGAAGCTAGAAACGCTACCTAAGTCTTTAGTAATACAGATATAAAGTAAATATGTTGAATTTTAACTAAGGGTATTATCTGTATTTTAAAAAATTATCACTGAATAAAAAAAGTTAGCACTGGTGAAATCCTTGATTTGATCATAGAAGTGCATGGTGTCATGACATGCAACGAAGCAAAATGGTACCTTTGACAGCATTCAAACTCCTGTGGGTGCCTCGACTCTCAGACAGTATCCTTTTGAAGGGAAGTTCACGTAATTGTGACTCCCTCTAGTGGGCAGCTTTCTCAACTAGACACTAGGAAATGTGCTCAATATTAAAATCATCTTTGACATTAAAAATTGAGAGGTCTTTATTTTCATGGTGAAGGTCTGATTTCATTCTCAAGGACAGTCAGAATGCCTTTGTATGCACCTCCACTCCTTATCACTCAGTTTGCAATATATTTTTCAAGTACTTTTTTTGAAATGTCATTGTTGATTACCTATGTGAGTGCTTATACATTAGCAGATGGAGGATCCTTTTTCTTCTGTGCTAAGAGCCTCTTCTGTTTTCCATACTTTCATTTGCATAGCTTTATATTCCTGAAATTCTACAGTTTTATTAAATTATTATTTAATTGCATTTCAGGTACCATCAAAGTAAACCTTGTGAAGATCCCATCGACTGCTTCCAGTCCACGAGACACTGCTCTAGCAGCAGTTATATGCAGTGCACTTGCGACAGTGCTCTTGGCTCTTCTTATTCTTTGTGTTATCTATTGTAAGAGGCAATTCATGGAGAAGAAACCCAGCTGTAAGTTTCCAGTTATTACTATTTCTTTGTAATATTCATATATTGGTATTGGGTTCACAAATCTCTCCATATATGAATTAAAAAAAAAAGAATTAAAAAAAAAAAGATGTCTACAACATTCAGACATGTTTAGTATTGAGATGAACAAGCTAGCAGAAGCCCAAGACTATATATCCAAACATGTATGCTGGCTCAAGTGGTGATGTTCTAGCTTCTACTGAGAAAATGCTGTGCAGATGTCCAGAAATAATTTTGCATTCATTCTGTACTATACTCTGTTAAATGCTGCAGAGAGATATTGGTACCAGTGGGGATCCAACCTGGGATGTCATTATAGAATTGCAATACCAATGTGGAAATACCATGATGTGACCTGTGTGTCACATGCCATTGTGAAATACGGATTAGCTTGTTGAGATAGTGAATGTGGCCAATGGAAATAGCAGAATTTTCAGTAAAGATTCGTTTTTATGGGATTATTCAACAGCTTGCTTATCATGAATATTTTCTGGCACTGAATTTAAATTAAGAAAGAGAAAAGTTGAAAGCATTCTAGTTCCTATTTTTCATTTTAAAAAATATTTTATGACAGTATTTTAATGAACCCTGGATGTCAAACAATAATATGAACTTGGAAGAATTGATATTATCACTGTATACAGCCCGAGCAAAAATACAAAGAATCAGAGGGGAGTTGTAAGAATTGTTCCTAACTTAGACAATATAAGTTTTAACCTTTCCAATACAAGTTTTTAAAAATTTAGACATAGCGAATACAAACTTCAGTCAGTGAAATTTAATAACTCATTTGCCCTGGCCTACAGTTATACAGATTAAATGAAGTCTGCTGTTAATATAAAGCTCTTCAGGGTAACATAAACAAAATCCCAGTGGCTGAATGTAGAAAATTTCAGATTGAAATCACTGAGAATCATTAACCACAGAGAAAATAGAACAGTGAATATGATATCCTCTCAAATCATCATCAAAATAAGAGCAGATGTCTTCTTACGAGAGGCTGTAGTTGAACCAGCTGTTGTAGGGGTTTGTTGCAAAATCTGTGGTTTGTGTTATGTCAAACCCTGTCATCATTGTGGATCCTTCGGGTGGAAAATGTATGGAAATGCCATATATTATGACATTTAAGTGTTCTTTGAAGATAGGAGACGCTGAACAGGAAAAAAGGTATCATTTGCTAATATATATTTTTATTCATTTTATCCAAAGGGTCTCTGAGATCACAAGACATTCACTACAATGGGTCTGAATTGTCATGCTTTGATAGACCACGGCTAAATGAGTATGACCACAGAACGTGT
The DNA here is from genome assembly GCF_013377495.2 of Cygnus atratus. Taxonomy (NCBI): domain Eukaryota; kingdom Metazoa; phylum Chordata; class Aves; order Anseriformes; family Anatidae; genus Cygnus; species Cygnus atratus. Next base: position 188,691,238 of record NC_066362.1, on the reverse strand, counting down.
TGCCAGTGCCAGAGAAGCACATCACAGACATGTGGTACGTTAGGTCTATTTAAAAGTCACTTTATGGAACAGGAGTAATACAAGCAGCAGAAACTCATGATAAACATTTATCTAACAATGGAGTTGTGACATTTAGCTTTCACTACAAAGCAAACATTGTCAAACTACCACGTGTCCTAGGCTAATTTCTCAATAAGAACATAGAATTTCTAAGTAGCTGTTTGGTTATGATTTTTTTGTTTTCATTCCAATGACCATTCACTTAAATAAAAGCCTTAAATGTCTATCTTATTTCATTCTGATAAAAATAGCACTGCATCTGCCTTGGAGACTTAAATTGGTATGAAGGATTTCACAGACAGTAAGAACATGATACTAGCTCTAAAGGACATCGAAAACCTGAACAATTCAAATCACTGAGATCAGAACAGATGCATTTATGGTATTAATACATATATAATTTAACACAAGAACACAAATTTAAATAGCCTAGTATGTTAATTGTCAGAATGTGGTACTTCCTCTTGCATGTAGCTAATTGAAAAGTAAACTAATTTAAGAGGTGGATATTCAGATTATCTTGACTGCCATCTGTATTAATTCTGGAGGAAGGGCTTGCCTTTTATAAATAACTATTTTAAAGTATAAATTAACCTATTTTTTGCAATATGAAATGTCTTTCCTCAATCTATATATTATAGTGTAATTAGTAAAATAATACTCAAGTTTGAAAGAGTACAGAGACTAAGTTTATACACAGCTTTAACACATTTAACATTATTAACTCAAGTTTCATTCCCTCAGGACCAGTTCACTTGATTCCATCACTATGCTGTGATGAGACCTGTAGCATGGAGCACAGCAGTCACAGTTGTGCTTTCCACTCACAGAGTACGCTCAATGAAAGGTAAATTAGTTTTATAAAAGTCTATTAAACAGTAGCTATTTTGTGTGCAACCAAATTAATATTTATACAGGCTGTTTAGAGTGGAATATATATATATATCTGTTTAGAGTGGAATAACAGATTTTGATGAGCTGCAGCCATATCCTCCTGTTCTGTGCAAAAATGGGTTTATGGTAAAAACATCTATCAATAAATGAAGAAAAAAAATATGTAATGTTTAAGTATTACTTAATAAGTGCTGACATGTTACATCGGTTTCTCTGAAGAAGTGAGTATTTCTCTCACAAGTAGAGAGAAGTATTCTTACTCTTAGTCTATGGTACCGTAGAGGCTTTGGTGACTCCTATGGGTTAGCAAGGGTGCTGTATAAACCTGTGAATCTGGAGGGATTAAGATACATTTTAGAATTGTCATGAGGATTTTCTTTTTTTAGAAACTCTAAATGACTGTGAAGCTTAAAATATCTACTGTTTCTGAGTTTTACCAGATTGTAACCATTATTTTCTCCTAAACAGCTGAAAATAAATACAGTAGTACTTATTTCTACAAAATGAGCTAAATATATAAAATTTATGGTGTCATTCAGAGTTTCCTGGTTACAGATATTAACACAAGATGTATTTATTTCTTTTAACTGGAATTGTTTTCCATACAGAGTTTAAATTGGTTTCCAGCTGTTTTGTTCCTCTGGCCAAACGTAACTAAAAACATAGGAGCAGCTTCTTCATAAGTATTGCTTATGCAATAGGTTAGTGACTTAAGTAGATGTAAAATACTTAAATTTTCTATTACAACTTGTTTAAATACCAGCAAGTTTGAGTCATCCTTTTATACTACCAAGGCCAACAAATTGAGAGTTGTGTACTTTCTGAAAGGTCTTTTGGTTAAGGCTTTAAAAATAAATGTCATATCCATGCTATGTGGACATCAAAGATTTGTGGTTCCTTCCAGCAGAGATGGAGTTTGCTCCAATTTCCTTTGCCAAAATAATGTATTTCCTTCAATTGTGGTGCAACGTCCTGACTTCTACCCTCATCTATAAAAATGCTTTGTGTATATGTCTAAGCTGTTAAAGCATCATCTTTTGGAAATGAGTAAAGCTACTTAAAATACGCTATAGGCAATGTTAGTGTGGGGGTGAGTTTTGGACTCACAAATTGTTATTGTATATCAGATTTAATATAACCTTTACATTTTTATAAATCCTGTCGATGGATTTGGAAATAAAGTATGTTACTATATAATTTCTTGTTAATATTTATTTTGGTGTACTATATGAGGAAGCATTACTGGGCTTTCAGTAGAGATGGGCATGTATAGTGCTTTGAGATGTCAGTATCAGGGTATTTGAGATCACTGAGTTTCTACTTGCACTTTCTTCCATTTTTTGTAAAATAATTCATCTAAGAATTTAAAATCCTCGCCCTTCTTTAATATTAGGTCCTTTCTACATGAAAGGGAGTTGGAGGAAAACTTTTCTTTTCACATTTTGAAGACTAGACAGAACAAACAGAAAAAATCTGAAGTAAATGGATGTTCAATATGAAATCATGCAAATAGAAAAAATTTTAACCAGTCATGTAGTCTGTTCACTTCCCTCAATCTGGTGCCACTTTCTTCTTTTACTTCCATTAGATATTTGTCAATATATTGTTAATATTTGCTAATATATTTATTAGATAAAAGAAAAAAAACACACTAGTGTTAAACATTCCATACTCTTCCTCAACATCTTTTTTGCTGCAATTTAAGCTTGTTATGTCTTATCTTAACCCTCCTCCACCCACATAAATTAGAGAACAAATAAATCCCTTCCTCTTTGCAACATTTTTTTTTGTATGTGAACACTACTACAGTATTTTTCACCACATTCCTGTTCGTTAGACTAAACATTCCAACTGTGTTTCATATTTTCTATTTTAGGCATCCTTCTTTACCTCTAGTAGCAATCTCCAGAGCTCTCTTCATTTCCAGGGGAAGGACAAACTGGCTTCCCTTTCAAAAGAATTTTTTTGGACAGGGTGCCTCTGGAGTACTGACTTAGTATGACCCTTTTTAATCTTTTTGAAATGTCTGTAACTGCTATTGACAGTAATTACTAATAATATTTTCTGGAATGGTTTTGAAACCATGTGTCTTTTTCATTTGCAGGGCTTCTGATTCTGTTGGAGAAATGATTCCTACCTTCCTTGGTTCTCTTTCACACTCTGCCTGTGGAGACATTTCAGATGCTTGGCCTCTTATGCAAAACTCAGCTTGTTGTGACAGCATTTCTTTCTGTGAATCATATTCAGAACTGACTGGAGTTGCTGCAAAATCCTGCAGTCCAGAGACTGAAAATGCAACTACTGTTGAGTCAGATAATAACCAGGAACTAAGCGATGTACTTATTTCAGCTAAGTCTCTTGATGGAAACATTGCAAAGTCCTTTGAAATCTCCGAACACAGAACAAATATAGAAGTTTCATCACTTCAGAACACAGCAGCTGCTGAAACCCAGCCAAAGACGAAGTGTAATGGAACAGCAGATGACTCTACGGAGTGATAAAGAGGTAAGGAACATGACTACAAAGAAGGAGTGAGAATGAGTCCTCCAGACAGATAGATAAAAATAGAATTGTAAGAAGTTGCAGGGTTGTGTTTCTCCATAGGTTACACCTAGCTGTCGCTGAAATAAGCTAAAACTCTTCAAGAGATCCAGCAGTTTCACATTTTAAAATGATTGAGTGAACTTGAAAGGTGTAATTACTCCAGGTGTAATGTTGAAGTAATGTGAACCAGAATAAAGGGGTAAGCCTGTACACCAGTCAGTTTTTATCAACTTTTCATTACATTTCAGGAAAAAAAATATCAGTTAATAGTCTTATGACCAAACTATTATGTGAGGCTGGTCCTTGTTTATGAGGGACGGACTGAGGACTTGTCTTTGCTTATCTTAAACAAAGCATAAAAGACAGGCAAGTGTTCATCTAAAAATAAAGAAGCACAAAGCCTTCTCTATGAAGTTCTTATGGAAGTAAGCAGACAAGAATCTCGAATGCTTTTAAATGTCATTTGTATTCCCATGTCATCAGATAAAACATTCCATGAGTTTGTCCACAAAATACAATTTAATCTATAAAAGCTCAGTTTTCTAACTCTCAGAGAAAACAAAAGTCTCAGGTCAAAATGAGAAGAGGGAATAAACAATTGTCTCTACCGTGTAACAGTGTAAGCATCACAGAAAGTCAGTCTGCTACTGTGTGATTATTATATCATTTATATTATCTATGCTCTGCTTTTGTTGCTTTTTAATATCATTATTATTATTACTAAAAGTTATTTTCTACTATTGAAAGTAACTTTGAGCAACAAATAGATACTCTGTGAAAGGATCCCCAGGTATGGCATGTATACTGATGGCGTTATTCAAGGGTTATGTAGGCTGTGGCTGCAAAGCTGAGGTAGTCTCCTGAGCAAGTACACAGAGACAGGAACAGAAGCATTTGCCACTAATATTAATAATCCACCACATTTAATTAAGAAAATTATGCTATCTGTAATTATGAAAATTTCAGGTCATCTGCAGAAATAAAACTGCCTTCCTTTGATCCTCTTCCATTCAGTTTGCATGCCACTTTCATGTTGTTCTTAAATAAGAAGTAGAAAGTAATTAGTATTTAACAAAAATATACATATTCTGGAAATATGTAAGTGCAAAATTAATTCTTTGCAGATCAAACGTTAATCTTCAGATGACATTTTCAAGAGGAGAAAAGGGAAATAAACAGTGCTAAGTCAAGAATTTTTTTTGCCATTGACTTCAATGGAACTCGTATATGACCCTGAAAACCTATTGCTATCACTGAAAATATCAACCTGATCTAGGTTGCACATAGGTTTTTCAATATATTATTTACAAATTACAGTTTGGAAATAGATAGTTTTCTCTGTCATGTTGGAATACGAATAGTTATTGTCTACCACAAACATCCCATGTGTCATTAAGCAATTGTCATAGTTTCATTTTGGAATATGCCAAATATTGTATCAGGTGGTAGACATATTCTCTAAGTATTTATAGGAAAGGACAATGGCATGGCTATAACCGCAAATCTCAATGCTACTATTTCACAGTTTTTCAGAGGCTATCAATGGAGGTTGAATGCTCCAGTGAGCTTCAATGGACTAGAATTCCATATTAACATGATAAAAAAATCAAAATATCATTTATGTGTTTTTTCCTGCTAAACGAGTATTCACTTAAGCACTACATGATTAACATTATTTCAAGTTCTTCTAGATGAAGGAACCATAGAATTTCATTAAACTGTTACAAAAATTAACTTATGTTTCATAGAATCATTAAGGTTGGAAAAGACCACCAAAATCACCTGGTCCAGCCATCCCCCTGCCACCAATGTTACCCACTAACCCATGTCCCTAAGCACCACGTCCAGCCTTTCCTTAAACACTCCCAGGGACGGTGACTCCACCACCTCCCTGGGCAACCCGTCCCAATGCCTGACTGCTCTTTCTGAGAAGAAATGTCTCCTCATTTCCAACCTGAACCTCCCCTGGCGCAACTTGAGGCCATTCCCTCTAGTCCTATCACTAGTTACCTGTGAGAAGAGGCCAACCCCCAGCTCCCCACACCTTCCTTTTAGGTAGCTGTAGAGAGCAATACGGTCTCCCCTAAGCCTCCTCTTCTCCTGACTAAACAACCCCAGTTCCCTCAGCTGCTCCCCACAGGACTTGTGTTCCAGGCCCTTCACCAGCTTCGTAGCCCTTCCCTGGACAGTCTCCAGGGCCTCGATGTCTTTCTTGTACTGAGGAGCCCCAAACTGAACACAGCACTCGAGGTGTGGCCTCACCAGAGCAGAGTACAGGGGGCCAATCACCTCCCTGGTCCTGCTGGCTACACTATTCCTGATACAAGCCAGGATGCTGTTGGCCTCCTTGGCCACCTGGGCACACTGCCAGCTCGTGTTCAGGCAAGCATCGATTAGCACCCCCAGATCCTTCTCCTCTGCACAGCTTTCCAGCCACTCTGCCCCAGGCCTGTAGTGCTGCATGGAGTTGTTGTGGCCAAAGTGCAGGACCCGGCACTTAGCCATGTTGAACCTTATCCCATTGGCCTCTACCCATCCTGTCCAGGTCCCGTTTTCATCTTCTTATGTTGTGTAAATTGTAAATTTTCTTATTGATTCATATATGTATGTATAAATCTTTATTGGTATTTCAAAATCATGTATTCTTTGACTTTTTTCTTTTTGCTATAATGTATTAATACTGAGATTTCGGTATAATTCCAAACAAGTAACATGATTTGGGTAGGTTAGGTTTTTCTTCTTTTTTTTTTTTTTCTTTAATAGACTTTACTGAGTCACCTTGTACAGTTTCTCCATATATCTTCCATATTTCTGATTTCTTCATTGCATCATTATATATGTTTGTTTGATGGAGAAATTTCAGCAGCATTTAGTGCACTGGACCAGGACTAGGCTTGCTTGACACATATTCTTAGGTGTGCCTCTGACTTACTGTACAGCTCCAAGAAAATCATCTCAGTTTCCCTCATTATGTTCCATTTACCCTTCATCTTTCTCATCTTTTTGAAATACTTTGAGAGAAGGAAGGTCTTTTTAATACATGTGTATGGATTACAGTCTTGCATAGAGCCATACATTGTTATTATATTGCAAAATAAATAATAATGTGATAAAATCAGAAGATACAGGTTCAGTCCTCAGGTTTACATGAATTTTCACAGTCAGCAGTAAGTATAGCAGTATTTTTTTTAGCATTTAGTCAGGTACAGAAGTACATACAGTTTTTTAATGAGTTTATGTAACCACTGTTCAATCAATTTCTTTTAGGAAACCAATATGTTTCTCTCAGCGCTAAAACGGAGTCTCCTCTGCAGATTGTCATCAAATACGGTCTGGTCTTCAATGACACACAGTTTCAAAATCAGCTGGAAAAAAATGACATAATTTCACACATTGTAAGCAAGCAGTTGCATCTGAACTAGAACAGCTGTAACGTGAAACTTGAAGGAGCATCCTAGGAGAACCCTGAAAGTGGATTCATGACCTTTTGCATCTTTTTTTTTTTTTAAAGAACCTTTTATTCCATAAGATTCTCAAAAAGTCTAATGGAGTGAGCTTAAAAGTGTATGTAAATACTGCAAAAAATATAAGTAAGTTAGTGTGTTTAGATGAGTGTCTTAAATACGGCTACAGAGGTCAGAAGGCCTGGGACAAGACTTTGCCAGTTATTCTGCTTGCAGATTTATGCATGCATTTGGATTTTTTTTTTGTCTGGTTCTAGTTTTTAACTCAGTTTCCTGCTGTTGAAGGACTTCAACATTTCTATTTATGCAAGGATCATCTATTGATAAACTGAAGCTTTTATTATGTATTACATCATAGTCAATAAGCTAGTTTGGGGAGTTAAAGACTTTGCATGTTACAATATGTATGATTGAAGTCCCTTCCAACCAATTATTTTGTTTGGGGGAGGGAGCATTGTTTTGTTAAATGTAGCAGGAGATTAGCTTTAAATTAGATTAGGTTAATGAAAGTCAGCCGTATAGATAGGGATGTTGTGTTTAATTGGTAGTCCCAGTGTTGGAAGACAGCACTTGTTGTTATAACATGTATCTTTTGGATGTTGAAATATATGTAATCAACTCACATCAAAATGTCAAACTACAGCAGGTGTGTCATCAAAGTATTCATAAGTGAGACCTATGACTGATTTTTTTTAGTAATGAATTATTTTCTGTGGCCAAGCTTCATTGTGACATAATTGACTCATTTAGTAGGCCTTCTTTTCTTTTTATTCATGTCACTCTCTCCTTCTCATTGTAGCATTTTGTGTAAATTCAATTTGTCCATACAAAATATAAAAATGAATTTGTAACATTTTTAAGATACTTCTGAACAGAATCCTCAAAGTTATGCGCATGCCTAGTCAATTATCACCAACCTTCTGCCCTCCTTGTTCTTTAAGATGTTTTTAACTGCAGTTTGTTGTACCACTTCCTATAATACCATTTGTTCTGCAGCCATTTTTCCCTAAAATAGTGTTCACTTCTGTGAGTAATCCCAGTAACCTCCATAATGATTCATAACATTCAACAGGCTCAAACCTGTTAGTTGTGACCTCTAGCAATTATTCTTTAAAAATACCCAATGTGCCTTGACAAAAGCAAAGCAATCAGCAAAACAAATGTAATTTTGCAATAAATATTACTCATCTTTCTGCACATTGTTCATATGGCACTGGAAATGATGAGACAGTAGTCATGTTCCGTAATGGAAAAAGGCTTTTGCTTTGAAGCACCCAGTAGAAGACTGAACCTGTACAAGAAATAGCTTGGCCCAGTGTAGGCAGCCAAAATCAGTGAGCTTATTCATGCATGCAGAAATGTTGAATAACAGTTCTCAAATTCAAACCAAAGTGAAGAAACTACATAAGGGATTTTTTTTTAAGTAGTAGGTACTACCATTTGATCACTGACATAGTAAAATAATATGCAGTTATACAAGGAGAAAAATTATACAACTAAAAACTGAAAAGCATATATTCAAATAAGAATTGTTTTGAATATTTTCTTTGGATACTTTTGTACATTTAAGAAGTGTTGAAATATTATTTTTCACTACTTCATTTGCATGAAGAGATGTGTGCTTCTTTGTATATACTTTGTAAATAGAAAGAAAATCCAATGTGCATTTCATTATATGGCAAGATATTTTTAGAACAAGTGGAGATTTAACTTTGCATTAATAACAGTTCTGCAAAAAGCTTTGTTCAAAAATGTTGCCAGCATCTGCCACAGTAAGTATGTTTCCCATTGGAATTTACACTTTGTACAATTGTTTTTGTCCGGCAACTCTAGATGAAAATACTCATTTCTTCAAATGAGTGACAGATAGCTTGAGAGCAAATTGGGAGGAAAAATGAAGACAGTGCTTTTTAAATATATGTGTATATTGTGTATATACTTTTTTCCTTAATTTAACCAAATTGGTCTTTTTTATATTGCCTGTGGCAAGCAGTGTTGTACATGCCAATAGAAAACATACACTACCACCGCATTTAGACAGCCCACATATCACATCTAGGGGCTTACAGTGCTGTTTTAGTTACTCCTTTAAAGAATGTAAATTAAAACCTTGTATAAATCGTTTTGTAATACTTTTTTTTTTTTTACTTGTGAATAAACTGTTACATGAATCGATCATCGTTTGTCGATTTCATATTAATAGTAGCATTCTATACAAAGTTAGTGGTGAATTCTTTTATTATTTTGAGCAGAATTCCATCTTGATTTAATTTTATTGAAACTTCAGTACAATTTGGTACCTCTTTGTCTTGAGATGCTTGCTGCTCAACAGTAGCATCGTTCTTCAAGCTGGAGGGCCTTGAAGAAGCAGTAAGTTAACATTAAGCCTTAGAGTGACAATACTTCAAAATCTTTTCAAAAGCTTGCTTCTCGAGAAAGGAAAGAAAAATGGTGAGTACCGCCTTTAGCTTCCTATTTAATGTCTTTGAAAGGAAAACCAAGAACTTCACACAGTCGACTGCTTCAGACAGGTGAAGTAAATAACGAGTAGCCGTACTTTTGAAGCAGAGAGGTATGCCCAACCGTGGCACCTGACTACTACCAGCAGAGCATCCGCTTGTGTTGCACTGCAGCAGCAAAGGATGGTTTCAGACCTTGCTTGAAGAAATAGGGAATATTGATAGACAAGACTAATTACCAAGGATTATTTAGGCCATTTTAGAGTGTTTTCCAGAAGGTTTATATTTAAACAATTAGGAAAGGGATGGCATGGTTTGACAAACAAGAGTCATGAACTCAGAAGAAAGAGAAATGCATGTGAATTGATAATTGATACAACTGCGTGATTTCTAAGGGCAAAGACATAAGAGGCAGTGACTGGAAGCCAAATCCAGATAATGATGGTGATAATATAAAGCCAGGATATTCGTGGAAGAGAATGTGTAGCACTATTGGTTTTATGGGAAAGTGTGAGATAAACTGAAAGCCTCACTGTCCCTGTCTCCTCAGAAGGGACCTGTTGTTTACTCCAGCAAACTTCAGATTAGTTCTTTTCTGTGTATTTCTATTACTTTCTCAAGTTTTTTAGTCTTAGAGTTCCTTACAAAGCCTAACTGAGCTTTCAAAAGAGGCTTTTTATGTCTTAACTGCTTGTAAATATTCTTCATGGAGAGAATATCCTTGGAGATCTCACAGGCGTGAGCCAGTCTCTGGCAGGTGAAACTAAGCAGTTCCAAACTGGACGTAAGGCACATACTTTAACAAGTGTAATTAACATACAGAGCAGTTAGTGATGGACATGATGAATTCTATACTGTGGTTTTTAAGAAGATTCATGTTAGCTCCAGGAAAAGTTACAGGTTTGATATGGAAAGCTGAGGGTGAATGTCTACAAAAGGCTAAGCCATGCTGAGACCCATAGCTAAGCCAAGCAAGAGAGGCGCTTCGGCTGTATATAAACACAAAGATGTCATACAAATACTGACTGTAACATGTCTGAAAAAACATAGATTTTCACTCATCCTTTTCCTATACAAGGCTGATCAGTGACTTTAACAAATTGGTCTGACCATGTAACATGTAATGGCAGAGATGAGAAAATTTTCTTTGCAGACCACGATAAATTGATAAAATCTGCAAGCAACACTTCAGTGGAAAGGGCTTAAGCTAACATGCTCTGAATAAAGGATCCACACAGTTTTGGGATTGCTTGAGCTACTTCCATTATTTATTTACTTGGCTATTTTAGGATGATAAAAGTTTTTAGCATGATAAAAGTTTTCCAGGTAGCAGAATGAAGATCACAGACACAGCTGGCGAGCGTTGAAAAGATAATATTAAAAGCAACATCAACAACGGATAACTGGAAAGTTAAGTCACAGCAAGAGGGTCTGCCAGATCCCAAGCACCCTGTGCCAGTAGACACTTACACAAGCAGTGAAATCAGAGCTTGTACACAGTGGAAAGCACATGTGTACCTGCAAGTCCCGTGAAGCTTGCAGGTCTGCGCGAAGCAGCATGAGGTGTGTTGTGTTAGTGACCCTGTAGCCCTCTGTACTGATAAAGACAGCTCCGTGACTCCCAGCACGGCCAGGATCACGGTGGCATCGTCCTGCCAAATACGAAAATGAAATGAAGAAAATCAAGAGAGAAACAGGGATTGAAGCAGGTGTTTATGATATTTTATTTGGAAGCAAACTACAAAACAAACTGTGTGTGTTCTTAAGACTATCACACACATTTGATTGTATCAGATATAACACAAATGTCTTCAGCAAGGCTACACTATTTTAATCCACCCTACCAAAACGAAAAATAAATAAAATTTTTCCTGCTTGCATTGCTTTCTAGTGCAGCGATGTTTCCTGCCCTTTGTGCAAGGTAGACCAAGCCCTTAATCCAATACCACTCATCCTCGCATCAGTTTAAGATCACATGGCTTTCCCCTTTGTTGTGGGCTCTTTGAGGGCCTTCGGTTTGCATTCCTGTGAAGTCCCTCCAAGCAACAACCTTCATGCGTTTAATTAATCCTCTCGCTGACTGTGGCGGTGGAGGTTTAGCTCACTACCTGCAGCACATTCCACTTCAGACACTGCTGCTTTGTTTCAGCCATACAAAAGCGAAAAGCACTGAAGCGAGCGTGCACTGTTCTTGGAGCCACGGAGCGGGCTGAGGCTGCGTACTGCACAGCCATACAATGCCCACTCTGTGCTGGCAGGGTGCAATTTCATCCATATTTAGTTTTGGCGTGAGCGCTGGTAAAACCCACTTGCTCCCCACATGGCGAATGAGCCCTTTCGATTATGTCCGATAAGGCAGTGTTTTCAGGAGGGTGAAATAATGGTGGGTGGATGTGGAGTGAGCCTGCTGCCTTCCACAAGAGCAGCGAATGACGGGATTAGTGGAAATGTTTCCTAATAATATCCTGAGGGGGGGGTGGCTGGTGGGGGCACACTGTGGCTCCTAGCTGGTGACACGGCTTCAATGGCAGGTGAAGTTGAGGAAGATTTAGATTTTCCCATCGTCTGATTTTATAAATCCTTCCTTATCACAGTTGAATATTGTTGTTCGGTCCGACAAAGGGGAGTTTGGCTTGTTCAACAGGTTATAAATGAGATTTTTTTCTAAAGCATGGGTGGAAAAGCACTCACAAAAAGAACGCAGCTTTTAGGAAGTTCTTTCTCCAAGCCTCCGTCTTTTTGACGATTTCCGTTGCTCCTGCCCAGCTCCCAGTTTCAGTTTGTGGATGGACACTCACCTGCTAGTCAGCACGCAAAAATTGTCATTATTGTAGGCTCAACATACCAACATCTATTCTGTAACCAATTAAGGGGCAGCACTGAGTTAAAGCCTGGAAAAAATGAAACCACTGTAATTCAAGAACTCATGTTGTTTTGCCCAAGGTACGTATCAGACAGTTCATTGGAACATAATGATAAATATATATAAATACCATGTGTAATATCCATGTGTCCATAAGCATATATTCTACAGTAGAATAAAATAATAACCAATTAAAAAAAAAGAAAGAAAAAAAAAAACACTTGATAAAGGTATTGCATATGGTCTCAGGTGGGGCATCGTCTCTGCCAGTTTGTAATTTCATTCCTAAACCCTTAAACGTGAGGAAATTTCAGAACACTGAAATTACGGTTCAAATGAGACATTTATATTATAAAGCATTCATTCTAGATATGGCAGGGGTTACAAAATGAACTGAAAACTTATTGAAAAATAGTAAAGGCTTTATTTCAATTTTGTTAAATATCTTTCAGTCCAGAAATCCAAGTGCCCTTGACACCTCAGAGAACAATATAAGAGTCTTAGTTAAAAAGAAATGACTGCAAACAACATCCCAGAACATCTAGGATGTGCAGCCAGTACTCCATGGCTTCCTTCCAGATCTGCAATTTTGTGCTTTTCAATAGGAACGTGCCAGAATATTCACTGAGTAAATGCATATTTCTCCACCAGGGTCAGTGGCATCCGAAGGCCCTGGCTGGTCCCCTCCGTAGGAACTGTCTGTGATGGGGCACACATCCCAGGCAAGGCTGATAAGCACCAGTCCACCTCCCCACAATGGTCAGTGAAGGCAGAAACGTGTACGTCTGCATTTACCAAGCAGCCTAACAGCTGTGTCCGCACACACACGAAGCCTCCCAGCCGTCATTTTCACTACGTCTCCATTGACAATTGGATTTTAAAAGCCAAAGTAAAGGCTGAGTCCACAGCTACCTTCCTCTAACTTCACAATTACTTAAACTTGCATGAACTCTGCACCTGACCAGTGCAAATATGTATTTGCAGGAGGCTATTGAATTAGCAGTATAACAGCATTTACTGAACCATTTCAGCTCATACATTGCAAATGCCCTTTCTTGTACACTTATGCTGACTCTTGCTACACATGGTAGCAGAGTTTAACCTGAGGAAATCCACATATCTGTTGGGCAATTTGGTTCACTCTGTTCCAAGAGGAAAAGAAAGTTGTTGGCCAACATGATGACATTTCATGTTGGTAGACCCAACAGCAGTGGGTCCTTTGTCATTGATACTTCACAGATTCATCTTCACTAAACTCATTCCTAAGGATGTTCAACAATAAAAGCTAAGGGGACCCCACATCTGTGCAAGGGGGAGAAGAGCTTTCTGACTGAGATGTCAAAATAGACCTACAATGGTCTACCAAATAACACTTGCAGTAGGTTTTGTCAAAATTCCTCACCTTTTTTGAAGTTTTGAGACTACAAATTGAAATAAATGATAACAATCCTTGCTTGAAAAAATATTTGCATGATGACAAAATGCTGTGGAATCACACAAGAGCATTTCCTCCGTGAGGATTTGTGCAGCTACCCTCTGTGTTAAACCCTCTATAAATTGAAACCTTCAATATTAATTTAAGTTCAATCTTTAGATACATTTTAATCTTCAGAGGGGTTTTTTTTTTTGTTACTTGAAGAGGACTAACCCATTCATGTGGATGAGAACACCGCAAGTTATTTTCACGCACTGATTTTTAACTAGCAGGACAGACAGACTCAGGCAGACAAAACTTTATGCCTTTCAGATGATAAAATACCTATTGTCTTGAAGGGATTAAAAAGAAGTAAGCTTGTGGGTTCAGCTCATCCTTGTTATTTCAAACAGTCTATGGGACCTGCAGGGAAGAGCTCAAGAATGCCATAAATTACATATCCTGTGGCTTTCAACAACAAATAGATAGCGTTTGGGTTTACTCAAGGCGTTGGCGAGAGCTGTATGAGAGATTCCCGAAAATATCTGTCTGCCAGATGATGCTTCCTAATGCACACAATGTCATCGAGGAGGTCTTGCTGCAGTTACGACTGATTTCTTTTCCTAGAGAAGAAGCCTTTTCATTTCCTTTCTGTTACAGCCTGCTACATCCGTCCCTCACTGCCAGTCTCCCAGCTGTGCAGAGATCAGCTGTAAAGGCGCGTGGAAGCCTAAATATCCCTCAGGATGCAACATTGCACCTTCTGCAGGTGTATCAGTGTTGTAATTGAAAGCTAGAAGCAAAAAGAAAGAAATAACATCTGCTAGTTGGAAAAAAAATATATATATATATATAAGATTTAGGGCTCTGCTTTCTGTTTGCTTACTCACTTTGCCTGTAGTTTAAGGCCTTCAGCTGCTGCAGCTCTGTGGATGCGCCTGCAATTCCCACCTGGTCTCAGGGAGCAGAAGTTACCTTTCCATCTGGCCTTGTTATAACTTATCTGCAAGAGCTGAAGGAGGTGTAAACGCCAGGCAATCTCTGTTCTTTCCCCAGTTACCTCATTTTGGGGGGAGACAAAAAAGGATTATCTCTAAATTTTGCTTGTTACATTACTCACAAGTTGCCTGTAGCGAGACTCCAATTTTATTTTCTCATGGAAGAGAAAAGTGCCATATCCCCTGGCCCAGGTATCAGGCCAGAAACACCAAAACATCCCCAGCCTACACCAACCCATTCTGCAAAAAAATCTGTCCTTGTGTCATGGTCTATGGGCAGCTCAAACAAAAAAGAGAAGCCAGCTGGCGACAGGAGAAAATAACTGCGCAATGATTTACGCTGTGGAGACACTCAGCAAAGCTCCCACTTGGGTGTTAAAGTTTTGCCAGATAACCTCGGGCTGCTCAGGGGGATGTGCAGGAAGGAAAACCCCTCTGATTGCTGCAGTTCCCCTGCCCCTGGTGTACAACTGCTGTTGCAGCTCCTTGCTCTTGATGGAGACTTGATTTTGTAAAGCAGGCACAGGCAGCACTGACCTCTCGTTCCTGATGCACCTGGGTTTGTCCTTGACCCCCCGCCTCCTCCTTTATGGCTCTTCCGCATCATGCTGCTTTATTCATTTCCCTGTCACTGCTTCGGTTTTCTGGCAGTGCTTTGCCGTCTTTTCCCCAGGTGTGTTTCCCATTCTCCTGCCTCCCCTAGCTGGTCCCCTCGCCTATCACCACTTGAAAGCAGAATCGTGGGTTTAAATCGTGGGGATTTCATCAACCTGGGAGATGTAACATGGAGTGCACAGCTATCTCTAAGGCTTTGTTCCCATGTAGAACCAAAGGAAATAAAAGAAGGAAACCAAAGGAGATAAAGGCGCCCAGTGGTGGTGCCAGATGCTCCCTGCGCAGTGCTCTCAGAACAGCAATCACTGTGAATGCAAAACCGACCTGTCAGTAGTCCAGCCAGCTGGGTTCCTTCTGTCCGCAGCAAAAATGAATCTAACAGTTGAGCTTAACAGCTTAAAATGGTGATTTTCAAGCACTGGCCTTAATTGGGATTTTTGTTCTCTGTGAGAACTAGAGACGGGGAATTTGTCACAGCAGCCGATAAGAAAGAGCCAACCAAATGGGTACGTAACAATTGCTAGTATTTTACTTACCCTAAAGTGCTGCAAAAACTTTTATCTATTACAGCAAGGAAGGACATTAGGGAATTACAATGGAAACAAAAACCTGCCTTCCTTTTTTTTCTGGAGCTGTCACTTTCTCTTCCCTGAGATAATCGTACTGCAAAATATGACAGCAAAATGAATGATTGTTGGCATCAGATCTATTTTGTATACTCCTGATGCAACATTCAACTTCACACATAGAGCGGGTGAGCCAAGTGGCGGCATCCACCCATGGCTGGGACGGGGCCGTGATCCTCACTGTGTGCTTCGATCCTGGGTGGCGAGCACGGCTGTGCTACCGTGGCACCCCGCTGCCTTTTTTTCTCTTTGCAAACTGTTCCGCTACATCTGCTCAAAGCCTTACAGCGGGTGAATGGGGCTCATGCAGGAAGCACATAGTGTGGTGCAATGTGCTGCTGTGTGATGACGTTTGGCAGAAAACAAGCGTTTGCGCTTTGGTGCGTTTGGCTCTGGCTCTTTATTAGGTGATGGAGTGGGAAACTGCAAAGCAGTTTCAGTGAGCGAGCCCTTTTGTTAGCACTGCTCCTCTGCTTCCAGCAGCTGAAGGATGTACTCCTGGGTGCAATTAATTTGCAGTCTGTGAAAACCCAGATTCAGATAGAGCTGGAAACATTGCTGTCACCAGCTCCAAGCTCTTGCAAAGCCACCCTGCGTTAGCAGGGTCACTTCCTCCATCTCAGGGTCGCTGCCCACGACAAGCCAGCTGGCAGCTCTGAGGGCAGTGAGGTCTCCATCGTGCCCAGGGAAGCAGCCACAGCTGCAAGGGAACTGCCATAGCTGCAGGAGTTGGCTGGTGGCAAAGCTGCAGCGAGAGCAAATGTGGGTGTCGGAGCTGGTGTAGCTGTGTAAGCCCAGGAGAACATATAAATTACACAAGCTTAGCCTCACCCATGAATTTGGCCCCACACCTGGAAGCCAATTTGCCACCTGTGTGCTTGAAGTAGTGCTGCAAAACCAAAGAGTTAGAGATTCCTTGCTCTAGCAAGCAGCCTGTGTTAGGCAGCATGACTGCAATAGGGCGGCCGCAACGCGAGCAGGTCAGGAGCTGGTCCTGGTTTTGCTAGAGCCACCTGCAGGACTTCCCTGGGGACCTGGCATCCTCTTTCCCAATTTTATATATATGTATATATATATATATATATATGTATATTTGTGGGCATTTGGATTGCTAATTGGCTGGACAGCGGACACTTTTCTAACTAACAAAGGTGTCATCAAAGGCTGAGGAAGAGCACATTTTCCAGTTAAAATATGTTGAGCTGTGAAATGAAACTGCTCTACTAGCACCTTAACCTTCCCTTCGCAGAGAGGGATGGCCTGTGGCCTCACTGACCACAGCACAACTCCGGGATGTCCTAACAACACAGCAGTCCCCTGTGCCCTGTGCGTTTTATCTTCCTTTTTAATGCCACCTGTGGCTTTCCTACAGGTGTATTTGAAATTTCAGCTCTTGGCTAATGAAAGTGGAAGGGGAAGGACTGAGCCGAGCACAGCAGCCCTCTCCCACTTGAAATGAAGCACCACTGATTGCCTGATAACACTGGCACTAACAGGATCATGGCAGGGCTGGGGTTGGCAGGGCCCCCTGGAGGCCCCTGGTGCCACCCCTGCCCAAGCAGGGACACCCAGAGCAGGCTGCCCAGGGCCACGTCCAGGCGGCTGCTGGAGATCCCCAAGGAGGAGACCCCACAGCCTCTCTGGGCAGCCTGTGCCAGGGCTCCGTCACCCGCCCAGCACACTGAACACCAGCGCTTTTTGCCTGGGCAAATGACGGCTGTACATTAGCCCAAACACTCCCTGGGAGCTGCTGCTCTGTACTGTGAGGCTAGCAGGGTATCCATAACAATAACATAGAGAACTGCAGAAAGATCAGCTAAAGAAGAGAAGAGTGAAACCTACATTGTGTCAGATAGGAGTGTATGCGGACAGCGACAGCAGGCTCTCACTGTACAAATCTGCCTGAAAGCAATTCTTAAATGTTTGACAGCAAGCCCTTGAACAAGTGGTGCAGCTCTGCAGAAAAATGCCACCTTCTTGGGGCTCCAGGAAAGAGAAACTTGGGCAACGTGCTCCAGGTGGCCCTGCTCGAGCTGGGAGTTGGAGTAGGTGGCCTGCAGAGGTCCCTGCCCACCTCAACCATGCTGTGATGCTGTGAAACTTAGATCAGCCATCTCTTTTCCTTGCCTACATTGCCACTATAGAAACGCTCATACTAGACGTGTTTCTGCTGCTCTGCTCCATGCCTTGTCCAATAGTTTGGACGTGTCCCATCATCAGCCCGCTCTGGGATGGTCAATGCCTGGACACGGGGCCACCGCACACGTCTGTAGCCTACTGCAGCCAGCTGAGCTGCTCACGCAGGGTGCATCTGCAAACTGTGTCTGTGGCTGCTCATTTTTCACATCCTTTTCTATATTTAGGAGATCCTAGTGTACACAACAAGCAACCAAAGCATGGGAAGAGCAAGACAACATCAACACAAGTCTTGAGTTCAGGAATCGCTTGGGACTGCTGACAAGGCACAGAGAGGGGCTGCAGGAGCAGCCAAATGATGAGGGGGTGATGGCAGCTGTATCCACAGTGATTCTGTCCCCAGGTGCAAATGGTTATAAACCTTGACTTCTAAAGGTGTACTCAAGTTGGACGCGGGCTCAGTGATCCTTGTGGGTCCCTTCCAGCTTGGGATAGTCAGGTTTACCGCCTTGGGCAGCACTTTTGAAGGCCCGCTTGCAGCAGAAGTGACTCAGCCATTAGCAGCTCTTTATGTTTCCAAGTCACTCGAGATCTCCTAAATTTAACAGGCGGTAGGAAGGGTCTCCTCTTGAGGTGCATGCCAAAATACAGGATTCCCCCTGAAAAATAAACCTGGAGTGAGGTAAGAACCCCCCCCAGCTCAGTTATGCCCCTTCTTTGGCAGCCTGTTGGGCAGTGTGGCTCCATCACAGAGCATACACCTGAACATGGTGGCATCTCCTCCAGCTCAGAGCAGACAGGATTCCTGCTGACAAACCCAACAGCTCCTTGCCCAAAGCCCAGCAGGGACAAACCCCACCAGTCCCAGAGACCTCTGGGTGCCACACAGAGGGTGAAACAGGAGACCTGGGGAGCCCTGCCATGGGGAATGGGGAGCTCCTGGCCAGGAAGGAGTACGACAGAAACTCTGAGGGATCCTCAAAGCAAGACCTGAAGCTCACAGCTGCAGTGCTGGGTCCTGTGAAGCTCTGTGAAGGGCTGCCAAGTATCAGCACAAGGTTTGCAGGTGAATGGGATTTTTGTCCCTGCCTCAGTGAGGGCATATGACCCTGCTCCAGGTAGATCTGGAGCAACCCAGTCACTGCAGTGCCACTGAGCTGCGCTTTTTGTAGCTTCTGGTGGGCTTTGGCTACAGTAGGATAGCTGCAGAAGATGTTAGATGCCAATGAAGAACAGATTGCTCATTTTTACAAAGTGGTTATTAAAATCTAATTTTAAGAAAGTCTCCTATTTTGATGAAGTACAAAGACTTACACTAGAGTATCTTTTGCATTACCCAGATGGAAACAATTCCACTGAGTTCCACCCATTCTCATAGGTTTTGGCTGCAAATGCTTCTATGCACTTATGAACATTATGCAACAATTCAGCCACTGAAATGAAATTGTAACTCACACCATCCCACACACATTCATGAAAGGGGGGCTCTATCTTGCTCCTCCGTGCAAAGACATTGACACAAATCAAATATTTGTCATATAACAGCATTATCTTCACTAACACTTCACTAACAGCAATATCGTCACAATCAAGTATCAGTACCAGATCCTTGCTGTTAAAATCCAAAATTTTTCTACAATGGGCAAACAGGACTCCCTGAAGTCCCATGATGACACAGGAGACACCAGCCTCCTGTGCGCTGGGGCACTTTTGACCTGAATTTTGACTGGTGTTTCTGAAAGTCAGATTGCAAACAAAAACGTCTTTGATATTCTGCAGATTGTTTGTTTAACATTTTTAATAGCACTCACGGCATCAGAGCAGTACTAACGAAGAGAGAGGTTACAGACTTGCCTCTCCTTGTGTCGATATTTGCACAAATAGCACTGCATAGCAGGGTGCAGTGTTTATGGCAGGGGTAGGCAAAAAGCAAATATAAGGTGGGGGAATGAGCTGCCCTGGAAGCTGGGTTTCACCTCACCCACCCTCAGCCTTGTTGGTGGAGTTGGGAAGCGGGACCACGCGACGCTGAACCTGCAGCTCCTGTCGGGTGCTGCCATCGGTCACCTGGCCACCAGCCTGCAAAAATCCACACTCCTCCTCTAGCCGTATATTGAAAGGGATGACAGAAATGTGCTGGCCAAGCAGAAACTATGTGCACAGGCAATGGTGGCACTGGTGGCTTCCAGGTGGGATTCCTCTTCAGAGCATGTCAGCCTACATGGGCTGAGCTTACCTGGGGGATTTCCTGCAAGCTGGGTATTCCTGGGAAGGGAGGACTCAGAAACTTTTCTGAGTGGATTCTAAAAAGAAAACAAATAAAATATATTCAGAGGTAACCTAAAAGATTAACAAAATACAGATTTCGGGTCAGTGGAAGTAGCAACAGCTTAAAAGGGAGGCTCCAGCGCCGCCTCGTGATTTGGCACGAGGAGGCCTTTTCTGTGACACAGAGGCAGAAAGGCAAAGCTTCTCACCTGCCTCATCACTCGCCCCGACATTCAGAGGGAGATGAAACAAAATCCTGGGATGTCGGCCAAACTGCCAGCTCTGCCTTCGCACGCCTCCTGCTCTCACACGCGCGCTGCCACCACTGCCCGTGATGGCAGAAAGATGGCCGGCCCAGCTGGTCCCGCCTCCAACAAAGCCTCCTGAGAAGTCACAGCAGGGCCACGCCAACTGTGGTCCCTCAACACCTCACCAGACCACAAGGGTCACAGAATCACAGAATTGTGGGGGTTGGAAGGGACCTCAAGAGATTGTCGGGTCCAACCCCCTGCCAAAGCAGGTTCCCTAAGAGCTGAGGAAATGTGGACGTGTGGTGTGTCGGCAGGCCGAGAGCACTGATGGACACTCCTTCATGAAGGGCTGGGGCACCAGAGGGTCCTAACCTGCCTCTGAGCCCTCTGGCAGAGGAGGCACTTGGAGCACAACCTTCCCCGGCCCTGACTTCGTGAGGATGTCTCCATCTCCATATCACCTGTTCCCAGAGACCCATCAGCTCCTTTGTGACTTTCAGCTCTTTGACAGAATGGATTCAAAAATTAGTGGATGAAACACAGTGCAGGTTCGAGCACAGCTGCATGTCCCATTTCTGCAGCAAACCAGCCTAAAAACCACGACGAACAATGAAAAAGTAAGAGGAAAGCCCAAAGGTCCTGTTTATTTAAACAAGTCCTGCACATTTCTGGGCTGGTTACACAGAAACGACCTGTTATCTAGGATGTGGTGACTGGAATTTGAAATGCTTTCAGTTGGCATAAAGGGTTCTGATAAAGAGAGAAAGAACTACGATAAGAGCTGAGCTTTTACAGCCTCACAGCATCACAGGGTGGCTGAGGCTGGCAGGGACCCCTGGAGGCCCCTGGTGCCACCCCTGCTCAGGCAGGGACACCCAGAGCAGGCTGCCCAGGACCATGTCCACAGCAGGGCCACCACTTCAGTTGTGGTAGGCAGAAAGAAACTGAAATGTATCTTTTTTTCTTTTCTTTTCCTTTTTCTTTTCTTTTCTTTTCTTTTCCTTTTTCTTTTCTTCTTTTCTTTTCTTTTTTCTTTTCTTTTCTCTTCTCTTCTCTTCTCTTCTTTTCTCTTCTTTCTTCTTTTCTTTTCTCTTTTCTTTTCTTTTCTTTTCTTTTCTTTTCTTTTCTTTTCTTTTCTTTTCTTTTCTTTTCTTTTCTTTTCTTTTCTTTTCTTTTCTTTTCTTTTCTTTTCTTTTCTTTTCTTTTCCTTTTTTCCCAAATGAAGCAGATAAAGCTGGAGGTGCAAGACAGGATGAGAAACATATGGAGCAGAGCAAGAAGAAAAAAAATTGGAATAAACCAAGCAAGACACAGGTTTCAGAGCTGCTGGACAGGTGCTTCTGACAGACACGGAGAGAGACTTGGGAAATGTAACAGCTTACTGATGAAATAAGGAATGTTCAAGAGGTTCAGTGTCAAATTAGCCATTTCCCTGAAGACAGCCAGCCAACACTTTTTTTTCACATATATCTGAGACAGTCAGAAAGCAACGGAAAAAAACAAAAAGCAGATTTTTTTTGGAAAACAGAGATTACGAACCAAACAAACTACTTCTACCACCTTGTCTTCGGAATTTGGCTTAAAAAGCTGATTGAATCAAAGATAACTAATTTGATTAAGTAGAACAAATTATCTAAATCCCTCTGTAGGGAGAACCCTGCCAGCAAGCCAGCACTTTGTTTAGCAGACGGCTTGCAGTGTAAAAGGGTTTCAGCAAGAGCCGTGCCTGCAGACACGCGGCACCTTGTGCAGCACGAAGGACGGGCTCAGGGGGCGGGCAGCAGGCTAAGATGAGACAAAATAGGGGAAAATAAGAAGAGAAATTTCCAGGATGACAAGGGAACAGGTCTGATGATAGAGCATCACCCCAGTCAAAGACATCTTTTTCGTATTGTTTTTTTTTTTTTTTTCCCCTGTCCCTGATGGCCAAGTTACTGAGCCTAACAGTACTGCCTCTTTCTCGAAGTGTTCAATTACATCTCCAATTCTTATAAACTTTAAAAGGTGACAAGTTATTCCTTTTTTAACCCCACAGCGACCATGCACACTATTTGTGCAGCTGTTAAGAGGCAATGAACTGTGATTTAAACTTGTTTGTAGTGAATGGGATTTACCACGGGCATGTATGAATCACTTTGATAAGACATGTAATTGGTTTGTAGAAGTTTTAGTTTCTTATAAAGGTTGCTGTATCACTTGTGTTCTCTAGGGCTCTCTTATCAAATGACATTGTTACGACTGTACTCTTGTGGAATGAAAATGTAGACAACTGAGCACATCTGTATGTAAAGAAGGGCACTTAAAGACATTCAAGTCAACTTCACTGCCTTCCCCATTTCCAAAATCCATGAGAAGAACGAGATCGCTTCTGGATCCTGCAGCTCAGCTCCTGGGATCAAGGATAGATTTAACTGACCTCAGGAGAAAATGCTTGACAGGCATGAACACTGCAGGTCTTTAATAACTTCATTGGAGCTTTGGGAATTTATCCTGGAAAAAGACTTGGCTTGTACTGAGAAGGGGAACGTGAGGTTGGGGCTTTCACCTTCAGGTTTGGGCAATCTGGTCTGGTGGGAGGTGTCCCTGCCCATGGCAGGGGGTTGGAACTGGGTGGTCTTTATGGTCCCTTCCAACCCCAGACCATTCTGTGATTCTATGGATCAGAAGGAAGAAACCTGGGGCTGCACTATGTGACACCAACAACCCATTCCGTGTTTATAAGCATTTGTCCTTTTGTATGAATTTTGAACGCTGGCAGTAGGCTGCAACTGAGCCTGCGGTAAGTACTTCAGAAGGGCATTGTTAATAAACACTTTATTTCTTAATACTGCCCTGCTAACCTTCCTAAAACCCAGGATGTGCTGAAGATTAATGAAAACCACCTTCTGCAACTACTTAATAGTGCTACATGATGAAGTTTATTAACGTACAAACTCACTCATACGACAGGCAGGAAAAGTGAACGATGGTGATGTACTGAAAAATGGCACCTTCAAAAAAATCCCTCCCAAAACCACAACAGTAAGTTTGGTGCTTCCAGGTGTTTTGAATTTAAAACAGGATTCCTGACACTCGTATTTTAGCAGACTTATGCCCTGGACCCTTTCCATGCCACCAGTCTGGAAGGAAGCGGGATGGCCAGCTCCAGCCATCTGCAGCTGCCCCCACAGCCCACAGGGAACTGCACGGCGGGGGGGGCACCCCACCAACTTTCCCCTCTGTTTATAAAATTGTGCACCAGCAGAGCAGCGACCAGTTACTCTGTCAGATCCTTATCGCCGCTTTGCTTCTGGTTTAAGTATTTTGTCTTTTAACAGATTTTTTCGGATGCTTCCTCCGAGCAACAAGCCGTGAGGACTTCCTACCAGCTCCTTTTCCAGAGCCATCTGGGGAAGAGCAGCCGCGGCAGGCTTGAAAGATAAACAAATCTCAGCCGGGGAAGATCAGAGGGGCCGCCCGGCCATCCTGCCGGGGCTGATTTATACGGCCTTATCTTTTATCTCCTTCCCCTCCTCCCCAAGCACGCTAGCTGTTCTCCCACGGTGCTTCTCCCCGGGAAACCCGCGCGCTTGCTTTCTGCAATCGTTCGCTTTCAGCTCTCGAGTTGTCTTCTGATTTTAATGTAATCTTCCTCTTGTGGCAGGCGGCGAATTTGCCAGGGTAAGGCACTCACTTGAACTTGTTCCCAACACCATGTAAATAAATCCCTGGCTCTGGGAAAAGAAAATCTCCAGCACTTTGCCCAGAAGCTCTCTGAAACGCCAGATGCTCAGAGCCTCCCACCTAAGGTGCAGCGAAGGAAGCGCTTTAGCTCCCACCACTTTTCCATCTCTCATTAACCCTTTCCTAGCCATGAAGCCACAAGCAGGACAGGGACCCGGCGACTGGGGACCTGCCACCCTTGTGGCACAGATTCCCTCCAAAAACACTTCATCCAGAGCCCTTAAGGCTGGGAAGAGGACTGCCCACTTGAGTAACTAAGGCTATAGGGCTTCTGTGAATTAATCTAAACTAGGGCACATTTTTGAGAAAAATTGTCCATTTCTGATCGACATTTCTCATGGTGATCAGGCAACCCCAGCACAGTCCTTCGGGTGTGCTGCAGTGCTCAAGTATCCCTGCTGTCAAAAAGAAAACCAAAAACTAGAGGTAAATGCTTCCAATTTCAACTACTGGCTCATTAGACGCTCTTTTTCCAGACTGATGTTCAGACTTTTTTCACATTTTCACATTTCTGCTTCTGTAACATGATTTAGATATTTTAATCTTCTGATAATCTGAAACACATCCTTTCTGAGCCACCAACATTGCTGTTACAATGACCCATGCTCTTCATTTCCACCTAAGTATCATGTACAATACTAAGATCCATTATTTTGATAATATATTCATTTTTAATTTTTGTACACTGATTTATGCTTGACCCACTGTACAAGGTGCTATTTTGCATCTTTAGAATTAGGAAGCATTTTATCAACAGACAGCATGAATTCTTCCATCTGGCTTTTCACTGAAGACAAAGCAGAATCATTTTTTAACAACTCTGACTTTTTTGTTAGTGACAGTGCTGTAATTTCCATTTTAGATTTACTGCTTTGTAAATACATGCAGGAAGAAAACCCTTTTTTAGTCTCCCTAAATCTGTATCACAGAGGTTATTTTGCTTCTGTATCAACTGTTTTTCAAGCCTGGTTTCTAATCTATATTCAATTCTTCCTTGCCCTATCTCCATTCTCTTCCCTGCCTTCTCTACTTGGCTGCTTTCCTCTGCTCCTCTCATTTTTGTCGGTAAGGCATCGAGAGAATTCCACGCTGCACCGTGTTTACTTCACCAGACAGCAATTATTAAGCAAGATTTCAGTCTACTTTAGGTGAATCGGAAAAACAATCACATCAAACATGGAGGGGAAAAAAATAAAAGCATAACTGACACCTCAGACTAACAAATGTAATCCATGTGTGTTTTTCCGGTATGTCTTAATTGCATGTTATTATCTCAGAATTGCATAAGGGTATAATTTCCTCCAAAGATGTTCACTACTTATTTTCTATAGCAGCTAAAATCCAAAACATAGCACAATTTCAGATTAAAAGCATGACACTGAGTTGCAGGATTCTAAAAGCCGCTTTTGGACGGCCAGATCAGCAGCCCCAGTGGGAAAGTAAGGAATGCTGGAAAAGGATTACAGTGGTTTTTACATTTAAGAGGAGTTACACTGCTGGTCACAAGAGAGATCTCACATTACTGAAAGTACACAAATTTGCTGAAAAATAAAAGTCTCTCAGAAAGAAAAAAAAAAAAAGGAAAGAGCATCAGACATTTGAACAGCTGGAACCATTTTTAGAAACTACAAAAAAGAAGAAAAAAAATCATTTAGAAAAACATTTCCCTTTCTGTAGTAAGCATCATAGTGGTGATATAATGTGTTCTCAAGAGGCTTAATCACGTCTACTGTTTAATCCTCAAAGGTTATTTCATAAAACAAAAATTAGTGGAGTCAACAGAGTTTCTTGACAAAAAAAACCTGAAGCTGTCATTCTGAATATATTTATTTTCCTACCAGCTCCCACCTTCATCAAATGTCCCAAGAGCTATGAATCTGTGACAACACGATAAAATCCACTTTGCTCTGGCAAAAGACAAAGTTTTCTTCATTTCTTTGTCTCTATCTGATTTTAGTATTAGGAAGATGTTGTTTGATGCTACTCTGACAAAAACTTGAAAGGAGTGTTGTTTACAGAAGGATCAAATGAGACAGTGAATGAAGGAAGTAACAGAGGCCACAGGCATAAACCAATGACTACCATATATATTTTGATAAAGTATGTAAACTCTAGAACCAACATCGCTTCAATTTCTTTCAAATTAAAACCTACGGGCAATCTCTTAATTTTAAACGCTCTACTTATTCTGCCAATTATGATGCATTATTTTCTCTACAGTAATGCTCCAAGGCTCACGTCGGCATTAGGATTTCCTTTTCCCAAGTTCTTTTTGTCACAATGAATCTTTTATCATCCGCCAACTCCAGATAAACATTATTGGCAGTTTGCTCAGTACAGAAAACATGAAACTAACAACACAGGACTCCCTTGGTGACACCCTTTGATTCCCACACGTCCACTGAATACTCTATAAAGGGCTACTAAACTTACCTTTACGAGTTATTGTTTCCTCTTGTGAACCTACCATCTTCAAAATATGTTTTTACTCACACTTAAGCTTAAATTAATTCCGTTTCTTTATTTTTTTAATCACTTGACTTACAAGGAAATACCCACCTAGTTTGTTAAACCAAACTGTTCCCTCTTAAGGGCCCACGAGAGATGCAGAATGCAGTCAGACACAAAGCACGGAGGCTTGGTTGTGGCACATCTGAAAACAGATCGGCTACTCTTTAGTCAAAACTTATCTAAAAACATCTCAAATAAGTTCTGATAGAATGGCAGTACTATTCGTGCAAGACAAATTCCCACCATATAATCCTACCATATAAAAACAAAGTGAAATGTGGTAAAATATCAAAAGTGATGGGGTAAAATATCAAACAATGCCTAATAGCACAAATTCTGTTAAAAAGCAGGGTCCAAACACCTAATCAACTCTCACCCTTACTTATCTCTTCCCAAACATCCTTTTTTTTTTTTTCCTCATTAAAAGTCTGTATACTTATTTTTCACTTGTTTCTCCTCCAGCTAATTGCCCTCACCTCTCAGCCTTGGTTTTCTTGCTCCTTTCACTTGCACTTGCATAGACACATGAAACTTTTTGCATCAACCTACAGAGGACTTCTAAAAGACAAGGGTATTACTTTAGAGAAAAACTTACCACATTTTTTAAACAGGCATTCAAATACCATTTCAGAAATTCCTTCCGGAGAAGAAGAAACCCTCACTGATAATGACTCCTTTATCACCCACTATGTAATGTGTACCCTTCAGCTGCTCCAGCTATCTGGAGCTAAATGTACTGGAAAATATCTTTGTTTCAAGTGAGTTTTGTGCCCCCAGACCTGCCTTTTAACAGCTTCCCAACACTCGTCCACTCATTATGAAATGGAAAGTCCATGTGGACAAAGATGCAGGAACAGATTCAGGCCGCACCTAAGCAGCACACTTTGCCAACTTATTTCCACAGTATGTTTCCTGCAGTGGAATCACCAAAATGCCTGCAAATCCATACTCACCGTATACTTCATCCAGTAAAGCCCTTAACGTAATGTGCGCAAACCTAAACCACCACTGTGCAACAAAACAAACAGGTAAAAGGACAAAAGCACCCAGTTAATGGTAGAAAACTTCTCAGAAAACAACTGCGCTATTCCTGGTGCATGAGTACTGAAGCTCAGTGGCAGATCTGCAAAAGGTAAGCCTAGGAACAAGAAACTGTAACTTGGCTGGATATTGTAAACACTATGAATTCAACAGCAATACCAGTTCTGTGGCACCTTGCAAACTCCATTCTTCCTCCCAACAACTTTGTGCACCTGCTGCGAACCTACAGAAGACCTGTTCGATGGCTTCATATAACAAAATGATACTATTTTTACTTGCAAACGTGGCCATGCACATACCTATTGGATCATCACAGCACGACTACTTTCCCTGTCATCTTCCACTGGGAAACATTTACGGGCTTCCTCTTTACCTCCTCTCTCTCTCATTTTCACGTTGTAAGGTGTTTCTTTCCTTCCCATCCTAACATTTTCCTTCACATACCTGTATGACTACAGCTTTTCTTTTCCCATCTTTTTGTTCCCTATCTCAAATAGTTTCTAGTTTTCCACAGCAACTTTCTTTCCAATTTCTCTTCTCCATTGAGAACACAATTTCCTATTCCCCAGTGCAGAACTCCCACAAGGAACAACAGTTAAGAAAGGTTAAAGAATACCCAGGAGCGTGTGAGAAGGACCCACGCACACAGTTATAGGTCACGACACTTGACAGTTATGTGCTAACACTGAACCACTTTGTCTACTGAAAGACTGTTTGCACTGCTCCACCCACCCTGAGGATGAATTCAATTCCCATTTAACCATTTGTTTCTACAAGATCATTTTTTTAATGGTACATATTAGAGTATTTTCTCAAATTCTGTGCTTAAGCTCCTGTGGAGTGGAAAGCCATCATCCCATCATCTTCATAAATGAAACCAGGTGATCCAATGAGATAATTTATTACTCTTCCACCAACACGGATATTCAAACATGTACAAGTGTTCACCAAGAAGCAAAACCAGTCACAACAACATTGTAACCACAATTAAGATGTATGCAATCTTCCGTAAAATATTTCAGTTCTGTTCAATACTTTTATGAGTCCGTGATAAAAGTTTCGAAGTCCTGGTCTAAGTCTGAAACAAGGGCATCCACAAAATCTTCAACTGAAGGCGATTTCTGAAGCATACCTATAAAACCAAGACAACAGACTGTTAGCAAGAACACTATCACCTCAAAAGATTTGCCAATGATAAACTAATGAGCTTTTAATGTCACAATGTGACAGAAAGGGTTACCGTGTTTGTCAAGAAATAAATGCAATTATACCGTACAGGCAGTAATTAATTTATTCAAGCTACCTATTACATGTTATCACAGAATTGACAGGTTTCAAGATTGTGAACTTTTTTTTTTTATCACTACGATCTTGCTTAGGTTGAGAATTATATCTGTTGTAAAGGAATGTAACCAAGACACAGGCTAGATGCAGTCACTTCCAAATGGCTGGAAGGAAACGTTGATTGAGAAGGATCTAAAGCCTTATCTACTGAGTCTCTAGTCTGGTACAGCCAGAAAAAACAACGTGCTTTCTCAAAGTACTACACACCTTAAAAACACTGCATTTAGTGTTTGAAGTACAAACATCTCCAAAATACATCACAAGGCATGAAACATACCCAAACATATCACATTTTCAGTGTGCTACAGTTTTATTTTGCTTTTTTACAGTACAAGGATTTACCTTTTATTACGAATATTAATTAGTATGTTAGCTGCATCATATGGCTAAGTAATAACAGACAGGGAAATGAGCACAATAAAGAATCATGTTCAAGTATTCTGTCATCTAATTCTATAAGCAGACCAACCAAAAATCTCACACCTTCCTCCTCAGCATCCCAGTTTTCAGAGAGCATGAGAACATCTCATGTAAATTATTTTCAGATGTTTCTTTGTAACAAATATTAGATTAGTGTTGGGTCTTTTCACTGTTATTAACATTTTCAAGATTATATATGGAAATTTACTGCATTACTTGTAGCAGGGGAAAAAAAACAGTATGGCTGCCAAATAATGTAAAATTTAATCTTCATACTTCTTTGATGTGTTCTGTTCTTTCTGTTCTTTCTGACAACTGCCAACGTAAATATAACCTTGTTCTACCCTTTCTGATCAGCGTACCTACGGTACACAATTTTATATTCTTTCACATCCTCAACAATATTTGCTTTCAGTGGAAATTATAATTGCCTGCTGCTAAAAGACCGGAATTTTTTACTAAAGCACAATGATTCAAAACCCACCAGGAAACAGACCAGCTCGAGGTAATTTTGTGTGAGCAACTGAAGGAATTTTCTTGCTGACACCTCACAGAATCCCATTTCAATCTGTTTTAAACACGTTGCAAATGTCAATACCAACTGCCATGACCCAGTAGGTTAATACTGAGCACTCAGAGGAAGACAAATCTCATACTACACATAGGTTGACTGAAATGCTGCTAACTGAAGTTTGCATCAAGTGATTTTCAAAATGAAAGAGAACAGAATTAATATCTCTAAGTACTTGGTAAACTTGTCATCTGCTCTAATGGTAGTAAAATTGCTGGAATTTCTTCCAGTTCACAATGAAAAATCACAAGCAACACGCAGGGCTGAGAAACAGATGTGTCCCACACCAGCTGCTAACCCACGCTCCCCAGAGAGCCCACTGCAGGCTCACTCTCCTGGGTTCCTGACTGGTGTGGCTGGAGGATGTGTGTCTTTGCTCCCCAACAGCCTTCCCGCAAACAAACACTTTAAACCCATAGCATTTTTCTGCAGTTTGCTCAAAAGTGGAGAGAACGCCTGAAAAAGGAGGTGATGCAGATGGCAGTCCATTGGAACACAGACTGACACGCACAACTATTGGAGCTTCATCCTTCATGGAGATGAAGTGATCCAGTCCCAACAGTACAAATCATTTTGTCTTTTTTTTTTTTTTTTTGCACCTCATTTTACCTCAGACATTTACATCTCAACTACTTGGCTCTATTTTTACAGAGTGAACAGTAAAAAGAAGTTCATGGCTGCCGAGCATCTGATCTCTTTCAGAGGTCTACTTTATAATGAGATGAATTGTGCCTATGATGTGTCTATTTTTCCCCACAGCCCAAAAAGGAAACATAGATGACTAGCTTAGGTATAAAAATGTGAAGTTAGGTGAAATGATTTCTTCCCTGGAGGTATTTAAGAGATGGTTAGACATGACCCCAAGGAATATAGACGGTCTAGTGATGGGACTCGGTAGGTCACGTTAATGGTTCGACTTGATGATCTTGAAGCTCTTTTCCAACCTAAATGATTGTATGAACCCTCCAATTTTTAAGATGTTCTATAAAAGAACCATTTTTCTATAGCCAGTATGCCCTTTTCTACCAGATATCAACATGGAGGGATGACTGTAGTGCTGTCTAGGCAGTATTTTTCATTGAAGTATAAAAATGGCCATTAAACCTCCACCTCTGCAAGCCCCAAAATACAAAAAAAAAAAAAAAAAAAAACTTCAAATATTAAGTCTGTAAAAAACCAGTTTGGCTGGATGACGTTTAGCTAATTCTCTTGACACTCTAAAATTTATTTTGCTGCGAAGAATTCTTAAAGCCCCGATTATCAATATGTCACAAAAGAAGAAAGGTCAACAGTATATAATGCCCAGTTTTGAGGTATGGGAAGACACGAAACTGATGCTGCGATTATCTTTAAGTAGATTTAACGTCCATCTTTTATAAAGTTAGCGAAAGACAATAGAACCATTCCATCCCTGGATATTACAAAGTGAGTAAAAGGAACATAATTAACTACGATACACTCAGACGTGCAGCTGAACACAGTCTTACCAAATCTCACTCAAAACTTGCTACAAACTACATTTAGTTAGTCTCCACATGGTTTGTTTTAATTATGTAGGAGAATTCAAAGTCTTTCTGGCAATAGTGATGTCAAATGACCTCGTACCCAGTAGTTCCAGCTGTTGATAATACAAACAGATTTCAGATTTCTTGCGTTAGCGGTCTACTGCATTGCTATTTTCCCATCACTGACATCAAAAGCAGACACTAGCAGAATTTGCTTTTGAAAGGGAAGGACGAAGAGTAACTGAGGTCATCAGTGGAGAACTTCTGCAGTAAAATAAGCATGCCCTTATGAAATAAATAACTACAGATTTCAGAGCAGACAACTCCATAAGAAACAGACACTGATGGTATTTCCGTGTTTTAACCTCTTACTCCACCCAGCTGTGTTGAGAATGGTCGTGTCTCCCTTTAAACTCCATTAAAATATATCAAAGTAGGATCAGTATGTGCTCAGCACTTCGGTCTAAATGATTTAGTAAGATGTCCACAACGTCTGATGGTTGCAGTTTTAAAATCTAGGAGTGTGTTTTACACATTCAGCCCTCCTATTTCAGCTCAGTCTCTCCCAAGCCTAAGGCAACTGCATAGCTTATCTTCCCTGCTTTGAAGTTTTCTTTCACATTACAGCGCTGTTGTTAACCACACCCTTTTGAGAGATGGTTAGCTGTAACCTACAATCACTGGAAACTGGGAGAAGAATAAAGCCTGTGGCAGAATTTGGCCTCTGCCCCTTTGGAACACTAATTATTTTGGGTCCGTGTATTTTGAGTTAACATATGTTGCCACTCACACCACCTTTCAGGATTTATGCATGGTTTTTGTACTTTCAAAGAGACAAAATCATTATCTGAAGATCTTTACAGCCTCTTCAAATCATAAGTATTCTATCAAGTACAATTTGAGGCATGGAAAAACATATTTTCAAACTACACTGGAGCAAATACATGTTTATTTACAGATTTAGTGGGCTTGATTACCACATATGCACACAACTGAGTATGACTATCTGCAAAACAATGCAGCACTAATCAATCAAGAACACAACCGCACGTGGATTTTCCACGTGGGCTTCTTCAGAGACCCAAAGGGCAATCTGCCTGCACAAAAGCAGCAGGACAAGCACGCTCTGGAGTCTGTTCCATGCTCTCAGTTCCCAAATCTTCCAGTGCTGTACTTTTTCCACTCTGCAATTCACTTTCTGCCTGTGCACCTGGGTTTCTTTCCAGTCAGGGAGTGCCAAGGGAGAGGGGGAGGGATGGTGCACACCTAAGTCTTGTTCAGACCTGCAACTGGACCTGGAAGCGACCTGGGTTACCTATCTTTGAAGGAGTTTGGAAGCCCTAATGCCATGTAATCCAGTGAAGGAGAGCCGTGTGGCCAACCCACAAGGACAGAGGCATCGTGTTCATTGCAAACTGTATTTTCTCCTTAAAGAAAAGAAGAAAACCTCTTGGACAAAGAGTTTTCCACTTTTTTTTTTTTTAATACTCCTGCTATCCATATTTGTGACTATTTTTGTGTTATCAAAGGGTAAGATAAAAGGGGTCACTTCAGAAAATGTTTTAAAAGGTTTCAAAAAGCCTTTGCAATGATTTTTTTTTTATGGGAACAGGTGCCAATAGAATCAAACCCAAACAACAAAAAGTATATTGTGTTTTCTAATGAAAGACTAGTCCAAGCACGAATCTTGTCACTGACTCCACTGGATGGCAGGTCAGATCCTTTATCTTCCCTAATCAGTACATCTATGGAGTTGTGTGGGAGAAAGATGAAAAGCTAGGGTCATATCCAAGCACAAAAGAAAGACAATAGAGAGCTTCTGAGAAGAAAATCGTAATAAAGATACTGAATAAATGAAATGTGCTTGTGAAGTTATCTGTTATCAAACCATCAATGAATACGGCTAACTTCACAACTGGATACGGAAACACTTCAAGGGTGAGGCTACATACAGAAGTCAGGCTTGAACAAGTGCATTCCCTTATTAAAGTTAAAAAAATCAGAAATAATACTGAACTTTTTTTTTTTTTTTTAATAGGGCACTAGTAAGCTCAAAATCTTAAGTGTTTCTCTGGAAAATAATAAAATCAACAAGCTCCTACAACCAGTGGAATTTGTCTTTAGTCAGGAGTCTGGTGATCTGCTATGGGAGTGTGGCATTGTAACTGATGAAAACCAAGAAAAGATGTAAATTAAGTATTATAGAATATCCGTAACGAATAAAAAGGAATAAATGCAACAAAAAGTGTCAGAAGCTGATTGAAATGGCAATCTAAACAAATTAAAGAACAAGTAGTTGTTCTTAATTTTCTCCTTAAATTCTCAATTTTTCTAATAGATATGGAGTGTTTGAGTGTAAACATACAATAAGCTTTTCCATCATTTGTGTTCTGTGATTTAATCTCACCTAATCCAAAACAAGCAATCAAATTATTAACTTGTCAAAAGGCCTGAGTCACCTGAATTTCAATTTTCAGGGAGTTAACTCAAGCATGCTTGGTTAAGTTTCACACTATCTACAAACGAACATCACAATATGCACAGGCAAGGACGCTGACAATTAATAAAGGCATTTTTCCAATAATTATGATCTTGAATATCTTTTTAAATTTGTGTTTAAAGTAATATTAAAGAAATTCAGAATATAAAAGTGAAAACATCTTGAAAACATCCGCTGTTTTCTGCAAGTCTGTGCTCTTATCACAGGTAATGTGATAATGCTTGCGATAATCCTCTTGCTAATGCTGATGCAGAGGAGTTATTGCTGCCTGGTTCTCCTTTATGTCTGAATAAACATACCAACAGGTCCACAGATTTTACGTAAGTCCATCCACAGATGTGTTTTGCAAATTTCATTCAAATAATATTCGATTCCAGGGAGCACATTGTCAGCAACTTCAGCATAGCCTCTTGGGCATTCCAGTAAGCCTCCATGCTCAACAATTAAATAATATGCCCCAGAAACAGAGGAGATAACAAATGTAACGGGTATTTTAAAACATTCTTTCTTCCTCTATGACATGGCTTACAATATTAATTGAATTTGCTTGTGAAAATGTAAGTTCTTGTCTTGCAACTACTTAGCCCATAATCAAGCTGCATTTTTTAAAGTTAGGTTACAAACACAGACTCTTCAAGAGCAGTAAAGAAAGGTAAGTTTAAAAGATGCAGATTTATGCTGAAGGAAAAGTAAAACTGTAGATCAGAAATAAAAATGGACTGCTCTAGAGATATATACTCTGGAGATATACAGTTACAGAATCAAGAATTGTAGGGGTTGGAAGGGACCTCAAGAGATCATCGGGTCCAACCCCCCTGCCAAAGCAGGTTCCCTAGAGCAGGTTGCCCAGGTAGGCATCCAGACGGGCCTTGAATATCTCCAGAGAAGGAGACTCCACAACCTCCCTGGGCAGCCTGTTCCAGTGCCCCGTCACCCTCACCTTGAAGAAGTTCTTTCTCATGTTGGTGCGGAACTTCCTGTGATCCATTTTGTGGCCGTTGCCCCCTGTCCTGTCCCCACAAACCACTGAAAAGAGGTTGGCCAAATCCCTCTGTCTCCCACACTTCAGGTATTTATAAACATTAATAAGATATTAATAAGATATATTAAGTTGCTTAATATATGATGAGTCTAAGGAGAGCAAAGGTTATGGCCTCAATGACAAACAGATAGGTCAAAAAACTGCATGTTCTAGTTATGAAACTGTGCTGAGTTCATGACAAAATACAGATGCATTGCCACTGTTTTACTTGTCTTAAAAAAAAAATGCAATTTCCAGTCTTCTAAGCTGGAGTGATCAGTGGCTGATGAATTAACATTCATAATAATATTAACAATTTAAGAGCAAATTGAAAGATGCTCCTCAGATGAAGTCCTTAACAAGTGCTCAGATCAGGAACAGTGACACTAATGCAAAATTGTTGAATACTGCAACATTACAGAGGAAAAGTCTTTATCCTGATCTCACTGACAGATCTGAGATAAAAGTAGTAGTTTCTCAAACTTTTTTCATTCTCCTGACCTTTTTTTTTAATATATTAAATATAGTATGTTTTCTATTGCTATAAGTGATTTTAAAAAGTTGTTTTCCAGATTCAAAAAGCAAATGTAGTACTGAGAGGAATGATGAACCATGTTTCTTTATCAACCTTCAGACTTCCATTTCACAAGAATGTCTATTGAAAGTATTAATACAATAAAAGCTATCTTGATGATGCTATAAAAAGTTCGAGTTCTTGTGTACAAAATAACTAGATCTATGAATTTAATGTACGTAAAAGTTATGCATTTTTTGTCTAAAAATTATAATCTATTTTCTTTCAAATATGATGTACTCATTTTCAATTCTTTAGACTGCTTTGTAATAAAACCTCTTCCAACACTTTGCCCCAACTATCTCTGTGTAGGTTTTGTTCTGCGGATCACAAGGGTTCAACTGATCACGACGCAAAGTTGACAACCAGTCCACTTAACAAAATAAATGAACAAGTTTTTTTTCACAAATCCAATAAAAACCAAAATGAAACTAGAAAGACCAGATTGGGAAATAAAGTTAAGGTATTTCTTCCTTGATCAAGGGAATCAAATAGTTCTAATGTTTCTTCTACCTTGAACCATAA
The DNA here is from genome assembly GCF_013377495.2 of Cygnus atratus. Classification (NCBI taxonomy): domain Eukaryota; kingdom Metazoa; phylum Chordata; class Aves; order Anseriformes; family Anatidae; genus Cygnus; species Cygnus atratus. Next base: position 188,654,911 of record NC_066362.1, on the reverse strand, counting down.
GTATGGGCTCTTTTCCACCACCGTGTGCCAGCATCTCTCGACGATACCGCTCACCCATTGCCCTGGAGAAACACAGATGTTAGAGCAATCTGCAAACACAACCTGTCCAGCTTTCAGTCATATTTGCTTCTAGGATCTCTGCATAACTCAGAGACAGGGACTAAATGAAATCTTCCACCCTGAAATAACGACTGCCTTGATCCCATGTTGACTCCTCAAATTCAAATCACATTTAAAATTATACTTTAATTAACTGAACTAGGCAAATTTTACACATATGAATATGTGTTGATGTTTATGGAAGTTAAACTGTGGACGACATTTTAACCTTCACTGCTCCAAGGGGAAAAGTTACTCTGCTACAACACTCAGAACATTTACCTAAGCTGTAAGAACAGTTAAAATTTTTGATGTCACAATTTACGTTTTAATTTCACAAAGCAAAATGAGTAGGACAGCCGTACTTAGCTTTGAAGTTGGTGACATGAGGCTTGTTTAACACCTGCAGTTGCTTTTGATTTCAATAGAAAATTACAAGTAATTAGGCACCTATGAAAGTCAAGTTCTCTAATTACATCTAAATATGGATTTCAGTGCCTCCCAACGGGCACACCTGCATTTTAAAACATAGACACAAATTCTTTGCATCAATGAACATGTCCCAAAGTACATTTTATATCTGTGGTTATTTCCTATTTAGTTATACTCTTAAACAAAAAGGCTAAAAACTAATTGGCATTAAAAAAGCCCATCAACCTATGTTGCCCTGGGTATAACACTTGCTTCTTGCTTTCCAGAAGCAAGTGGCACAATATTTCATCATTTCAATCATCACTGAAAATAAGTTTCTCTGTTTTTACCTATCAAATGGGTCTTGAGCGAAACACTGTTTCCACACCATGGAGGCAACAGCCCTGGACATGAGGTAGGAGTAGTATTTGGCACCATAGCCCACAAGATGACTGAATCTCAGATGCCAGGCCTGAAAAGAACAAAAACCAGAACAGAAGTAATCTTTTAAATTCTTTAAATTATTCTGTGTTTTCCTAAGCATGATGGAAAAAAATCTGTTAGTATTACACTATGGAATGGTTGAAAAAAGAAAAAAAAAAGCCACCACAACCAGAAATCCCAGAATGAACACATCCTTTACTATACAAAGCATTTTTCAAGCTAAATACTGTATATCCAATATGCTGATTATCATCATTGAAATTATACATAAATAGGGTCAGAAGGAAAGAAAAACAAGAAATAAAAAATGTGGCCAAATGTGATAAAAGCCATGTTGCTCTACTGGTCTCAAAAAGAAAACAATTACCATATTACATGTAATGCCACATTTTACCATTTTCCATGCAGATAATGGTGGTATCACACTTAGAAAAGTTACATCTAAAAATATTTGCCACAAACAAAACGATCATAGGAATTTGCATTTAATACCATGCAAAATACAGCCTACCATATGCCAAAAGCCCTCATAGGTAGATGAATTACATCCATACACAATGTCATTGCTCACAGATTTGTTTCCACATTTTCAAATGTATATACATAGCAGATTACCATCTGTAATTATATTGTTATTCATTTATATATTGTTACTTTATGACTCATTCCAGTGATGGTGGACTTCTTTTATAATCCGCTTTGGTGTCAACTATTTTCTTATGTTTTCTTAGCAGATACAATCACAAGTATCAGCCTTACTTTCACAGAAATAAAATTCATTTTTTCCCTTTTTCCCTGACTGCAACAGAGTACTTTAGATTGAGAGAGACCTCCAGAGGTCATCTGGTCCAACCTCTGCCCAAAGCAGAGCCAACTTTTATGAGATTTCTCATGGCCCTGTGGAGGCTGAAAAGATACTGTTTCCCTACAGACTTACATAATTTTTTTTAACTGAAGATGATGAATCTGGAGATGAAGGAGTGAGAAACTTACTCTTGCTCTTTTGGCTCTCTGAGGAAACCAAAGAGGTGTCAACTCCTGTATCTTATTTGTCCTCCTGTCTAAAGACAAAGGTCTTAATATTATTGTGATATGACTGTTGTCAAGTTTTTTTTAGGTACTACAGAAAAGAGAATTTTAAAGAGGAACTGGAAGATAAACAGTAAAGTAGCCTAACAGGTGTTTTAAATTTAAACCCATAGCCTGTCATATGCTTGTTTTCTTATCCTAAACCTGATGGCTGAAATTCTGAGGCAGCCAAACAGAAAAGTGAGGGGGTATTAGCAGTTTTCTAGAAGTATTTACCTTTGACTGAAATTCTTCTTCACACTCGCAGTAACAATCTCTCGACTTTTGGCAGATTAAATAAACTATGTTTCTTAATTCAAGAAAGTGATGATCATCATCTTGCTCTCCATTTGCCAAGTCAAAGATGTATGTATATTTTTTTTAAATTACCAACCAAGAGTGTGGAAAAAGAAACTATCTGGCTTTTAACCAGTCTTTTTTTTTTACCTTAAAAAAAGGTAGCAAACAGCAGCGTATTATCCAGATCATCATGATCTATGATGATCCATGACCATCATCCATGATCCATGACCATCTCCTTGATGAGAAACAAAGCTGTTGGCTCTCTTCTCTCAAGAGCACTCACAAAAACGTTCTCAGTCAGCAGCAGTTCAGCCATCCAAAGGTGGTTACCTTCACCCTAAGGCAGGTGTCCAAAATACAAGGAATTTGCTACAGGTGACCCAATCTAGACTCTACAAGCAGCCTACACAACTAAAGTAAAAGCCTAACTTTTAGGGGAGATGAAAAATGTCCCCAGTCCTCAATTTTCCTGTGGGCTTTGTGGCATGATCCAAATGCCTAAGAATGACAGATATTTGTTTTTTTTTTCTTTAAAGTAAACTCCAACTGTACCATATCTCACCAGAATGCAAACATACAAAAACACTCAACTTGGATACAGATTCTCCAGTTTGCTCTGAAAAGTATTATGGTTGCTGTGTTTATACTTAATGCCTCCAGTTTTTCTAACCAGTCCTTTACTTATAACCATAATCACTAAACTAACAGCACAGTTTGAAACAGACCAGAGAGCTTACAGGAAAATCACATCAGCTTTTATTTAATTCCATAATAAGTTTTCAAACTGAGGATTCAAAGTTTTGACTTGAGAGTATAACTCTTGCAGGCACGTGAAAAGCTTTCCTGACTGGTTTAATCTACCCAGAAATTTAAGTAATTCCCAAATAGATCTGTTCAGTGAAAGATCCAAGTTGCTTTTTCTGCTACAAAGGAAAATACTTTCTGTGAGCTTGGCATATAGAAGAATATCACTCCATTCAGAAAGGAATGATTTTAATGCATCGTATAAGCTGTAACCAGGACAGTGTCTTTTTCAACAGCCCAGATTACATTGCTCATCTTGCCTTCCTTACATTGAATGTCCACAGAATACCCTGGTATAAGTAAGATCCTGTGCTATTTCTAAGACATTTAATTCTCTGTACCTAAAACAGCTCATCTTCACCTCTGATCGGATGATGATCAGCCTGATCAGCTACTCCACTCATCAGTTTTATTGGAACTATCACAAGCAAGCAAGGAAAACAGCTTCTCAGCAGCCTGTCCAAGACCAAAAGCTCGTTTCAGAGAGTGCATGTAAAACAGGACTCAGTTCCCTGTGTCTACACATAAAAAATTGCTTGACTTTGTCTTTGCTAGCGTATTTAAGTAAGAGACTTCACATCACTTCCTTTCAAAACATAAAAGGAAGCGATACAGAAAACCAAGCTAAGGTGCTACTCAACTCTCTGCATTTGGGAAGGCTCTCAAATATGATGAAGCTGAGAATTCAAAAATTAATTGGCGACAAAGTGTTATTAAAAAAAGAGAGAGAGAGAGAGAGAAAACAGGGGATGAGTTAATCTGTATTAAGATAGATGCCTAACACAGGTACAGTACAGACAACTCTCCCTTCATTGGAAGTACAAAAGGAACACGCTTTTAGATACTGAGAGTAATATAAGATGACTTCAGTCTTCAAAGGAATCATGCAACTGAGATTTTATTCATATTGCAAACAACAATCCAGGAAATCTGATTATAAACCCACTATTTCCTAGTGAGACTTGAAGCCTATATTTGATTTTTAAATGTTTTCATAATCAGCACAGATTTTTCCACACTCCAGAGTACAAAATGCTCTAGGATGTCATCATTCCCTGTTCTTAACTTATTTTCAGTCCTCACACAAAGTTTTTGGTCAGGAGTTCTCAACCCTTTCATTCCGTATCTTCAATATTTCACCATTACCCATTATCTATTACATTACTCAAGTATATTTTCCCATTTGATGATGTTCTAGTAATTAACTTTTCCAAATTGGACTTTGTTACCTGTAAACAAATATTTAGACATTAAGGTGCTCCCTCTGCCCCCACAAGGAGTTGCCTGCCCGCATTAAAAAACTGTTAAAAACCTTATACAGATGAGATTAAGATATTTGCAACAAACATGCAAAAAGCCCAAGAATACAGAATAATTGAATCACCTAGGTCGGAAAAGGCCTTCGAGATCATCAAGTCCAACCATCAACCTGACCTGCCAAGTCCCACCACTAAACCATGTCCCCTAGTGCCACATGCACATGTCTCTTAAATACCTCCAAGGGACTTCACCACTTCCCTGGGCAGCCCATTCCAGTGCTTGACCACCATCTATGTGAAGAAATTATTTGTAATATCTAATCTAAACCTACCCTGGCACATTATGACCCAAGTGCAGGACCCAGCACTTAGTCTTGTTGATATGTATAGACTAGTACTCCTTTAAGAAGTTCTATGAACAATAAAAAATAACCACAGCACTGTAAAGGTATTTAAAACTACATGATTCACCTTTTAGCATAAAATTCTGTTTTATTAAAACTACCTATAGATGAAAAATGACTTAATTTCTTAACTGTGTTATTTGTAAAGCTGAATAATTTCTTCATACATATATATATAAAACCACACATATCAATTTCCCTTTTGGAAAGGATAAAGGCTAGACATGTAGAACTAGGGCACTCTCCTTATTAAATGTTACATTTTTGGTACGCAGTTAGAAAGTTAATGAAGACTCTGAGTAATCACCTACTTCAAAAAGTTCCATGAACCCATTCCAGGAGTTTATAAAACAGTGTGCATTTTACAGCATAGCCCATGGGGTATGATAATATGCCATTCACGGGTCATGTTCATGCCTGCTTTTTATCCAACAAAACAGGCTGAAATAAAGGTGTGCGACTGATCCACTGCAATTATTAAAAGGGCCTTTTCTTCACCAACATTATCAATCTTCCCTTGTAACCATGTCTGAAATGCTTCCAATGTCTGAAGCCTTTCCATTTCTTCTTGTAACAAACAAAAATACCTCAATGATACACGGGCCATACTGATACATTACACCTTCTCAGGAATTTTAAGTAAAGTACTTGTAGGATACATTCTTAGGGTAAGATTCAGTTCATTTTACTTTAGCTACCTCAGACTAGGAGCCTTGCTCAAACTAGTCACAAAGGCTGCCTTTGTAGTCAGGGGACAGGAATATTTATCCTTTTATCTTTGGATGGGGATAGGACTAGTGCTCTCAGAGAAAATAAATAATTTACTACTACTTCTAGCTTCTATTTAAAAGTTAAGCCACTTCATTCCTGTTAACAACATCGCAGGATCAGCTAAAGTAAACTGGTTTGAAGAACTATATAAACTAATTAAAGATTCAATAATTTGATTTCTAAATTCACAAGTGTTAAGATTATCACAAAGATCAACTCATATAGAAATTTAGATGTGATCCTAAAAAGAAAAAACTGAAAGCAAAAAGCTACAGGTAACTCACTACACAATAGTCTAGTTTTTGCTTGACTGTGGGTAATCATTATTCATGGACTCCACTACTTACACAGAATCAGTGGTATAAAATCCTCCTATTTCCCTTGAAAGGAAGAGCGAGCTACAGAAATTCTTGACTAGCGCATGGACTCTTAAAAACGGTCTTCAGCACTTTGTGCTGTGACTTCAGCTATTTCAAAGTATATTTAAGTCCATCTTAAAACGAAAATCACAAGTGAGGACCTGAAAAGACCCAACACTAAATTAAGAAAAGTATTTACATCATTTACGTCCTCAAATTACAAAATGTGTGCTACAGTAATTACATCAAGGAGCAAGTTGTTGAACAGTTTCCATGAGGAACAATATATGATGGAGATGATTTGGTGCCACCCCCCCTCCCCTTTCTTAATTAAATTCTTATTCTGGCAGGAAACTCAATGGAGGAGCAGCCAACTTATCTCAGGGGCTACTGGGTGGAGAACCCCTGGCTCTGGCAGTAAGCTGATATTACTGCTTCTAATGCCCTTGAACTTGGCTATCAGCATGGGTGGAAAACTCTTGAGAATCACAAAGAAGCTGCAGGCTCTGGTAACTCGGGAGCCAGAAAAGAACAGCAATTAGCATGGAAATCAGTACAAGCTATTTCCCTCTGCTGAGAAGCAAGGTTTGTCAGCTAGTGGGATTCTAGGACAACCTGCTTCTGGCAGGCAAACACACTGAAAGTGAGCACTGGCACTCCTGTGGCACTGTCAGCCACTCCTCCCAGTGGGAGCTGGAGGTCAATGGAATAGAATATCCTGAGTTGGAAGGGACACTCAAGAATTGTCAAGTCCAACTCCTGGCTCCACCCCAGAATCCGACCGTGTGTCTGAGAGCACTGTCCAAATGCTTCTTGAACTCTGGCAAGCTCAAGGCCATGACCACTGCCTTGGGCAGCCTGTCCCAGTGCCCGACCACCCTCTGGGTGCAGAACCTTTCCCTAACACCCAGCCTGACCCTCCCCTGTCCCAGCTCCATGCCGTTCCCTCGGGTCCTGTCGCTGTCCCCAGAGAGCAGAGCTCAGCGCCTGCCCCTCCGCTCCCCTCGTGAGGGAGCTGCAGGCCGCCATGAGGCCTCCCCTCAGCCTGCTCTGCTCTGGGCTGAGCAAACCAAGGGACATCAGCTGCTCCTCATATGTCTTTCCCTCTAGATCCTTCACCATCTTTGTTGCCCTCCTTTGAACACTCTCTGATACTTTTATGTCCCTCCTATACTGTGGTGCCAAAACTGCATGTAGTACTCGAGGTGAGGCCACACAAGTTGAGAGTGGATTGGGACAACCCCTTCCCTCTCCTGGCTAGCTATACACAAAGAACCCAGAGAGCTGCAGTTTACAGAGCAAGAACTCCACGGCCATTTTTCAGCACAGAAGAACAGTAAATTCATGGTATGGTGCAGATCTCATTGGATGCTGCACATCCAGCTTACCACTTTTCCCATTCTGATGAACAAGCTGTGCAGGCTTTGTTTTAAAATATCAGTGGAAAAAATGCTTTTAGCAAAATAAAAAAAAAACGTATTACCTCATGACCAGGAAAATCTGGTCTCACTATTTACCTTTGACTCCAGTTTGCATTTTCATGCTCTTCAAACCTGTATTCTCTCCCAGATGGAAGTTCAACATCTCCCTTCTCAAAACACAAGGAAGATACTCAGGAGGTTTCTCCACAAGGACCAGACACCTTCATGCAACAACCACCATTCATCAAGTAGAGAAAATTTAAGTCTCTTTCATTCATCCCCATGACTTCCAGGAGTAATGTGCTAATCTACTTGAATGAATGCCCTTCACTGAACCTCTTCTGTGCTCACTTTGGTGTAAGAACTGAATTTGCAGTTAGATGAGCTAAGTTTCCTAGTAAAGCTCCTCTTGATATTGCCTGTGGACAGTGGCCAGAGCGAGAAGCCCAGCACTGTGAACAGAAGCCCGGGCTGTGCCTGCCAGGTTCCGAAGCTCCAGTTCTGCTGCTGGGTGCATTTATTTTGGGGAGGCCAAATTGTCACCTCGCAGAATTTATTTTTCCACCTTTCTGTTTAAATACTTATTTACTTATGACATGAGAAAAGGACTATCACATACATTTTATAGCTTAAAGAATTTGTTTCTGAAACAAATCACAGGATTTTTCCCCTATTAGTTACATAAGTTTGTAGCGTGCTTTGAAGACATCCTCAACTCCTTCCCACTTGAAGAAACAATGAGTTTTGGGGTGCAGATGTTGCAAACGCTCTGTGCCAGGGGCTACCTCTGATGAAAACCTACTGAGTGACGATTCTTTCAGAAGGTATGCATCTGCCTGTTTGGTCAACTTTCTTTCTGTATTTTTGGCCTGAACTCCTCTAAGTTTTATAGAATTACATCATCATCATTCTAAAGTTTCACAATAATAAAAAAATCCAATAAAAAGTTTTAAGGCCACTTCCTTAGCTGCAGTTTCTAATCTTGTTTAGAATAACAGAAAGTTAATTCCAAGAAACCACATTTTATACTGCCCCCCCTAACTTGCTTAATGTCAGGACTCCGCAGTTTTTCAGTGTGGTGAATTTCTGTGCTAGGAGTGGGAGAGAGCACAAAGTAAACCAACCCAGAGACATCGCTGACATTTTAGAAAGCAAGTCAAGCAAAAGATTAAGAATTCAATTTATAACACTTCTGTGTTTTTATTATAAAATGATAAATAAATCTAGCACGGCAGGGAATGTAAATATTTTTGCAGTTGTTTACACTACGGAAGAGGAAAGGAATTTAACATGCAATTAACCACTTAGGTGATTCTAGATATGTACCATATGGTCTCTGAATTACTTAAATTAAAGAAAAACATTTCACTTTCATTTATAAACTATTAATGCATTTGAGTTGCTATAGCAAAATCATTTAAAACTATTTCCTCTTCACCCTCTTCTCTCCTCCTTGCAAAGAGACTGGGAGAAGGGGGACATAGGAGACAACAAAGAATACCAACATCAAAAAGCTGTATTTATGATATGCGTTGCTCCACAATCCTTAAAACATTGATTAAAAGACACAGAGATACAAAAACTGATATATTGTGACCTTATTTGGACACACTGAGAGACAGTGTTACCTGTAAACATTATAACTAGTTTGAAAAGTAAAATAAAAAAAATGTGTGCAATCAAGAGAATTTTCAAAAGAGTCCTTAATGCTCTAACACACAACTCCGTACACAAACGCACACACATGCAATACACACACACGCCATTCTATTACCAGTGAATAACTTTTAGCACTGCCTAAGTTTTAAAAATTCTTAAGCCCCAGATAACCAGAATCAGGTCACCAAGCTTTCCTTTGGGTACAGATTCACATTGAAGCTCAAGGTTTTTATTATATTTTATCAATTAAACCAAATTTTAAGCACTGACCCGTTATTTTAATATAAATATCATGAACTTCTTAAAATAAGCACTTACAAAAAATATAAGAAATATTTTAAGTAATGCTGTAACTGCAAAATATTATTTGCCGGTACAACTTAATCATGTAAATTATCTGTACTTACACTGGAAGATGAGATAGCTAATGTTTTACAATAATGCTCATTTACTATCTTCTGCCAGAGCCACTCCAGACAGGGATACAGGGGATCATGATTCTAATCCTGAATCTGCAATAAAATGCAATATGAACTTGAAGAAACTGCTTCTTTGTCCCTTCTCAGTCTAACTGCCAACTGCTAGTAAGGGAGGATGATAGGACTTCTCTCTCATCCTTCTCTGGTTTGACTGCAAGCTTTTCATAGAAAGGAGAATCTCCCACTCTGTTTGAACAGCATTTCAGTCAGGTCCTTTAGCCCATATTTAAGTGGGCTAAAGTGATACATTCAAAGTGATACATTCGGTTTTATCTATTGCTATCAAATATAAAACCAGTACTGCAATCCTGGGGGGCAAAAAAGGAAATGTGAGATACGAGAACAAAAATATGTACAACTAAACAAAGCAATCTGCATTTATATATACATATATTTAGATATCTATGAAAAACATATGTATCTCAAAACGTTACTAAGCAATGTACGCAACTATTTCCTCCACTGTTCTTTAAAATGCTACTAAATGTAAATATTATCGCTAAAGTATGTTTGAGTTTCATGGGGCTAACACTTGCTAAAAGAATGTCCTTAAAAGTGCTTCATATCTTCTGGTATCTGTAAACACTCCGCTGCCGTAGATAGTTGCCCAGTGAATAGTGTCATATTTCCACTGGAAAACAAATCTTCACAATATTTGCCATCAGCATTTTCTTTATCATAAAATGAACTCAATTCCAGAAAGACAGAAACCTAAACAAACCTTGAAGGGCAACTTTAAGAGCTTTTGAAAGTTCCAGCAACTACTTTAATAATGAACTCAGCAGGGCACCAATCTTTCTGAAATGGCTTTTAGCTATTAATTATTTATAGAAATATCACTTCCCCAGAGTTCACTGCGTACTTCTTTATTAATCTTTTCCTCAGACCCAGGCTCTTCAACTTGATTTTATAGTATACTTTTAAGAAGGCTCATAAGGAAACTAATCCAGGGATTTGCACTTTGTGTAAACAACTCTGGTTTCCAACACAGCAAGGTAAAAGATTACTTTGAAGGGGTTACACAAACTTCAAGAGGTTGAGTAATGACGTATGACTTCACGTCTCTTCAAAACACTCCAAAAAGTTGAATAAGTGCACCATCAGTGTCTCTTCAATTAATTGGTTGGGAGAAAAAGTGGAAAAGCAATCCATTATGAAGGCTCTCTGCAATTAATATGAAATGTACGTCTCTGTGATCTAGAACAGCAGTTTCTTTAAAATTCCCTATAAAGGAGATCCTAGAACTGCTGGGTGTATTTCCCTCTTCAACAAAAGAGGGAAAAGATTAACAAGAGTTTAAAAGATTTGGTACTAATCATAATTCCATCTGTTGTATATTAAACCACTTTTCCTTTCTACTATTGCTTGCTTGCACATAAAAATTGATTATCACAGTCTCAATTCCAATTCTGTATTTGTCTTAAGAGGTTTTCAGTAGCAGAACATACATGCTCGTCTGTGCCCACATAATTTTTTTCTTTCCTAGCCAAATAAACTCAGTTTTCTCAACTTTTCTCAGAGATTTCCAAACCTATTATCTTTCCATATGCTCTCATCTTTATTTCTTCCAGGTTGTCTAAATCTTTTTAGTCATACATCTACTACAGGACACAACATTTGGCCACTGCATTCGGCCACTGTTGGCCACTGGCCCCAACACCAAATACCAAAATATCCCTAAGACATATACATTTTCTTTGGCAGCATTCCATGAATAGTGCTCTTTGGGCAGTTACTGCTCTTTAAATACTTATGTATCTGATCAGTTTCCTGATGCACTACTTTGGATTTATTTTGAAAGGATGAAATTCACAATCTTTTGAACACTCTCCGAATTCTTTGGATCATTTCAATTATATTTTTAATGATTTCTGCAATCTTTGTCAACTGGAGGATTTCCTATAAATCTTATAAATGAGCTCTCGCCCAAATCATTAACAAAAACACAGAACAGCAGTAATTCCTAGATAGATGCCTGGTAACCTTCGCTTAAAATGTCCCAGCCTGAAATGAAGCTTTCACTCGCTCTTTCAGCATGTTTTCTGCATGTTGCCTCAGCCACAACCCCAAAGTTTGCCCAAATAATTACAATTTGCGAGTGTCAGAAAGCTTGCTAAGTGTAGAGTTATGCTATCATCTGTCTCCTTCTTATTCCCAAGGTCAATCACTTTATTAAGATGAAAAGTGTATTTTGCTGTCTCAGATGGTTCTTAACAAAACCATGAAGTTTTCTTTTACTCATTTGATTGTTCTCAAGGTGCTTGCAGTCTCCTTAATAAGTGATTCTACTACTTTTTGAGTGATAAAATCTGAACAATTGGTATGCAGTTCCGAAGTTCTCCTCCCTTAGCTATCATAATAACACTTCCACTTTTCCTAAGTTTGTGAGTGATAATTCCTTTAGGTCAGTGACTGCTTTGAAAAAGTTAAATATTCTGACTACCTAATCAAAACTCATTTTTTTTCTTTTTGAAAAAAATACTGAAGCACAGACAGGGAATATTTCTGCTTTCTCTAGTATCAGTTGTTCCCCTCCTACTAAATCCATACTCTCCTTGATCTTCTTAGTTCTTCAGTAGTTATTTAAATTTTTATTACCTTCGCTGCTTGCATTTTGCAACTCAGCTTTTCGAGCCTTTTTTCTTTTGAATTCTTGTATTCTTTTAGTAATTACCTTTTCATATTATGATCTCTATTTTTTATGATCTTAATAAAGTCTTTAAAGCTCTTGGTTCCTTAGCCCCAAAACTTCTTTATATCAGGATAATTTGTGTCATTGATTCAATGCCCTTGATAACTACACATTGTCTTTTGAATCCTCACTCATCTATTTTCTATTTCCAGCAAATATCAGGCAAGCTTCCTCTTTCTGATGAATTTTTAAATCATTATTGACCTTTCTGGTTTTTAAGCTGTTTGAAACTTCTACAGTTTTAGCTCATTAGAGCTTATTCTGTCTTCTCTTTTTCTCACTTTTACATGGCTTCTATGTTTCCAATAACTTTCTTTCCTCAGATATTCAACTATACAGGCTTTCCTCCTGCCTTGGTTCTTTTCGGCATTTTGTTGATTGGCACCAAATGTTATTCTCTCATCTGCAACCCAGTATGGGTGCTTTAAAAAAACTCTTTGCCAACAGCAACATTTTAGCTGTTCTTCTTCTTTTCCTTTAAAACAGGGCATTTAGTTTTGCTTAGGCCCTAAGATTGCATGAGTTTAACTTAGTAAATCTAGGACAAAATTGGGAAGGTTGTAGATAAAATAAGTATTACACGAAATCATAGTTTAAATTTAATAGGTAGCTACTACTTACACTTCGTTACTAATAATTTCAAGATTCATGTTCACCACTTGAGTCAAGGTTTCAGAATTCAAAACCACTTTTATCTTCAGAGGTTAAGGGTTATCACTTATTTATTTTAAGACAGCTGCCTCATTACTTGCGCAGCCTATTCTCTTTCTTATGAGTTACTGATATTCACATGAACTGTTAAACAGGACAGCAGTTATGACTACACATTCTTATTTATCACTCCAAAGACCTAAGAAGAAATTGTAAGACAACGGATACCACAAAGACACATACAGCAGACTCGATAACAAACTACTTCACTCGAACTGCCAGCCAGCCCTAAGTGAGTTGAGGAGCAGGCCTGTAAGGAATGATACTTTCCTCTTCACTGCAGCATCACAACTGATAGTGATCGTGACCAGTACAAGACTGCAATAACGAACTTCAAACAAACACATCATCTCCATGATCTCAATTTCTGGCCTCTGGCTTACTTAACTAAGCACGAGGTCAGGTCACCTTCAAACTCCAAAGAAAAGGCTCTTAGCAAAGAAAATGTATACAGCTCTTCTCTTGCTCTCGGGTGTTCTTAAGCACAATAAAAAGGGGACTTGGGCACCAGGTGACAATGTGTGCTGCAGAAAGATGTCTGAACCTATCTCCTCTCTGCAGAGAAGCTAGTTCTGCATGTCTACTGCCACCAACTCCTCTTCAGCTGACCAACTTACCAGATGTCTTTACTTGCACCCCATGAATGAAACCCTTATGCCCTCAGCACCCATGGGCAAGCCACATCTTCCTGTAGTACCTGACAGTTTCCACAAGCAAGCACTCCAAATTTTAGGTTGCGTATCATCCATTGATTTCTTTTGTGAAGAACATAACAGACAATCTCAGTAAGTTCAAACAAGGACCTAGGTGGAGCTCTCTAAGGTCAGGATCCCTGTCTGGGCAGAGTCCCCCCAGCTGCAGGAAGAAGAAAGACTAACAACCACATTGGTGATACACCATTTTTCATACCCTTCTTCCCTCTAGGGTATCTATAACAATACCTGCCTTGTTTTCTGTTGGCAAACTTGGCTGGCTAACGTATTTGGCCTCACAGATGTTTTGGGCTCTCCAATCACTAGCAACCATAGCCATTAAGAACTTCTTATACTGCCAACTGAAAAGAAAACTGCACTCTGGACAAAAATATATAAGCATAATTAAACCTGTAACCTAATGCAATTTTTAGGCCACCAGTAGAAGTGGTCCTTCTGAACTAATGTGTGTCAACATGCTAGACTGAAAACTTATACTAGCAAATTATTTAATGTTCCAAAAAATATCAAAAGGCTCCTCACACAGCAACACATTCCCTTCTACCACATGTAATTACAATGATGTGTGTGGGTTAATTCCAAAACTGTATTTTATATTCAACTATCACACAAGAAATCCTTCCATGTTTCTTAAAAAAAAAAAACTTAAGGCGACAATTTTAAAAACTGCAAAATGGACTATTTGGCAGCAATCTACAAAAGAACAGAGATTCACTGTGCCTCACTCTTCAAAACCAATTCTCCTTACAATCACAAGTCAAACAAGCATCTCCCATCAAGATTAGAATGAAGAAAGGTTATTAAAACAAATGGTTAATATACAAGTCCACAATATTTTTCCGAAAATAAGAATCAAAACTTCAAACTACTTCATTATTTCACAAATAAAAATCACCTATGATGATTTGGGCAGCTGGTGTTTATTGTAAAATTACTTCATTATTAGGAACTCTTTCCTGTAACTGCAGGAGGCTGCAATCTCCACTATCAATGCAGAGCTTCTTTACCCTGCGTCTCATTTTTTGTTTGCCTATTGAACCAAAACCCACAGCAGGAGATAGGAATTATTATGCTTGGCGCAGGACTAACAACGGTGTATCATTAAATTTTGATGACCGTTTCAAAGGAAAGTAGATTTCAAGTCTAAACTTGGGGGACAGGCAAGGGACTAAGTAACAGATCATGGGGAGAAACTTTGGTCGTGTCTCGGGTTGATCAAAGGGTCACCTGATACTTTTTAAGAAAGTCTCTCTGGGCATCTTGGAGACAAAGGTAGAAGAGACCAGGAGAGATACTCTAAAAGCAGACAGTGTTATCAATTGCAAGGCCAGCCACGGTAAATGGAAACTTCACAATAGATGAGAAATAAGCTATGATTTGAAGAAAAGTTTTGAGTAAAAGCAGAATACTGCATTCCCCAGAGTACACAGATTTCAACACCAAACACATTCAGGAAGAAGTGGCAGGAAAATGAGCTGTCATTATTATTTAGTTTATCTTCATTTCTTAGGAGAGCCAAAAAGAAGATTGCTTGCTTTTAGAGGCATCACATGGATTCAAGAATCCAGCCTGTGCAAAACGTCTATTCATTTTCCAAGCTCAGTAACACAGATATCTGGCAACAAAACTACCAGACACTACAAAAACAGGCAAACAGATAGATTTCCTTGCCCCCTGCCTGGCAGTCGTCAGCTTCTGGACTTAGCAACAGAGCAAAGAAATCCCAGTGGAATTTCACTCTCCAGAAGCCAGCAGCAAACTCGGTGTCCTTTTGAACAGATAAGCAATGGCCAGCCAGAAATTAAGATTTGCATTCTTCAGGAAAACAAAGTCTTGTGTAATACTGTTTCTCTGGGCTTCTGTCTGTGTAGTCTCTGCTCTCTTTCCTTTCTGCCTTGCGTGTGGCAGCAGCTTCTGTGACTGTCTGTGTCAACACAGCCAACGTAAATACTGCTGCACGCAGCGTCAACCGTCTAAATGCCTGTAAAGCTTATCTGAATGGCAAATACAGACTTTCACAGGATTTTCTTCCTAGTATCCCTACTATTGCTGGACAGGATATTTGCTGAGGATAATGTTTTGGTTTACCTTCAAACAGGTATCACTACCTAGATACAGCAGCATTTACTTATTAGGTGTAGTTTACGTTCCTCATTTTGGAAGTGCTATAACAAAAAGATGCATGCAAATTGTCCTACTATCTGAGCTGTGTCTCAGAAAGACAGAAATGCATCCGCTGAAGATATTTGCTGTGATTTTACTTCAAAACGTGCATCTGCATGATGAGACTGAAGCCCAAATACATTTGAAGGATATTTACTAAGTTTACTTGCCTGTGAAGAGCTGTAAGAGGGAATTGAGGTTAATTCTTATCAGTAGATAATAATGGATGCTTGTGCAGCCCTGGCAGACAATGAGACTACAGTAAATCACATTAATGCAGTAAGATCTTCATTAAGGAAGAATTACTTTTACCCAGCACCCCTAAAACTTAAGATACACAAGCCTGACATAATCATTTATAACCAAGTCTAAACCTATAGGAAGCAGGTAAAATTCCCATCATCAAAAGATTTTTTTCCCTGCCAGCCTTGTATGTGCCTAGCAAAATGAGAGATGAAAATAAGAGCTGGTTTGTCTTATCATATTTCAATGTCACACTCTGAATTGAAAGGAAGGAATATTATCCTCTCTTCACTTAAAGAAACCTTTTACCTACAAGACATTTACCTTTTTCTGGATTACAAATTAAACTGCAAGCATATCTTAAATTTGGAAGAAAAAGCTGCAAAATATAGCAAGCCAAATAACAGACATGAATTACTGTACAGAGTGCTTACATTTTCATAATGTCTCAGTAGGTTTTACTGAAATTTAAATTATATTAACATTCCTGACTAGACACACAATTTTACATTCAATCAACATGAAGAACATGGACTTTCTGGCAATTCAAACATTCATAGTACTTTTTGCTGGGATGAAGTTCCATGCCAAAGCTTGTTATTCATATTGAGGCTAAGCTCATTATGAGATGTTACACTCCTTTGAAGGTAACAGCTAAATAAAAAATATTTTAAATGGAACAAAAAAGCAGGCTAACTTCCAACACAGGGAACTGTTCCATTCACCAGATAACTAACACCTGCAGAGGAATGGTGTAAAACAACACTTATAAAAGTGCTAAGATGTCAGACATCTGAAGATACCTTGCTTCTACTTTTCTGGCTTTGCCAGGCCTGCAGAAGTGTTACAGTTTCAATGAGGAAAGGGCTGGATCTGCTAACACCCTTCTCCGAGAATGTGAGTCACATTTTTGGTAAGCAAAAAGAACATTTCCTGAAAAGCAGAAAGCAAAGAAAGGAACTGGGTATTCTGACCGAAGAGTCAAACAGCGATTCAGGCTATGCTCCAGCTGAGAAGTCAGCTCCAGACAGAGCAGGGCTGTCTCTCGACTGTAATCAATGTAAACTGCACCTTCAGATGCTCACGTGTAGTACAGGACAAATGCACTAATAGTCACGATGAAGATCAAAATTATGTAGTTCAGTAAAATCAAGACTTCAGGGAACACTTTCAGCCCGTTTTCCAGGTACAGCATGAAAGAATAAATGACATGCCAAAAGTCACAGCAGTACAGTCAGAAAAACTCACTTTGAAGTTCCGCTCCACATGACTCTCTTTCACATACTGACATTCAGTATGTAAAAACAGTACAGTGTTTTGTTGACTTTTACAAACAGTCCTTTGTAAAGCTAGAATAAACCTGGTTGTCAGTGCCTTCCTTGATGAGGAAAAAGGAAGAAAAGGTAATTTAGTTCATCATGGTAAGCTACAGTCATACAAAAGTGTGTATATTAAGTAACTCTTGTTCTTTAGCTAAAAATTACCAACACTCTGGATAAAGTAAATGAAAGAAAGAAAACTTTTTCAACATAACACCACAAGAAGCATGTGAGTATTGGGACTGAGGGCAGGGGGACAAGTGAGGCTATTAATATGCTATTGAAGAAAAGGTTCAACTTTTGGTACCTTTTTTAGTTGCTATGGTATGTTGCTAGCATGCTAATACTCACTGTATTAGGTACATATGGCAATCCATAAAATTTCTCCTGTGTTTCCTTTAAAATTTCTGTGGTTGACTTTTGTAGAGGATGTTTCCCATGGTAGATTTGGTCCAAGGAAGCATAGAAGACCTAAAGAGACAGAAAATGTTTGTCTTTGGCACATGGCCTTGGCATCTGACAACCAAAATAAATAAATAAATAAATATAGAAAAGAAACAGAGCGGGAGAACAGAGGGGGGGAAGAGTTTAAATCTATCTGGTTTTGTAAATCTTCTATTTTTACTATGCCACAAAAGGATAGAAAAAGGTTTTTTTTGCAGTACACTAGCCATCACCGTCATGGCCTATCATCAATACATGTTTAGGTCACTGGGAGCACTGGCAGTACTAGATCACCCACATTTTTATTTAAAGTTAAGACCCTGTCCCTAAAGCCTTCCAAAAAATCCCCCTTGAAAAAGAATACCTTAAAATAGATTTAATAAAAAGATTTAGGGTTATTCAAGTAAATACAGCAAAATAAGCAATTCTAAGATGTCTGCATGCAGCCCTAAGAACAAATCACACCTGTGGGGGTAAGCAAACACCCAGGCAGTGAACATAAGCACAGGGAGCTGCTGATGCTGCTGAGTTTTCGCTAGAGCACTCTAATGGTGTGGTACTAAAGCAGATGCTGCCTTTGTTTTACCTCCCACAATCAGAGGAATAAACTGCTCCAGCGTAAGCTCAGCCTGAGCTCACACTGCAATAGTGAAGTACTGTGGCACAGACGTAAGGGCTGCTCATAGGCAATTACGGTGCACAAGCATGTGAACTCTGGCAGTACACAGATGCATGACTGAATCACTGAGGTGTCTGGAGATCAGGAAAGCAGCACAATAAAAAGACTTTTCAGGTCAAGTTAGCAAAGAAGAGTATCTGGCACTTGAACAGCAAATACGAAATAAGATGCGAAGAAGACATTGCCAGGGCTCAATTTGTGCCATCACTGGAAAAAAATGGAGCATTTATTTTTTTTATATGATGATTTCCTGTTGTGTCGAAGTGCTGGAAAGACAGAAGAGGATGCCCACTGCTGTGCAAAACAGTATTTTGAAGAAGTTTGGTGGATCCAGATACTTAAGCCAAAGTGTTCAGGTCAGGTTATCCTGTCGTAGACAGAATTCATATGAAAATTGACAGTAGGGACCCTCCAAAAACTTTTGTGCAAAGGATGAGGCAAATAATTTGGCCAGAGATTCATGCCCAGTCACACTCCCAGAGAAACTGCAATGCCTTTCCCAATGAGAGAAACACATTGTTTGTTTAAGAAATTACAACCACAAAATGCAGAAATTTTATGGAGAAAAGGCTATGTGGATGTTTTATATGATCTGAAAAATACAACCCCTCAACCTTTGAAAAAGATTTATTATGAAATTTGGATACAAAACCACTCCAAACTCTTTCATAATTTATTTCAACTCAACACAATTCGGGGAGAGCTGGACACAACACATGCTTACACCAAAAATGTGAATGTTTTCAAAGGACCATATTCCTTCAGTTTGAATAACCCATCTTGATAAATCCATTGGTAGTGTTTTCAAGCAACAAATGTGAAAACTTTTTTTTTTTTTTTCAAGAAAAACTGAGGGTTATAAAGGAGAGGGATGATGAAACCCCAATATGCAGGAGCTGGTTCTGAATTTTCTGCTTGCTTCCTACATGCCAATGAGGAAAAGAGGTCAGTAAGACCTAAAACTCACACGGGTAAGTCATTAATGACATGTTCTGAGGATAATTTCATGAAAACACTGCACCAAGTGGCAAACAATGACAACTCTTGTTTTAAATCAAACTTCGCAGGGGTATTTTTCCTTCATTATATTGATAACATGAAAACTAAAAATCTAAAGAAAAACCCATATTAACTCATAAAGATTACAATATTTTTACTTTTATCTTAGAAGAGAATGAGGTTTGGTAATGCTTTTGCTTGTTCTTTTCACTGTCAGAGCTAGTCTCCAAAATCCTGACTTGCTTTTTTTTTTTTTTTTTTTTTTTTAAACAAAGTTTAACAAGAGTGACAGCACTTAGAGCATCAAGGGTGAGAGAGTATGACCAACAGTAAGCACCATGAACAGGTCTGAAAATTACCTGAACTAACAGTGCAACAAAACTCATTTTCTTCTGCCAGTCTAGGCCTCTCTGGCTCTGCAGGAGCCATTTCACACTGACTTCGCTCTCCTGTCCAAAAACCCAAACCAAATACCAGGAACTTGAGCATCTGATCACAGAATGTGCCATCCTGCTTCAGCCCAGCCTTGATCTCTTTCTTCCAACTCCCTGCTTCGTTAGGACTGGTTTGCAGTTGCTCTTCTGTGCTCCACACAAGATGGAGTGAACTGTGCTGCAGAAGACCTTCTCTAAAGTAAAATTTGGAGTCGAGTAGCTTGTGGTCAGAGAGCTGGAGCAAAAGCTCAACTCACAGCCAGGAAGTGGGGAAACAACAGCTGAAGGCCAGTGAAATGGTCTGCCTAAAGAACAATGCAGTAATAGAGAGCAAGGGAAATGAGTCATTAAAGCCAGCTATAAGCTTTCCCCCGATCCTGGCACATGTAAAGCGTGGGAAGCAAGCTATGAGCCAGGCCACCTGGAAAGCACAGTAAAAAAAATCCAGCCCCGAAAATAAACTTGGATGAACTTTATATCCAAAAGCATTCCCATCTATGAACCACAGTTGTGTGTGTTTATGCAGGCCTTTGGAATAGGAAGAGGAGACACATCCCAGGTCCGCAGGATTTTAGATGATGCCGCTGAGGAGCATGCTAACACTTAACATTAAGCAGCAGTTAGAAGACAACTTCTCATTTCAGTAAAACCCATTTCCCAAAAGACCTAGAAATACAGAAAGGCCATCAAGTAGTTGTCTATCTGCGTATAGCCTTTCCATTTTGCAGTGACATTGCTATTTATCAGCTTAACTCGGTTCTCCAGTTCCTTCTGACTCCCTGCCCACTCATTAGGATTAACATGTAAACAGTTCGGCATTTCCCACTGAAGTTACTGCTGGCTTTCTGAAAGACTCCGGGACTTAATCTGCACGGCAAAAGCTTTATGAGAAGATGGATGGATTCTCATATCTTTCCTCTTGACTAACTGATTAAACGAGCTGGACAAAAATAGAAGATAGAGCTATAATGAAAAACATAGTGTAATTTCTTATTTTCACATGCCAATAGACTTATTTTCTGACCAGATGACAAAAGAACCTTTAGGCATTTTCCTCACTGCTAAAAAAGAACTGTAAGCATTTTTATTTCTTTTGAAGGCCAAATAATGCACAGCATCTAGTCGTCAGTACAGAACATGCTCTTTGCAAAGCCTGGAGAAAAGGTATAAAGAGTCATCATTCACAGTCTTTTCAGACTGTACTTTTAGTAGTACATGGATACTTGGGCACCTGCAGATTAAAATATGTTTTTCTTCAATGAATTATTATATTTTTCACAGAATCACAGAATTGTCTAGGTTGGAAGAGACCTCCAAGATCACCTAGTCCAACCTCTGACCTAACACTAACAAGTCCTTCACTAAACCTTTTGAATTACCATGAGTAACAATACAAACTTATACAAAGGAACACGTGAACTTTAGATCTGCGATGCAATCAAGTTCTCTGGGACATTTTTGCTGAATTAACAAAGTAAGCGGCTTTGCCAGCCAGTGTCTTTCAAAATGAGTGCATACTTCTGCAGGCATTTTAACTGGAATCTCCCAAAACATGGTACTGAAAGTTGGAAATGACTAATATTATTCAGTGTGGCATTGTGGTAGCTTGTCAGGGGTTGAGACCAGCTAAAGTTTAGTTACATGAGAGTAATTTGAGGGCAAACAGCCTGCTTAATCACTGTGTCATTGCCAGCACCAGCCAGTTATGAGGCGCCACAGGAATCTGAGCCCCACAGAGCTGGGTGTTCTCTCCTCACTTCTAAATCTACGGGGTCTGGAGTCCCCCGGGGACAGAGCCAGGAGCTACTCCATGGGAGGTGGGAGAAGCACCTGAGGGTTAACAGCAGCAGGGGGGGGATCGCCCAGCCCAGCCCATGAGACCACCACATTGACCCCTTCCTCAATGTCCTTCCGGAGCTCGCCATCTCCCCTGCCACAGGACAGGAGCATTGTGTCATTCATTATCTACCTGTGACTCAGTGTTCTTGTTCAACAAGCCCATTTAGTCCACACACAGTCAATATGGTCTCAAAACTTAACAGGATTACAGCAAATATATATTAAAAGTTGAAAGGAAATCCATCAGATCTCTATAGAGCTGGTATGGACACAGAATAAAGAACAGGTGCACATGAAAGCACCTGACCATCACTGTGGTGGTTACTAGTCTGTACATTGTCAAATTATTCCAACCGTGTTGGTGGACTTCATAAAGGTCATCAATTAAGCATTCTCAGTATAACTTTTATTTTGATCCAGAATTGTTTTCTTCACCAAAAAACCTCTTACATTAATTAATTATATTATTGACCATATTCTTTCTGGATTCTCATCTCTCTCTCTCTCTAGAAAGAGAACCTTTCAGAGCCAGAAGCATGCATTTCAAAGTCACAGCTGAAGAGAGGGCTCTGTTAGTTTCATGTCACTGAAGTATTGCTTCAGGTTCGTTCAGGCTGCCTGCACAGCCAACAGTGGCCAGCAAGGCGGAGCGCAGCATTGAAAGCACACTTCACAAATCCGTTCAGTTTCACCACTGAAAAATACATGTATACACTACAAACAGTGTAAGCCTGGTTTTGATTAGTTTAACTGACGTATACATTTACAGGTCCACACTCAAATATTCTGATTAGTTTTAAATCACTATAAATTACTGCACAGAGCAAACTGCAAATATTTAACTAAGTTTTTCTTTTAAATCAACTTCAGTTAACTAGTGCAACTCATGTTTGTAGACAAGGTTACAAACATTCGTGCACTTTTCAAACAGAAAAATTACAAGGGATTGATTTTGAGAATTGCTTCTTTGCACATCTCAAAAATAATGAAAACCCTTTATCGAGGTATGAGCAGTTACCTCACCTAAACACTAGGTCAACTGTAGCAAGAAAAATTAAACGCGTCTGGTTTAAGGGAAAAGAAAAAAGAAAAAAAAAAGAAGAAAACAGAATTACAAAAGTCACACAACAGAAGCTTGCAGTATACCAAATGTAGCCAAACTCTCATTGTAAAAAAAGTTGGCTGGATGCTGTAATGTTACTGAACATGTCTGAGAATTACTATAGCAGGACTAAAAAAAATTAAATACTCATATAAGATAATACCCTAAATTCCTTTACTTCCTTTGAAGAAAAGCAACACTGATAATTTATTTATGGGAATGACTGATCAACCACATCTGCCCACAGAAAATAAAGACTTATGAATTTAATTACTGCTCCCAACACTGAGAGAGAGAAGTCAGAGACCAGAATGCAAAGACCATACCTGGAGTTGCATATCAGCTGCAGCACACACCTTTTTGGACTCGCACAGTCTTGACACCATGTTTTTTGGAAGTGGCTTTAAAAAAAAAGTCAGAACATATTTAGAATTGTTGCAAATTTGTTAGTAATGTGCTTACTATTAAAAAAGACTAAATGCAAAAAGAAAACAGACTCAGAGATACTAAAAACATCTTCAAAGTGCTTTCCATTGAGGAATTAGCAATGAAGAAGGAAATCTCATTTGCTAAAGCATTATGGCAGAAATTATCAGCCATAATTTACATAGCAGTCAAGTCTCAGTGTTTGTTCTATAAAATGATTCTACGCTCCCTTACATACTTCTTAAAAATATATTATGACTACAATCTTATGACTATAATTAAAGAACAATAGATGAGGCGGCAAAAGTCCCCTCAGGTCATCTTACTAATTGTCAAAAGTAGGTATTACAACAGATTCTCCTGCTGGCCTTCAAGCACAGCTCATTTAGATTTACACAGATGCCCACGTAACTCCCAGAGTTTTCATAACTTCAACTGGGGCAGCATCTGTCCTTCTACCCTTACCCACATAAACCTGTTTGGTCATCCTGAATAGTCAGTGTCTACCCTTTGAAATTTTTAACTAAGATGAACATATTGCATATCTACAGCAATAAAATATCCATGCCAATACAGGCTGAAAGTCAGAGACATTCAAGTCATTAAGCAAACTCCTTTTGACTTTCTATCCAGATATCTACAAATACAAAGACTGTTAATGACAGATTTATCCATATCTGGATATGAATGCCTGACCTTACACTTCTTCCACTGCTTCCTGAAGCTTTTCAATATATGTTCTTCCTAGTAAGCACATTTTTTTTTGCCAGCAGTTTTATTAACCAAACACATTAAATATGGCTAAAATAACTGTGTTCTTGCTGAAATATTAAAAAAGTTATTACAAGTCGTATAATGTTATACAGATGTTTGGTATTATACTGAACTCTAAAAGCATACCTACACTTCTACAGTGTGTTGAAGTGCTTAAGAAATAATACATCAAAGTTTACAGATCCCGATGGCAGAGCTGTATGTTTAGATTCTGTGCAAATGATATGACTTCAAGACAAACAACGTTAATGTTCACAGAATAAAAACCTAACTCCAGGAAAGTTACATGTAAGTGCGGAAAATGTTATCAATTAACTCTGTGGAATCTGGAAGTTAAAGGAGATAAGAAAAACTCTCAAGTTGCACAGCTGTTTTATGCAGTAGCTTGCCAAGGCTTGTAACCTCTTCTCCAAGACAAATGTTAGCTGGGTCAAGAATGGGATAGAACAACACCCACTATTTTGCCTGTCATAAATGTGTGCAGCTGTTAAATTTCAACACAGAGAAACAAACCAATGAACATAAAGTCTACCCTACAGTGTATCCTTGTTAGGCCAGTATTTGCCCTTCCCAAATATAAAAATTGTCTTTCAAATTACATGATGATTTTGGACTACTAAAGTAAGAGTAAATGAGCAGTTCTCCATAGTAATAAAGATGTTAGTGGCTGACTACCTTGAGGTTCCATACTGGCTTTAGCATTGTTCCGAAAAGCGCTTAATTATGTAGAAAAGTTCTTAAAGCAAGATGCAAAATAGAAACAATATTAGAAATGGTAAAAAGTATGTTGGCTGGGCAATTTTTCTCCTGGTTCTATGAACATGTCTTGTTTTATCCCCTTACACAGGCTGAGTGAGGCATGTACTTCAGTAACTCTTCATCCTGAAGCTAAAGCACATGTGGGTTTACAATAACAGCCTCAGCTGTCATGGGAGAAAACAGCGTGTAAGGAAACCTATGCAATTTTGAACATATTTTGTTATTAAACATCGAACATATCAACAAGTTTTGGCAGCTTTCTGGATGCTTTCACCTCCTAGTGAAGCAGTACAGTGTGGAGTTAAACAAAACTCATTTCTTTGAGAGGCACTTGTATCCTAGGTACAGTGAAGCTGGAAAGAACTGTATGGGAATTTATAGATTGTGATTTTTCAGTGTGAAAAAGCTGAACTTCCAAAAGCTTGGCAATAGCAAGTATGTGTATTTTACACAGTTATAATTTAAGAGTGTTAAAGCCAAGAGCAATCCTACCAGTAAGGTCAAACCAACTCTTTCAACATAATGGATTTTCAACATTGTATTTCTGCTATATTAAATAATGGTAAGAGGAAGCTAAGTGTACAGGCTTTCAGCTAGTACACAAAATAAACAGAACACAAAAACACTCAGACTTTGCTAGTTGGCATTTTGGTAAACCACAATCCCACAGCTCCTCACTGAATTGGGAAATTCAAGTTTGCAGTTCACTGGGGCACAGAGCAGCAAGGTTCGGCAATGCGGACAAACGCTGCTTGCTCCCTGGGAGAGCCGGGCACACCCAGCCCTGCCCAAGAAACAGCTGAAGGAGGTCTAATTCTCAGTTCAGAGCTGAGAACTTCTTACACTCTCTGCACCAAAAAAAAAAAATAATAATAATTCAATGTACTGTACTGCAAATAGCTGACCTCAAGCCAGGGAAGACTACGGAAAAGGCAGCCTCTGCATTCACCTATTTCTTCCTGATCTTCTGATTTTATAAGCATCTACCTTGTTCTAGACTAAAGTCCCGAGGGGAGACACAGAAATGATCTTTAATGATTTCAGGGTCCTAACTGAAAGGAATGTTCCAAGCTACCCAGATGTCTCTGCGTTGGAGACAGCTTAGCAGCACCTGTGAGAGACCAACTAGAACACAGGCAATACCAAGAAGCTCCAGGAAACCTTCAATTTTATTTTTTTTTCTGCCATATGAACACCAAACAAAAAACATAGAATCACAGAATCATTAAGGTTGGAAAAGCCCTCCAAGATCATCTGGTCCAGCCATCCCCCTATTACCAGTATCACCCACTAGACCACGTCCCTAAGCACCACGTCCAACCTTTCCTTGAACACCCCCAGGGACGGTGACTCCACCACCTCCCTGGGCAACCCGTCCCAATGCCTGACTGCTCTTTCTGAGAAGAAATGTCTCCTCATTTCCAACCTGAACCTCCCCTGGCACAACTTACTCAAGTCATTCCCTCTAGTCCTATCGCCACCTATCTGCGAGAAGATAAAACATAGATCTGCTCCGTCCTGCAGATCAAGCTCTACTGCCTCAGCAGATTAAAATTAGCAGGAAATCACAAATAACTCTTGACAATACCTACAAAAAAGGATGGGAGAAAGACAGAAATTTTCTTTTGTTGAAATCAAGTGGTGCTAAAGATATAAATGAAATACATAAATGTTGTATTGTTTAAGTCAATCAGTGCTAATGATCTGGCGCAAAGATTACAGTCTGATCATACTTCACAAGTCAAGCAGAATTCAACACTGGAAAAAATGGTAGCAAAAATTAAATTGAAATAAATCCTCCAAAACTTATTCCTCTCAAATCTACGGCATTTTAAAATTTAACATTTCAAGGAATGCCAGAGTGTCAGACATACAGACACTCTGAGGTCTTGAATGTACTAATGAAGATGTACTCTTTTAGCCAACAGAAACTATTTCTCCTTATTGTTACAACTGAGTGAAGAAAAAAGGCATCAGTAGTATTATTTCATCCATCCTGAAAGATGAGTTATCCAATAAAATCAGACTGTCATCCTCCTTCTGAAAGGAAGGCTTCACAGAACTTTGGCTAAAACTATTTTAATTGAATAACCATTCCATTTTAAAAATTTAAACATTACATGCTTTACTTCGGGTTCCATTTTTCCATCTTTTTATACTAAGTAACCTTAAGACCTTGGCATGAATTTTTCAGCCTGTTTGCCATGGTGGCTAAAGAACAAAATTCCCTGTGTTCTAAATTCTCAAAGCATACTTAACTCCTTACCGCTGTGTAGTAACGGGGACATGTTAAGACTATTTACTATCTGTGGGCTTATTCTTGTAATCATGCTAATACAATACAGCCTTTGTAATTCCATCTCTGTGAAAAATGAAGTCAGTTCAAATTTGAACAGCTGAAATACTGGCTTTTGTTCAAGAGAGCCTCCAAAGACACACAAGCTTAAAATGATTTAGCGCAACAGACCTACCACATATCTGCATTTAACAAACAAAATTGAACAAACACAGTGGCACAGAATGGTACGCATTCACCAGATTGTCTGCTTCACATTGTTACAACCTCCTTCTGGTATGGCTTGACTTCATGAGCTTACCCGAGTAATTTGACTTGAGTAACCAATTAACATAGACCTCTCTATTCACTCTTTTTTTCCTTGAGGATTTTTCACTTTGACTTATCTGTAACATGAAGGGAAAATTAGATTTGCTACTTTCTTGGAAGAAGTATTTTAGTGCTGGACAGGTTTTTGAACCAAATTCACAAGACCTGCTCCTGCTCTTCCTGACAGAAGAACTTGCAAGCTTCTGAGGTCTGCAGTATGCAGCAGCAGAACTATCCAAAATGCACAGAAAGTAGACAGGCTTTCTATAAACTTCACCATATTTTGGATCAGATCCTCATGATCCACATCTATATGCATAATGCATTAACATCTTTGAAAGCCTACCCAACACATCTTTTTTTCTGCAATGCTACTTAAACCGTTTTCAACAGTTCATCTGTTTTTACAATCAAAACAGCACGTCTTTCCCTTCCTCCTCCCTTAAACACAAGCACTGATCCTCAGTAAGGACTGCAGCTCAGAACCACTCCTTCTACAAATTGCTCTTAAGGTAAAGGCAATCAGAAACTGAGGCTACACTAGAAAGTATTTCTGACATACTCATATTCAGTAGGGGTGTTAAAAATGACACCACCTAATTCAATATGTATATGCAAAAACTACAGCACAGATGCAGCAGTTCTGAAAGACGAATGCTGTTTTGAATTGCCCGCAATGCCTCCTTGACAAGCTAGGTCAGTAAGAAAACCTCTTTTGTCAACATCCAGCAGAGCTTTGTTGGTGTTGTTTCTTGTACAGAAAAGCTCAGCCTCTTTATTCATAGGGAAATGGAAGTTCTCATATAGAAGAACATTTGGATGAAATGGCTTTGCAAATTTCACTTTTTAACTGTTCTGCCCACCTTCCTCACTCCTACTTGAAGAGGGTAAAGTGGACTCACTTTTCTCCCAAATAACTAAAAAACTGGATAAAAATATGCTGATTAACTTTTCCATTTGCACACAAAAAAATCAGTCAGGGACCAAAAACAGGAAAAGACCCAAAAGTATTTCTGTGAAGTTGCAAATTTAAGAGAGCAGGGATTGTCTGTTCAAAGTACTTTGAAAGATAGACACAACAGATAAAAGCAATTGCTGTAACAATCACTGAATGTCAAGAACAGAAAAATGACTTCAATCTGTTTGTATTTAAATGACAGATACAGAAATCTGGTATCAAATTCTTTTAACTAGCTTAGATGACCAACATAAGCAAAAGCAGATCTATATATGTTGGATAATGGTTTAAAAATACATTCTGAATTCAAAAAAAAAAAAAAAGCAATTAAATGGAAGCAGTCTAAAGCCCTCAAAAGCCACACAGCACTTTCAGACTCTTGTCCTCGTCTTCCAGCATAATCCATTCTTGTACCCCTTCAAGACTCAATTTCTACATTAAACTTCTGAAAGGGCAAGATTTCACCAGCAATAAATATAAGACTTTTTCTGGAAATGCCAAATGGTACACACAGCCTGGTTCTATGATTATAAACTGCAACTAAACATGGTTTAGATTTGTTAAGCCATTTTGAAAATACAAAGCCATAAATAATGTTTCACAAATCTCTTTCAGATGTTTTAGTCAAGCTCATTCTCTGAACTCATATGCAATCAGATTAACTCCACAATGTTTAAACACTACATGAACTTCATAAAGAACACTAGAAAGCAGTAACTTGGTATGTGGATTCAAACATACGAATGATGAACACTTCTGAACCAAGTACTTTCAACTCTTGGGTTTCAAGGAGACTTTCCTAGTGTTCTGCAGAATTGATTGCTCTGTAAAAAAAAAAGCAGATTTACAGAGCAAATTTCTCAAATAATATCTATTAAAATAGACATTACGCAACCTATTTTTCTAACTAACTGTTACAGTGGAGGCAAACATAATTCCACTTTCATAATACTGACCCACATGGAATGCTTACTATTGGATAAAAAGTTTAAATGAAGTGTAACACTATACAATTTAAAAGGCTCTCTTGGTTTTGCATTGATAGGTAGTGTATTCTTCAACCATCACATTTGAGTATATTTTCACCACTGAAATTTGCCTCAGTCAAAAGCACTGGAAAAAGATCTTTGGTTATTGTTTACTGGTTTGCATCTTTGAAATGTCTGTACAAATATAAATCATGTTATGCTGTCATGCATAAATAATTAAGCAACCATCGAAAGTCACATCGTTTCAGACAGCCATGTTTTCTAAATTTCCTATAGAAAGTAGACCCTTGCATTAGACTGGCACAGAATAGATTTATGTAAAGAAGAATCAGAGTTTTAATGCAGAGATTCATGACTGCCAAAATCTACATACCTAATATCCTAAATAAAGCAGTACCCTTTTCATCACTAAACATTTCAGTCACTACCATACACTGTGTTAAAAATGCTGCAGATCATTTCCATTTATTTCCATGTCTTGGTACCTGAGCTTTATTTTAAAACGCAGTTTGGAAAGTTTGATGTGGAATGGCTACTTCAGTCGTAACTTATGTCTAATTAAACTAAAGCAACATACAAACCTTCACCTACTACATTAAGTTTGTGTAGTGTAGAAACTACACAACCTTTGTAGGAAAAAAAAAGGTCGACAAATTTAAATAAGTTACTAGAACTTTGGCTATTAGGATCTGGTATTATTTTACAGATTACGTTTGTCTTTTCTGCCATGAGAACAGTATTTTTTTTTTGAATAATTAAAATTATAGTATTTGATTAGTTTATAACCTGTTTTTGTTTCTATTTCAATAGTACTAACAACACATGAAAATGTGATTCTTGTCTTGCATGCATTTATTCCTATTTTCCATATTTCAGACATTAATTTTCCCTACCTGTCCAGTTTTAAAATGCCTTGCAAACTGGTTAACCACTCGATAGTCATTTGCAAAGTACTCCATCAGAATTGAGGGAACTTCAGCAAAATCAGTAGAACATCTGGTTCCTAAAGGTAGAATAAGTGAACATATTAGCATTTGCCATTTCCATTAACACAAATAGTTAACTCTTCCCAAGAGGTTTTGCAGCTTTCAGTTTGGACTTTTGGTGAACTTTAATGTTCTTTCATTTATTAAGTCAATATTTTATTTCTATAACATTATTGTACATATTGCCAGAAAAGCTTCATTATAATCCTACACATTTTACTATAAATCACAAAGTAAAACAAAATATTTGAACAGCTGGGTGAGGCACCTTATAAAGCGCTGGATCACACCCTTTTTAAACTAAACCAGACTGCAGCCAAACTGGCCCTACATGAAACACCAAATCTATTTAAGTGTCCTAAACCTAAATCAAACTACAATGTAAATAAAACTCTGCCTTAATCCCATTCACAGTTACAATTTTTGCCTTCCATCTGTTTACTGAGCTTACTTATGCTTTATATTAGCCTCACTTTACAATACAAAGTCATTCATCCAAGGAAAACTCGTGCAGATTGAAGACATGTCCTGCAGTGAGGTAATACCTCTGCAGTTAGTATCTTCAAAAAGCACTCTCCCCAAAACCTTATTTACTCTAATCTTTATTATCACCTTACACCAGGAAAGTTATTAAGAAGTGTAACACAGCACCAAACCAAAGCTATATTTTTAATTTCTATATTAAATTTAGGGAAGTACAAATCTGTTTTAATAACGAACCCACTGGGTCATCACATCTATCTCTGTCTGCCAGAGGCAATGTCAACATTTAAAACTAGTCTTAAATGTAAAGTATTTAACTTCTGCTATTCCTTCTTGAAGACTATTTTTGAAAAATCACTCCTTTGGTCTTCACCAATCTTTCTCTAACTTTTAATTGAATTCACAACCTGTTTACACTCTGTGTTTTC
Source organism: Cygnus atratus (assembly GCF_013377495.2). Classification (NCBI taxonomy): domain Eukaryota; kingdom Metazoa; phylum Chordata; class Aves; order Anseriformes; family Anatidae; genus Cygnus; species Cygnus atratus. The sequence goes on along the minus strand of NC_066362.1, from coordinate 188,623,684 downwards.
AGATCCAGTGTTCTTCAGTATTAACAGCATTTCCCAGACTATTTTTACTTCCTAAATTGACAGAAACTATATTCTCTCTCAGCCATCATTTTCCAAAGGAAAACAAAGTCTAAAAGACTATCCATTGACCTGCAGCTCTTCTCTGTATTTGCTTCAGTTTGAACTCACCTGTAGACCAGAGATATGAAACTATGCCCCAGTGCTGCACGAGGTTTCACTCATAGCTTTCTTAAATCATTCTAATACTTAATTCTGTTAGAAACACCTCTGATATAGTTTCAGATCACATTCGTCCCTTTCACAGACACAACAGCTACTCATAGTTCTCCATTAACACATACAAATGTTTTTCTGTTCTTCCATCACTGTAGAAATATCCATTTGATAGCAGAAATTCTCCTTGAACTCTTTAAACGTGTGATCTGCATTGTGTAAATCTGAATTAGAACTTACTTTTAGCAGAGTGGTATTCAGCCTTTCAGCTCTTGTTATACAATAACCCAATCATTCCTTTGTGCCATTACATTTCATTAATACTGTCTTTTATTTGTTTGAAAATCATTAATAAAAAGCCTAACCCAAGGCCAGTCCCAAGACAAATGCCTACAGAATATCCTAACTCCCCTCTAGCCTGTATGCTTTCTCAGTATCTCTTAATAAAATGATAATACTTTCAATAGCCATTAAAGAGAATTAGATTATCTGAAGGTCAGCAAGGTTGGGCAGTTATCTGGGATAACTGAGTTCTGCTGTGAAACAACTGCAGGTATTCTCTACCGCATAATAAAATTAAAATGGAATACAAACTAGGATAAAAAAATCTTGCACAAACACACATTAAACAAACAATAAATTAATGTAGTAAAATGACAGATTAGCTTAAAAGGAAGCACACCTTAAATCCTAAACGTACAATATCATGCAAGTTTTAGGCCCGCTAGTAGCAGAAAAGGTTCCTGTATATTTGGGAATGTTAATCAGAAAAGGCAGGCAGGAGTAAGAAAGGTATAAAACACTCAGTAAATCTCCACTGGAATTTAAAATTTTTTTTTGTTCTCACAATAGCCTGTAATCATCTTGTTTCCACCCTGTGCCACTCTAGTGCCTCCTCTGGGATGAGTCATTTGATTGTCACACATTCCAATCCCTAAAAAATTGTACTCTGGAGAAACAACACAACTGACCTCTGATGCTGCTTTTGCAATGCTAGCTCTGCAGTGAAGTCCCCTAGGAAGCACGACTGCCTGAGGCAACGCTGAAACCCTACACAGGGGCTCACGGAAAGTCTGAGCCTCAAAATGAGCCATTTCCTGCCCCTTCAAGACTTTTTGACATGGTTACGCATGCGATTCACCACAAGGACCCTACCAAAGCAGCTACTTGGGGCATGTATGTACCCCTGGAGATCAGCAAGAGTGAGGCCATGTGTGTGGAAGGGGTGGAGAGAGCAATTAACTGCCTCAAGGCTTCCTATTCAGAGCTTACAATGAAAGAGCATATATACAGTGTTTATTTGTCTTCACAATGTCCAGTAATAACATACTTACAAACAGCTCGGCCTGTTTTAGTTTTAACTGGAAGATTTAAGAAAGGTTACTTTTTCTTAAGGTGCAAAGCATCTGATAACACAGGACTCTAACACAGACTCCCCTTAGTTCCACTTATGTAATATAAAAAAGGTAAAACATAAAATAATGCTTCAGGCAAGGTAACTACCATTTCATTTTATTTTTAATATGTAAATGAATAAATAAATGTCTACTGCAAGTATTTGATTTCCAGCACACTACTACAGAAGAAGATATACCAGGCTGTCTGCAGATAAGAAAAGTAGCATGCCAAGCAGCTTTAGCAAGTACAGGTCTTTAATCCATTTGCAACAACTGCAGGAGAAGGGGCAGTACCCTGATAGCTGCCAGCCAAATCATTTCCAACCCAGAATTCATGTGCTTTTACACTAGCTACAAGTTTAGTTCAATTTATTTTCAATCTTCTGATTATTCCATTCTTATAAACTCTACATAAAGCAAACTTGCAGGACTGCATCACATCACTACAAAAAAAGATTAGCCATACAGACAGAAGAAATACAAATGCCTAAGTCTTACTAGGAAAGGAAGAATATTCAAGTGTTGTCTGTTTCGTTTAGATAATCTTTGGGGATCTGATAATGTATTTTCAAGTAATCAAAGATATCAAAGTACCAACATGACTCAAGAATTTCTGGTTCATCCTTTTGTTTTTTTTTGTTTGTTTGTTTGTTTGCTTAATTTACTCTCTTCCTCTACAAATTAAACATTTAACTACAACAAAAGATCACTGTTCTAAATTTCTTACCAGTGACATGTTGGTACCGAGTTCGTCCCAGCATAGAATGCATAGCATGTCCCATTTCATGGAAGAGATTCTCCATCATGCCAGGACTTAGCAGTGTTGGTGCATTCCTTGTTGAAGGGGGAAGGCTAAGCATGAGAACAACTACGGGCAGCTGGTACTCTCCATTTTCCCTTAGCCTGCCTCCACGAACTGTGAAGTGACAGTCCTTTTGAAGGTAAAAGGAAACATATGGACAGCAAATGTCATTATGTCAATGATACTAAAACACTGATTAAAGTATTAAATTAGAATTAAACTATTAAATCAAACCTAAACATTTACTTAATTACTGAAGTTGAATTCAATGATCATTAAAGAGTTCTTCAATAACAGTATACAATTTTGACCTCAAACTTTCATTATGTTTCTCCACCATCAATATCTATTTCATATTAATAAGGAAGCTACATTATTCCATACAGAAAAGACTGAGCTTCTTTTAGAAAACAAAATTTAATATTTTTGTTTTAGAATTATCAAACCCTCTCAATTTTACTAAAAAAATATCATTAACTCGAAGAACATTATATATATAAATTATGGATTTGGCACATCAGTGGATTTTGCTCCTCATTCTTCAGCAGTAGCTTCTTTATAAAACATGCTACACACCATTCAGTGTATCATGAACAGAGTACACTTAGTAAAATACATTAAACTAATCAGATTTAAAGTTTGTCCACTTACCACCTCACTCAAGGTGGTAATTTGCTGATGCTTCTACAGAAGTGTTTTTTGTATTGCATTGTGTATTTAATACACTGACACAAGACACAGTCAGCAAGCTTCAACAGCTGGAACCATGTAGAGTTTTAAGTAGGATTTTGAATAAGAATTAGCAGTCATTATGAGCTTTCACCTTTAGAAGCTATTAAAATTTTAAGTTGTTTTTATTACTAAATATTCAGCCAGAAAATAGACATTTGAAAATCTACCATTTCTCTAAGCAGAGTTCTTAGAGATTCATAGTGCCTGTCGTTCTGTAGTACTGAGAGTCTGAGTTCAGCCTATCCGGAGATGTTTTTCAAACGAAAAGTTACTCACAAAAATATTTTACCTAAAACCACATTTCAAGTTATAGACTTTCCATATTTAAATTTATTTATTTCAAGTCCAGATATCTCTTATTAAATTCACGTTGAACACAACGACCCTAATGCTACGGTCATTGCTCAAACGCATGCTGAAATCGGATCATAAATGTTACCTGATGTGGTTTATCAGGTCGTTGAAAGAAGTCACAGTAGATGTATCCTAGCAAACCTTCAGTTTCATGAACAACTGCCTGAAGAAAAAAGATTATTTCCACAGTGAAAGCACTGATTTGTAAATTGAAGACATAGTATTCTAATCCAAAGGTTTGTAATTTATAAATGAAAATAAACCAGGTATAATCCATGTCAAAGTTGTTGGCAATGTTAGTTGGAAAAATATATACATAAGATTTAAAGCTTGTCCTTCCAACTGCAGACATTTCTGTATCTCACTCAAAACTATGTAGTCAGAATTAGTATTAACAGTAACACTGTCTGTAGCGCCTATATGACTTCTGAGAAGTTAACAGTGACAGAATTTGATTTATCATGGACATAAAAATAGGAGAGAGTAAGTATAAATTGACCCACAGGATATAAAGAACTGCAGTTCTCTGAGGCTAGTGGTGGAAGAGGAGTGAAGATCTGGTTGTCTACACATGGAGGGAGGATGCCAAAAGAACCTGGGAATAAAGTACTGCCCAAGTTTTTATTTCTACCCTCCACTAAAAAGAGGGCAGAAAAATAAAGAGGTAAACATGAATCTAAAAGTAAAAGTGACATAGGAATAAACATTAGAAACAGACAAATAACTACTAGCATACACACCTACAGCATTCTAGTTACAAAGAGTCCTAACTGAAAAACTAGAAGGACACATTCAGAGACCACGTGAAAGGTACAACAGTAATCTCTGAACAGAGAAACTGATTCTGATTCAGGCACCCTTCACACAGAGACAAATTTTAAAGGCCATTAAACACCGACTATATAAAAGGTACTTAGAGCATGAAGCCCTTGAGTTCTAGTTTCAACTAAAATTAGACAGAGATTGTATGCTTCTGACAGGTACCCAATTAATTTAAGAACTGATTCATGGCTCTTAAAGGAACATACAATTTTGTCTGACTTCCCTTTGTCATTCCAGATGGAACAAGAACACTTACCAACTTTCGAACATCTTCAGACCAAACTTCTCCTCTCTGTGTTTGTTCAGCGTAAAGGGAGATTCCTAGGAGCTGACTGAACAAAGAGTTCAAACCTTCCATGCAGGCCCCAAGAGAGAAAAATGGACAGTACAAGCCAGGATCAATGTTGTACCTAAGAACATAACAGAATCCCACACAAGTCAGTTCCAGTCATTTAACTGAGGTACGTGAACTGCAGTCTTCACCTCCACGTCACAGGATGTGACAAAACAGACTAGGTAAACCTCATGAGGGTCTTATTGAGCATGCCTGGCTTTATTTTTCAACCAGTGAAACTAAGTCACAGACTAGCTATGGCACAGTGCTTCACAATTACCCTTTTTTTACATTTATATTCAGTTTGGGATACCAAATTCAGCAGATGCTGACTATGATGTTCAGAGATGTGGAGAACACAGCTCAGACTGACCATGGCAACATCACGGGTGGCCAGGCTGCACCTTCTGAGGGCCGGTGGCCTCCCCTGGATCAAGTGCCATTCTCATGCCAAGGCTGTGCCACATGACTGACCAGAAAATGGAGCTGGCCTTGGCTGTGGAGAAGGCCAAGCCCTCCGCTAGGCCAGAAAAGCAACCAGAAAGTGCTGCTGACTCTGCAGTCTTGTCTTTCTCTGGAGCAATAGGAACATCAGGGAGACTCAGTCACCTCCAACGTATGGATCACACCTCAAGCTCCAGGGACTTTCTGAGCCATGTGGAAACTATCTTACAACTTCAAGCTAGGTGAAGATTTTGCTACCTGACTTGGAGTTCAAACTTGGCCAAGCTTCCCGTGGCTAACATCAAGCAACTTGGTATTTTCAAGACACTGTAGCACAGAAAACACATGCTGGGAGAAGATACCATGTGTTTGCATACATACACATAAATGAAAAAAAAATAGTGAAAAGCAGCTACGGAAGTATCTTAGAGGTGTATGCAGCCCATGCTTGGGCACAAACATGTTGAGACTCTGACCCTAAAAAGTAAGCAACCTGCAAATGCATCAGGCAAAGGAATACTTTGCAAACTTGGACCTACACAAACTGCTCAAAGCTCTTTGGAAACTGTAGCAAAATCAGAACAAGAATCTGCTTGTAGGTATGCATGCACCCTAAAAAATGTTCTTGCTCTCTCAATTTATATACAAAGTCCAAGTGTTACTATGTTTTCTGGGGGCCTCTGAGTAAAAATTGTTCTCTTAGCTCACAGTCTCTCCCTATCTCCTTTCTTCTTTCATGCTCTAATGCTTTTGCTTCGTAATGACATGGTAACTAGCCATTGAAACTTAAACATGCATCACTACATCACTGCAAGAGCTGAACACCAAACATTAAAACCATACTATTTTAAGGCCTATGATCAAAAGGCTTCGTCAGAGAAAAGCTGTGAAAGAGTCAGCCAGTCCCTACCCACTTACTCACCCTTCCTCCCCTGCCCACAAAAGAAAAGGGCTAAGAACGAAGCCCATCCATTTGGGATGCTGCCTTTGCCAACGTCCTGCTTGCAACGGCAGCTCCTGCTCAGGATGCAGCTGCACTGCGCCGCCGTGCACAGCAGGGTGGGATTAGCTCCCTAAGCCACTGCTCTCGCTCTTGTACCTATCATTGTATTTTCTTTTATCTCCTACCATCCTTTATATTACCTTTATCACATGTACTAGCAGCATTTTGCAGCTACTATGGCAACACCTGTCGAAAACACAGGTATGTTAAAGTTACAAGATTTTGCATATTTTCACACTACAAGTGCAGGAAGCTAAAGCCTGTGTATTTCATTCTATTTTTAATATCAGGACATATAAAACAAAGCAGACTTTGACTCTACCATAGTGACATAACTTCTTCAAGATGTATAGCAACACTTAAATACACACTTTTTTCCTCCTTACTGAGAAAGAGTCATTACACCAAAAGGACAAAAATAAGCATAATATCAATCACTTTAGATTAAGTTAGATAAAAAGACTAGAAGCACACCTCTAAAAGAAAGCAGAATAGATGAGTTCATTTTCCTGTAATAAGCCACAGAAATGTAAAGTACAAAAGACACTGCTTTACATACACAGAAGCACAGAATTACAGTGTGTGTGTTGAATATCCTGGGATTTTTAATTTGGGGATTCCTGAGAACTGCAGCTCCTTCAACAGAGGTACTTTTTGAAAAGCTGTACTGGAGAAATCTCAAATGTCTCCAGAACTTTTAAAGCATCTTCCAGTGATCACCTTCTGTTCAGATTCTTACTGTGAAAACTTAAAACCATCACTGAGTGCTTCAGCCCTCATCTCAATCTGCTCTGAAGCTTTCCCTGCATACAGATGAAAAGATCTGTTAAAATGATCCTTTTTTAAAAAAAAAAAAAGGAAAAGTAACACCTTTCAGCAGTGAGTCATGACAATCTCCATAATAGTTTAGGACTGTTCCTGTCACTTTAAATTACTTTAAAATCTTTATACCATCATCGTACTACGAATACTAAGCTGAGTTTCTTGTTTATAATTCAAATAATTGCTTCTGTAACTAGAGACTGAGCATAAACGAAAAGTTCTCTATAAAAGTACTATCTTGATAAAAATTTACTGTAATGTGAAGCAGGATTTCTCACATACATGCCTCCAAGGTGACATTATCTTCACTTCACAACTTTTATTTCAAAATAAATTAAGGATGAAACAGTAGGCAATGATACTCCTTTTGTGTAACTTTAAAAATTACACACACACACAAAGACAAAGCTGTACACCACCTTTAGCCCTAATTTCAGCCTTGAGTTGAATAGTTACTAGAACTAGATCTCGACAGAGCTAATTGTGATGAGCAGGATTTATTCGTTCTGTCTCTGTGCCAGTCCTGCTCATCCTGCACTGCAGAGCCATTCAAATTTCACCGTACTTTGTTTTAGGTTCCAGAAAGGTTTATTAATCCAGGTGTAGCACAAGGCGCAGTGATCACAATGTAGCACTATTTCAGAACCAGGGGAGCAATACAGACATGCTGAAGTGGTTTCACACGGAGGTTGCCTGAGGGCTTTTTAGCAGAGCTCATTTCCATCAGCCCTACCAGAGCTATGCTGACTCTGCAAAACCCATCTAGTAACTTCACATCCTCCTCCCCTAGGCATCCAATATCATCCAGGGTTTCCCTGTCATTTCCTTCCTTCCTGTCAACTTGGAGAAGAAAGCTGACTGCATTAAAAACTTGAAGAAAAAAACCATATGATGAAATTCTAAAAACATGCAACTCAAGAAATCAATACTTAACTCCACCAGCATCTCACAGACATAGCAAACAAACAGATTTTCACAGTTCAGGAAATTTAAACATATAATCTCTACCACTGATTTCAGCTGCAGGAAAATAGGGTGTGACAATGTTCAGAAAATCAAGAACAGCACCTTTGAAAAAAGACTTTACAAAATTAATCCACATTTACAAAGAATTTTCTAAAGAGCAGAAATATTTTCTGATAGAGTGGCTCATTCTACAAACCAATTCCAGGCACATGAAGGACAAGACAATCATCAGGAGTAGTCAGCTTGGATTCATCAAGGGGAAGTCACATTTGACAAAACCAACGAGCTTCTACAATGAAATGGCTGGCATGTGAGACGAGAAGAGAGCAGTGGGTATTGTCTACCTAGAATTCAGCAAGGCTTTTCACACCATCTCCCATGAAATCCTCATAGAGATGCTGGTGATGTATGGGCTGGATGGGCAGACAGTGAGGGGTGGATAGAAAACTGGCTGAATGGCCAAGCCCAGAAGGTGCAAAGTCTTGCTGGAAGCAAGTAACTAGTGGAGTACCCCAGGAGTCAGTACGGGGTCCAATCCTGTTGAACATCATTATTAATGACCTGGATGAAAGGGGAGGGTGTACACTCTTATCAATGTCTAAAAATATCTAAAATGCAGGTGCAAAGAGGACAGAGACACGCTCTTTCTCGTGGCACCCAGTGACAGGACGAGGCAACAGGCACAAAAGAAACCACAGGAGGCTCTGACTGAACATCAGGAAACACTGAAAATTCAGTCACTTTTTTCCTGTGCAGGTGACTGAGTACTGGCACAGGTTGCCCAGAGAGGCGGTGAAGTCTCTCTTCTTGGAGATTTTCAAAAGTTGCCTGGACATGGTCTTGGGCAGCTTGCTCTGGGTGGTCCTGCTTGAGCAGGCGTTGGACCAGGTGACCTCCAATGGTCCCTTTCCAACCTCCACCATCCTGTGATTAAGTGAGGAGGTCATATGGAGCCTAGGACCAAGCACCACACAACTGCAGAATGAGATAGATTTCCTAATCAGAGGAATACAGCAGGTTTCACACTAACTGCAATGGATTACCATGCTCAAATGAAATGCTGGATTAACATGTCGTGGCTGGGGGGCAAAGAGGAAGAACTCTGAAACTAATTTTTTTTTTGTTTTGTTTTGTTTTTCTGTCAAAGAAACTCTTGCTGATGCATAAAAGCAAATACATACTAGCAGGAGAAAGCAGTGATGTTTCTTCATGGAAAGAGCTGACACTGACATATTATGAAAAGACGACAAGTGTCTATTTATTCCTCATTCTCATCACTCCTTGAATACGCCAACTGTCCCCATGAACTTACCTCATGATGAAGAGGAAGGGAAGGAGGCTTTCTGACTGGTATTTTGTAATACACTGTCACTATCTAAAGTGGGGAGAGAAATCAGCCTGTAACAATTTTGTCTTTTGGAAAAAGCATAATACTTATCCACCCACACATAAAAATAGCAGTAACAGACTACATCGGCTTGAGGCAGACTTCCCAGGGGAAACAGTCCCCTACCCTGGCTAACATTTGCAGATGTCACAATCTAACATTTTGAGGACAATGAGGCTTTGATTAAACAACCACTTCAATAAAAAATACACAAAGTTAATATCAGTCACTTCTGATAGAACACTGTCAGGATCAAACCTATCCCACATCGAATGAAAGATGTATGTTGTCCTTCTTGCCAATGGAAAATTGCAAAAAAAAAAAAATTTGAAAAAACATTTTTAATGTGGAATGCCAAAAAAAAATTGTTTCTGTTTCTGTTCCCATTTATTTCTCCATTTCTGCTTACCCTGCTACACCGGTGCACAAACAAAGATCAAAGATGAAGACTGAAAAATCCTCAACATAGCACTAGCGTCCTGTGACACAATTCTGACACTTAAACTAATTTGGGACAATCCTGACAGCAGTCACTGGCAACTATCATGCCTCAAGTTATCTTACAGTCATAGTTTGGTTCTGTTTGGGGTCTTTTTTTTTTTGCTCATCACTGCAATGTCACAGGAGTTCACAGAATCATAGAATATCCTGAGTTGGAATGGACCCACAAGGACTGTCAAGTCCAACTCCTGGCTCCACAGGGGACCACCCAAAATCCAACCACGTGTCTGAGAGCACTGTCCAAATGCTTCTTGAACTCTGGCAGGCTCAAGGCCATGACCACTGCCTTGGGGAGCCTGTCCCAGTGCCCGACCACCCTCTGGGTGCAGAACCTTTCCCTAACGCCCAGCCTGACCCTCCCCTGTCCCAGCTCCATGCCGTTCCCTCGGGTCCTGTCGCTGTCCCCAGAGAGCAGAGCTCAGCGCCTGCCCCTCCGCTCCCCTCGTGAGGGAGCTGCAGGCCGCCATGAGGCCTCCCCTCAGCCTGCTCTGCTCTGGGCTGAGCAAACCAAGGGACCTCAGCCGCTCCTCATACATCTTCCCCTCTGGACCCTCCACCACCTTTGTAGCCCTCCTTTGGATGCCCTCTAATAGTTTTATGTCCTTCTTGAACATGTCCGGAGGAGGGCAACCAATCTGGTAGAAGGGCTGGCAGGCATGTCCTGTGAGGAGAGGCTGAGGACACTTGGGGTTGTGTAGTTTGGAGGAAAGGAGGCTGAGAGGTGACCTCCCTGCTCTCTGCAGCTCCCTGCAGCACAGACGGAGGTGCCGGTCTCTGCTCCCTGGTCACCGATGGCCGGGCTCAAAGGAATGGCACAGACCTGTTACCAGGGGAGCGTCAAACTGGACATTAGGAAACATTTCTTTAGCATGAGGGTGGTCAGACACAGGGACAGGCTTCCCAGAGAGGTGGTTGATGCCCCGTGCCTCTCAGTGTTCAAGAGACATTTGCGCAATGCCCTCAACAATACACTAACTTTTGGTTAGCCCTGAAGCGGTCAGGCAGTTGGACTTGATGATCCTTGTAGGTTTCTTCCAACTGAGCTATTCTATTCTATTCTAATTAATAACACAATTTAAAATTAGTATGGGGTGCTGAAAAAAAACCAGCTACTCTTCCAGGAAGCGGATAGGACACTTTCAAAATCTTACCCTAACACCTGTTTATACCCACCAACAAATAATCATTCTGGACATGAAAATACAGATTTAATTCACAACTTCTGAATTCAGTCCTACCTTATATGCGAACTCTCTTGTGAAATCAAGTAAGACCAACTATCACTGAAGAAAGTCTAACCCCAAACTTGCATTAATTCCAGGAAAACTTTCTCTTTGGGCTTATTTCAAGAATAGAAATTAGCCAAAACCTCAGCTATCTGAAGCTGATGTCCTATAACCAAAAAACGATGTTCCTGGAATTAATAGATGATCTTGACTTTCAGTGGCAAAAGCAAGCATACGACTGATTCTTTTCTGAGCCCCCACCTCCAGGATTTAATGCTTCTCACTGCAGAATGGAAGGGGTAGCACTACATAATATTAGAGGACGCTGAAGAAAAGGGAAGAAATTCATTTAAAAGCCTTGAATCCTTCCCTGAAAAAGAATATTCAATAAGCAGAACAGGAAACCCTGCAATCTCTCCTAGAGCTGTAAAACTGAAGTCTGGCTGGACGGTGTGGGTGGAAAAGTACTTGGAAGAGTTTGCAGACAAACTACATGCTCCCTTATTGAAGATTCTTGCTTGATTCCAGGCACTCCAACAGTAGCAACCATTAGCAACTTCATCATTTCCAGATGACAGGAAAAAAAGCATCTGTTTGCTAGCAAATGATTCCCTAACCTCAGTTAAACACAGCTTCATCACCTTAGAGAAACTGCAAGAACACAACAGTTCTCAGGCACAGTACTTCAGTGTTTAAATCCATGCTAATCTAAAACACCATAGCACAACTTCTTGGCAGCAAAGGTGACTGAGACTGTGACAGCAAGCCAAACTTCTCTTCCCTCAACCCTTTGAATTAATTTTCTAATGCTGTTCAAGGATTTTAGGTTGTATCTTCAAAACACTCTGTGACCCTGGCCAGATTATCTAAAAGACCACATAAAACTCCAAGATGCAGACTTTTATCAATACACTCTTTTAACACTTTAAAATACTCTGTAACAAAGACAGAGCTTGTCTGTGTAGGATGCCGAGCCTTTTTGAGGGCTGATCCAAGACTGTAAAATTAATTTCTCCTGAAGCTAAAGGGGAAACTCAAAGTTCACCATCTTCTATCCCAGGTGTGATGCATTTCTTTGATCATTTTTTTTTTCAAATGTTAAATGTATTTGAAAATGCACACAAAAGCCTCCCAACAAATCCCTACCAAAACAAGGCACTGCACTTCATTTATTTCTCTACAGTTAGAATAAAAGGACAAAAACTTTAGTTAATGAATTGACAGTGACTAACCCTATATAAAAAGGAACAGTTTCAAAAGTACTTCAGCTTAGCCTGCCCCAAAACTGCTCATCATTCAAGCAAAGCAATCTTCATAATCTGCACATCAGTAACCCTAATGTGCATATAATTATCTTTTTATACTACATGTTAAAGCAGCAGCCATTCTGAAGATCACTTTATACATGATTTTCAAGCTGGTATCAATTGCGGACTTGAATAGCTGTCTAGCTTTGTTTCTTCTATTTAAAGCAGCTTAAAATTCAAACATACCAGCAAGAAGCAGCTGCTTTAACTTCTGGTCACTCTTTGGCAAGCTGCCTCTGCATTTCTTCAGCCAAGTTACGACTTTTATCTCCAACAGGAAATGCATTCAAGTATTTTTGAGAAAAGAAATCAGAAAGGAAGTCATTACGACCCAAACTGAACTACACTAACAGGCATTCTGCTACCAGTAAAGTTTCTGCTAAGGGTTACTGCTACTAGCAGGAAAGGTTAATGCTCTGGAGACAGCTAAAATCTGCATTGGAAGCCGACGAACAATTGGAGCTCCATTTGGCGACAGAAACTATAGAGAAGTGCCAAAAGACAGGTTTTCTTCTGTGCTGTAATTTGCAGCTTGTTTGCTGCACCAGCTAAGCAGACAGGCAGAATTCAATGGGTAGGGTGATGCACATGGCATACTAACACCACCAGCACAGCATTTTACCCTTGTCTCCAAAGCTGACAAATACATGGAAACACAGTTACAGTACTTCCTAAGGAAGAGAAAGGGTACGAGTCAGCTAAACAAGCAAGGGCAAGAACAAAACATCTTGTTTGGATGTCCCGTCCCTTAAAACGCGAGTTCTGGGCCACTGTAAGGTGATTCAGAGTGCTTAAAATAGGCAGCTAGGATGCCTGTGTCCTCACAGAAAGGCAGATACAAATATAAGGCCACTTGTACTTAGCAGGGTACTAACTTGAGCTACCGAGCAGAACACTTGAGCTGAGGTATGTCAGCTCTTGCTCATCTCTGGAACTTAGGCTTCTGACTGGTCTGCATACCTGAATCCCAAGATGATGAACAGCACAGCCTTTCCTTTGGGAAGAAGCCTTTGAAAATGGAGATGTAAGAACAACAGTCTGATGCATCAGAACAGCACTTTGTAGAGAAATATATACTCAAGTCAAAAATTTCCAGTTATGGTAGCTTCCTTCTGGGTTGTCTGAGGTCAAAAACACAGGTATGGATTGTTTTTTGATACCTGCAGTACTACAGTTGGTTTTCTGAACCACCATGGAACTTGAACACTTAAATTTTCTTAAGCCTTTATGTGAAATGTAAGTGATCTGACTGCACTTCTGGAAGAGCAGGAAAAAGAAAGTAAAATTTCTATTATTACAGACATACAAACTAAAAAACACAGTTATTAATGTGGAAGTTCACTTTCAAAAATCAAGAAGGCATTTTTACATCACTAGATATTAAAAAAAAAATTCTTATAGTTTAGATGTTGGAAGTATTATATTCCTTAAAAAAAAGGGTGCCATAAAAAAAAAAGGGTGCCATATCTTGCTCTGAATAAATCAAAAACATATGTGAACTCATCTTTACAGTGAAAAAGAGTATTTTCCTCTAAGCTAAACTATCTGTTAGATAATTCAGGTAATATATAAATATATAAAGAATTAGAAATAGTCCTTTTTATTGTAATACCAACCTTTACTTGGCTGAGCCTGTAAAACTGCACAATGTAGGTTATGCTCAGAAGTCCAAAACTGAAAGACTGAGACACAAAAAAGTGAACAAAAGAAGTTTGTTCTGCTTTCATTTTGTCTTAAACCATATGCCAGTAGCCTACTTCACTCTGAATGTCTGGTTTCAAACCCCAAAGCATTTTTATTTATAACAAACCCCAGAAAGAATGAAAATTTTCTTATGTACTTTATGTCAGAACGTAAGCTCAGAAACTTTACAAAGAGAAATCTCAGTACTCTGCTAAAGAAAGTAGCAGTATCAAAGAAAACAGTAGTTTCTTTGATGTAAATTCCTGCTTTATATTAAAGGATAAACTATGCTCAAAAATCCAGACACCTTACTTTTACAGTATGCAGCCTGGCAATATTTTTAAAAGAAGTAAAGTAGCCAAACCAATTTAAAAACCAATTTTAAAAAGTTAACTGACACAATGAGGTTTGGTTATTCTTCAAGAACTGCAAGCTTCAAACAAAAAGGCTGTGTCCCTGTGAAGAACAAAGATGTAGTATGTCATTATAAATAATTATTTCTAAGCTTGTATGACTTCACTGAGTCTAAATAAAATACAGACTTCTAAAATCACTTTCATTTAAGCTGTATATTTGAAAAGAAACTAAGACTGTTTTGTGTAGTCCAACTTTCATCTGTTTTATTAACAATGCTTTTGACAAACTTGGACATTAGGGATAGTTAAGTAAGAATCACTCTTCTACAGAGCATAAGGATTCAGACTCAACAATTGCAAATTAGCTGCTTGGCAAGAATTCTTATCAGTGGCTATTAAATGCAGTCCTGGATATTTCCTTCTTTTTTTTTTTTTTTGAGAAAATTATCCTGTTGACATCCATGAAAACACAGAGCGCTAAGTTAACTATCTCTAATAAAACAGATTTTCTCAAAACTTTCAAATAAACTTGAAAAAAAAAACAACTTGTTAGTAGAAGATAAAAGTAAGATTAACCCCTCGGGTTAACTTCGAAAGATCAAGACAAGGAAAACCCCTTCCAATTTTCACTACATGCCAGACTATGAAATTTAATTCTTTACCTGAAGGGAGATTCTTAACCATGATTTATAGAAGACTCTGGATTTTTTTAAAATTATAATAATAATAATAATAGAAAATCTTTGTACTCTCATCAGCCATAAACTAGCACCTGTATCTTACCTTATCCTTTTTCTCTTCTGTTAATTGTACTTCACGGAATATTTTGGAGGAGGTCAGGGGGTAATTCAGAATATTGGTTTGCCATTGACACTGTATGTGACTTTTAGATTTGACTTTATTTTCAAATCAACAGCAATTTCTTTGTCCTTCTACAATGTTTTGAATAAACAATTCTTGAAACTTAAATTCTGCTTTTGTACTACTCAGCATGCAAGTAACATATCTGAAAGTCAGGAGGAATGATCACTGATTTTAAAATTTTTTATAATGTTTTTAAAAAATATTATGCTTTGCCTCTATTACATTAACTACTTCAACTACTTCTTAAGAAAAGAAAATAGCAAGCTAAGTACTTAGCAATAACAGGAAAAGCAAAGGTAGCAAATTACTTGTGAAACTCCGTTACTAGGATCCTTCAAAACATTTTATATAAACCACCACCAAGTAGTATCTTCTACAGTAAACAGCAACAGAAGTCTGAATACAAAGCAAAACTCACAATTTTTGGAGCCCTTCTCACAATCACAGTATGTATTCGTTAGATGACCATTCTCCAATGAAAAATACAGCATGGCCCTTTCGGTAGCTCATGTTTTCCTCCATAAACTTTACTCAACCAGCTTAGTGATTGGTAAGTTAAATATACTTCCTACAATTAAACTAGTTGATTTGATAGAAGAGTTATCTTGCTTACAGTTAGATAGTTAAAGAACGTTTTCCTTCTCTATGAGCAATTTGTTTGAAAGATTTCCTGGTTCTTTTTAAATTTTGCACTGTTCTTCCATTTCAGTGTTCAGTTTGAACAGTAGTGACAGTTTTCTTACAGATTCCACAAAGGGTCTGAGCTATTTTTCCACATGGCATTCCCAACAGAGAACATTCTTTTGTAAAACTAAAAATAATGCAGTGGCAGTTTTTAGCGTATATGCCTTTAGAAACATCCAGAGCCTTGTTCAGGTACCTTGGTACTACCCCTGCTCCTGAAAAACCAAAGTGCTGTCTGCTCCCCCTCAAGCATGTACAGTCTCAACAAGAACAGAATTATTCCTAGTTTCTGCTGAGCTCATCACCCCAGGATCCAAAATGCCTCTAGTTGCGGTGGTGGATTCTCCTTCCTACCCAGCAGGAAACTGGCTTATTTTGGTATTGATTTGTTCATCCCCAAGGCCAGTCTTAATTTATTTCTGCAGTCCCAAAGCAACGGACCAGCACAGAGTACAATACCCTGCGAACACATCCCAGTTGCTACTTAAATCAAGTCTTTGACAGTTTGGCAAAAATCCCAAAAGTGAATTATAGCCAGCAAGTCAGCCCAGCCTCAGAAGCAACAAAGGTTAGGAAAACAGGAGCCAACACTGAATATTCTAAGCTCACCACTGATGGTTCTTAGGAACAGTTTTGTGCCTCTGTCAGAAGCAGCGTAGTACAGCCAGCCCCACCTTCAAGACACATAGCTGACTGTGAAAGCTCTCTTCCACTCCTTTTTTTTATGACCCTAAAGAAATCAGAAAGGCTACTATATCTGTGCAGGATCACGGCTTTGAGAATTACTTATAACTGCAGTAGCACTTACTGAGAAGTAATGGGATTTAATTAATACTCCGGTACTCACCTGCACTAAAACTCAAGGGTAGTATTTTATAATATACATTTTAGACAGACATCTTCTTGCTTGTTAGAGGCTGAAGCATGTTCTAGCATTTACTGTTTTATTACACTTAGCCTGCCAAAATTCTTGAGGTTCTCCTAATTACTCTATCTGCTTTTAAGATACTACTACCATGGATTTTCAGACTTTTGTCTCCAGTTTCTGTCAAATCTACATTTATACTGACATCTATTTTCTGTGCCACTTAAACTAGAGCTACAAAAACATTGTGCTGTTTTAAGTGTGGGTTTAAAGCCAGAGAGGCTACTTAACATAATTTTCAAAAAAAAAAAAAATTGGAAGTAAACTATCCTGTTACCATCAATGGGAGACTTACTCTTTGAAGTGGGATCAAGTTTCCAGGGAAAAGACTTGGTGAAAGCTGACAGAAACAAAATTTTTGTGGATGAGTTTATAGAAAGAAAAACGTGCTTTGTGAGTTAAGTCTGGAGCTCCTCCTGCTGTTCACCCCACAAAACAGCAGGAATATTCCATAAAAATGAAGCAGTAAGAAGAAAATAGAAGCAACCTGGTATGACAGCGAATACTATCAAAATTCAATAGTCCAAGTGCATGTGAATACCCTACATTCTTCAGAAGTAAATATCCGGCTCTTAAAACTACTTCTGAGGAATCTAACAAAGGATTTGTTTCCTTAAGCCTTTTCTAATGCAGAATAAACATGCTTAGACTAAACTACATATACATACATTCAAAATATACAACATACAGATAAAAAATAAAAGAATTAGGAAAATATCATGGATTTTAGTGCAATTTGAGAAGAACTGATGTAGCTGACCAAAATCTGGAGAAGAAATCAAACAATAAAGAAGTAATAGATCATATCACGATCACATTGTCATCCAGTGTTTCCTCACAACAATTTTGTGTGAAAATATGCTTGTACAGACGAAAATAGGGAACAGTGTAGCTACTTCAACAGACATAGGCACTGTCCCATCTAATATTTCTTTCATCCCTTAGAGGCACATATGTGACACACTAGAATGTTGCAAAGTTACTTTATCAAAAACTAAAATCCTGTAAAGCCTTGGCTTTATACCTAGGTTGGTAAAGACAGTCATCCTACATACCCGACAGTATCCAGGAAACTGGTTCCTTACATCAACTGGAGCCACAATGACAAAAGAAACACCCGAAAGCATGCATTTGCTTCCTTTTAAACAGAAACATTTACTAAGAAAGTCAGAATATAAAATGAAATTGATAGCAATACAGAAATCCACCCCACAAACTACTACGGAGCCCCAAAACATGACAGAGACGAAAATGTAAGCTATGTGCCGCGCACAGTACTATTACACACCTGACCACGTCCATTCTGTAAAAGGCACCAAGCTAAAAGTAAATTTCTTAAAAACAAAAACAAACAACAACAAAAAACCACTCAAAGAACAAAACTGTTCATCTACTAAACAAAGAATAACAACGGTGGAAGAAATTCATATCAGATAAATCTTGTTTGAAAACATATTTTGTTATTAAGCAAAAAAATAAGATACAATAAGTACATTTAAGTAAATTGTTTTCTAAATAAATAAAATGAAACATGATACCATTAAAAAAAAATCAAAAAGGATAAATGATTTTCCCGGGGAAAAAAAAAGGAAAACAACATAATGTTACTCAGAGACATCATTTTGTATTACAAGTTAATTGGCTCGGTTAGACAGGGAGAGTAACAACAAATAGCCAAACCAAACTCCTGCCAGTAAGAAGCTTTGTGACACACGGTTCTCATCTTGCAGTTCCTGAAGTGTTGGCCTGAAAACACCATAACATCCGAGGGGAATTCAGGAAAGGGTGTCATGAGAGGTAAGTACAAATACAAGACAAACAAGGTGTAACGTATATGAAGACACTTAAATAGATCATAAGTGGCAAATAAAACACGGTAAGGGCACAGATGTGAAACAGCATATTCCTGTCCTCTGGCTGTTGTACGAATAGTCTCTAATTCCTGGCTAGTTTCATTCATAAAGCACAGCTACTGATAATTTGCACTGAAGAACTGAGCTTTCCTGTTAGGGCTGATTATCTATTAGCCAGTAAGTTAAATATCTACAACAGGGGCAGAATGAATGTGAAACACTCTTAAGACACTGTCAGATCAGAAACTTTTCCTGAACACACAGCATTCAGGTAACAGGACTGTAAAAGACCAAGGTCTTGGTTTTTAGCAAAACACCACTGCACACGATGGAGAGGAAAAGTGCTTTTCCTTCCCTGACTTGTAGATGCTTGTAACGGCTTCCAGAAAAAAATACTCCTGCCCAACCCAGAGGGAGAAAAAGGCTGGGCCCCAATCCTGCACTGTAATCAAGGGAGGAACTACATATGTTTAGGAGATTCTTCACACAGACACAGCTGCCAGACTTGCTGCCTTAATTAATAAAACAGCAAATATACACTACCGATGTCCTGGTCTGTTTAAGCTCAGTTCTCCCTTCAGAAATCTACCAGACTATTCTTGAAATAAAGTAACTTTTACAGAGCTCCACAAGGAGGGGAAATGCTTTTCTTCCTAGTGCCAAAATGGGCAGAATAATCTATTTGTAATCATTGGCAACTCAATTACAAAATGACTAGCTTCATTAGAACATCTGTGAAGGACAGTAAGACAGTAAGAGAAGGTGCTCCTCCCAGGAGGAGAAACAAACTCTGAGACTTCTACACTTAACATCCTAACCTGTACGGGGCACACTAAGTCTAAAGACAGGGAGACACACTGTAGGAACATAGAAAATAAATAGGAAACAAGAAAATAAATTTCACCAACATCTGACAGTAATGATAAGGACTACGCATCAGAATGTAATTCTTACTTTCTGTTTTGAAGACACCAAACCACCAGGCAAAGACCTGTAAGCTACAAGACAAGACAGTACCTTGAACAAGTGTCCCAGTGATCTTCCACAGATCACTCTTCCCTGCGAAGAGATTCAGAGCTAGGTGCACCTTGACTCCTCCAGTATGACCACGATTTTGTTCTCACACTCACAGAACTACATTTGATACCTGTCCAGTTTAAAAGAAAAACTGCCACTTCCCAGACCACACCATCAACAAGCGATCTGCGTGTATGCTGTGGAGTGCTGCATGCTCTAGGATCAGCTCCAGTGAACCAACTCAGAAGTCGAACATCCCTCACACTCCCCTGCATAGCAAGGTCCATGCATGTTGCAAGGACATGAATGTTGCTGCACATAAATATATCAGCTCCTATCTGAACGTGTGGTAGCTAAAGACAAATCCAACATCACACCTGCTGCTCATAAAACCATTGCCTTGGTATCAAAGTACAAGAAAGCTGTGAATCAGCCAGGGCAACTGGTAGAAATCCTTCCAAATGCCACATCTCTATTATCAGAGCTTTCTGATCCAGAGCAAACTTCTTCCTTAATCAGATACTTCCAGACTCAGTTTATTCAAAAAACAAAAACGTACAAACCTGCAACGAAGGCAAGATTTTTTCCTCCTCCTCTTGCAAGAGCAGCACAATTTTAAATTATCTTTTATAACACAAATCTGAAAGGTCACCACTGCTGATCTAATAAACACAACGTGCAGGGTTCGTGCCTTTCAGAGCTGGCATCTCATTACTTGCAAGGGCTATTTAAGTTTGTGTTGCAGACTTACTCCCCAATCTTTGCAAGAGAGATGAGAATGAATTCTACCCAAGAAGAGTGAAAATCTACTCAAGTTTCTGTTTGAGGTCTGTAGAAGATGCAAGAAAATAGATGCAAGTTCAGTAAAGAAGTAAAATACAATTATAATATGAAGAGGAGTTGGACTGTATGCTCAGTGATTCAAAATTTATTTTTAAACATAACTACAGCTCAGCTAGGAGCTAAAAGCAAAATGAAAACAAGGATTTTCTATCTGTTCTGAAACTGTTTTATCCTCTTGTATCTTCAAAGGCCACTACTTTCCCGCAAAACAACAGAAGAGCCAAAACCTCACAGGCATTCCAACGCTAAGAAATGTTGCAAAGAACTGCCGCTTTGGATATTCTCTATTTATTCATATTAAAGTATATCTTCAAAGAAGGAAATCCTGTTTACATTGAGGACTTTCATTATCCTCAGTGAAATGAATGAAATAAAGACACTCATTTACATTACAATCAGGAACATAAGGAGCTTACCTCTCAGCACGGAGGACGCCACTGTAGTAAGGATGATCCCACGGCATCAATTTCTGAAAGAGGATTCCAGCTTATAATTACAATAATGGACAACAAGTGAACCCGAAGTAAACGTTTTGTTTCCTTTGCATATTTTTGCCGTTTCTACAAGTCACAGAACTTAGAAAAAAAGTGGAAAACATTCAGTGCTAAATTCATCATCAGAAATAACTTCGTATTCCACAATTTGAAACCTTTTTTTTTTTTTATTTATTTGCTTTCAGACCATATTTCTTACTCAAATATGCAGTGGGACTTTATACCAGATTTCAAGAAAAAAAAAAAAGAGTCCACTAATTAATTTTAAAACTAAAAGTATTATCACTTTGTATAAACCAACTGTCATCTTGCACTCAATGGCTGGTTTTAATAGTAATAGCAGCTAAGAAGTCAAAAACCATTTAAAACAAGAAGATGGAAAAGTACCTCTTTGCAATTATGCTACTTGTTGTACACTAAAATTGAGCTGATTTTTCATGTAAAACAAGCTTAGCTTCTACTATATTAAAAAAATTCAACGTACATGTAAATTTAACTTACTGAATTCTGGGGATTAAGCTTCATTTTCATCTTTGTCATCATTTCAAAATCTTTTTGAGTTCTGAAAAATATTTTTATGATGAAAGCGATCAGGAAAGATTTTTGAGCAATGGAATACAACATAAAAGAATACGCTGTCCTAACAAAAGCCTATCATCAGAGATCGTTACTATGCTATAAAATGACAGGCCCTTACACTACAGTAAAATAACTTTTCCTTTCTGCATCTCTCATTCAGGTACTTTCAAGTCTCTCTTACTCTGGTTGTGCCCATCCCAAGCATTCTCTTTCTGACAATACACCCCATTAATACGCAGTGATGAAACTGTTTTGTGCTGTGTGGAATTAAGGGAAGCAAGCAGGATAAACAGAAATTTGCTCACAGATGTAAAATATATGGAGTTGTGCATATGGGGAGAACACAAGAGGTGTCCTTCACCACTTAAACTTGTGTGCTGTTGCCTGAATTTCTTGGCACATCACCTGTATTCGGTCTTGGCTGTTCTCTGATCACAGAATTTATTCTAATAGCTCCCCTCAAAGCTCTGAGAAAGTTTTGCTTTTTATTTCATCAGAACACATAATAAGCAGCAATGACTGACTTTCGAGTACATCAGTCCTTATGTTCCTGAATAAAAGTATGCTTACAAAATAATTAAGTGAAAAAGACATACCTTTTAGACAACTGGTCAGAAAGCTTCTCCAGAAACTGTGTTACTGTCTCTAGAAGTAAAATGGAAAAAAAAAAAAAAAAGTGATTCCATCCCTTAAAAGGTGTTAAGTTCAGATCAGAACACCCCAAACAAAACAAGTGTCCTTAGAACAACAATCTACACTACTGACCACTGTGTCATCATTTCAGAAGAATTTGGTACCACATTTACCTTGTTATATGCTGGAATAATGGCAACTTCATAATCTAAGGAGTGAACATTAATTCTGAACAAAAGCACTGATCCCCACTCGATAAGTATTGCTGAATTTACTGAAAACATGAGTACTGCCTAAAGCTAAGTGCAACTGCAATGAGAAACTTCACTGGGACAAATATGTGTAAACTTAACAAAACAAACGGGCAGCTTTTAACTTCACACCTAACACAGTGCATTTGATTTCTCAGCATATCCGTCCCCATATGCCTTATACCTGGATTTTTGGCCATTGTTCCCTGAAGAGCCCTGTGGGCAAAGGTGTCGTACCCAACCAACTGTGCCAGGCTGTTTCGGCTAGCAAGCAATTCTTCCAAACGGCTCAGTTGCTCAGCATTTGGGTAAAGAAAAATCTTGTAAGCAGCTTCTCGCACCTAATATGAAAGAAAAAAGTCACACTGCTACAGTATAACTCCTCAGGAAACATGCAATGCAATTGAAGATCTGGCATTACAGCTGTATTTCACTGATAGTGGTAAGAAAAGGCCTACAACCTTTTAATAGTAGTAATTCCGGCTGCCTGACAATTACTGCTTTCTTACCCCTTAAAGATGGAATGAGGAAATGCAATGAGACAACCTAACCATTCAAGTCTGCTAAAAAGGGTCCTGTTCTCTACTCCTGTCAACAGTCCCCTCTCTGCTCGTGGCCTCTCTCCCCGTGACAACATCTGTGTTTCTCTGTGAGCTGTCTTAACTCACTAAAAGCTCTGAAAATAAACTCGAAGAAAGCTAAATTGTCCTCTGCATGTCAGTTAAACTGGCTCCTGAAATGAACTGATAAGAACCAGAGACAGGGTCAGGGGAGAGAAAGAGGAGGAAGAAAAAAGCCTTATTTCTTTTGAAGTAGCAATCTATTAGTCTGTCCATCTGCCCATGGACAATCCGGCTTTCTCCTATTTCTTTTTATCATAACTCTCTCTCAAAAAAAAAAAAAAATCACCTCTAGCCTCAGCAACCTTGGTAAAATGCTTTTTGTATTTCACAAACCAATTGAGGAAAATCTTTATTTTGTACACATCAAACAGGCTTAAGAAACACAACAACTTATGGTTCCTTTCCTTCAAAATAAGCTTCTCTTTTAGATCATATACTCAATAAGAATGAAGGCCCTGGGTTTGGAATCATTGCATCATAGAACATCCCGAGTTGGAAGGGACCCACGAGGATCTTTGAGTCCAACTCCTGGCTCCACACAGGACCACCCAAAATCAGACCCTATGTCTGAGAGCACTGTCCAAATGCTTCTTGAACTCCAACAGGCTCGGAGTTGTGACCACTGCCCTGGGGAGCCTGTCCCAGTGCCCGACCACCCTCTGGGTGCAGAACCTTTCCCTAACACCCAGCCTGACCCTCCCCATGCCATTCCCTCAGGCTCCTATCACCGTTTACCAGAGAGAAGAGATCAGCATCTGCCCCTTTGCTCCCCTCTCATGAGAACACTGTAGACTAAATAAATATGACAATAATAATACACAAGTCATTTTGTATCAATTTCCTTCCACCAGCCTTCCATTAAAAAATGCATAAAGTGATATACTGAGTCAGCAGTGTGTCTTTGCGGCTAATGTCAACAGCATACTGAGCTCTACTAGAAGGTACAGCCAACTGAACCATGGAAGTGATTACTTCTCTCTATTTAGTACTTTTCAGGCTACATTTCGAGCACTAAATTCAGAGTTGGGTTCCCCAGGACAAGAAAAACACAAAGTGGAGTTGGTCCAGCATGTGGCCACCAGTTATGTTCAGGGGCTGGAGCACACGACTCCGAATGGAGGCTGAGAGAGTTGCATTTCTCCAACCCAAAGAAGAAAAGTCTCAGGAGAGATCTTAATCTTGAACTACTTAGCAGCAGAACAAAGAGAAGATGCAGCCAGGCTCTTGGAAGCACAGAACAGGAGGATGAGATGTAATGGACACAAGCTGGCAGGTAAAAATTTCTAATTTAATACCAGGAAAAAAAATAACAGTGAGAGTGGTCAAACACGAGGGTACAGGTTGTCCAGAGAGACAGTGCAATCTCCATCCTTGGAAAGCATTCAAAACTCACCTGGAAAATGGCACTGAGCAACCTGATCTGCTTGATCCTGCTCTGAACAGGATCAGGCTTGAACTGACAAGTTCCACAGATCCCTCCCAACCTAAATGTTATGATTTCCAAAGAGCTTCTCCAAATACCTGACTCAGAGAACTGAATTCTTTAATTGATGTATTATTCCTTGTAGCTTCAGTAGCAATTCTGCAGATCATACTGTTTTCAGGACAAGTTTATAGATGACTTGCAGTGAGTATTACTCTTTTATTTACATCCCCTCAGTGCCATAATTTTAATTAAATTTTCATTTTTTACAGAGAATAAACACTACAGCTTGGGTTCTATTACAGTCAGCTTTTCTCTTTTTCATGATAAAAAAGATTTCAGAGTCACCCTGATTGCTTTATGAAAAGTAAAACAAAATACCTAAAAGTTGTAATACATTCCTTGACTCACATCTAGGAGACTAAAGAACCACTGTCGCATTTCAAAGAATCTAAATTCATTTCCAATTTATAAACAAACACTTTCTAAATGAATTCTGTCAAGAAAAGTATCTTCAGCAATAACTAAAATAGGATCATTCAGGATAATTCAGGTTGGAGGGGATCTAAGGAGGTCTCTAGTCCAACTTCCTGCACAAAGCAGCATCAGCTATAAAGTAAGACTAGGTTACACAAAGCTTTATCCAGTTGTGTCTTGAAAATCCCCACAGATGGAGAGACAGCACCACCTCTCTGGGCAGCCTGTTGCACTGCTCAGCTATACACGTAATGAAAAAGTTCCTCCAGTTGGAATTTCTCATTTATGTTTGTGCCTGTTGTCACTTGTCCTCCCACCATGCACTAGTGCGAAGAGCTCCATCGTCTCCAGGACATCCTCACAGGTACTGGCAGGGTCCACCCCAAAGCCAACTTTGCTACAGGGTGAGAAGCCCAGCTCCCTCGCTCTCTCCTCACAATGCGTGCGCTCCAGCCCCTGACCATCTTGGTGGCCTCCACTTAAGTCCACCAACAGCTCGTCAATGTCCTTCTTGGAGGGGGTTGCAGGAAGCGTCCAAAACTGGATGCAGTAATCTAGATGTGGTCTAAAGAGTGCTGAGCAAAGTAAAAACGTAAACTTTTCCTTCAGTCTCTGTCTTTGCCCCTTCATACAACCCTGGATGCCACTGGCCTTTGTTGCCTGAGTCACTGCTGGCTCATACTCAGTTTCTGCCACCAGGGCCCCTTCCACAGACTCGCTCTCAACCAGGTAATCCCAGCCCATATGTCTGCCAGGAATTCTCCCTTCCAGCTGCAGAACTTTGCATTTGTCCTTCTTGAATTATGCAACGTTCCTGTCAGATCTATTCCTCCTAATCTGACACGATGTGCAAACTTGGCGTGCTAGCACTGTCACCTCCCCTAGGTTATTGACAAAGATGTGAAACAGGACGGCCCCAGGACAGACCCCTATGACACTTCCTTCCTTACCAGCCTTCCAGGAGAGTGTAACACTTTAACCACTACTCTCTGAATCTAAACACATAACAAATTTTTTACATGTCTGGTTGTCCATCAATACAGACTGTGATCTCCTAACTTGGACTGCTCCTTGGTCCCTGGGAAGATTGATCAAAGTGAAGCTAAACTGCCCGTAGCTCCCCAGATTGTTTATTTGGCCTTTCTGAGTATGTTGTGGGTGGAACATCTCATTTCCACAAGTCACTGGTGTTCTCCTCTGGTCTTCACAGCCTGTCAGGGACATCAAGCCTTCCAAGGACATCGAGCCAGTTCTCTCCAAACCCTTGGATGCTGCCCATCTGACCCCAAGGATTTGTGCAGGTTGAGTTCTCTCAAGTCATCCCAAACTGGGTCCTCATCTGCAGCTAGCTGTTCTTCTCTTTGAACTCTTTCAGTAAGTACAGAGGCCTGGAAGACCTTGTTGGTGAACACTGAGGCAAAGAAAGCAATTCGCATCTCAGCCTTATCTGTGTCTGCTGTAACTAAGTCACCTTACTCGGTACTAAGTCACCTTGTTCAGCCTGTTAGTACTAAAGCAGCAGTAGATGCTCTTCTTGTTGTTTTTGATGTCCCTTACAACTCTCTACTCTAGTTGAGCTTTGGTCTTCCTAATACCATCCCTACATGTACAGGCAGTGTTTCTAAATTGCTCCCTTGTGCCTTGTACCTGCTTCCACCTCCTGTCTGCTGCCTTTTGGAGATGAAGCTCTGTCATGACTTCCCTCCTGGCTGAGCCTGGCTCCTGTTAAGTCTGCCTGGCTTTCTACGTATCAGCACAAGCTGATACTGGGTATCCGAGTATCATTTTGTGCTTGGATGCTATCTTTAAAGAACTGACAGATTTCCTGAGCTCCTTTACCCTTCACAGCTGCATCCCATGGGATCCAGTTTACTCAATAAGCTGAAATACGTTTGCCTGAAATCCAAGGTCTGAATTCTGCCTCTCTTCTTCCTTAATCCATTCAGGAACTTCACCTCCACTATTTCATAGCTGCCATAACCACAGCTGTCATTGATTACTGTGTTCTAAAGCAGTTCTTCCTTGTTAGTCATAACATCATAGTCATAAACCATATGCATTTGCCTGAGTAACAGTTAAAAAAGCTGATATTGCACTATTGAGTATGCCAAAGCAGATTTGGGAAGTACTCACCAGATCATCAGGACAGTCAGCGTGCAGACCAGCAACTTGCAAGTAACTGCCCTCCGCTGTAAAATTATACCGAATATGCTCTGGCAAAATGTGCTTGTCAATCTTATTGGGAAGGTGAGTTCCTGTCAGAAATTCATTACATAAATCCAATATTCTGATGTTGAGGTTGACTGCTTTTTTGCGCTGTAAGAAAAATAAAGTACAAAATACATAATATCTTCAGATACAGTTCAAACAGGACTCAAAAGTTTCTGAAATCTTAACCTCCCCAGAAACTATGCAGAAAATACTACTTTTACAATTAGACCTACAGCATCAACAAAATCCTAAGGCACAGCAGAAGTCAACAAGATCAGATACATAATTTCATACAGAATTGAAATTTAAAAAGAAAATGCCTATGTTTCAGCAGTAAAAAAAAAACATATAGTGGAGTTTAGGTAGAATTTACATAGGCTTTGCTAACTACCTGATAAGCGCTTAGAAAACTACACCTGATCTGATTGCTATGTAAAATAACAAGGAGAAAAAAAGAAGCATCATCAAGAGGGATAAATCCTACCAGCATCCCGAATAAATCTAAGCAGATCAGATTTACAGTTCTCTTGTTACTGTTTGTATTGCAGTATTTTCTGCAGACCACAAGGCATTTATGTTATTTCAGCCTTTCCCCACGGAATTTGTGATTTAGAGTTTTAACACCATCAGCACAGTATTTCACACATTTATCCCTACTATCAGATACTTCACTTGCTTCAGTGAACTGGCTCTTGTTAGCAGAGTATGCTCTCTATGGCCTGTGGGTTCATAGCTCAAAAGAAAAGGTGGAAGGTATAGACACAACATACTTGGTAAAGTGAAAAGAATGACAAAAGCTGCAGACCTGTCCTCCCATTCCATTTTTACTCTTTAAGACACATCTTTTAAATTTTATTTTAAAAAGCAGAAATTATTTGCAACAGAAGAAGTAAATTTTAACTTATGAAGGGATTCTACAGTCTGAAATGAGAGTGAAAAGAAACACTGAGCAAAAGTAATAGAAGAAGAAAAAGTGGAAGAGGCAGGGGAAGAAGAGGAAAATATGCAAAAACAAAGGGCAAGTGAAATTGCAACTGAAGGGGGATAAAGCAGCACAGAAACAATTGTCACAGTAAAAAAAAAAAAAAAGACAAATCAGAAACAAAATCCAGAGTACAGGTTTCAGAGTTGTTCGTTGTACAACGTAATTGTAAGGAAAATATTCTAGAAGCACATTCAGTTCATAAACCACCATCACAACAATGCTTTTTAGAGTAACTTCACCACATAAATCTGGTAAAAGAGTATTTGTACAGACCTTTTTTGAGGGCATACCTCAAATAAATAAGGTATTAATTTACACAGGGACATGAGCTATGAACAGACACCCAACAGAGCATCCATACCACAAATCACAGTGAAAGCTGCTAGTTTTAGCAAATCCATCATTCACTACTGCAAAAAACATGTTAAAGCTCCAACAGAAATAATCAGACCATGCCCAGACATTCAAATGTGCATTAAATTTGCAACTTCTAGTTATGTTAGCTCTGGCTACCACACACCTGATTCCTTCTAAAATACTCTACTTGATTAACCTGTCATCAGAGTGCACAAGGTTTTGCATTTCGCCCTCTGTAAATGAGCTGCTCAGACAGCCAAGCACTTATTTAAAATATCTGATGCAGACACCAATCAAAGGACGCACGTTCCCAGGTCTTGCTTATAACTCTCCTCAACAGAGAAAGGAATGGTAAGGGCCAAACTGGAAAGAACAGCCAACTAACATGTAAAACAACATAAAAAACACTATAAAAGTGACTCAAAATAGAAAATAAATTCACTACTTTTGAGAAGACAAAATTCCATAGAGGACAGTGTGAATCTTGGATCAAATTGGCCCAGAATCATGATTCATGCCCTGCAGATTTCATTACCTGGTCTTTGATTGTCAGGCAAATTTCTATTCACATATTGTAGCAAAAAATTACCTTTTCTTCATCCAAATGAATGCCACTGATCTCAAAATCAAACATAAAAAGTTCTGCCACTCGCCTAAAAATACAGTAAATCCCTGTTAAAACAGCCTCATTTGGTAAGCATAATTTCTTCACAGCTTTTACCTTTAGTAGTTATATTTGATGTCTTTTACAGAGAACACAATTATTTATTCCACTGTTACGAGTATTTTTATTACGGACACAGACCTCCTATGTTTTAGGCCCTTAACAGTTTACTCAGTGACCGGATTTTTCTTTTGTAGCTATTTCAGTCATCCACATTAAAAATATTTTTCAAAAATAATTCTGCAACATTAATACAGATGGTTAACCAATTTGTGCAAATTACCTTTTTAATTTTATACTTCATTGATTCTAAATAATCAGAAAATGACCCCTTCAAAACTACCATTATTGGGAAAGAGGGTGAAGAAAATAACTTACTCTTAAGATGGGTAAACATTAGGCATTAAGCTTGTCTAACCATGTCAGGGAAAAATTAATTCAAAAGTATAACTGAATAAACAGCTAATAAAACATTTTACAGCAATCATAATGTATGATTTAAGTAAATATTCTGATAATCTGATTGACAATCTGATTTTGAAAGATAAAAAATTCCTCTTGCAACTCATAAGTTCCAGGAATAAATGCATTCTTATTTTTTCCTGAAGTATCAATGATGGTATTATGTATTACAAAATTTTCTAGTGGACTCTAGACTACATCTAAAAAAATCAAGAATTACACCTGATATTCTCAAGCTGAATAAAGCCCACTGATTTCAGTTTACTCAAACTGAAATCAAGTTATTTAAGTCTGTTCCCTATTTTTATTGTTAAACACTTTGACATATACACCACAGAAGAGCACATTTTCAACAAACTGGTATTATAGAAAATCTTCAATTTTTTTTTTTTTTTTTTTTTTTTTTTTAAGATCTCAGTAATGCAGTTTAAATATATCTTGTGCTCTACAGTCACAGAGACATCCTCCAGGACTGCAGAACTACAAACTTCCTAACTCATGTACAGGTGATTTAGTAGTGACCAATAAATTTGTCACAGAGATACGGTATGCTTTCCACTTGTATAAATGAAGTGGATAAAACACAAACTACTAGCTCAGGAAGGAATGATATATACTATCTAAACATCTAAGTCTATGAACATTAGCAAGTACCTGGTTTCTGGATCTAGGGAATTCATAACAACTTCATCAGCTAGCAGCTGTCTCAAACTCTGGCACAGTTCAACATCTGTATTTAATCTGGAAAGACAAAGTAAAAGAATCATACATAAGCAACAAAAAACATTTCAGTCTCTTGATATTACCCATTCAAAGTCAGATCTTAACAAAATTAAAAACCAAAAACTGTATTTTCAAAATGTTTTCTAGTTCACAACAACACGGAAAAAGTATAAAATTAACATACAAAGGATGTGTGGACAAACTGGCATGGAAACAGATCTTGTGCTTCTGATAGGAAAATCCTTCTGGATGGCACTTTGTGGCAAATACAAGCAAGTCTGGCAGCTTGTTTTCTACACACAATGACAATCATGGTCAGAGCATGAAGGTGTGAGAACTGTTTTCTATCCTTATTTTGAAACCTGTGCCCAAGCCTGCCATCAGGTGAACTTTCTGGCTGCCACTGAAGTAGACTGAGAGCTTACCATCCCGGAACATTTCCAGCTGCTCACTGTTCCTGTGCCAGAGTACTATTTCCATCAGATTGCTGGCTGGTTTACTACAAGCAGGTATCCTGACCTTGATTACTGGGTCAGAATCACAGTGGGGAACGAAGGATATGCACATCAGCAAACCCACAGAAATCAGCAGCCCTCAGCCTGTCTGCCCTAAGCACTAACTTCCTAAATCGGTTGAGGTGCAGGAAGCTTCTGCACCCCCATTTGTGAAACGAACCTGGTTAATTGCCAATACCTAATTCAGATACAAAAGACACCACTGCATCATGCCTGTACTTCCAAAAAAACTCTTGTAACGAAGGTGCTAAATAAGAACATATGAAAAAAGCACACTGGGTCAGACCAAAGGTCCTTCTAGCCCAGCACTCTGTCAAAAAGCAGCCAAATGCAGACACCTACAGAAGAGACCGAGACTCTCTGAGACTCTAACAGCCCCACATCCTTCTTGTGCTGGGGGCCCCAGCCCTGGACGCAGCACTCCAGGTGGGGCCTCACGAGGGCAGAGCAGAGGGGCACAATCCCCTCCCTCCACCCGCTGCCCACCCCTCTGTCGGTGCAGCCCAGGACGCAGTTGGCCTTCTGGGCTGCAGGCACACACTGCTGGCTCGTGTCGAGCCTTTTGTCCACCAGAACCCCCAAGTCCTGCTCTCAGTGAGTTCTTTTCCCAGTCTGTGCTCCTGTCTGGGATTGCCTCAAACCAGATGCAGCACCTGCACTTGGACTTGTTGAACCTCATAAGGTTCACATGGGCCCACTTCTCAGGCTTGTCCAGGTCCCTCTGGATGGCATCCCTTCCTTCTGGTGTATCGACTGCACCACTCAGCTTGGTGTCATCTGCAAACTTGCTGAGGGTGCACTCGATCCCACTGTCTATATTAAACAGCACTGCTCCCAGGATAGATCCCTGAGGGAAACCACTCGTCACCAGCCTCCATTTGGACGTGGTGGGGCCATCCAGCCAATTCCTTATCCACTGAACGGTCCACCCATCAAGTCCATCTCTCTCCAATTTTGAGATCAGGATGTCATGGATGGGACCATGTCAAACACCTTACAGAAGTCCAGGTAGATGACATTGGTCGGTCTTCCCCTGTCAACTGATGCAGTCACTCCATCACAGAAGGCCACGAGACTGGCCAGGCATGGTTTGCTCTTGGTGAAGCCATGCTGGCTGTCTCGGATCACCTCCTTGCCCTGCATATGCCTTGACATTGCTTCCAGGAGGATCTGTTCCATGATCTTCCCAGGCACAGAGGTGAGGCTCACCTGTCTGTAGTTCCCTGGATCCTCCCTTCTACCCTTTTTAAAACTGGGAGTGATGTTTGCCTTTTTCCAGTCATCAGCGACTTCGCCTGACTACCAGGGCTTTTCAGCTATGATGGAGAGAGGCTTGGCAAGTGAAAACTCAGCAATAGCTAGTTCTGAACTTTTACAATAACTTATGCATCTCGTTTCATATAAATTTTGAATATTTTCTCCTTTTAACCAATTTTAAATTGGAAGTAGCATTTGGATATTTAAGTCATATTGTTATAGATGGTGTGCTCAACCTAAGTCTTGAAAAATCCAGTTGCAAGTGAAAGGTTTCCCAAACACAATGGCAAAACTAAAGCAACACTTTTGCTCAAATTACATCTTAGAATTCTTTTTAGCCTTTTCAGTCACAAAGGTTACCAAACTGATGCGCTGCTGGATCACAGAGGTAACTTTCAGAAGTTAGATTTTGAGATATTAAAAAAGAAAAGAAAAGAAAAGAGAAGAGAAGAGAAGAGAAGAGAAGAGAAGAGAAGAGAAGAGAAGAGAAGAGAAGAGAAGAGAAGAGAAGAGAAGAGAAGAGAAGAGAAAAGAAAAGAAAAAGAAGGTCCAGAAGCAGGGCCAAACTTCAAACACAGAAGATTTTAAGAATAATTTCTATGAAATGGACTTCTAAAAGATAACACACACCAAGGTAGACCAGGTATATATCACAGCCCCAGAGAGTCACATCCCCAGACACTCCATTTAATGGGGCTTGTCCTTTCCCCGTTCACATATCCCACTCACAGGCTGAAATTCAAAGGTTCAACAAACCAGGAGGAGAAGTGTTGTGATATACAACAGCTTAAATCTTAAAAACAAATTAGGATTTTCTACATATGCTTTACAACAGCTAGCTAAGTGCCATGAGTCTTAGAAAAATGTAATTTTAAGACTTTGAGGAGTTTCAGTGACATGGAGTCAGTTGATAACCTAAACTCTGTTCTGAAGGTAAAATGAAACTGAAGTAGAATAACCTTTTACTAGATACTGTAATGAAACTAAATTCTTGATTATCTGTAACAGCAAGACTGGCACTTTGTTTCGTACATATTTTTTGATCCCTGTTACCACAGATACAGTAAATTTTAAAATTGCATATGGCAATAGCAAAACAAAGAAAACGTACTTCTCTACCATAGTACCAATGTTCCTGCAAGCTTCTTCAGCGGCCTCTCTGAATGCAAAGTCAGGATGGGCAATTTTCACAAAATCTGCCTGACAGAGCAAAAGGAAGAAAACAGTGAGGCAAAGAGACAAATTAAAATCTTTAATTATAAACACAGTTGCACTGAAGTAGTTCTATTTAAATGAATGTTTATTTATACCATTCTGTGCAATCTATTTGTATAATTTGCATATTTTTTTCTCAAAAATAAAGTTTATTGTAGAACAGTGCTGACAACTTTTAAACCAGATGGAGAACATTTCTTTCCAAAAAAATATCTTTAATCGATGTACTTCCTAAAACTGTGTGTACCTTAGAGTCCTTCCAACACAGAAATACTGCAAAGGCTTTAAATGTTATTAAAAATAAATAAATCTAAACTTCACAGATATGAATTAGCACACCACCAAATGTGGTTAAAGGGTTTGTTTTCAAACTCTTTTTACTCTTACGTATAGACCATCAAGTTATGCTCTGAGGTTATTAGCTAGTAAGAAGAAATGGTCTTAAAGAGAAAAACCTAAGGTCTTTTTGGATTCAAAATAGGTATTTTGTTTCACTCCTGTTGATCCTCATTTTTAATAAGTCTCTGAATACTTAGCAGAGTTCAGAAGGCTGGAAGGACACTAGAAAGGCTGGCTATAGGCTTCCATGAGTGCTGACATGAATTCAAGGCAAGTAGACGTTCTGGCATTCAAATGATAAACAATTAAAGATTAGGAATACATTGAAGTCATTCAACATGATTTTACAGAAAGTACATGAAACATATATTTTTTTGTTTAATAGAACAATTGCAGTCTGATTGAAAAGGTAACCTTAGGAATGTAATACACGTTAAGAGTTTCACTTCTTAGGGCAAGATTGCCTGCTGAAAATCCTGTATAGTAGTGACAGAGTCGGTGCTGAATGGCAAATCTCAAAAATCCTGCCAACAGAGAACCATTTCCAAATTGCTTTTAGATAAAGCTCTACAAGGATAGGTCATCTTTGAACATGTAAATCTGAAAGTAGCATATAGGAGGAACCAAAGTAATTTTAACTCAGCAAACCGATACAAAACTATGACCGTTAACTCTGACATCAGTGTTTGAGTTAGATATTGATAGATTAAGAGGAAACAGTCATAGTGCATATTAAAAAATAAGAGACAAAAGAGAATTAGTGACTTGGCAGAGTGTGTAAGTACTTTCAGGAAGAAAAAGTGCCTGGCACAAAAGAGATCTTGAATATTAAAAAAAAAAAAAAAAAAAAAGAAGAAACAAGATTTGAAAACTGAAACCATGCAGAGAAATTCAGATATGAAAACCAATAGCAAAAATTTCAGTGAGCTATTTATTAACAACTGATTTCTGTACGATGGTTGGGTCTGCTCTCTTCAGATGAAGAGTGATGCTTTTCTAAAAGATATGCCAGTCAGTTTAAAAGAAATTGCTTAAAGTAGTAATTAAAAAAAGTAACTTACCAAGTCTGCTACCCTGCACAAGGCATCTGAAAGCTGATCAAAGATCTTTACAATCTCGGGTCCAGGTGGTGTTGAACATGCCTTCTGGACTAGCTGTTCTGATTCTTGCAACGCTTTGTCCTGTGCTTCTTGAAATCCTTCTGGACAACTCAGTTCTGGAACACCAAACAGACCCTGCAGTGCAGAACCCAATGGAAACACATTACTATCACGTTCCTTAATTTCTGTCCCTCTGTTTCAGTATGAAATTTTCACTGTGAAATTTTACAAGAATGACCCTACCTACAGTGGCACTTCCCTAAGTGCCATTTCCACAACTGTCCTTGTAGAGCGAATAGCCACATTAGTTAACATCCATCAAAGATACTGGCATCACACATAAACATCTTCATTTCCCAGCATCACTCTCCAGAGCACAACATCACTGGAATTCCTATAGCCAGGATTCTTCTCAGCAAGTGGTAAGAGTTCAGCACCAAATCCTGGGAAATTTCTCCTGTTCCACCCCATAATCTGCTATATTGTCCTTTTTTCAAGGCTTTTTTTTTTGCCTTGCTTCCAAAGCACAGGCACAAGACAAACTATAGGAAGTCTATTTACATTCTAAAATTAGGGGAAAACATCCTTCTGAAGCAAAGAGACTTATCCGGGAGTGTGAAGAGTAAAGGGAGTCTCAGAGCAGCGAATGACCTGACCAGCTGCTGTGGATATTCACCAGCAGAACAGTGATCTTGGGCTCATGAAATGAGCCACAAGTACTGGAACCAGATCTCAAAGGACTGACAAGCAACAACTCAAGAATATTATGATATGAACAGTTTTGTTCCTGAAGTTCTTACCAAGCCTTAAACAGACTGACTGAGCGTGGCTTTGGCAGGGCAGCCATGGAAAGCTGTTATGTTCTGCATTTGTAGAAGAGACTTTAAAAGGTCCTCCTGCAGATCACACAGAATTGCTAACACTACCTGCTGGAAAAGTACCACGATAGAGACCTACAGCAGCAAATAAATATATATATATTTAATAAACCAAAAAGCAGCTCTGCAAGTAACACGCTCCCTTTTCAACTGCCCAACCACAATAGGTGCATCTCCTTACCTGCTAATTAAAGCAGCTAACAGTACAAGGTAGATGATTTCATACAACATCCATCTCTTCCCAAATTTAACCTCAGCATCTAAAAATCCCAATCTGGATTTGAACATCTGTGGGCCTTTACAACGCGCCTTCTGCAAACTCCTTGTTATAGCAGCCGGTTACAGGTTTGCAAGTACTTTACAAGCTTTCAGTGGAAAAGCTACGAATTGACTGGTTGTCTGTCAAAGTGCATGTCCTGAAGCAAAAGCATCATCTTGGATGTATTTGGGACATTCCCAGGTGCTTTGTCCTATTCTGCCACTGCTGCTAATGCTGACAATTTGACAGCAAGTTCCTCATCCCAGGAAGGGACTCCAATTCCCTCAGTTCCCAGCGAGATGTCCTCAAATGCCAGAAGGCAAAGGCGGCCATATTTCAGAGCCCTGATTTCAACCACACACTGCACAAATATGTATTCCATAGAATCACAGAGTTATTAAGGTTGGAAAAGACCTCCAAGATCATCTGGTGCAACCATCCCCCTACCACCAATGTCACCCACTAAGCCATGCTCCTAAGCACCAGGCATTTCCCCTCAGAGGTGCCCACACTTCCCCTGGCTCCCTGCCCTCCCCACCACCCAGGAGCCGGAGCAGAGTCACAAACCCCCTTCAGGAACCCGGCCGCGCTACGAGCAACTAATTCCTGACGACCCAAGCTGGGGCTGGACAACTCAAACTCCTCGCAGCCGGAGCCAGCCCGTCCCCCCTCAGCTTGGTAGCTGCCCGCCGCTCACCGTCTCCCTGCCCGGCGCGCTGCCGCGCTGCTGCTTGGCATCGAAGGCGGCACCCACGGGGCTCCAGCTGGTGCTGACGGCCCGGAGACCCGGCCCCAGCCCCGGCCCCGGCCCTGGTCCCACCGCCCGGCCCCGCAGCGCAAAGCCCCGCAGCGCAAGGCCGAACGCCCGGCGGTAGCCGGCCAGCATGGCGGAGCGGCCCGGTGCCAGCCCCGCCGGCTGGCCGAGGTGGCTCGGACGTCAGCCTCCTGCAGGCCGCGCTCTCTGCGGCGGGGAGGGCGACGAGCGGCGCCGGGGAGGCCGGGAGCAGGGCGGCAGCGCCGCCTCCCCTCAGCCCGCCGGGCCCGCCGCTGCCTCCCCGCGGCCGCTCGTGAGGAGGAGCCGGGCTCCG
This sequence comes from Cygnus atratus, assembly GCF_013377495.2. Taxonomy (NCBI): domain Eukaryota; kingdom Metazoa; phylum Chordata; class Aves; order Anseriformes; family Anatidae; genus Cygnus; species Cygnus atratus. The sequence continues at coordinate 188,586,616 of NC_066362.1, read as the reverse complement.
GAGGGTGTCCCCCCACCGCCCGACCGCCATTGCCCTGGGTGGCACCGGGCCTTGAAAATCTGCGATTATTTTAGCAGTTTAAGACTTAATAGCTTCTTACAAGAACAGAAATTCCTCATAAATAAGTGTATTTGAAAGAATTTTTTTAGTTTAGATGTTTCTGTGATGCAAACTTACAGCCTGTGGCTTACCAGAAAAATCACCCCTTATCAAAAACTTACATAACCCTTTCCCTCGTAATAGTGCAACTGGCATGTGCATCCGTGCTTCCTGAAACAAACTCATCTCACTGTGTTCATTTTAAGTTTATAATCCAAACTCTAAGCTCAGCGACTTTATGGAGACTTGTCCACTTTTCCTTGCCTCCTGGTAGTGTTAGAGATTATCGGAAGTTAGAGCTCAGTGTTTTGCAGTGCATTTACACCGAATTTTGTGACACTGACTGTGAAATTGGCTTCAGTCAGTTGGCTTTTCTGCTTTATCCTCTTCTAAAGGTAGTAAGTGAGTTTTAACAGCATCTTTTGTTGTATTTTTGAGTTTTAGGACAAGAGGAGGGGCAAACCTGAGGAAAACAAACAAACAAAACCACAGAAATTAAAGCTTATTATTCCTTTGGGATAATGTGTTTTGCACCTGCTAGTTCTAAATTATAGTAGCATCATGATGTATTTTTGCACTGGCATTTAATGTCTGCCCCATGCCAGAAAATCCACGTGGCATTTCCATCTATTATGCCATTTTGCTGTTTCAGACCTTCAGCTGCACAGAGTGCAAAGAACCATATTTAAAAGCTGTGTTTAACATCCTGCTCAGCTGCAACAAAACTCATCCGTTACAAAGAAGAAGCAGGCTGTGTGGAGGTATCAGACAATGCTAATTCAAAGTTTAAAAAATACTATTTTTGGATGCAAACTAACCAAGTTACAAGTCTACCTGTGCTTACCACTTGGAAAGATATAAACTGGCTTGGATGTAACTACTGTTTAATATTTATACAATATGGCAGGGGTCTACCTAATTCCAGAACTTGAAAATGTATCTTTTATTTTGTCCCACTTTCTTTTGAAACAGTTCTCCTTCAGGACTGGTGTATGTACTGCTGTAAATTACCAAACCAGTAATGCATCAAGCCCAGCCCTGCAGACCCTGAAGAGATGCCCTCTCCTGCCCAGAAGCCAATCACAAAAACCAATTGCACCATAGTAAAAAACTTCTTCCTAATATCTAACCTAAACCTACCCTCTCTTGGTTCAAAACCATTATCCCTTGTTCTATTACTACATTCGCTGATAAAGGATCCCTCCCCATCTTTCCCATAGATCCCATTAGGTACTGGAAGGCCGTGCTATAAGTTCTCTTTAGAGGCTTCTCTTCTCCAGGCTGAATAACCCCAACTCCCTCAGCCTGTCCTCAGTAGGAGAGGTGCTTCAGCCCTCTCATCATCTCTGGACTCGCTCCAACAGGTTCCTGTCCTTCTTGTGCTGGAGGCCCCAGAGCTAAACACAGTGCTCCGGGTGGGGTCTTGCAAGAGCAGAGTAGAGGGGGAGAATCACCTTCCTCACCCTGCAGGCCAAGGTGCTTTTGATGCAGCCCCTGATATGGTTGGCTTTCTGGGCTGCAAGTGCACATTGCTGGCTGATACTCGTTTTTTCATCCACCAGTACCCCCAAGTCCATCTCTGCAGGGCAGTAAAACAAACAAACAAACAAAACCCTCTTACAAAAATCTCTACCTTGTCCCATCTTTCCCTGCAGTCCTAGATCTCCTGTTTAGCTCTTGGAATACCCCCCTTGATGAATTCAATTCTCCACTGAATTCAGCTGAAATTAGCCAGCAGACTTAACATTTATTGGAGAGGACTGAAAGACACAGACATGTATCATTCATGGATAGGTTTTACTTCCTTTCAAAAAATGCTCAAAAGGCAGGACTGGAACTACTAGTAGTAGTAGTTCCTACTGAAGAAGAATACTAAGCAAGTAAACCAGCACTGACTTTCATAAAGCACCTCCACTGCTTACAGCACTCTGAAACTTGGATCAGTAGGAATCAAACAACAATTCACTGGAGTCATAGATTAACAAAGCGTGAATTTACGCTGCGGGCGATGGCAGTGAGTCCAGCATGTCCGAGGTGCTGAACAGTAGAAACCCAGTGAAGGTGGTATCATCATCAGCATCTGCAAACAGCCCGTTGAAGGTCTCTCCTCGGTGAGCCTGAAGCCACACCTCGTCTCCTTTCAGTAGTTCAAGGATGGCAGCTCCCGATGCCTGGTCCTCAACACCCTGGTACCCGTCCACAGTGTGCAACATCTTGACCCCATTTTTAACTAGAGCTACTCTGACGTTCCTCGAATAGACGGTGATATGGTAGGTGAAATAGTAAACACCAGAGAATTTGCAGGTGAATTTGCCGGTGATTGGGTTGTAGTCATTTAGATTGTTGTACAGCACCTTGTCAAACTTGATCGGCTGACTGTGGGGAGGAAACTTGGTGGCAACTGTAAGGCCTACACTGAAAGCACTCCTTGGCAGGACTGCTGGGGCACCTATGTTCCCCTTATCTCCTCTGTCTCCTTTCAAGCCTCTTTCCCCCTGAACTCCTGGATTACCTGGTGGCCCCAGATCTCCAGTGTTACCTTTAGGACCTGGATTACCAGTGGGGCCAATTGGTCCTGGCATACCAATTCTTCCAGGCTGGCCGGTTTCACCCTTTGTCCCTTTTGGACCTATTGGCCCAATGTCTCCTTTTAACCCCTTTTGTCCTTGCAGACCCAGTTCGCCCTTCTGGCCCTTGTAACCCACTGACCCTATAATTCCTTTTGGTCCTAGTTTCCCAGGTCGTCCTCTTTCTCCTTTATCTCCTTTGTTCCCCTTCTCTTCAACGGTCCCATTGGCTCCTACATGTGGAGGTTAAAAAAAATAAAAATAAAAATAAAAATAAAAATAAAAATAAAAATAAAAATAAAAAGAAAGACGTTCTCGTGATTGTCCGGTGGATTAATGAGACACAACAAGAGTTTGAGTACAAAGACACGTAGCTATATGTCACCACTGTTCATACTGTGCTCACTGTACATACAACGTTTCAAAGATGTAAGTTCAGGATGAGCCAGAAGAAGCTGCTATTGCAATAGAAGACAGTTACCCGAGCTGAAAGCAGCAAGAATAAGCTCAAAGAAAGGAAGGTGTGACTTTTCTCTAGAATGATGATAGCTCAGATCGTCTCATGTACAAGCAGCATCTGTCCAGATGCTTATTTTCATCTTTTGGTATAAGTGAAGAAGATAGTTCACAATTTAGTCAGATGAAGTCTTCTACGTTGACAACATCCAGACCTTAACTGCCATGTGTTTCTATGATTTCTTCATGATGGGGCTTTGCTTGGGTTACCTAGATTGCTGCTGAAGTGCAATGAGAAGCTTTTTGACCTTGTTATTTGCAAACACATGCTCTATTTATCCTTCATTCAGACTTGGACTTGAAAGCTCAAAGCCTTTGAAAATCCATCTGCACAAGATTTTTGCTGATGAAGGTCCCGTGATGTGAAGGGCACATTAGCAGTTGATAGACATGAATGCCAAAAGATAACATAATGCTCATATCAATCATTTCTGCATAAAATCTTCTGGCTTCTGATCTTAATAATAATGCTGTATTCACACTTTACAGATCTCAATTTACAATTGAAAGTATTTAACAGCAGCAATGAGCTAACAACAACTGAGATTATACTGTGAGCCTCTGGGAAAAGCAGCACAGATCCAACAGGACAAAGACACAGGAAAAGAAGATAGCTTTGGTAATATTAAATGTTTGTGTCCTCATGTTTCTTTTTGCTTCCAGGACTGGGGACAGTCTGTAGAAAAGTCTGAGGTCTGTAGTGCAACTTGTTATTACACCTATGCAATGCATGTACCATATGTTATTTTTCAGGGTTATCTTAAGGATTGCAGAGAACCTGTACACAGTGTATTTGGCAGGTTCATATGCTTTTGGAAACATAAATTTACCCATGCACAATTACTCCAAGGATGCACAAGTCCATCATTTCTGAGATTCTGAATTTGTGCAGAATAATGTGATACAACTTGCACTATGCCTCATTACCTGCTTTTATGCACAAATCACTCTGCATATGTACATCCAGCTGACACAGGAAACTTTCTGTATGTGCATAGTTTGACTAAACAGGTGAAGTACTTTTTCCAGATCTCCGTAGGTTGGGCTATTGCAATTGTGGAAAAGTTTATGATCACCATGACAAGACAAGAAAAATATCACAATAGAATGTGAGATTAGAATGTGAAAATAGAATGTGAAAATGAGATCTGAGGTGAGCTGACAGTTATAAAGGATATCTGGCAACCCTTTATTGAAAGGTCTTGGGTGCCACTTTAAGCCAAGATGTTGGGGCTAGTGTCTCATGGGCATATATGTTAAGGTACCACTAAGGCTGCTGGCTGAGCTCCAGACTGTCTGTCTGAGCTGTGATTACACAAAAACAGGGAAAGCATGCAGGACATGCATCTTTTTTGTGTGCGTCTTCTATGTGTGCATTTATTTTAGAAATAGATGCCTTCCCTTGACAGATTTTGGGTCTGGTATCTGCTTGATCGACCTTATTGAATAATAGGGCCTACTGTATTTTTCGGTGTATACTTCATGTCTTCTGTAATTCCTTTTGAAGTACCTTTCCCTAAAGTTGCACACATAGCCACAGGAACCTCATTTTCCTGAGGGAGCTGCAGATGTGGCATCTTCCTCAGCAGCTGACAAAGGGGTGAGAGAAGAGAAAGGTGAGGTAATGGGCTGAGCAGACAAGTTGTAGGGCATCAGAGGCAGAAGGATAATCGGAGGCAAATTCCTCTTGTATTGTCAGTATGGGTGTGCAGCCTCTACCACTTCTGAAAAAGTTTTTTTTAACCTCAATGGTAATTTCACTACAGCTGGAAAGTATAGCATGTCCAGCGCTCACAAACCAACAGTTGATAGATGACTAATACATTGAAATACTTCTCTGACCTTTTTGGCCTTTTTCTCCATTTGTGCCATCTTTCCCTGGAGTGCCAGGAAGTCCTGCTTCACCTAGCACAAAAGAGAAAAACAGATCTTCATCAAATAATTAAATTACCAGGAAAATGGGGTTCAAATCCTGCTCTGATCCTTCCTCTTCAAGCCTGGCTAAACAGTAATGTAAACAGTAGTCTTATTCGTGACTAGTGGGTGCCACTGCTGATGCTTTTATCTCGTGGGGAGACTAAGCAGGGAGAACAGAAATGCTTGAGGATAGCACTTTTTTCAGACAGAAAATCCTTGGCATAAAGAAGTGAGATATTGAAATATGTAGAGTTGATACCCCCTGGTCAGGACCAATGGTGTGAAAACCTCTTGTCCTGTTGTTGCCTCCATCCATGGGAGATATCATGGAAGACACCAGCAGGAAAAGGAGCAAGGAAGCTGCATTCAGAAAGAAGTTTTACACTGACGGTTTTACACTACTGACTGTAGTGAAACAATCATAATCTGTACCCCCAAGAAAAGACACCTGCAGGGGTTTACCAATGGTAATGAAACATCACAGTGGAATAATCTTGTCTGTAGATCAGAGGGAAGCATTCACTCCTCATCACTGTATCATGGCAATTAACTGTACCTACCTATTAAGAAGCTAAAGGATTTTTTTATTTGCTCCTGGATTTTAAAAGGTTTCATTTTAAGCAAGACTAGGGCACTGAATGCAGGAGTAGCACATAAGTGGTTGCTTGACAGAGAATTCTGTAAATTGTTTATAAAACAAGAGAGTTCAAAGTAACTCTTTAGCAGTCACAGAGGTGGGTAAAAGTGGGTAGATTTGACTTTCAGTGCTCCAGGGCAGGCAGGAAGCAGCGAGTAACTCTTTATTGTCCAAACTGTAAGTCCTGGTTATTTTTCAACCAATCCAACTTACTGCATAGCCACACAAAGAGTTGTGGTGTATTGAAGAGAGGAGTGGAGAGGTAGCAAAAGGGTCTAGCAGAGGGTCCTGCTTATGCCAGTATAACCATCTAAGAAATGCACATCAGGCTACACCTTCAGCACTGATTCTGCAGAATGCACTTCCTGTGGAGGCGTAGACTTTACTGGTAAAGAAAGTGATTCATTAGGTTTTGTCTTTGTGATTGCACCGGCAAGCTGGTCTATTAAAGGCAGACATTTCCTTTAGCCTGAAAGGCACAGTAAAACACTGTAGCACATTTTGAAGTGATTTCTTTCTGACTGTTGACCTCATATTGATTCAAGTACTAGACTGGGTACTCTACTGAAAAAAAACTGTGATTCACAATCTGCAGGATCAGGACTTGGTAGAAGGATTTGTGTGATAAGTACAAGTTTGATCTGGATAGATCTGTGCTCACAGTAACAGTGTTTGTGACACACTTATGCATTAAACCGTGATGCCCCATGCATGATGCCACACAATAGCTGACCTGACATATACCTTGTTGGGGAAGAGTTCCCCTACAAAAAATTGTGAGCAAGTTTGAGGTAGCAGATTTGCATTTGTCCCATCTTTTGCATGTCCAGGTTTGTGACACTTGTGATGAAGTGTTAAATGTCCACGTCGACAGGTTCATCACTGGGTGTAACCCTGGCCTTGATGTTCCAGCATGGATGCAAAGGCCGTCCTTATCCTGAGGCTCAAAGTACCACAGCAGTTATTACATTTAGGTTAGGCTGTGAAGATTACCTGTCTTCAGTATCACATGTAAGTCTCTACTGCAGTCTGTTACAGCAGACATGAATCCTACACTGTTCTTTCAATAGTGTCCTTTCCTGAACTTCACTGTAGAGGTGCTTGAGTTACAGCACGTAGGCACACTCAGAATCAAGTCCTACAAATGCAAAATTTAGGTAAAAAAGAAAAATTTTCTTACTGGTGAACATTTCCTATTACACAGTTCTTTTTTATTGGGCTTGAAGTTGTTTACAGAAGTATAGTTGCTATCGATTTTTAAGCAGACCTGGAAATGCCCCCAAATAGAAAGTAAAATCTTTCTTCTTTTAAGTTGTTTTTATCCCTTTGACCTGACCTCTCAGTAGCATTAGCTTTAATTATTAGGTCTTTTCTTATATTTCCATGCTCAAACAAGTAAGTGATGAAAGTCTGAAATGTTTCCTGGAGGCTTGGTGGAATGATCCATTAATGCAGAGTGACAGACATTGCTGGGAACTAGTAGCAAAACACTTCATACATCAGATCATTTACGCTGAACACAGTACCTGTATCCCCCTTGTCGCCTTTCAGGCCATCGCGTCCGTCACGACCCGGTATGCCGTTGTGTCCAGGATTGCCGGGGATGCCAGGATACCCTTGGGTACAGATGTCCTGCTTTTGTGCTTCTTCTGTGCTGACTACAATAGCCAGCAGTATAATCCAGCTTTTCATTCTTTAGATAGGTTGTATGATTTTGGCTGAAAGATTTAAGACAGGAAAAAGTACATCTGCCTATGTCTGCCTGATTGTCTTTTCCCCCATATATAGCATGTGAGCCCAAGAAAAGGATGCAGGAAAAAAGGAAATGGGTTTTTACCACATCTATTTTTTTTTTTCATTTATAGGTGTCTATATAGCATTAAATACAGTCTGGGAGTCTACAGGGCACTATTTTGAATAATAATTTGCTGGGAATATCAGCCATAGCTTCATTAGACTGCTGAAACTAACTCAGTTTTATATAATTTACAACATACCTTAATTCTCTGTAATTTGGAGCATTGCATTCTGTTTCTTTTTTTTTTTCTTTTGTTTTTTTTTTTTTTAATGCAGTGTGATTTGTGGAAATAAATAACTCTGCAAAGACAGTCCACAGAGATACTGGTGCAGGTAGATGGCCTACCTCTTCCAGCTCCCTCCTTCCTTTTTGAAAGACTTGCTACAAACAGTACCCAATGCATTTGAAGTCTGTAAGGAAATTCTTCTTCTCTCGGGTCTTCAGACCAGATTGTCTTGGCCATTAATAATTCAGTATTTATCTAACATCTTTTTAAGGGAAAAATAATGTAGTGGAGTTAGTCAAACGGCTCACAACCGAGAAGAAAGAGGTCTCTTCCACCTACATTTCTCCCTGTGCCTGCTCTTGACTGCATGTTTGTACCTCTCATCTCCCACAAGCTGGCTGTGGTTCCTGCAGGAGGTGAGCTAAGGCAATTCAATACGCTAACTCAGCACAAAACAATCATGTTTTTTTCTTCTTTTATTGGCATTAGTCTTTTTCTGGGTTAATAAGTTGAATGACCTCACAGAGGGTCAGAGCTGGAGCAGGGTGAGATGAGGGCAAATGAGGAATCAAATAAGGACTCAATGAGTCCTTATTTATCCAATCAAATGAGGAATCAAATAAGGACTTTTTGGCAAAAACAGGTCTTTAGTCTGTTTTTCCCCCTCTCATGCAACTACACTACATCAAAAACATCTTTTTATCCTTTCCTTGGAGAATCCTTATTATTTTATAACTTTGCATAGAGGTCCGCTGAAGTACACAATTCTGGATGTTTCTGGTATAAGGCAGTATAAGAGTAATTAATGGGAAGAGGTTAGAAGGAGGGACAAAATGAAATAACAACAAAATTAATGTCTAATCTATTTGGAATTAATATGCATAAATGTCTAATGCACAGAATCTTAGGCTATAGAGGTTAAATATGTGTACAGATAAAAACAGTAGCCAGAATGAGTAAATTTTACATAACTGCCTTTTAAATCAGTTCTTTCATTAATGCAAAAATAACACTAAGATCAGTATTACTTTGGAAATACTAACTAGCATTGTCACCATCATTTCAGAGTTACAAAACAAGTCACACAGATACCACGTAAAAAGAGAACCAGATCGGAGGACCAGAACCATCTTCTCATTAAGAATGATTGCACCTTTATAGGAATATTCAATTTAAATATTCTTCTAACTTAATTTATAGGGTAGGACCTTAAATTGGGGACACGTCCTTTAATATTTTCCTTCTGCCTTCCAAAACATTCCACAAGTACTGGAAATGTTATTTATGGTGCCTTCACCAGCAGTCTACAGAGAAGTGTTTGCTCACCCACCAGTAAAATCCCCCTTCATCTGCTGCTGGTAGTTTGTGCTAAAGGAAGTTGAAAATTTGAAAATGCATCAAACATTGGCTACTTCTGAGCTATGTAAACATTTGCTGCCTTAGTCAAAGGACTCTAGAGGAGAGCAAAAGGAAGAAGTGCTCTGTGGGATGCTGTTAGGATTTGATGCACCCCATAGAGAAGTCTGACGGTCTTTGTCCCCTGACAGAAAACTCCATTCCCAGTTGTTTAAGGAGGTATTTGGTCCCCATATATGTCCTCCTCATCACACGATGACAACATCATCATCATCATCGTTATCATCATCTATATATAGGTATGTATATATAGGATCTTTGGTCTTACCTCATTCACTTTGTTCTTGCAATGATCTTAGACATCTTTCATCTGAGTATACAAGCTTCCTGTAAAGGAATGCAAGCTCCAAACCTGTGCCTTGAGGACAAGCACTTGCTTGGTCACTAAATTCTCAAAGGTCAGTGATTTAATTTTGAGAGCTGTTCAATAATTAAAACAGAAGGCTAAACTGGAATCTTTTTATTTATTCCAATAGCAAGCTGGAGTGCTCTGTACTTTGGCTTTTACCACTGTTATGTGAAATAAAATTGTTAAAATGAATTAATAAAGCTTTGATTTACCTGTTCCATTACACAGATACGTTATACAGTTAGCTTGGTTGGTTTGTAAGATGGAAGGCAGGTCTAATGCCATTATTGTGCTGAAAAAATGTATAAAGTTAGTTCCTGTATCAAGCAATTTGTAATGGAAGTAGGGACAAAAAGAGGATAGAAATTAAAACATAACAATACTGTGAACATGGCATTACAAATATTAGGTGAATATGGAAAAGAAGTAACAAGATTGAGTCGAAGTAAATAAAATGAATGACAAAGAACTTCTTCATGTGTAATTAGCAAGTGCTCCATCTAGCTGCTCAAGCATCTGTCAAAGTTATTGTTCCCCTAAATTTATTCTTGGCAACTAAATCTGAAGAAGCTATAACTTGATGCTTCACCGCATCTTCCTGAAACTGCTGCTCTCTAAGCACTAGAAGAGGCAAAGCAACGGAGAGTATCGTCAGCCCCATAAATGCTGATTGGGAACAGTGAAGGTTAAAAACCGATAGTAAAAGGAGTTAACGTGTTATAATAAGTGGCCTTGAGTCATCCTGGTTGCTGCAAGTGATTGAGAACCCTAAGTTTTCTCTGAAGGGGTTTCCCATACTGCAAAGAGATGGCACGCATGGTCTGTGTATCAAGTAACATTTTTAGTAGCATAAAAAACATTGGAACAACTGAGCAGTGAGTAGTGTTCACTAAGGTCTTCACCACCACCCTGTGGTAATAAAAAATATTGCAAAAGAAAAAGAAAGGACAACGTGCAGCAATTAGCTGCTCTCCCTCAATGAACTTCTGTAGCCCAATTAGCAGCACTACTGTGCTAATGAGAAGAAATGAGAGCCATGACAAAAAATCCTTTTCTTCTTACCCATTAGACAAGCAGCATTAGTCCAGTGTGATGCTTTTTTCTTTCTTTTCTTCTGTAGGATTTTTTTTTTCTGTTGTAGGAATAGCCTCAAAGACAAATACTACCATCAGTCATTTTCTATTTTCTTGTCTCGTCACAGAAAAATGCCTTGGAAATAATTACACAGAAGCAAAAGGTCATCATTTGCTCTTAAATAATGTTGCATCCAAACGGCAGGAATAGTGGCATTTCAGTTTAGTTTGATAGCTGTGCTAATTACCTTTGTTAGGAGCTGAACATGGCAGTGATGACCATGAGATAAGTGGTTATTGAGTGAAGCTGTATCCAACCGTATTAGCAGAGCATCTTTTAGATATTTCTTCACTTCTTCGTGAGCAGGTGTCTCCAAAGTCTGGGGTATGCTCATAGGTTCAGGCCAATGCTAACTGTTCCTAGCTAATTTGCCTTCTGAAAGTTTACCTTAGTGCACATATTGGGCCTTCTGCCTTATTTGCTGTGTCCCAGAAACAAAGAGGAATTAGCAGTGTCCCTGGTTCTGTCAGCAAAGTCCCTCAGGAGCACCTGGAGCTCTTCCTTCCTCCTGAAGCAGTTTTGCCTTTCCAAAAATCACTAGGAGAAATAGTCGACAAATCCCACATCCTCCTGGGCTTCTCTTCTGAGTGAAACTCAGCCCTTGAAAGGCAGTGGTGCCCCTTTTCTCTCCCCTTCTGAACGCTGCTGTCATCAGACTCCCGCGGTGCCGACACGTTTCAACCCCTGCTTGTCTATGGAGCAGTCTTTTGGCCTAAATCAATACCCAAAATATTAAAATGGTTCAGGTAAAACATTGCCCAGACCTCCCATAGGAAGATGCACAACTGAACTGTAAGGTGTGACACAGGCACACGGGGAGGTGCGATGGGCGTGGGTCACTTGTGTGGTGCTGCCCACCCTAAGTGGCAGCAGACGTTATCTGGGGATGCCACATGGAGTCTATAGAGAGGTGTGTGTAAATAGATATGTGTATGAACATACATTTCTTTATTTAAAAGTAGAGCCTAAATATTTAATAGCAGAAGTATGTGAGTTTCCAACCCTATGTACTCACCTGGATGAAGAAAAGTCAGTCCTGGCTGCAGTGAACTAAACCTAACACAGATATAAGTTTAAAAAACACAAAACCAGAACAAAACCCTACCCAGTTGTGCTTGCAGTTTGTACAGTTTGGACGCTTTCTCACAATTACACGTTCTCCAGCTAGTTAGGAGAGAATCACCAAGTTTTGAAAAAGGTTCAGAAACACACAAAATACTCGTGCACTTTCCTTACAGACTACGTGATGTGCAGTTTTCCATGGATGACTTTTTCATTTCTATTTTGATACTGTAATGCAGAAAGGCCTGAATCCTCATCTTTGTCAGTAAGCACAGATCATGTAGCACCCTTCAGGAAAAATAATTACAAAAAAAAAAAATAGAAAAAAAGACAAGCAGTGCTGTCTGTATGTGAACTAAAAGCTCCACCTTATAGATCAGCTCTTGAAGAACTTCACTACCTACAGAGCCGGGCCTGAATGTCAGAACTTGAAATAAAATGTACAAATGAGGTCACCGAGGCCAGATGAATGGTTTAATTCGGAAGGGACCTCTGGGGGTCACCTGGTCCAACCGATAGGCTCAAGGAAGCCTCCTGGCCATGACATTGTACTCCAGTGTTTGCTCAAGGTGTATTTTTCAGACATCCAACCTCACCAAGTGGTCATTGTGCCTTTCGCTCTGATATCTGAGCACTCAACACAAAACCTGTGCAGCAATGGCATTTGGAGGCCCGGGAAACTCCCAGCTGTGAGGTGAAGCAAGAAACAGGGATAAAAGCATGGACATTGACAGGAGGGAGAATCAGTCAGCAAGCCCAAGTCCAACTATTCTGCCAGCATTTGAGCTCACAAAAACATTTTTCGTGAAAAGATTTCAGCAAAATAGGTTATTTTGTTGAAGCTACTGTGTCTCAGTGAAACATAAATGTTTAACACAGCCTTGAGCAGGAAGGACTTTTCTCCACCAGCCAGAGCAGCGAGCTGAACCTCCAACTTTTACTTCCAAGGGGTACCGTAGAAGAGGACTGCTAGGACAAGGTAAAGCACAATGAGAGTAGCTGCATGTTGCTAGGACAGTAACAAGGATGGGTTTTGTCTAGATATTAAAGAGTTCAACCCTGGAATGGGGTTCAGTAGTTTGCTAAATTGGATTTGTGCTGGGAAGTACTGTAGCTGTTACTGGGAAATCAACAGAACATGGTGTAACTTCTTTTTCTTTTTACAATAATAAAATAAAGATGATAGTTGAGGCATGTTTGCCTCACAGAAGAGACTTTGTAGACCAAAAAAAAAAAAAATCCAACACTTTTAAAACTGTACAATAAAGTTTTATAAGACACAGCTGAGGAACTTCAGCTGTACATTATTTAATTAAAACATGTACAATAAGAGAAAAATAATGGGAATGTAAGTTTGTACTTATTTCCAGAAAATAGATTCATTTGACAATGTTCCAAGAGTAAATAAATCTTGTAATGCAATTACTTCAGAACAAATACACATCAAGTTACTGCAGTCCTATACATAGTGTTTCAGCCGTCAACAGCCAATTCATCTGCTCTGTAGCCAGGACACTTGATTTACAACGTGTAACAGCACACAGATGGTAAGATGCACAAAGTAATGGATGTAAGATAAAACGTTACAAAACACTTGTCAAAATAAAATACATATGCAAGTCATCCCTAGTATTTACAACCAATCGTTTTAAATTAGAGATCATTCAGAAAGCATCTCCTACAAACAAATGCCACATATAGAAAAAAAAAGCAGAAAGGCAGTCAAAGAAAGATACTGTGTTAGTTATGGCTAAAGACCTTTGGCTCCAAAACTCTGCTATGATTATTTTCAAAAGACAACTAAAATGTGGAACATTTGAGTAGTCTGTCTTTGAACTCCTTTATTACACTGACCACTAAAACTCAACATGAAATTTAGCATGGCAAGAGCCACTTGTAAAACAATCTTATTATTTTATACATCAAATGCTCTGAGTTAGATGCAATTATGGTTTGGCATTCTCCTAACTCAGTGGGAACACATTTGAGGACAATTATATTTTACTGCATCTCATGCAAAAAGTCTGAGGTTTTCTGCTCAGCAGGCCATCAGGAAGGCTCTGGCTGTGCTTTAGCTAAACGAGGCACAAATATGCTTAGTAGTTGCCCTAGAATATTTTACAGTAACTTAAAGCATGCAAAAGTGAGAGGAAAAGACACCTTTTGAAAAGTTTTGTCATCAGGAAGATCAGGACTGTCAGGTTCTGCTCAAGGGAAGAGGTGCTAGAATACAAACTTTAAAATTTTATTTGCAACCCTTTTCCCCAGAGACTCTGAAGTCAGGCCGACCCCCAAGTAAATATTTGCCTTAATTGTTGGATAATTTGTGTGTTTTCCTTTAATTATAACTTGATTAAAAGATTATGGTGTAGTCTAAATTTGACTATTCTTATCATAACTTTATCAGTCTTGCTGCATAGCCAGCACATTCCTTGACCAATAGACATATAGCCCAATAAAATGCATACTGTGTTGGCATCCTCGATCTATCGAAGACCAGATTGCAAAGAAAGACACAGAGAATATTACAAAACAACCACATCTGTATGTAGGGCACTATATATAAAACTGTCCTGAGTAATCTGCAACATGAAACATTTGCTTTTTCTCTCTCTGAAATTAAGTTCTATTTGAGAAAAAAAACTGCTGCATCCAAAACCAAAGGCAAACATTTCTGTTCATTTTTAGGGCTAAGGCACCAGCACTACATGGGAAGCGCCTTTATGGGCACTGACATGTCAGAAGATACATCTTAAAATCTTTTTTTCAAAGACAAATATGTAAGTATGTGTGGATCTCATAACGTCTTCAGGTCAAGCTGGGCAAGCTTCTGGGTGTGCACTGCAATCCAACTTTTTTAAAAATCTAAAACAAATATTTCAAAATGGGATTATGAAAAAAAAAAAAAAGGAAGTCTCCACTTCCATGGTACGTGCACCACTTTGGTTTGCAGGCCTGAATATGGCAAGTACCCAGAAAAATGGGTATATAAGAAACACAAAAGGGTTGCTCATTTAAGTGGAAGAGCATGGATCCACGCCTGCATTTGGAAGTCTGTTTCTTCTGTTTAAATTAAGTATTCAGAATTTGCTTTTTAAAAAAAAAGTCTGAAAGGAGATGGCTTGTTTTAAACATGAAAAGGAAAACAGAACCCAGACAGCTCTTTTTCACTAACTTTCCTGTGCAGTTTCTTTAAGCTGAGTCATTGAAAATGTCAGTGCATATTTCCAGTTTTTAGCTGTTTCAGGTCATCTTCCATTGCTATGGAAAAGCACAAGCAACGAAGTTCACTACGCAGTGAACGATTTGGCTGAGCATCACCAGACTTTGCATTATTGCTGAGCTATATACACAAGGCATTTGAAATGTACAGTTGTCAAAGATGTCATTCAAAATCAAAACTACAAACCTGGGCTTTGCAGAAGTTGCCACAAAGTTATCAAATCACAAGATCATCAGACTAGTGGGCTTCACAACACTGACGATAAATAAAAATAAAGAGGTAACAATAGTAGCAGGAACAAATACATGTTTAAAATAAGGCTTTTTTTACATTGTTTTTAAGATGCCTGGCCTCTAGCCCATTGTTTGTTCTTCATATATTACAGATTCATGACAAAGCTGATTGTGTCCCTTGTCAAGAGAATACTCTTGGATCTATCCTTATCATCTAATAATGCCCCTAATCAGCAGCATAGGATATCTGAAAGACATTCATAACAAATCAGTTCTGAAACATATGGAGTTTTTCTTTCCTTCCATATTACCAGCAGTCTTGTCATCCTTAGTGAGTTATCAAGCAGAAATGATCAGTGCTGAAAATATCAAGATCCTGTATTCTTCTTGGTGGCATTTTAAAAGTTAGTCTACCAAATCAACTTCATGTCATGGGCCAATTATTTCGATGTAGATCAGCAGACGCTGACCAGAGCTGCTGACCTTGCTCAAGTCAGGTCCTTCCCCTTCCAACACAGACTGATGATTCTGACACAAAAATCCATCTCAGGTCCACACAGTTTTTTTGTCCCTCCCAGTAAGAACTTCTCTCTTAGTGAAGAAATAATTGGTCACAACCCACTGTTGATTGCCCGTGTAGAAGAGTCATGGATCCAGACTGCTTCAAGAACTTAATGGAGATATTTACATTACCATTCATCCATTTTCTAAGTGAAGCTATATGAATAAAGAGTACAAAGCGTGAAAACTATGCAACACAGACAGCAGTCAGCGGTCAGATCGTACTGTCTCAACTCCGACTTTATACATTCACATTATCTCCAATACAAAAAAAATAAACAAAAAATACTTTTTTTCACAGAGAAATAAGCATATTGGAAATATAAAGAAGCGTCTCCCAGGCTAAGAGGTGAGCAAAGAGTGATATAAAAGCTCTATACTGAAGAGCATACATGCAAGCAGTACATTGCTCTGACTGAAAGAAATCAGAGATGCCCTTGGCTCCTCTTGTTTCCACTTGTATGCAAGAAACGCACACATCGTTGTAGTCCATTTTGCACTCTGTCCATGTTTCTACATGACAGAATAAAATTTCCCCGTTCCAATCTGGAATATGATAAGGCCTTGCGGGACGTTCTCCTGCCATTTGGCAATTTAATAGAAAAAGACAGGAAGGGTTAGGGTCCACCAAATTCTGCATCAGTGTGTTAATCATATGGGATCTGTCCACTCGATTTTAATGAGTGGCCCCTGCCCAGTTCTCCAAAAGGAGAAAACTCTCCCAAGATTCCTTGCTGACATACCCTTAAAGAAAAACTCCTCCCTATCCTAAATTTGGCCATCAGTATAAGATTAAGAAAAACGAAATGTTACAATGACCTGCATGATTCCATCATTATTTCAGCCTAACTAAGAAACAGATCCAATACTGCTGCTTCAGAGTAACAGCAAGTTGTCTTTGTCAGAAGGGGAACCACTCTTCATCAGCAATGCTGACACTTGGCAACATTTACTTCAGAGCAGCGCTGAGGATCTTCATTCTTCTTCTAGACAAAGGTGGTACTTCTGGCTCAAGGGAGCCTAAGGTTTTTCCTCCAAAACTGGAGATTCACTGAGCTCAAATAAGCTTATCTGTGTCTCCAAGGTCCTTCCTTGGAATAAGTCCCCCTGTGCTAGTGTCCTTCCCAGGCCCTGCCCTCTCACTTTTTGAATGGGGTGAGTTTGTTGAAGGTGTTCCAGAAGAGGGATGGCTTCCGCTTGGGTTCTGCCAGGGCAAAGACCTGCTGCTGTGGGATGCTGGTAGGCACGGTGATGTGGCGCTGATGGATGGGATGCAAGCTTTGGTGTGGAGGAGGCATAGGACACCCGTTATAGCTTACACCTGCAACAGGAAGGATTTAAGGAAGTGTATGAGACAGCTAGCACAGTGACCAATATGGGGGGAAATTCAGCATGGCAGCATGGAACAAAGCCAATAGTCAGTAAAGTCAGAATAAATTTTGCCATGATATTAAATAAAAGCGCTACTAGATGTTACCTTTTCTGCCATTACACTTTTTAATTGCTGCACTGATTTGTCTTAGGAAGAAAATAGTACCAGTACAAATAACATTACAGAATTACCAAAAAATAGGCAGCAGTTTCACAAAGCCTGACAACATTGCTTGCAAGGGTAAATTTTGATATTTCAAAGGAGAAACATTTTTTAAAGTACATACTCTTACTGTAATCAGTTCTAGAATAAGACTGGGTAAAATATTACTACCAATGAAAATGCATTTCTTCAATTTGGAAAATATTTCTCCAGGCTAAGGTTCTTAGACTTTGACCTTGGATATTCTGAACAGAATCTACTGATCACAATTTTTAGCCACTCCCCTGATAATCCAGACAGGTTTTTACAGATATGCTGTGATTGCAAAAGAGAAAATGCTTTAATAGCATTAATCCCAGGGAGTAGGGACAAATTAAGTCCTATACTCCTAAATCCTGACTTGGTCTGTTCCCACTTGTTCTATTTATTCTCTCACCACCCTAGACGTTACCCAAATTTGACTTAAAGTTGGAAAGACAAAATCACATGTTTTCTGAGAGAGAAAACAACTAAGAAAGGTTTCCAGAAAAACAAGTTTCTAGTCCATCACTGTGCACTTTTATCAAATTAGCAAGAAAGAATGAGAAGCCATTTTGAGTGTGATATCATGCACTCAGCCACATGCAGCTAGCAGAAAGTACATGAGAGCGTTTGAAACAGAAAGCACGGTATTACTAACGAAGAACAAGCTGTCTGAGTAAAAGCAAAGGAAGGAAACAGTAACCCTCATTTTGAATTTAATCTCTGCGAGCACTTTCTTACAGGCTTAAACATAACACTTGCTGTACCTATTGTGTTTCTTCTCCAGCAAAGAGATAATACTGACTTGCTGTCTGAAGGAGACTGGGAAGCTCATTTCGTAGACAGTTTACAAAGGTATTTGAAATTGAAATATGGGCTAATGTAAATAATTTGAACACCATGTAAACCCAAGACAAAATTTTAAAAGATTCAGAAACTCAACCATTGCACTTTTCCCCAATACTAAACACGCTGGAATAAAATAGGAGTGTGAAGCTGTTCTTACATGCTCACCTTTCATTTTTCCATGCCTTGACTTACGGGCATTCTGCATGGCTTGTTTCTTCTGGTTTTCTGAGATTTCCATTCCTATAGCAAAGAGTAAATTAGGGCAACGGTGTAAAAATATTTTAATCTAATGTTTGATTACATTAAATCAAAACTAATAGGTAAACTATTTTAACCATTTTTTAGTAATTCTAAGTAAATCTTAACAGTAATATACCCAAAGTTTTTAGACTTATGTTTTCCCTCACCATGTAAATTTAAACAGTTTTTCATTGGGATAACAATAAAAACATTAATTTGCCAGTAGATAACTGGGAAAAGCTTGCTTTACAATTCCATAAATGGCAGTCACTAAGTGCACAAAAAATTCTTTCTACAGATAGCTCTAGATAACTACAGAAGGGAAAAAAAAAAAGTAAATCAGCATTTCTGAAAGCTACAGGCCACCCAGCAGTAGATCGCAAGCAGCAGTAGATCTAAATAGTAGCAGTAGATCTAAATACAGATTCTGTTTCTTTTTTCAGGCAATCTGAGCTAACTTGGGGTAACAAACTGAAGTCACTGGTACTGCAGTAGCACAAAATTGGTCCAAGTAAACCCCTAATATCTTCATGTTTGAAATACTCAGTCTTATGGCAAACTTTGTATTGTTCTGTAAGGCGACGCTACCTACTTTCCTTCCACCTTCTCATTGCTTCAACCTCTGTGTTTAATGTATTTATTTGCTCATCCACATGGAATAAATGATTTGATTTTAAAAGATGGAAAAGCCTTCTGTGCACTGAACAAACTCCACGATATTATCTCACATCAGTCTTCATAAACTCTGTACTTTTGTCTGGCATAAAGCAGACATTGTTGTAACTACTTTGCACAATCCTTGAGTGAACAAGATACCAGGTGGACATTATCTTATTTACGGCGTGCCCTGTGTATGCCAAGGAACTGCTGTTAGCAGCACAGACATGGCAGAAGGCTGCGGAGGGCAGCATTCCCTCAACCCAGAGGACTCAGCATCACATCCTCTGCCAGACACCAACGCAGGCTGTGATGTGGTCGTGGCTGCCATCGTACTGGGGCTGGATCCCACACTCTGGTTTCTGAAGTACTTGTTTGCATACTTGCATGACTTATATGATGCTATAGTGTGTGGCCAACCCTATGCTATATGCTACCACGTGACAAGTACTGATCCGTGCTGAGTACAGAGAAGCCAGACATCTGCTAGGAAAGGTAGCCAAGTGTCTGGTGTCATCTGGAGCCCATGCACAGGCACTCTACTTTCCTCTCCCTGTGTACAAGACATTGGCGATATATGGATCTGTTTTGTTAGCACAAGCAGACAACAGGGTGCACGTGCTCTCACTCATTTCACTCACATGCACACAAAGAGCACAAAAACTGCAACTCAAAAGCAGAATAAAGCAGATGATTTGGTTCTATTTTGCATTTGCCTGCCTATCTCTCTACTGTTAAAATTCCCTTTGCTTTTTCAACATGAATTTATGAAGAAGTTACTACAAATCACAGAATCACAGAATGGTTTGGGTTGGAAGGGACCTTAAAGATCACTCAGTTCCAACCCCCTGCCATGGGCAGGGACACCTCCCACCAGACCAGGTTGCCCAAAGCCCCATCCAGCCTGGCCTTGAACACCTCCAGGGATGGGGCATCCACAGCTTCTCTGGGCAGCCTGTGCCAGGGCCTCACCACCCTCTAAGTAAAGAATTTCCTCCTTATATCTAACCTAAATCAGCCTATTAACTTAAAATACAACAGCATTTAGCCATAATTTTGGGGTAGCAGAAGTTTCGTTCATTTTATTCTGCAATTATTTCCTTTATAGAAACAAGGAAATGGACAAAAGAAATGAAAGCAGTTTCATCAGCATAGATCAGACCACTGTTGTAGGGTTACTATTAGTGGTTTGGAGAAGGATTTTCTGGCTGTGGCCTTTTCTTCACATGTATTCATAAAAGCTAAGAAAATCTAGATATGGTTTGGGAGACAATGACCTGACCAAAGTGTTTTTGAAAATAGAAGTAAAATGCCATTTGAAGAGTATGTATTTGTTCTCAGAGTGGTTAGATTAGAGGCTTTATGTGAACTCCAGCAAGATAGCTTACAAAATCAACAGGATAAATTTAAACCTGAGGTTGAGAATACTGGAGCTTTTCCACTGGTTTTGGCTAAAGGAAATGTTCAATTATGCCAAAAAGACGAAATTATGGAAAACAAGCAGTCTTCTGGGTAGTAGAGAATACGTCCAAGCTACTGCAACTCACAAGACCGGATGGACATTGGCTATTACAACTCAGCTATTTTTCCTCTAGTTCAAGACACCCATGCCAAAACTGGTACTACTAAATCTGAATAATGAGTATAATTTGAAAAGCAAGTTTCCAGCAAGATGGATGTTACACGGGCAGAAAAGACTGCACATGCATGTGTCTTCACCATATCGCAGTCAGTGCCTTAAGAACAGAAGCACTGGGGACCCTCCCTTGCAATCTTTGCTCTCAGCACCATGGAGATTTGTGGCCTTGCCCTAAATAAGGGCTAGTGCTGTTATGACAAATCTCATCCTTATCACTGCCACCACTGGTGAATGGCTGTCCCTTTTGAGTGTCGTATCTTGATTCTCACTAGTTCCCCAGTAGAATCTCATGAGTTCCCAGTAGAATAATGACATTTATGATAACAGCTGCTACACCTGTGCAGTTTCCCCATGCTTGGGGTTTTCTGGAAGCGCGGCCTTCCAGGAACAGAATGGTAACACCCCACTGCTGCACAAGACAGACCTGCTGCTGCCACCAGCAAGGGCTGGAGTGAACCATAGAAGCATCCCAACACAGAGCATTTGGCCTCATCAACATACTTGCCCAGTGCTCCATAAAAAACACTGCAGGAAGAGGTGTAGATAAAGATCTGAAGAGCTCAGGAGCATCCTTCAGAAGGAATGGGAATGAAAAATGCTTACATTTTATCTTCTTTTGCTCAGCCCTCTTCACAAAAGGGCAAGAGCTGTGATTTATTCAATGCTGACTGATCACATTGTATGCTGGAGCTGAGGTTTTTAATAACTTTATTAAAAAAGGGGTTATTTGGACATCATCTCTGTGTTACTCTAGTACCTTCAAATCACCTTCTCCCTTTTCCAATACCCACATTATTCTAAAGTTCCATTTAGGTGAACTGATAAAGGCAGCCAACACCCTCCCCCAGGAGCACAAGATGCGTGAATAAGCTCTACACAGAGCAACTCATGAAAGCCATCTGTGTTGTGCGCAACAGGACCATAATATAATGATACAGGGCCCGGAGCATCTTCCCTGTGAGGAAAGGCTGAGAGACCTGGGTCTGTTCAGCCTGGAGAAAAGAAGACTGAGAGGGGATCCTATCAATGTTTACAAACACCTGAAGTGTGGGAGACAGTGGGATTTGGCAAACCTCTTTTCAGTGGTTTGTGGGGACAGGACAGGGGGCAACGGCCACAAAATGGAGCACAGGAAGTTCCGCACCAACATGCGAAAGAACTTCTTCATGGTGAGGGTGACGGGGCACTGGAACAGGCTGCCCAGGGAGGTTGTGGAGTCTCCTTCTCTGGAGATATTCAAGGCCCGTCTGGATGCCTACCTGGGCAACCTGCTCTAGGGAACCTGCTTTGGCAGGGGGGTTGGACCCAATGACCTCTTGAGGTCCCCCCTTCCAACCCCTACAATTCTGTGATTCTGTGCTAATGTCACACCCTGATGTTCCTGATTGTTTTAAGAAGTTTGGGGAAAGTTAGCTGTGCTGCTTCATTACTTACTCTGGAGTCAAGGTGATTGGGGTTAACTGCAGCAGTTGGTGCAATAGGAAAGAATTAAAATTGGTTTTAGAATATGAATTGGCAAACTTGAAAGTGTTTTCTTTAGCTTATAGATGGACCATCTACAATATATTTGGAGGAGATCTTATTTTTGTCATTGTTACAACAGTATCAAACAGGAGAAATCCTCTAAGATTAAAGGGTTTATGTTTGCAACCTAAGGTTTATTCCTGTCTTCCTATTCTTGTGACCAGATGTTTTGAGTGAAATTGGAATATGATATTTAGCATCTTGTTTAAATTTTAAGAGTTTCTAAGTTGTACCATCCACTTCAGTGCACTTCCAACTCTAATCTGCCATCCACAGCCTGAAGAATGTTTCTTATGAATTATGCCATTCTCTTCCGCACAAAGGTAATGTCGTAAAAAGGAGAAGTACAAATCTACAACTACTGCTGCTTGGCTTTATAATACAGTGTCCTTTAAGAACAGATATTTGGGGCCAATAACTCATACATAGCTGCTGGGATTTTGGATGGATTTTTATTAGTGATAGGTCTTTGTGAACTGCCTGTTGTCATATCCTATGTATCATTGTTGTTGTGCCAGGGGAGGTTTAGGTTGGATATTAGGAAGAACTTCTTTACTGAAAGGGTTGTTAGGCATTGGAATGGGCTGCCCAGGGAAGTGGTTGAGTCGCCATCCCTGGAGGTCTTAAGAGACGTTTAGATGTTGAGCTCAGTGATATGGTTTAGTGGAGAACTTGTTAGTGTTAGGTCAGAGGTTGGACTCGGTGATTTTGGAGGTCTCTTCCAACCTAGAAGATTCTGTGATTGTACTCCACCATGCCCTAGAATGACATAGGTTACACTGTAACTTAGATACCCTTGTTAGCTGCTCTGAACCTTTGGCCCACAATGACAGGACAAACACACCTGAACAGGCTTCGCTTACACAGCTAAAAGCCATGTCAGGTAAGAAAAAGGCAACACTCCCAGAAGGCAGAGTGCACATCTGCACAAAGCATAAAAAGAAGTGGAAAAACAACAACATTCCCTTTTTGTTATTACCACCTTTTAGGGAGGAAATTCCTGCACTCACCCATTTCCTTATCTTCTTGAACTCTTCTCCTTTCACTTCCGCATGCCTCCATCCATCTCTTCTTATCCTCTTGCTTTTTTGCACAGAACAAATGAATCTCTTCTGTTGCTCTGTTTATTATCTTAAAGGCATTCTTGACATTAATGTTAAAGTCTTTGTCTCTGCCATCTTCAGTGTCTACAAGTTCCATCTCATCCATGTCAATACGATCCTTATAATACAAGATGTCCCTCCTCAATAGGTCCTTCTTACAGAACACAAGTTGATGGTCAAAAAGGAAGAAAGTCCTCTGCTGGCTTTTGCCTTGCTTTGATATTTTGGTCAGTTCTCCTGAGTGGATGAGTTCCGAGCTTCTGGCTAACACATCTGGGCCCTAGGAAGATATATTACACATGCAGTAAGTAAATAATATTTCAAGATCTTACTATGTGCCTAACCAGTCCCATTTTACTAATCAAGTCTTAAATGTATTCCATTTTCTTATACTTTTATTATTAGATTTGAAAACGCTACAGAATGTAAATAATCTTATACAGGCAAACTCAATGAATGTGATTCTGCTCTGCTTTATTTCTGCATAAATCTGGAGGACACCTACTAAAGTCAGTAAAGAGGGTTCAGGTTCTGATAAAACTACCAAAAATCCAAGTAAGATTCTACAGCACCAGCATTAAAAAAAAAAAAAAAAAAAAAAAACACATTGGTGGAGTCACCATCCCTGAGGGTGTTCAAGGAAAGGTTGGACGTGGTGCTTGGGGACACGGTTTAGTGGGTGACATTGGTGGTAGGGGAATGATTGGACCGGGTGGTCTTGGAGGGCTTTTCCAACCCTTACAATTATATGATTCCTACATTCCAGTATCATCTCAAAGATGTGTTCACGTACAATGAGCTGCTCTTCCTGAGTCAAACAAGGTAATCAGTAACACAATCACTGCAAATGAAGCGACAGGACTTTTACCTGAGCAGTAACCAGTTGAAAAGTAGACACTATAAACTACCTTCTACACAGAAAGATATATCCTGTGGAGGACATGAAGTACTGTACACAGCACCTTTGACCAGGAAAGGGTCAGGCACTTACCTCCCAGTCTACTATAGACACTTGCCAACGCGCTATCTTGTCTATGCTTTCCAGTCTTCGTTTTCGCTCATTGATCAGGCATGCTACGTTCTTCATAGCCTCATATGCAGCTTTTATGTTGTTATAATCACTGTGAAATGTAGACATGTTTCAAATATCACTTACGCAATAGGAATGATGCAATCAGAAGCTGTGACATGGTGCTATTGGCCTGCATTACCCATTTATCACTCTACTCAGAGTACTTAAAATAATAGACAGCTGATTCTCAGCTATCTTCAAGCTCACACAGTTGTCTGTACAATTCAGTGTACTGATGTATTTTGTGCAGGAGCAAATTACTAAACTTGTAAGGAGGAGTAGATTAGTGAATAGAAATGCTGTCTCTACTGAAAACAATGGTAACACTCCCATTCACCTCAGTGATTCACACATTTCACCAAAGTAATTTGTTTTTAAGCAAAATCTGATTGGGATTTTATTGTGAAGGACACCCCTTTAATCATGTTTAACAACTATATTTTCTCCTTCTCATTTCCAAAGGTTGTGTCAACAAATAGGAACAGAGAACTTATGCAGCCAGAAAAGATACCAACAGCAACCTTGAACAGGGTAAGGCACCCAAGAACATGAGCACCAAAGAGAAGAATTAAAGGAGACAATGCTGTTAAAGCAGACCAATTTCATGGAACAAGTGTGAAAGAGTCAAGGCTGTCACCTTCCCCTGCCTGCTCCAGGTGGAATGCAAGTCTCCTGTCCTTCTTCCACTGCCCTGCTTCCCTCCTTCTTTCCCTGAGCTCCTCACTTGCTTTCAGCTGTACCCAGCCAGTGGGCAGGTTCTGGTTCCCCTTTGTATAGCATCTCTCCCTCCTTCACCTTCCTCAAATGGAGTCTCTGAGAAGAGGGAAGGAAAGACTTTTTTCTTGCCTTATGAGTCCCAGCTGTCTTCCCTCCTTTATCACAATGACCCTTGCAGAAAAGGGAGCCAGAGGTAGAAAACAGTATGAGCCAGAAATAAACCCTGCAAGGGGGTCAGCCTCACTGTCCTCTTTATCTGCTTCTGTCCTGGTTCCTATTTTCATCTGCCGCCGCTGATGGATGCACTTCCCCTCTACATCTGCACATTGCTCTCCTCTCTCTGTTTATAGCTCTGGAAACCCTTTTCTGCCACGCTGTATATAAAAAGTGAGATTAACAATAACAGGATCCGTCTCATGTCAGGGAGATGTCCCACGGGGTGACCGCATGATAGCCACACTGCTACTCTTATCTCAGTTCCTCCTTTGTGGGTGTGTACGCTAGTCCTCACTCGTCGCATAAACCGTGGCCTTCACAGAAGGCTGTGCACATCTTCAGTCGTGCTACAAAAACAAAATAAAAAGCTCCGAAAGAATAAGCTGACTGGAGCTGTGCCAAGGCTCTGCTCGAGCACAGGCGAGCATCTCTGGACACCGGCAGCACGGCCGTGTTTGCAGGCACCTCTGCCTGCTGGGTCACGGGTCAGGAGAGCGGCCACTGTGGGTGGCAAGAAGGTGGCAAGAGCTGTCTGGCACTCCACCTACAGATTTAGTCACTCACGGAATAAGCTGTTGGAAATTAGCAGCAGGGAAACTGATACCTGTTTCAATTGTCATTGCACGGCTTTCCACAGGGCTAGAGAAATGAACCCCTGAACGTCAAAAGTCCACATCCCTACGGTCCCTAGCAAAAATCCCATTGTTTCCAAGGGGAATTTTCTCAAGGTTAAAGAGTTGCAGACTTTGGCCCACGAAGCATTGCCTCAGGCTGTGCCTGGACTTTGAGCACAGGGGTCACAGTGGAACATTTTTCTTGCAGTTGTACCAGGTAAAAAGGCAGACGTTTAAAGATAAAATCTTAATTTAGTCAAAGAGTTAATCAGCCATGGGATATACTAGGAAGGCTAATTACCTGCAACATCAGTTCTTACTTATCCCAGCAGAAAATCTATCGTCTGGGCCTTTTTTGCAAACAAGTGTTTTGGAGGAACCTAAATAAATTGCCCCTTCTAGTATGCAAGCTTCCTAGCAGACACCAAACGAAAAAAGTATTTCTTGTGGGTTCAAAATAGAACTGGTCACTTGGATTTCAGTTCAGGTTTGTATGTTTCTGCGTTCTTCGTACATAGTCAATCCCGGCTGGTTTAATAATTTACATTATTAATGTAAAATTACAAATAAAAAAAAATCACAAATTAATTAATAATTGATAATTTAGCTATAATTTACAATTGCAGGTAGTAGAAAACCATTAATTTCTTAAATTAACAAAAAATGCTAAGAAAAAAAAAAAATCAAATTCTGAGTTGCAGATGTTACAATTACAATGTGCCCTGCACCCACTTTGAGTAATACTTTTGGTTTTCTGGTCTATGCTAACACAACATGTTTAACACCTGACGACATCATATACGTTCTTAACTGTTAACTGTCTAACAAGTTATTATATGTGTCATTTTAATGGAAGAATTATTTAATTAATGGATAATTTCTATTTACTGAGGAGCTATTCTTTCACACTACATTTTCTGTCCTGTAAAGGTCTCCATCCAGATTTATATTTTTCTCTGATTTTCATTGTTTGCATTACTACAGTGAATGGTAAAGACCCAGCTTGGGAAGAGAGGTAAAAGGGAATGCTATTCTTGGGTCTAGTGAAAAGTTCAGTTTTGAGAGACTGGGATCTTTACAATGAGATGAAAAAACAAATGAACAGTAGTTCTAGCACATATTCAGAAAACCCAGTGAAGTAGCTCAGATAGGAAGAAGTTTACAAAGAGTGTAGATGACAAGGATCCTCACAGCAAATTTTTAGGGAACTGGTATGGAAATACTGATCCCCAAGTATTCTGTATTTATTTTGGGACAAGAAGTATTTGTCTTAAAGTTACCGGGAGATTTGGTGGAGTATACCCTACCTTTAGCACAGTTTTTCATCAGAAGATGCAACAAATGCACAGCAACAAATGCTGTGCAACAATGATGCAACAAATGCAAAAATACCTTGGAAATCCCTGAATAACAATGTTTTGCTAACACTTTCTTATAAAATTTTGTTAACAGTATTTGCTGTTTCCTTTGATTAATCGTTCTCTCTTAGCTTTTTCACTCTTGGTTCTCCCTGTGCTTTCAAAGTTTGTAACTACACTTTTTACTGGGTTCAAGAAACATTTTTTTCCATAACACCTTTCCTCTGCAGTGTTTATTACTAATAAATTTCAAAAAACATTACTTTCAAATTTGCTCAGATTGTGTTTTTGTTCTAAGGCCCCCTTTGCCTTTTCATGTGTCCACAACATTTATGCAGCTTCTCCCTTTCTTCTGTGGACTTCCTTCTTTTCTTTGACACACTGGCCTTTTTTCACTCTGATTTACAAATCCCTCCCTCCATCCTATTTCAGCACCTTCCTCCTTTCCTTTTCCCTCTTTCACTTATTCCTCATTCTGTCTTACATACTGACAGTCCCCTGTGCTACGTTTCAGATACTGTTTTCATTAACAGTATGTTACGGTTCCAAGATGCCATCAGGAGCTCCCACCTATAGGAGTCACTGTGAGTTTTGTTCCTGATCTCAGGACTTGCTGTTGGGCTACCCAGAAGGATTCAGTAATTACATGTTATTACTGATTTAAGATTTGTCTTTTTAATTTTCTCACCTGTGCTCCTGAGTGGTATATTTGAGCAATTCTGCAAGCTGCAGAGGGTATTTGCAGATTTTCTGAACAGGCGTGAGAAGAAAACCGTCAATGGCAATGTCAATCATCTGCTGGAGCAAACGACAGGCCTCAAAGAAGTGACGGTATTTGCCCTGTTTCATTAGCTTGGAAAGTTCAGTGCAGGCACTGGGATGATTGTTACAATATTCTGAATAAATAGCAAAGCCTTCTTGCTACAGACAAAAAAAAAAAAAAGAAAAAAGTCAAAGCTTTAACTAAAGTATTTCACTATAAAGAAGGAAGCATATTTTTTAATATAATAATATACCTATTATAGCTAATTATACTAATGAATCCATTTCTTACATGGTTTCCAAACTCGGTAACAACCAGCTTTAAAACTATACTGAAATCTAATTTGTAACTGTCAAAACTATGTACCTTCTTTGTATGAACAGAGACAGAGGCCTCCATTCAGTCAGAACAATCAAGCCCAGTACTTCAAGAAATACTTTTCTTTGGGAAATCTTGGAAATTAGGAGGCTTTGACAGCTATAGGCTTAGCTGGTATTTATCATGAATTAAGACTTTTTCACCACCACCTTCTATCCAGATTTTCTTTAGGAAGTTGTTGCATGCCTGACTAAGCAATCTGAGATTGTTGTAGATATTCCAAATCATCTGTGATCACTACGGTTTTGAAAAAGAAACCTAAAATTGTGTACAATGATACATATTTGCTAAAGATAAGGAGAAATCTGAAATATTTAAATAATTCTTTAACTTAATTGTAAATAGTTTACATTCTAAAACATTGTCTATACTTAGATTAGTATTTGATAGGCACTTGTCAACCCTCCTAACACCCTAACAGCATTTTCTTATCATGTTTTATTTGTTTCATAACTAAAATCAACTTCTGCAACATACATGTTGAAGAAAGCATGATCCTATCTCACTCAGATGAGGTTCCTCTTTGTTGTACTGTTTCTCAAGATCCTTCAGAAACTTTCTTTGGAATTTGTAAATATCCTCAATATTTCCAAAAATGATGCTTAACTGGGCTGTGGTGAACATTCCTGTATGTTTGCGACACTGCCGAATATAACCCTAGAAATGAAACAAAACAAAACAAAAAAACCTTTTTAGTTTGAAGATACAAAAACAGATTCTACCCTGTAGCATCCCACTGAACTGGCAAATCCTGTGATCTGCAAGCACAAGTGGTTTCCCAGACATGCACAAATGACTGGGCAAGTAATTTCAGATTTATGCCCAAATTGATTCTTCCAATCCAACTTCTGTCTCACAGTACAGTGAATGCATTAGGGAACCAGATACATGCACCGCGGATAAAGCTCACTTGTGCCTTCTTGTTATGACTGCCAGTGAAACTGGACAAAAAAAGCCTGGTGTAAGGCCCCTTGCATCTACTCCTTCAGCTGCCGTGCTTTTCCGTAGTAATTCCCCTGTGCCGTAACAGTCCTTCTCTAGAAGAACAAATCCTGAAGCAATTAATATACAAACAATTTCTAAAAGGGCTAAAGTACAGGTTACTTAACCAGCAGCTAGGCAGGACTCAGTATAAGCCACAGAAGCACAATTAAGAACACATTATAATACTGCCAGAGTGCTACTGTTTGTTAAAATCCAGATAGTACTGGTAAGGAGGTAATAGTACCAGCAAGACTCAAGTGAAAATACAATCCCTTTTCCCCTTTTTTTTCGTGACTTGCAAGAACATCACATGGGTCCAGTTCCTTTGTATCCAGTGTAAGTAGATACATAACCAAGTCCTTCATTTTGAAAATGCCCTCGAAGCAAATTCTATTCTGCTTTCAGTAACCAATATCAGATCCTATCAGCATCCACATAGTGAGGACGCAAAGATGAGGTCAGGGGCCTCTTACAGGCTCCAACGCTCAGCAGCTGCCACCACGCACAGACAGGAAGTCCTCAGGTACCTGCTCCACACAGCTGAGCAGGGAGAGGAGGATGCAGAGCAGCAGCTGATATTGAGGAGCATCAGCTGTGCTCAGACTCCCCTATCAGTTACAGTGCCTGGGTGCAGATGTGTCCAAAGGGTAAGTGGTATGACAGGGGTTATGTGCCAGGCTCCTCCATTCAGCCGCTTCCAGGTTTCTCCCAAATCACTCTGGGAGCAGACAGCTGTAAAAAGCCTGCAACTGCTCCAGTGAGGTTTGCCAGGAAGCATCCCTGAGCACTGCTGGCACTGTTATAAGCCTTCTTGTCTCCTGCACAGCCATCTGCTCTGAGCACAGTTCAGTGGTTACACTGCATGCCAGCCACCACCATTAGGAGGACAACTCCAGCAAGAAACAGGAGCCTCTGTGCAGCTCTTTAATGCGGACGGTAGACACTTCTTGAACACTACTGGTTTTTCTGGGTATCTACCAGCTTTGTGATTCTCACTGCACCAGCCCTAGTGATTCATTCCAGTGCAGGGCTGGCACATTTGCATTATTATCTGCAGTAGCTTTTCTGGCTCAGTCCCAGTCCTACCTGAATGTATTTTCAGCTTGTGTCCTGCTTGTACCACCCTACAAATTCACTCAGAGGAAAGCAAACCACCTCTACGCCACATGCTGAGCATGCACCACCGTTTCTCTACTTGGAAAATGTGTTTGCTGTTCTGTACTAAACTGAACTGAAGAGGCATGTCTTTAAAAAAAAAAAAAGAGTTATAGAAGATATGTATTAGAGAGATTTAATCATTAATAGCAGTCTAAAAATTAATAGGTCAGTAAAATATGAAAGCGGTGTCCCAGAACTCAGCTAACCATGGCAGCTACGCAGCTGTGTGTACAAATTCCTCCCTCATCTTCTAGGCACCCGGTCAAACTTGATAGTGTATGTAAATAGTGAATCCAAATGACATAACTTACATTTAATAATTTAAAAAAAAAATGGCCTGCCAGTTAGCAACAATTTTTTGTCTTTTTGTCTTCCCGTTTATCTTTCTATAAACTGCATTAAAAAGGCCTGATCCACAAAGATGAAGGAAGAAAGGAAAAAAAGAAAAAAGAGAAAGAAACTAGAAAAAGAAAACAGAAAAAGAAACACAACACTGTTGTCATGTCTACTTTGCTGTCCATGAAAGAATCTAATGAGTGGCGGACTAAAGGATGACAACATGACAAATACAGAGAGAGAACCAGTAAACCAAGTATAGGAAGAATATTTTGATAGGTTGCTTAGCACCCGTTCAGATGGTAACCACAAGTACACGTCAAATACAGGTCAAATGCATCACAGTCCACATCAGAAAAGGCAAACATCGGTGAAAAGTATTAAGAAGCTTCTTCTTGACTGAGTGTGGTCTTCCAAGAAAGCTTGAATAAAAAGAAGGAAAAAACACTGTGTTCTTGCTATTTCACAGTTCAAACAAGCAAGTTAGTTCTAGAACACCTTGAAAGACTTCATAACTCCTAAGCATCAACAAAAGTCTCTTCGCTGGAGAAAACAAAAAAAAATCTTGCCCTGCAAACTTTCTCTTTGCATGCTACTTTCAAAAAGCTTAGTCTCTGAACTGTAGCAGATTTTATTAGTTACTGCAAGTTTTCTATCTAAACCAAGTGATAAAATGTTTCAAATAAACTAGACTTCCTCTCACTTATTTTTATGGAAATAGCAGTTAGACAAGTGAACTATTTTTTCCATGTCAAAAATGGAATGTTTTTTTTTTTTAAAAAAGGAAGTGGTGCCTTGTGGCGGTCTGTGGAGAGGAAAACCTTATGAGGGCACGACAAGGCTCTGACTGGCAGCCTCAGAAGTGCAACTGGGAATATTATGACCTGAGAAAATACTCCAGTTTTCAACTTAGATGGGATGTTTTGTTCACACTAGGTCAGCAGAATGCCTTCAGGTTAAAGCATGTACCTCACAGATGTCCTTGAGATGCTTGATATAGACTCGTTCTGTGTTCATAATTTCCTGTATAACGTTGGTTCTCATCTGATCCTTGTTTTCAGCTATTTTCTGACGATGTTTGCTGATATCTGCATCTTGTTCTTCATCCTGGATACTACTACAATTTTCTGGCAGTTCTTCCTGATTAACTCGCAGCTGCAGCCAGAACAAACAAAGCAAACTAGAGTAAAACAGCCAACTTCTACAAAGCATGACAAGACTGTTACAAACTTCTTACAATTAAGAGAGGACATGTGACACAAATGTTCCCATTCCTGCCTTACAAGGAGGGGGGTTCTGCAACAGGATTTATCTCATTATACTCATTGGGTATTCAAATAAAGTGCTGAGATTTGTCTAGTTGGCTAAATAAATGGCTTTCTACTCCCATCATCTGAGAGATAATGTTGTGCTGCCTGTGTATTTTACATATTTATTTCTCTCCCTTACTAACAGTTCATGTACTATTTTGGCCAACTCAGCTTATAAGCAAAAATTTCTAAAGTAGACAATTCATTCAGATACTTCTAAATAGTTTCCCTCTGCCCCAGCTCCCTGTGTGTACAATGTGGATAACAGCACCTCCTTTGTCCACTTTTGTCTGATTGCCCATTTTGGTTGAAGAACTAGGAATAGTAAAAGCAGGAACCACATCTTGCACTTTGTGTAGTACTTAATATGTTGTAGCCCAAGTTTCCTTACGGGCTCTCAAAAAGTAAAATAAATTGTGAAATATATTTCAATGTTATGTTTTGTCCAACTAAGGAGTTCAGACTCCTACAGAATTATGTGGTAATAATTTTTGCCTATTTCATCAAGAAATCCCTGCAGTAACAGAAGAGAGCAGCATACAGCATAGCTTTGCCCTGCCCTTCATACAAACTGCTGTGTCCTCTCTGAATACACTGATTGCTTCTGGCTGAGCTTCCTGCTGCCCTTATTTCTACTTGTGAAACTCCTTTGGTTACAAATGGGACACACAAAAGAAGAAGTGAGAATAAAAGGTGTCAGGAGCTAGTGGTGTGATTTTCTACCGCTTTATAACTTGTGAAGTCATTAGGAGTTACACCACTGATGTGCAGATGCAAAGATGCTGATGATCGGGCCCTTCATTTAGATTTAATGCCATGGTCATTGCTGCGTTCTGTTCTAATACAAGGAACTTTGCCTGACAATGGTGTAAAAACAACAGAGTTACTCACCCTGACAAAGCTAGCTGGAAACCAGGCTTCCTTGTCCTCAATTCTTCCCCACCACCAGTCTTTGTTGGAAGCTTCTAGGACTCTAATGACATCTCCAGCTTTGAAACCCAGCTCTTGATCATCCATAGTCACATGGTCCCAGAGAGCTTCTGCATGGACAATGCTGCCATCGCTTATCAGCTGAGATGGGAAGAGAAAGAGGATGTGAAGGACAAAGGACAAACACTGAACTATTTATAAATTCCTAAAAAGACCAAAATATCTCACTAGAGTGCCCAAGATTAATCCTTTTACAAGATGAAATTAAAACTTCTGGATCTTCAGAAACCCATGCATACATTTATTAGAGTAAGAATGATTAGAGTCCTACTCCAGAGCAGTTATATAGCTAACGAGTTAGGCTCCCAATGAAGTGGTAGTCACCATGCTCTTCCCTTGGCATCTGCTCTTGGACTCTGTCAGAGGCAGGATGCCACTGCTGCTGGATACTTCATCATGATGGCTGCAGTCATTACACTTTTTATTAATAAGAAGCCTCAGGCCTGTGGAAAACATGCACTCCATCACAATAACAATGCAAAGATTCCCCACAGCAGATTGCAGCCCAGGATGTTACCTCATTAATGGCTAGCTGTTCCCCTCCAGGCTGCAGGTACCTCGGCGTGGCTTGGCAGAGTTCCTCGTAACTGTAATCTTCCTCGCTGCCATTGTCATCCACCAATGCTGAGGATTCAGTCCCACCATCTGCAGCAGCTAAAACAAAGGTGGAACAGCTGTTTGTGCAATCATTTTTATACAGGCGCCTATTCCAAAAACAAAACAATGTGAGAGGAATTGCTTAGGAGTTGCCTTTGTTGTTACAAATATAACAATAACAATGAAAGTGTAGGGTTCTCAGGAAAGCCACTTTTCTCTCATGAAATCCTTTTTACTCTTCTTTGTAATTTTCTCATTTAGCATGTGATGAAACAGAAATATTCTCTTTTGTGTGTGTTAAAAATAGAACTACAAACTTTTTTTTTTTAAATGCAGAGGAAATGTAAAACAATCTGAACCAGAAGAGAGGTGTTGGTGCAGTTCCCCACAGCACAGACGTGAGAGCTCTTGTGGGCTACCTGCAGCCAGAGGGGGCCACTGCCAGCCCCCAGCTCTGTCACATCCCTCTGCACATTTCCACTGGGACACAGTGGGATCATAAGGGGTGGGCACCCCACGCCTTTAGAGAAGCACAGGTCAGAGCTACAATGAGCTTCATCGTGTCTATACAGCTGCATAAGCCATCGAATATCATTGAATGAGAAGGACTGATGTGGGGAGCAGTAATACCAACTGACTCAGGTCCATACACCCAGTGCTAGACCCTTTTATACTAGGCTTGCCTTTGAAAGCCAGCTGTAACATCCAAACCAGATCTGGGGAGGAGCTAGTAACCACGAGGTGTTCATGGCCCAGTGCTTGAGTGCACCCTCTGGTCCACCTCAGTTTATCCCTAAAGGTCTATTCCTAAAGC
Organism: Cygnus atratus; assembly: GCF_013377495.2. Lineage (NCBI taxonomy): Eukaryota > Metazoa > Chordata > Aves > Anseriformes > Anatidae > Cygnus > Cygnus atratus. The sequence goes on along the minus strand of NC_066362.1, from coordinate 188,552,004 downwards.
TGGCCCAAGCCACAAATAAACATTGTCTGAAGACCGCACAGCGCTCAAAAATTCCAATCAAAAATAATATTCAGAATGTGCTGCTATTGCTGAACTCCCTTTTCAATGGTTGTGGCGTCCCAGATAAGCTCCCATGCGGGCCGTGGACCAGCCAGCACAGCATCCTCCTCCCTTCCAAGGGGAAGGGATCTTTCAGCTGAATTCTTGAACCTGCTGCTTCCACCCCCTTGCGGGCGAAGCAGCAGCCCCCTGCCTCTCTGCCCTGCTCCATGCCCACAACTCCAGGCTCCAGAAGCATGAGCATGGTGGGGAGATGGCTTTGCTGTGCCCCATGCCGTGCCACGAGCAGACACGCTGCAGCCTGTCAGTTATTTGCTTTACGGGCAGAACCACTTCCACCCCCCGCCTTGTATATGCTTGCACCATTGCTAGCATCTCTGGTCGTCCCAATAATGATTTGCAGAAGAGATCAAAACTGACATCTGCACAAATTAACTAAAAAGATTTTTGTTTTCTTTAAAAGTGCAAAATATGCCATAATCTTGATGTAACACAATGCGGCTATTCTACTGCTCCATTCTACCCCCCAGCATTTTACATAGGCACTCACATTACTGGCATAATAACCTAACCCGTGAGGGTGCTGAATCCCTAATTAAAAAAAAATAAATGAAAAACTTTTCCCCTAAAGACTCATAAATCTGAGCACTGATAAACTTCTCAAATACATCCCGTAAAACTTCCTGCCACTGCTTTATTAAAAAATCTGCAAATAAATAATTCATAAAATCGATTTTTCGCTTATAAATCAACAACAAAAAAACCATCCCAGTGATTCTTTATACATCATTCCTGCACCATCAGTGCTGCCTGCTGGTTCGTTCCAGTAACGAAGGCACATCAAAACATCCTAATTCGTTTAGCTTCAGATGAAAAACGAGTGCAGTTTTGGGACCGATGGCTGCTCGTTATTCCTCACCAAGCCCACATGCCTGCATTGTCTGTGTAGTCACGCTCGAGCGAAAAGCAGCCCCTTGCGCTCTGTGTCTGTTCTTCTGCCGGCGAGCGGCGGGGCTGGGTCGCTCTGACGGGATGCAAAAACTCACTAAACTTAAAGGGACGATGTGGGACCGACCGTGGTCCCCTGTCACAGGACCACCGCCGCCAAGCCTCCCTCCATCGCAGCAGACCCCCTCAACCCACAAAGCGAAGCGTTCCCAACGCTTCATACTCACACGTACCCATCTGTAGGCTCTCCAGGCTCCAAAACCTCGCCATCCCACCGCGGGCTACCATGCTGCCGCTGCCCGGGGCCTGGCCCTTGGGGCCTGGCAGGGAAGGGTCGTGCCTTTCCCCCACAGCCACCTCACCTCACCCCGCTGCCCGCTGGAGGCCGGGCACGGAGGGTCCGGGGGGAGCCGGGGGGCGACACGGACGGGCTGGGGCTGTGGGGCTGCCGGAGGCTGCCGGGTGCTGGTGGGGAGGGAGGGCCGGGAAGGCGGCGGGAGGCGGCTCCCCTGCCGTGCTGGGGAGGGCCTTGGGTTGTCGGCAGAGAAGGGCGAGCTCGGTGCCGGGTGTAGCCGCCACCGCTCAACGGGAACGGCCGGAGGCACGCGGGGTGTTCCTGGTGTTGCAGCAGCAAGTATCAGCCCATCTCTGTCACGTTACGCCAGCTGAAAGTCCAGCAGAGAGCAACAAAGGAGGGTTTTTTTGTTCGTTTTTTGCGTGGCTGTTAAAACTTCTGCCGTGCTGCTAAATGCTGTGTCATTATGTAGGGCACGGGCAGCAGAAATGCCAAGGCTGCGGCAGAGTGCCCCACGGGAGAAAGGGGGGGGGGGGGGGATGGAGGCATTTTCTCACCCAAACCGCAAGCAGGGAGTGGAAACAGGGTGCCCAAGCAGCGGGGCTTCAGTACCCCAGCTCCTTTGCTTGCCCCAGCTGGGCATTTACCCCCCCAACCTCCATGCTGCTTCACCCCCATGTGTGGGTGAGCAGATGTGGGAGCTCCACAGCCCCCGCTGCACCCCATGCTCATAGGGTTTCCATGCTGCACGCATGTCACAGCCCTCCAGTGACGAGCTGGGAAGCTCCACCACCTTCACGAACCATCCTCCACCTGCACGCCATGTCATCGCTCGGCTCAGCCCGTGCTTTCGCTGGGGCCTGCCTCCTCCAGCAGGATGCTGGCCGAGCCATTTTCACACACAGACATCTCTCAACACCCACCAACAACCACGTGGCTTCCCACCAGCCTCGGAAGGAGGCTGAAAGGCCAAGCATCACACTGCAATGTTAATGCCATCTTCTCACTAAAATCCAGGCTATGCTGCCCTTGACGGGACCAGGAGGAATTCCTTTCTGAACTGCCCAACTTCCCTATTATTTCTTGCTGCAGGGAGACTTGGTGGATCGCACAGTAAAAATAAGGTACTACGTATTACAAAATGCTTACTCACATACCCACGCATTCTTCTCAGAATCAGTAAAACACAACTGAACAAACAGGAACCAGCTAAAGAAACACTCGTGTATGTCACTGTGAATTGTCGACAACCCTGGGACCTGCAAGTGAAGGCTTCGCGCTTCTCAGCAGCCAGAACTCAAGCCCTCAGCCATGTCAAAACCCTACTTGCAGGGGAAAACACGGCTGAACCGCCATGGGAAAACCAGATCAAAACCCACACCACTCTTCGAGAAGAGACATTAAAAATGATCTCTGAAAACCAGTCTTGTGGCTTGACTCTCGCAAACTGGAACAGAACGGGTGCGTTTGCCCGATGACTCACAAAGCGCGACCGTGGGCTGCTGCCAGGCGGGGAGAGCTGTTCTCCCTCCTCTGCACGCTCACAGCTAGCAATTGTGTGGCCCTAAACGGAGCTGCCAAAGTGCTCGTTTGGGGTGAGCTGGTGGAGGGTTCATTTCCTCGCCCCATCAGCCAGGGACAGGCAGCGCGGGCTGTCCTTGGCAGTGGCAGCCCAGCTATCGTGCCCAAATGCACGCTGAGCAGGCTTCCCCAACACTGAAAAGACTGCAGAGAGCACACACTAAAATACCAACAGCTAATTCACCGCCTTGTGAAAATCTGGTTGTAGATACCCCTCTGGTGACTGATCCCAGCTCAGTGGTTTGAGAGCAAGCATGGGAAGTTGAAAGACTGCTTTTTGTTTGCCTTGAACAATCTGAGCAGACTGCAGGAAGTACAGAATGTGTAATAAATCCTAACGTCACTCTGAACATGTAATAAGCCCTACTTTATTCTTTCCTCAATATTCTGATGAGGCTTTACGTAAGAAAATGCCATGCCCCCATCCCAGGGCAGACCAAAGGTCCCTCCAACCCTCTGCTCTCCCTCTGATAGCGGCCAGCAGCAGATGCCCAGGGAAGAACATAAAACCAGACGAGGCATGTAATGGGGTTTTTCTGATGTACTTTCCTACAGCCCAGCTATCTGCAGATCAGAGGCAGATTCCTCCTGGGGCAGAAGTGGTATCTCGGTGTTTAATGAGCCAATTTTTTCAAATCACTTTCTGAATTTCTGCAAGCTTTTGGGATCTGAGATATCATGTGTAGCAATTAGTTCCGTAGTTTAATTTTACAGAATATGAAAACCATCTTTTGTTTTGAACTTCCTATCTGGCAATTTCATTAAGTTCTTACATTACTGGAAACAATAACAATTATCTGTTCATTTTTCCTATGCCAATCAGTGTATAGACATTTTTTCCCCCATTGTTCTTTTTTCCAAGCTGAAGAGCCCAAGCCTAGTTAATCATTCTTCACACAGAGACACTGAATAGATTTTCTTATCCTCTTTGCCTTTCTCTGTGTCGTCCCTTGTAAGAAATGCCTTATGAGGTGGAAAGGAACGGGTAGATGGCCCCCCACACACCACACCAACGGCACAATCAGGCTTTCTGTTTTGTTCTCTGTTCCCTTCCTACAAACTCCTGCCCTTCTATTTACTGTTTTGACGGTTACTATGCGCTGAAATGACATTTTAGTTATCTATTACAATTGCAAGAGCTTCTCCTGAAAGGCACCTAGTTCAAAGTCCACTCTTCGGTAAGCACGCCAGGCTTGTTTTCCTCCATGTGCGCTACCTCATCTTTATGAACACCGAATGTCACCTGCCACCAGTGAAAAGCGCTGTGCCTTCCTAGTGTAAAATCCTTCTGCAACTGTTCAAGCAGCTTATGTTTTCACTGCTGTGAATAATTCAGCCCACAAGCAAAAACCGTAATTTCATTCTGCACCTCCCTCCCTTCCCACGTTATCTGTGAAGACACTGAACAGCGGAACACCAGCGCAGTCCCTCGCATCTTCACTCGTGGCCTCTCCCCTTACGAAAACGAACCACTTTCCTCCCCTCTTAGTGCTTCATCACTTGGATCCTCCCACGTGGGACAATTTTCGCTCTCATCCCAGGCCTCTAGTAAGATACCATGCCAAAGGCCTTTGGAAGGCCCAACTAAACTATACCCACCGAGTCTCCCAGTCATACCCTCACTGATTTTTTCAGAAAACCTAATCAATCCACAGGGCACAACTTCCTTCTACATAATGCACATTGACTCTTCTTCATCCTAAGGGTCTACTACTGTTGTCATCACTCTCTGTTATATTACCTAGGTACTAATTACATTATTTTTATATTTTATGTACTATTATGCCAGGCTCACTGGTTTACTGCTCTCTGGCTTCCTCCTGGTACTTCTTTACAAACAGTTCTCCCATCACCGCCTTCCCCCTGCCTTGTATTGAGGCAATTTTAAGCAATGAATCCCATGCTGGAGACAGTAGCTCTGCAATGTTATTCCTAAATCCGTGAGGAGTTCTGGTTCTGGCAATTTGTTACTATTCATTTAGTTACTCTAAAACTTTTACTGACATTTCAGGACAGACCACTATCTAATTTGAGCTCAGGTTTTATTTCACAGTCACTGGCAAGGCCTACAAGCTGTCTGGCAGTCTGCTGGGTTCTCACATTTTTGAAAATGGACTTCATTTTTATATCTTTAGCAAACTGTTTCTATTTTCATGTACTTTTACATCAAAATCACTAGTTTATTTTTTCTGAAATTTTTTTTTTGAAGGATGCCTGTTTTTTCTTCTCGTTGTTTCTTTTGCCTTGTGTTTAATGACAGAACCCTTTTCTGGTATTTCCAAATTCTGTTTCAACAAGTGGCATGAATTTGCTCCAAGCATCTAATATGCAGTCCTTGAACACTCTCCATGCTGCCTGCAAGCACTCAACACTTTTGCCTAGTCCTTTAAATTCCTTTGTTACACGAGTGACTTCTCATTTTTAATTCCTTTCCTTCTTTTAAATTAAAACACATACTGTACTGGATTTTTTTACTCTCACTCCCGCAAGGATATTGGTTCAGAGTGCATTATGGATTCAGAGGGCAAAATTCGTTAACTGTCTAAATTTGGTCAACTAACTGCACCCCAAATTCTCTGTGTCCTCCAATCAAGGTCAACAAGCTCAGCTGTAGAAGCATTCCACCCTTGCAGAGTAGCTCTTGTGTGCTCCTGCACACATACCTGAAGAATGATTCAAGAATTGTTTCCCTTCCTGTAGGTTTGCTGGTTAGCTGCACCAAGAAATTATTTACGGTACACCTAAAAATGTAGTTCTGTGCCCCATTATAATGCTTAACGCAAACAGCAATGATTTAAGTCTCCTTTTATGACTGTGTTTGCTGCCCTTGACACTTCTCAGATTTCATTAGTTTGTCACATTTATTATCATCATTAGTGTGATCTCAGGTGGTTCATAATTTAATCCCGTTACTATACTTTTTAGTATTTAGGCATGGCATTCCAGACCACGGATCCTGTGCCACTTGCTGATACAGTCAATTTGTTAGCTTTTCTTTAATACATTCGAAAAACTCTTTCACTGGCACAACGTTTTCTGTTATTCCTATAAAGCTTGCACAATGGTAATATGCTCCAGTGGTTATCCTCCTTCAACCACGTTTACAATATGCCTATTATGCCATGTAGCTCCTTTAAAATATGTGTATTTCTCTATCTCACTCTTTAAACTTCCACTACAACTGCCAGAGTTTCCACTTTTTCTAAGTCATTTTTAAACACTTGTCCAAGAGCTCCTGATTATTTTGTACAGTTTTGCCAGCTTCTGCCCCATTCTTTGCTGGAGGAAGAAGTGATCATTGACATTACCTGTAAGGATGCGTTGATCCATACTGTGTATTACTTCACCTTGCCAGCTTTCCCCTAATTCTTTGTTTAGAAACTACTCTATAATCTTGTGATTTGCATGTCAGCAGCCTGCTTTTGTTTTGGCTTACAAAACAAAGGATCTTTTCATTTCAAATGTTCCTCGGTTCATAAATAATCTAAATCTCCCTCTTTTTTATACCATTTTCTGCGTGAAGGTGCCTTAAGGTACAAAGGCCTCTCTGACACCAAGCATGGGATTGGCAACAATTTGGACAACTTTACCATTGGGCTCCTGGTCTTCTAGCTCCTAACCGACAGCTTCAGCTCTGCCTCTAGTGCATGCCTCCTGTCCTGCTCACAGAGACCAGCTCCCCTCCATAGTCCGGAGGACTGCCCAGATGCACCAGCTCCTCCCAACAGATTGCTGGGTCCTGTTTGCATCACCAGGCTCAGGTATCTATGCAACTAATGATTCCATCACCCACCAACATAGGTTTTACCTTTTGGAGTCAGTTGACTCCCATCCCTGAAAGGATCAGAGCCATCACCCTCCACTCCAGAGGCTTTTCTGTCCTCAGCCTAGCCTGTAGGAATGGATTGTGTGATGCCCCTTGAACTCCTGTCAATGAGCCTTTCTGCCCCCCCTGAGCTTTTCAGACACCTTGGCTGCAGAATACAGCAACTGGCCTCCAGCTGCCACTGAAAAAAGGAATAGGTCTCCCATAGGTCCTCTGCCACATCTGTCAGCCCTATGCAGATATTCGGGTATCCCACACAGTACTGTACAACTGGGATAGGAAACTTAATCAAGCCATAGACCACCACTGCTTGTGATGGCAGTTTGACAGTGCAACTCTTATGTAGGTACCCACATTTAGACTAAATTTAGGTGACTTAAACTTGAGCTGAATCCCACCCCTCCTACTTGGAGCTGAGGCTATCTAAAGAAGTTCACCAATGAATTTAGCCAAATTCAAGCCCCACACCACAGTATGTGAAAAAGACATAGTTTTAAAGATACTTATAAAAACTTCCTCTATTGTGATAAACTGGTAACCTCTTTAATATAATTTAAACTTGTAACCTGTAAGCACAAGACGAGCATTATGAGTCTCAAGGCAAGTTTCCCTTAGGTGCTGTCTAGTTTTGTCTCCTACAGTATGATGATTTACTGTCTTGTAACAGCTGCTTTCTAAAAATGTATATCTCCAATTCTACCTCCCATTGTTATAAAAGTAGCCATACAATATATTAGGCTTTAGCAAGTCACTAAAGTAAGATACCACTGGTTTTCAAGACTTGGGTTTAGAATTCCTGCCTATAATAAAGGGCTTTTGTGTTATCAAATTTCACTGTATATGAGCAAACAAAAAACTCTCACATGTTCAAAGACAAGGAAATGCCTTGTGAATTTAAGAGAAAAAGGAAAGAGATCAGAATGTGTGACACTGGTCACTTCATTATTTTCTACTACAGCTACTTAAAAGATCTCTGCAACTGCCCTTAAACTGTGAAGCCCATGATATTCCCCACTTGCCTTCAGGGCTTTGATTTAAAAAGCTTTTCCTGTTCAATGTCTATGTTTATTGTAACAAGTCATGAAAGTCACATCTAGCATAATCAGTACTGATTTAGATTTATTGTCTTGAAAAGTGGCAGAAATCTTGCTTTGTGCATTTGTCATCATGATGCTTATATTGAGGAGACCAGTTATTCCAAAGCTACATATCTGGAAATATACTACTCTCAGGCACGTTGTCTAGGTTAACTAAGTAATATAATTTCACGTGATTTCCATATACAAAATGGACAGGATAACTAAAATTAAAAATATATATAATTCCTACTCTGTGATACTTAAATAATCTCTTTTTTCTGAACAAGGTCATGGCAAACCTGGCAATCTGTGAGTAGTCTTTCTCAAATCATGCATGGGTAGAGACACCATGTGGTCATCTCAGCAAGGGTTGCAGAATTAGATGCAATTCACCTCTATGTCTAATGTAGATCATTAATTATACTGAGGTACCTACAGCAAGGACATGCTCCAGACATGAATTTTAAAGTAGTTCCCGATATTTTCCTACAATATAAATTAAAAGGAAAACACTGATATTGCATATATAATGTATCTCATTGCCATAGGTAGAAATTATGAACTCTTTTTCTTGGAAAGCATGTTCCCAAAAAAACTGCCCAATATTCATGCTCTATTTTGGGCTGGAAAATGCAGTTTCAAAATGTTCTTACATAAATTAATTTGTAGTTGACAGACTTTTTGAGCAGAATTTTGATATTATTAGACTAAAACTTAGAACCATCTAAGCCAAGTACTAGTAAATATATGTATGATTTTAATACGGAAACATTGAAAATGCTATTAGTTAGGTTCCCTGCTTCAGTCATAGCAAGTCCTCATCCAGACATCCTTACTGATTCTATGCACAGGGAGGCAGAATGAAGGCTCCCAGCAATGCTTTTTTCACTATTATCAGTGAAGGATCTAAAGTGAACATTTTGCCATTTCTGACGCTCATCAAGGAAGCACGAGTAACTGTTCAGATTATGCTCACAGTGAAAGAACACAAATTGCACTAACCCAGGCTCTTCTCATATCACCTGCCAAAAAATGTTCCACTAATACTAGATACGACTTTATATTAACTCCAGACAGCATTGCATGCTAACAGCAAACAATTACAGAAAAAACACACAGGACATATCAGAGGCTGATAAAGAGTACTGCTCTTTAAGCAATCTTTTGCGTAACTTTGCCTAAAAAGGCAATCTTTTCCAAGAATCTGTTAAACCACAGATCTGTTAAAATCTGTTAAATCTGTTAAATCACAACACTGTAATGTACCAGAAACCTGTCTGGGCTACATTTACCCAGAGTGAGCAACTGCAGCTGCACACACCAAGTTGTTGAATTATTTAAGGCTTTTCTACCTAGGAAGATAAGCCAAATGCATGACAACAAAAAATGTAAAATACATGTGGTGTGTCTATGAACACAAGCACATTACACCTTATTTCCTTCATGTTCCATTTTTACCTGTAGGCAAGTATGTGAACACTGAGAATGGAAAATACAGGAGCACAAGCTGTATAGTAAACTACAACAATGTCACACAGCAGGTGTGAAAAACAAGTTTTACATGAGCACAGCAGGATAAGCTACTGATGAGAAAGATAAAGAACTGAGCAACTTAACCACGTACTACTTTGCCAAAGAGTTTGTGTGCACCTCTTCCTAGTCCACAGCGATCTATTTGCTGACCAAGCTGGGATAGGAAGCCGAGACCCAGGGAGTTAAAAGGACTTGCACATCTTACCATTAGATGTTCTCATCTGCCGCCGTCGCCCAACACGGTCCAGGCCGATGGGGGTGCTCTGTGAGAAGGTGAGTGGGCGGAACCTGGCGGAGACAGCTTTGTAGGGGGGCACCTGGTGTGCAGGAACCGGCGGCCGTGTGGCAGGCTGCAGGGAAATAGAGAAAATCAGGTCTCAGTAAGCAACCTACCCCGCCAGCCCAGCTTGGGTGCAAAGAAGAGTCCCTTCAGGTAGTCCAGCTAGTTACAGGAGCAGTGAACACTCCTACTTCAAGCACCTGATGTTGCTTAAACTCTACATCATGTACCCACCATCATCACGGTAAATATTTTATAATGTTACAGCTCTTTGTTAAATTAAAAACTCTAACACCTTCTCTTACAATCAGGCATGCACTATAATTTTCATCTTGTAATACTCCATCCCTAAACGCTCAGGGATCTAACTGATTTCGGGCTGACATTGTAAACACCCATCTGAATAGTGGAAGAATGACCAACAATTAATTCTACAGCTGGAAGTTGTGTTCATTTCCTGGGATGCTTTCTTTTTTCAAATAAATGTATTGCTTCCAAGTGAAATAAACTTCTTTTACAAGACCAAAATAATTGTCTAAATGATCCCCTGCTCTGAAGATCCCAGGAGTCACATAAAAAAGAGGTAATACTTTGTTTACCTGTAACTTTATGTAAAGACATTTTCTTTTGTCAAATCATTCATTTGCTTAATTATGATTAGAGAATGTACCTATTTGCAAGTTGAGTCTAATTTTGTCAGCTCTGAACAACTCCACACTGAACAGCAAAACCTCATCATACAAACTTCAGAGAAACACGTCTTTAATCTTCCCTTATCTTTCAGTGATTACTGTTCATAGGCCCTTTTATCGAGTAAGCTGAAACATCAAGGCTTTTTTTATGACCTGTTGACACTCTGTTAGGAAATCAATGATTTAGTATTGTTTGAAAACTGCTTCTCACACCTAAGCTGTCAGATGAAAACAAAACACAACAAAGAAGGAATTAACATTATGCTTCTAAAATATTCCCTTGGGTATTCAAAGCTGCTAAGAATAAAAATCAGCAAGGTGAAGATCGGTCCTTGAAAATCCCACATAAAATACTTCTTTCTACACATGTATTCCTGGTTCATTATTCCTGTTCTTGCAATTCAGCTACAAATTTACTAAAGACTGCCAAAAACCCCAACATTCATTCATCTCAGTACTCTAGCAATATCTTAGGATCCTATCACTAAGTAACAACAAATAGCAAGTCTGATATATTGCATCAAATAGCTAATAGAAGTAATGTTAATCACTGTAGACAAGTAATTGGCCAATTAAACAATAAAGCTATTTAATTCTGGGCAATTAATATTTTCTTGGAAGGCTTTAATCCAGACTCCTTCCTTCCCCAGTGCTGTTACTCAGTGGTAGGCCTGGGAAGGCCATCATTTGGCTTGAAAATGTGTCCCTCTTGGGAATGCTCCATAGCTTTGGTCTTGACCACAGCAATCTCTTCTTTTGTTGCTTTATTAACTTGAGAACTACCTTAGGAAGCAGTCCTACAGCACTTCCAGAAGGTGGAGGACACCTTACCAGCACAAACACCTTTGAGCCTGAAGCCCTGTAACCTCCTACAGGATAGGGCCATCACTACCAACAGAACAGTAAGTTCCTCTACACATTGTACCACTTCAGGACTACCTCCATGAAAAAAAGGAGCTATTTTTATCTTTCGGAAGTTTTATATTTCTCTTACCTAAGCCAACAGAGCAGGCAAGTAAGCATATGAGTACTGGTCAAGTGCTAGCTGAACCACTGACTATTTTCCTTGGGGCTTCCTACATTCCAGAAGGTCAATTTAGTAGTACACAAGCAGGCATATTTTCACATCGCCAGTTTTCTTAGCTCTTTATTTCATTAATTTCTTAATTTATTACCAATTTTCTTAAGCGACTTCCTCATTACTTTTAAGTACCCTGGATATGTCAATACCAACATTTTGAACACCACAGCTAATGCCACATGTTTTGAACAGGCCTGTTTTTGGACATCATGAAATTACTGACAATTATTATGTTATTATCATATTGTTTGTAGTCCTCTGTTCCTCAGGCCCTACACCCTGCAAGGTGACTAAATACACAGATGTATGACACACAGGTGAGCTCTTATAAACCAATACGAGAAGTAACAACCACTCCAAGAAAGAAACCAGGGTAATTTACAATACAAAAAAGATTATCCCAAAGTCAGTATCAGGTTTATTCCATGCTGTTTTGCTTTTTAACAACAAGACAAAGTAATTAGTGACAAGGAAAGCAGAATTGTAAGTATATGAAGTCAGCTTGACAAAAGGGAAGGAAGAAAAGGAAGCATCCATTCTATTTTCTAGGTTGAAGACAGAGACAAGGAAGTGAAAGGGTCTTTTGCAGTCTGCAGAGAGCACATCTCTTATCTTACTTGTGTCAGCAGACCTTCGATTTCTTCTGCTGGACCGCTTCCATAGAAATTGACCCCACCTATTACAGAGATGGGTCTTCTTTTTCGCCCTCTGTTGTAGCCTACTGTATTGCTTTGGATCGCAGACCCAACAGAAGCCAGTCGTGGCTTATTTTCTCCATCCGTGCAGTCTGTCTCCTGTGACTCCACAGCAACTGCATCTTCAGGTATAGAGATACTTCTGATTGACATTTGGCCATAGTCTGAGAGAGGTCTGGGCCGAGACCTTTTTCCAGAGCTCCATCTCCTGGGTGTGACCTTCTGTGTGTCTGTCTTTTCTTCATCCTGGGATGAGGACTTCTTCCAGTGGTCATCAGAAACAACCTTTTTAAATGTGAACAAGTCAAATAAGCCACAGAATTTTCTCATACTTAATCATTTGTGAGTTTTTGATATGGCAGATCAATTTAACATTGCTAAAGAGAAAGCGTTAACACAAATATAATAAATACAACTGACAATTCAGGAAGACGGTAACTTTAAAAAGGAAATACATCATATGCTGTTTGTGCTAAGTAAGGTTAACACTACATCATCAGCACCTCTTAGGCAAATAACATCACTAATACCATTAATATCTCACCTATGACTTCTGCAATAGGATGAGGACATATCATAAACATTGCATTCACTAAATCAGGTCTGGCACTCAGTTCTTCATGCACACAAGTAATATGACACATATAACTTGTGTAAAAAAAAATTCAGCCCAGGCATATTCCTCTGGTTTACCTCTACCCAGTGATGAAAGTAAGCAGTGAGGCTCAATTGGATGCTTTCCTGATGCCAGGTAACTGTAAGCTGATACCAGGACAGGCAGTCGTGCTCCCTCCTCCCACCCACTCACACACCCTCACTTGTGTCAGATCTAGGGACTGCATGGCCCGGTGTGAGTCGGTTGAGCGAGCTGATTCATTTTGGAAGGGAGAAATTAATTTTCTCCCTGATCAGGAAGGTTATAGTCACACACAACAGAACCAGTTATACGACACTGTAACACAAATATGGGGGAAATTAATCTTTTCAGAGAGGAAGCTTGGAAAACGAGCATGTCATTTGCATTTAGCAGAAAATTTGGCCCTATAGGCTAATGCCTATAGCTATCACAATTGTACTACTACTGCAAATTTGGAAATAAAACAGCCACAACTGAAATACTTATCCAAGGCAACATTTTGAAGGATTTCAGCATAGTTGGAGTAAAACTGCTGCAAGCTTCTCTAGCAAAACTCCCACAGTTTTTAAGAAGAAAATATTGCACATAAAAATTTAAATTCACTTCTCCCTCAAATTTCCAAATTCTCAGTGTTTCCTTGGCTTTTCCTGGCTTCTTTACATGGAGTGTTTCTGGGCTGGGTTTGCATGACTGCCTGACTGGAGTCCTAACTCCAATTCACTGCTGGGCAAGTAAACCCTCCTGTAATTTCTCCTATGAATTACAAACTAATTCTGACTTTTTGTAAAAAAATTCAGCCTACTTCTTTATCAAGACATTTTTAGACTGCCCAAGTGCACTTATGACAATGTTCAAAGCTAATAAACATTCCAAAAGGAGAGGCTACATTTTGATTACCTCTGGCTACAGTTTGTTCCTCTGTTTTAGACCAGATGAAGGCATTTCAGGTGCTGCATTGTCAAAGCAGCCATTAGTCCAGAATCAGCCTTTTACAATGAAGCCTGTATACGATGTCTCATCCTCTGTCACCTTCTGCTCCACATACCATTTTCAGCCATGCCTGTACAACTCCAGTTAGCCTGATACACCTGACAGTGGGCAGATTTTGTTTTTTATTTGTAAAACAGATTAAGAGAAATTTCACTGTATGAAACCACTTTAACTAGCAGGCAGAGTTAATAAACAGTCAGCATTTTAACATGATTACTGCAATGGAGGTATGAAAAATGATCCAGGTCCTTTGTTCTACGTTAAGTTCCTCTACTTACAACATGCAATTTCCTCTGAATAGAGCACTTGCACCGATTTGAACTCTGTGGTGCCACACTTGCCACTCAAGAAAGCTTCAGCTTCTCTGCAGGTTTTGGCTCATGCCTAGTTTCAGGAGCTGAAGCGATTCAGCGGGAGCGAGCACCTGGCTGGCACAGCGACACAGCTCCCTTCAGCACAGCGGGTGAAGCTGGCTCTCAAACGCAGCCCCTCGAGGTCAGAGCAGCAAAAGCACAGGTTAAGCAAGGTTCGTTCTTACCTCTGAATCAGACACGGGTAAAGGGTCTCCACACACACAGTGACTGAGAATGGAGCTCACTAGTGTCATTTTCTGTTTCTGTTTTTCAAAGTCTTGTCCGTAAGAGCCACAAGCGCGAACAAACTCCCTGCGTAACCAGTCAGGCAAAGTTCATCCTATGATCCTGTACTTTTAGACTGATGGAAGGATACGTCACATGTCATCTCTTAATCTGCTTTTTACACCCTTATCTTGAGCAATAACATTTGCAAAGAGAGGACTGTTCTCCTTCTGTAGCACTCCACCTACAGTAGCCTATCCAAATGACAGTGAGATTTGTCTCTGTTGTGCAATAAACAATCCTGAAGGACACGTATTTTTAGGCTTAGACCCCTAACTGCACTGAAGAATACTAATAAAACAGAAAACATAATCCTCCCCTAGCAAAAAAATCAGAGGAAACGAGACTGATAACCTCACATTGCTCTAAGTGACCTAATCAAGCAAGAGGGACCTGATCAAGAGACGCTGACTACCAGTAATAAAATACCCTGTGTGTAACTCATAGGCGCCTGTACTTAGTCACTGAAGCAAGTTCCACCTGTCACCGGCTTTATACTGATGTACCTCAAGTGACCTTCTCTTAATTTATCAAGAGAAATCGGGTTTATGTTTTACAATCTACAGACATGGGTATAGATAAGCACGGCACTTCATGCAGGACAAAAATCAAAATGTCATGCACTGACTCCAGAATTGTAAGTGCTGGTCAAAAATTTCAACCAATTTCAAGACTCCCAAGAGGTAAAGGTTTAACTAAAGATGAGCCCACACTGAGTTTTCTGAAATTCACACCTGCTAATCTAGATACAGCACAGGATTACCAATGTGAGCAATCAAGATCATTCATCTCGTCTTTTAGGCTGCATCCTCATTCACATGAGACTGCAAACACAAACAGATCTACATATTTATACCAATGCAGATGAATAAATTTCACCCAGACACCCAAACACCTACAACAGTATTAGTTAAATTGCTGTATTTCAACCTTTTTTCTTTTTCCTGAGTCATGCAAGTATGACACAGGACCTACAGGGCCATCCTGAAGCATTTGACAGCTACTTTTAGGTATCGAGGTTCAGCTCCAGGTGCCAGTTCTGGGTTGCTGTGCTCCCCAGCTCCCTTACAGCACCCCCCAGGATGCCATCCCAGTGGTTGCAATGGCAGCTTCCCAGGCACCTGCACCATGGGGCCTGAGCCCAGCTGGGCTGAACCTCTCCTTTTCCTGTCCCAGACTGATTTTCCAGTCCAGGTATAGCAGCTTCAAGGGCTCGGTTCTGCTGCTGCTCACCTCGATCTGGCATCGGTACAACTCTGCTGCATTCAGGGGAGCACTGCTGCTGTTGGCATTCCTTGTTACTCATTAATACCAATGTAAGCAAGATCAGCATCAGGTGGTCAGGCACTAAAATCTTAACTTAGTCTTGGTAGCCAGATGACAGCCAGGTTTTGCAATTATTACTTGGTGTGTATTTTATAAATTTGGCACCAAAAACTACCTCCAGAGGGAGTGTTGCTCAAGGAGAGGATAACGTTCCATATCAGAACAAGATCTGATCTATACAGTACTGATAGTGATGCTTATGTGTATGCAACTTATATGGATGCAACTTATATCACTGTAATGGCAAAAATTTGCCAGTACCTGAAATTGCATGTAGGGACTTTGACTGGCACAATTATATCAATCATGAGTAACGTCCCATACCCGACAGACACACCCGACTGCAGAAAAAGCCCAAACTATAAAACCGACCCAACACGCGCCTGCTGCTGGTACACTTGTTGCACTGGCAACAGACAAACAATCCCATGTGAGCTTTTGATGATGTAGTTATGCCAATAAACTCCCCAACGAGAATAAAATCCCAGCTCTGTAAACACGTTGGTGCCTGGGTAACACAATGGAGGCTCCTTGCCCACCCAGCTGCATTCCTACCATTACATAGTTGGATTTTTTATTCGTATTTTTATGTCCTACCAACACGATTAACTCTTCCTAACTTACACATACAGAAAAGTATAAGGGGACACTTAAATCTCTAGAAATTTGTTTCTCATCTGTCTTTTCCACCTCAATTCCCGTTTCCTTCTGCCTTTTCTTCTTTCTTAGCTCCGAAAGAAGTTGCATTGCTTCTTGTTCTGGTATCTCTTTATTTTCCCACATAGGTACTCTATTTTTGAGCTGCCTGGCTGAAGTGCAGCCTCCCTAACTCCAGCAGCCCTTTTCTAGTCCAGAGAACAGACCAGATCAAATTCTAGTAATGTCTGAGAAGTTTCAGCACACTTGATCACTCCATATTTTTCAGGAAACACTTGTGATGGATAATCAGTCCTGTTCTTCTGTAAATGGCAAGGCTTAAAAACAGGTACTGGAGTATTTATAGGGAAAAAATCACAGATGTGCTATTTCGTGTAGATATCTCTGTGTTTTGATCACAACTACATGCTTCCATGTGCATTTGGGAGTCCATATGTAAAATGTATAAACTTATACTAACAATGACAGCTATATGCCAGTATTATAATCAGTGACTATTAAAGAGCTGGTATTTCTGTGTAACGCAGGAACTGCCACTGTATAACACAGGAACTGCCAAATGTTCATAACTCAGCAGAGTTATATTAGAACAGATTTTTCAGTTCTAGGCTAGCAACAATGTAAAGGACCAAGTGCTCATGACCCAGTGGTCATAAATAATTTTATCACCTTCACTTAACTGAGTAAAAGTCCAGGCAGAGTGTCTCCACCCAGGTACATGATAAAAGGTAACCTTTGCACTTTTTCTTGTTGCTAAATAGCAGCTGGGGAACACTGGTTGAAGTTCATTTATCATCACTACTGAGGTTAAAAGGTTGTTTTATGCTTCATGGACATGATCAATATGGGCTCTGAAGTGGGGCTCTCGAGTCCTTCTACCTCTAGGCAGGTGTTAAAGGAACAAAGTCCCTCCCGCTGTACGTGTAGAGCAGGTTTGAGACCTCCTGATGGGATTGAACAGGTACAAGTCTGTGGGGCCTGATGCCGTGCATCCCAGGGTCCTGAGGGAACTGGCTGATGGAGTTGCCAAGCCTCTCTCCATCATAGTTGAAAAGCCCTGGCAGTCAGGTGAAGTACTTGGTGACTGGAAAAAGGCAAACATCACTCCCAGTTTTAAAAAGGGTAGAAAGGAGGGCCCGGGGAACTACAGACAAGTGAGCCTCACCTCTGTGCCTCAAAAGGTCATGGAACAGATCCTCCTGGAAGCAATGCCAAGGCACAAGCAGGACAAGGAGGTGACAGCCAGCATGGCTTCACCAAGGGCAAATCGTGCCTGACCAACCTGGTGGCCTTCCATGTTGCAGTAACTGCATCAGTTGACAAAGGAAGACTGACCAATGTCATCTACCTGGACTTCTGTAAGGCCTTTGACACAGTCCCACATGACATCCTGGTCTCCAGATTGCAGAGAGAGAGACTTGATGGGTGGACCTTCCAGTGGATAAGAAATTGGCTGGATGGCCACAACCAGAGAGTTGTGGTCAATGGCTCTATGCCCAGGTGGAGGCTAGAGACAAGCAGTGTCCCTCAGGGGTCTGTCTTGGGACCAGTGCTATTTAATATATTTATCGACAACATAGACAGTGGGATCGAGTGCACCCTCGGGGAGTTTGCAGATGACACCAAGCTGAGTGGTGTGGTTGATACACCAGAAGGAAGGGATGCCATCCAGAGGGACCTGGACAAGCCTGAGAAGTGGGCCCATGTGAACCTAATGAGGTTCAACAAGTCCAAGTGCAAGGTGCTGCACCTGGGTCGGGGCAATCCCAGACAGGAGCACAGACTGGGAGAAGAACTCACTGAGAGCAGCCCTGCAGAGAAGTACGTGGGGGATCTGGTGGATGAAAAGCTCGACATGAGCCAGCAGTGTGTGCCTGCAGCCCAGAAGGCCAACTGCGTCCTGGGCTGCACCAACAGAGGGGTGGGCAGCAGGTGGAGAGAGGGGATTGTGCCCCTCTGCTCTGCCCTCGTGAGGCCCCACCTGGAGTGCTGCGTCCAGGGCTGGGGCCCCCAGCACAAAAAGGATGTGGGGCTGTTAGAGCAGGTCCAGAGGAGGGCCATGAAAATGATCAGAGGGCTGGAGCACCTCTCCTATGGGGACAGGCTGAGAGAGCTGGGGATGTTCAGCCTGCAGAAGAGAAGGCTCCAGGAAAATCTCATTGCAGCCTTTCAGTACTTAAAGGGAGCTTATAAAAAAGATGGAGGCAACATTTTTTTCTTTATGGGCAGATAGTGATAGGACAAGGGGGTACGGTTTTAAACTAAAAGAGGGGAGATTTAGATGTTAGTAGGAAATTCTTCCCTCAGAAGGTGGTGAGGCCCTGGCACAGGCTGCCCAGAGAAGCTGTGGATGCCCCATCCCTGGAGGTGTTCGAGGCCAGGCTGGATGGGGCTTTGGGCAACCTGGTCTGGTGGGAGGTGTGCCTGCCCATGGCAGGGGGTTGGAATGAGGTGATCTTTAAGGTCCCTTCCAACCCGAACCATTCTATGATTTATGCAGATAAGCCATATAGAGACAACCCCAGACAAAACTTGGCCATATATTTCTACAGCATTCTTAATGCTGGTTTACTTCATTTAACCTGAGCCTTGAAAGCATGCTTATCATAATCAAAAAGCCTAATGCTTTCCCTGTGAGCAATGTGCTTTACAAAGATTAGTGAGTTCACCTTCGTAACATTCACATTTCACAGATAAGGCGCAGACACAAAGCACTTCAGCAATTCAAATCACACAGGAAGCACACAGCTGAGCTGGAAATGACCAGAGGATCTCATGACTGTTCTTCGGCCTGAAGGATTTCCTTCGTCCTCTCCTCTGTCATTTTACTCATTTCCAAAACCAAATGTAGCTGGCAGATTTCTGACTGGCAGAGGGCAGTTCGCAGAGACGTGCATTTGCTTTGCAGAATAATCTCATCAGACATATAAAATGCAAGGGTGCTAAAAACAGAAAACAGTTTTCCGGTGTCTTGATCTGTGGGGATGATGCTCTAGCGGTATTTCACCTTTACTTCAGTATCTTAAATTAAAAGCAAGCATGTAGCATATAGTAAAGTAGCATTGGTATCTATTGAGTCTTTTCAGAGGATGTATAGGCATTAACAGCCCCTAAATAATCCCTATGTAACTTCTAAATCAAGACTCGGGACACCCCAGAGCATGTAGGAGGACTGACAATACTCATTTTCCTCTGATTTGGTAAAACAAACAACTTTTTCCAGGCTGCCTGTTGTCTCTGCAGCATCCGCTGGCGAACCTCAAAAGCCAGCTGATTTGAAAGTTGAGCTTTCTGCAAACAAAGAGGAACATAAAAAGCTGTCGGCCTTGTACCCGTCTCTCCAGGAGGAGGTCCCCTGGCTCCCCTTCTCCCCACCCTTCCTGGGCAAAGCCCCATTGTCCTTGTCCCAGCCCAAGCCCAAGCCGCCGGCAGGTCCCAGGAGCGGACCCAGCCTGCAGCCTGCAGCGGGTGGAGCTGCCTTGGGCGACTCTCCGTCTGCAAACGATTACTTGCTAAAGCGTAGCACGAGGGCGAGGCCGCTGCGGTTGAGCTGGGGCTTGGAGGGGCCGAGCCTGCTGTGCTCCACCTCGGCCCCCTGCAGGGGGGGTTCAGCTGCACCCCCAGCAGCCCCCGGATGCCAGCAAGGGGAAGCGCAGGTGGCTCGGAGGAAACCCCGCGGCTGCCTTCCTTTAGTTTGGGCATCACAGCCTCATGGCATCACAGGACGGCTGAGGTTGGAAGGATCCCCTGGAGGTCCCTGGTGCCACCCCTGCCCAAGCAGGGACACCCAGAGAAGGCTGCCCAGGACCATGTCCAGGCGGCTTTTGGAGATCCCCAAGGAGGAGACCCCACAGCCTCTCTGGGCAGCCTGTGCCAGGGCTCCGTCACCCGCCCAGCACAGAAGTGCTGCCTGGGGCTCAGAGGGAGCCTCCTGGAGCAGGGACAGATGTGCAGCACCGACAGGTCAGCACCCTGCTCTGTGCACACACCAAGTTACACGGCCCAGGGTGCCACTCCACGGCCAGGGGTATAATCTCTCCTGACCAGGGTGAGCCACCTGGCTGTGCCTAACCTGACCCAGAACTCCGATTCCTGTCCCCACTGCCTTTTTCTCCCTCTGCCTACCAACAGGCACAGTGACAAATGACTGCGGGCTGCACTGAATGGCAGACAGCTTTGCTGCAGCACGTTGGAAGAGCTGCTGCTGTGACAGGAAGGAGGGCGTCCTTTGAGGGCTCCGTGCTCTATCATTTCAGCGATCAGCTCTGCAGTTTGGGTTTGTAGCAAGGCACGGTGGTTTCTGCTTTAGCTCTGCACAAGTGCTCTTGGAAGTCATCCTCTGAGCAACGTGCAGAGGTATCCTGTCCTGTTTGGGGCAGCTCAGAGAGTTCAGAGCAAGTCCAGCATCACTTGGTCCCATTGAAATCTGCAGATGAGATGCTGCTGAGCACCTCTGACAGAGCTCTGCTGCTGTCCCCTGGCCACAGTGCCACCAGCAGTGACACCAGAGTGCTGGGACCTGCTGGGAGCAGTAAGCCCAGTTTACGTTCCCACCCTTACTTACTTAATCCTTCCCAGTTTAGCAGATTTTCAGTTACACAGATTAAGCTGATTAAGCCACATTCCAAATCGCATGTGGATGACCTGGAGATGAATAAATCCAATGCCAACAGCTCAGGGAGCTGGGAGCAGCTGACCCAGCCCTGCGGTGCTGGGCACTTGCAATTCGTAGTTCTTCCAGGAGTTTTACCCCCAAATTAAGCCGTGTGTGCTCAATATTCAGAGCCCAGAGACCCGTAAGGAAAAGATGAGAGCAGCAGCTCCAGCCTTGCTGTGTGCTACTGCAGGTCAGCACTGCCAGGTGCCCCTGCACAGGGCTGAGCTCTGGGGATCGCATGGCGTGGATGAGGCAGGACCTCTGACTGCTGCATGGCACAGACATAAATGAGTCAACAGATCGATCCTAGAGCATTTAAAGCACAATCTGCAAATAAACTGGGACTCAGCGCTCAGTACAGAATTACCTCTTCGCTATAACCTATAATAATCTTCACTATAATCACTTAGAGGCATGCAGATAACGTGTGCATTTAAGTAATAAAAGGTCTCGTGTAACATGAAGCCAGATGCCAGCAAGGCACCTTACACAGCAGGTGCTCAAAGAGCTTGGGAAACACTAGGTGACATCAAATAATTCCTTGTTGTTTTTTTTTTTTGTCCCAAACTGTGTTGTTTATGCAGCCTTAGTGGCTGCCATGTGCCAGTCCAAAGCAAAGGCTTTAAGGTTTTGCTATTTACAGTGACATGGGGATCTTCTTCAGGAAAGTAAAGTCCAAATGTGAAATGGTACTTAATGCAGGGTAGTTTCTGCATTTGGGCATGCACGGAGATGGACCAAGTTCCACAGACTTCATTTGCAGACTGCAATTGTCTGGACAAGTGGGTAAGGGAATAAAATAGCTTTGCTTCCAGCTACTGCAGTCAGTCCTTAGAGGAGAACATGTTTGAGCCTGGCTCTTTAGTACCTTGCAAGCTTTGTAGTGAAATATGTCTCCGAGCTAAAGAGATTTTAGTGGCTATGCTGGAATACATACTGGCTTTAACATGAAATTCACATGAAAAAGATGCACGAAACGTGGAGAGTATGTAGATTTGTCCGTCAAAACAGTGTACTTAAGGTTCAGACAAAGTCTTTAAAGTTTTGGATTTGCATTGCTCAGCATTACTTCTCAAAGTGTTGCTGAGAACAAATCAAGCACTAAAGTGTCACAGAAACAATTCTCTGGGTGGGTACAGTTCTATAATGCGGGGATGTAAGGTTAAATTAAAAAATGAATTGTAGTCAAAAGTTCAAACCCCAGTGACCTCACTGTGTGAGTATGCGGCATTCACTGAAGAGCCTGCAGGCTGAATAAATTCCAATTAAAAAATACCTGGCGTCTTTGGTACCGAGCTACCTCCATGCATGCTAGCAAGGAGGAGAAAAAGCGCACTGACACCCTCCAAAGAAATGGCAGGGAAAAACCACACCACTCTCCCTGTTTTGTACTCATGCTGAGTGCCACGGCTGTAGGGTTGTGTATGGGATGAGGAGCAGGTCTGGAGAGAAGAGAGGGCAGTGCTTACACCCTTTGCACACTAAGACTGAGGTAACCCCTGTCCCGCACAGCTCCTGCTTCCGATCTGTAGCTACCACCTCCAAAAATGTAGCTGTAGAACAGAGGTTTGGGTGCAGCTGCACCATTTGGGTGGACACGGCTGTTTTGCCATGCAGCAACACACAGACCACTCCACGCAGTGCCTGTGACAGAGGGAGGGGGTTTGGTCCCCTCACCACTGCCGTGGTGAGCACAGGATCTGTCCCCAGCCATCACTGTCATCTCCATCATCTCCTGAAGGGCTCCATCCTACAGCAGATGTGCATCCCATACACAAATGCAGAGCTGCTCCCAGAGCACGCAGCGTATTTTAGACAACTGAAACACGCCCACAAATAACCTAAAATATAAGATAAAGTTTAAATTGCAGGCTAGATAATAACAGAATGTGGTGTTAAAACTAAAACTGCAGTAACTTTTATCCACCCAAAGCACACATTCATTTTAAAACTTCTGAAAGGCAGCACTGGTTTGTGGGGAACCAGGGGGAGGGACGAGCTGAATTTCTTTTGTGTCATGAGCCCAGATCACCACTAGATGGTAGATGAGGAGCACTGATTTTCCTTCCCGTTTCGTTCCTGAGAAACACCGCTGACATAAACCACCAGGGCTTCTCACCTCTTTGGCAGTGAAAGCATCTCCTTGCCTACACCCTTATGGGAGAGCTTTGAAAGACAGGTGGGTGGCTGTGGCAACCCTGGGACTCTGCGGTGGGGAATGATCCCAGAGCCCCAGTGTTTGTAGGTACTGGGCTAATTTTCCAACCTTACCATAGCTGCGGACAATAAACTTGCTCTTCTCCAGTAGAATGGCAACGCTGATGAGAATGGGAATAACTATCATCTCCAGTCGGTTTGTAAAAACCACGCCAGGCTTTTAAAGTTATATGGCTTCACAGACATTATAAGACTACCAAGCATGAGAGGCTGTAGTGTGTACAACTGCAACAGTTACCTTTGTTTCTCTCAGACCTAAGGCATACCACACCTTCATTCAAACTGAGGTAGCTTAAAAGGTTAATTCTGTAACTGGTTTTCATGCAGACCCAGAGGGATCCTTGCCCTGATGCATATTTCCCAACGAAAGGCAAACCTCTGTGAGCTGCCTCACCCCAGGCAGCCCAAAGCCATGCTGCTGCCCATGGCAGGGGCTGAGCTGAGCCATTTCCAGGATGTGTGACTGCCCTTCACCAACACTGCCAAACCACTGCCACTGCTCCAGTGGCAGTGCTCACACTGCCCCTCCTCCACGGGGCTTCAGGTTCACTACTGCATTTATCTCAGGGGTGCAGCGGCACAGCTGCCCTTCTGCTGGGGGTAGGTACAATGACATGCTGGTGGCTTCCCCAACACTTCAGCAGCAACACGCTCTGCTGTCCGAAATCCGCGGGCGAATATCCGAGTAGCTTGCACTCGGCATGGCCACCAATGCACAGTGACAACATCAGCAAGGACCGAATGTTTAAACCCCTGCACTGCACCTTTCACAACATACCTCTCTACAAATATCACCCCGTTCTGCAAGGCTTCCACGGGAAAAGCGTTTAACACTGAATCAACGCTGCTTCCAAGTGCACTGACTCCTTGGAGACCTTTTGGCTGGGAAGAAATACAGCCAGACCCTGCTCAGGCTAGTAAAATCTGACAAGCCCACATGACAAGCTGGTATAACTGCAGGGTGTAATAAACTGCCCTTGAAAAAACACACATGAACAGCTTGGCTGCCAAAACTTTCTTCGATACTAATGTACAAAGGAAAAATAATTTGATGTTAGCTTCCAAAGAGAATACATTAAAGGAAATAATTACTGTCAGCATATTTTAGCAATAACAAGCTGCAATAGTCATTAGCATTCAGGTTATTTTGCATTGTTTGTGTTGTTTTGCATTAATAAAGACAAAAACCTGATGGGTAAATATATAACTTTGAAACGATTTTGCTTTCTTTCTTACCTCTTCCTTTTTTTCTTCTGCACCAGGGGCTAAATTGAGGCTCAGCTGAGAGTGGCTGCTTATGCCACTGTCCTCGTTTCCATCATCATAGTACACGGTTTGCACGGCGTCCTGGAAGCAGACAGGATGCCTGCCCAGCTTCAGCCCGGCAACCTCGCCCCTCTCCTCGCTTTCCATTGAGCTCAGCGACAGCGTGCTGTGATGGTCTGGGCACTGGAAATCCATATTGCACTTGACCTTCTCCACACTGGGGCTCTGAGGTTTTGGAGCAGTTGGCCTGACAGGAACGTGAGGATTTTCAGCTTCCCATGTAAACTGCTGGGCAGCTTTCGGTTCATCCGAGTCCGTATCAAACACTTCATTGGGAAACGGCCCGATGTCACTCAGAGTCGGCGACAAGCTATCAGATTCTGGGAAACCTGAAGATGTCCTGAGGTTTTTGTCTTCAGCACCAGCTACATTCATTTCAGCCTCTTTATCCTGAGCAGCTGCGGGGCTCTGCAGGCAAGGTGTTCCTGGTGAGGAAGAGTCTGGACTAGATATCGAGGAGGTGCATCTCTTTCTGTCATGATCAGTGCTACTGGAAACCCTGCGGGAGTAGTCATCGTGCAGTCTGCTGTTCAACCTCGTTCTCTGGGACTGCTCGCTGGGAGAAGGAGCTGTGCTTTTAGAGCCATCCTTCTTCCACGCGACATCTGCAACGTTGCTGACAAGCTTCAAAACTCGGTCAAAATCCTTTGCCCTGATGGGGCTCTTCCACCGCTTGGATCTCCTCTCGGGGTTCCCACTGGTTTTGTCCGAGTCAGAAGAAGTAGCACTCGCAGTCCTTGCTGGCATTTGTTTTTCATTTGCAGCCTTGAGGTCGGTAAGGTTTGAGGTGGACTTCCGTTTGAACGAGCTTTTCTTCAGAAAGTTTAAATTATCCGAACTTTTGCTTCTTCGATAAACGATCCTGTTGTTTTCAGAGTCTTTCACTAAAATCTCACAGATCTTTGGCTCCGCGAGGACGGGAGACGTTGGCCTCGTGCCGTTGTGATGGCTCTGGGCTTTCTCTGCGTCCAGCAAGTTTATGCGGCCGGCGCCGTAAGCCCGCCTGATGCTGCGTGAGCGGTGAGTGTTCCTCAGGAAAGACTCATCGCTCTCCTCCGCATCAGAGCAGTCAGAAGCCAAACCATCAACCGTGCTCTGCAAATCCTGTAAAGGTCCCGAATAGGAGTACCTGTTAGTCTGAACTCTCACCACTGCCCCATTTGAAATGTTCTTGCCTACACTGTTCTCGTTTAGGATATCTGAGCATTCCCTTGCTTGAATCCCTTGGAGAACGGACGATTTCAGCTTCTTGAAAGACCCCATTTTCCTGATGGAAGACAGAGCATTCCACGTGGAAGAGTTGCCCATCAAAATCAGAGACCGAGGCCTGTCGGAGCTGGAATTCGCCCGTTTCCGAGGGGTGGAGAAAAAGCGCATGATTTTGGAAGGGCTGAGTTTCTCATCTTGTATTTCCTCTTCAAGACCGGTGCCGGTGCTGTACCCCCCATTACGACTGACAGAGGTTGTCAGGTTTGGGGGCTCCTTATTATCCATCACTATACAGGTGACGGTGGTGCCGCCATTCTGAAATGTGGTCATGCCCTCGATGCTGTACGCATGGAGGCAGAGGCTGGGGCAGCTCAAAGCCACGCTGCTGTCTCCAGCAGCCGCCCTCGCTGCCTGTCCTTCATCTGCTGCACCCTGGCTCCTCTTGCTTCCACGTTCGCCGGGCGAGGTGAGCTCCTCAGGCTGCACTGCCTGCACCAAGAAAGCAAAGGCGCCCGTTAGAGAAATCCCTGTACAAAGTCCCCCACAAAAGGAAGTTTGAACCCCATTGTAAGACTTAAAGGCATACATGAGCTCAGGGAGTTCCTCTCAGCTGAACAAAGGTGTGTTACAGCAGCGAGGAGATGTTAATAACTCCCTCAAAGTACAACTGCATTCGTTAGCAATTTAAGGGACCAGAATAATTTCAATATGTGCTTGTTTTCCTAAAGCTTAATAAGCTAGTGAATTCACTATTATTACCACACCCACCTTAAAACACTAAATGCAATCCCCACATACACGAAGAGAGAGAAAACCCCAGCAACTGCAATCCAGCCTCCCTCCTCGGTGCTAAACACCGAGGCCCAAGGCAGACGAGAAGTTTTCATCCAAAAACCATCCCCAAACAGAGAGGACCCGCGGAGATTTTATCCTCCACTTGCTGCCGTGGTGTTCCCTGACCCGATCCATCCTGGTCCCCCCCAGCAGGTAAACCCAAGAGCTGTACCAGGAGCACAACGCTGCTCCCCCTTAGCCAAACAAGATCCCCAAGCATGATGAAAACTTGGATTTGGAAGTGACTCCCAGTCCCCCTGCCCTGCCTGAGGGCATCTCCAGGGGGTGCAGCCTGACCTGGGCTCCTGAGGAGCTGCGGGGCGAGCCGTGGAGGTGAAAGCAAGGCTGGGGGGTCGCGGGGGACCCCCACAGCCCCCCACGGGGTCCTGCCCCGGGGTAAAGGGAGGGAACAGCGCCGGAGGGAGCGCTGCAGCCCCGGCCTCGCCTTTGTCTCCGCCGGCCCCAAGTGGCCGCGGGGGCTCGGAGGGCAGCGAGGAGGAGGAGGAGGCTCCTGGAAACGGGGAGGAGGGCGAGGGGGGGGGGGACCAGCGGCTGAGCTCCCCCCCCCGGGTCCCCGCAGCCCATCCCCCTCGCCAAGGCACAGAAAGCGGCGGCTCCGGGCTGCCTGAAAGGCGCCGTGGGGTTTTTGCATCACCATAAGAATAAGGCGAGCGGCCGGGGCAAAGGCGAGGCAAGCCCTGAAAAGAGGCGAGTTTGGGAGGCGGTTGGTCTCTCCAGGCTCGTCCCTCCCGAACAGGACTTCACCAGGAGTTGTTCGGGCCGCTGGGGATAAAGGGATTTCCTCGCGTTGCAGCCCCGCATCTCCCCCATCCCCTCTCCCCAGCCCCTTCATTCAAAGCGGCCCCGCGGGAGCCCGGCGCGGACAAAGGCACCGAGACCTCGGCCGGCCCTCGCCTGCCTGCACCACTCGGGTGCACGGGGAAAAAAAAATTAAAAATAAAAATAAATAAATCGGAAGAAGCAGAAGACGCCGCTGCTCTCGGCGAAGTTCGCAGGGGAAGCGGCTTTCTGCACCTGAGCAGGCAGAAGGGGGAGGGAAGCGGAGAGGACGGAGTGAAATGAAAGGAGAAGAAATAGGAGTAAGAATGAAAGGAGAAAATAATCATAATGAAAGGAGAAAACAATAAGAATGAAAGGAGAAGGAATAATAATAATGGAATGAGAAGGAATAATAATAATAAAATGAGAGGAAATAATAATAATTAAATGATAACAATTAAATGATAATAATTACATAATGACAATTAAATGATGTAACAAATAATTAAATAATAATAAATAATTAAGTAATAGCATAAATAATTAAACACTATATTTTTTTTTTGAAAAAAAGCTCCCAGCACGCAGCTTTGCACCGACTTCCCCGCGCTGTCGCGGGGAAGGAGGGTGAAGGGGTGGGAAGGGGGGGGCACACTCCCGGTCCGAGCTCGGTTCCCTTACCTGGGGGGACCCGGGGACCCCCGGTGCCGCCGCCCGTCCCCGCCGCCTCCCGCATCGCTATGGCAGCGGCCGCCGCGGCGGGGCGGGGAGCGGCGCTCCCGGGCAGCGCCGGCCGGGGGCGGCGGCGGCGGCGGCATGGCGGGGCGGGGAGGGGCGGCCCCGGCGGCCCCCCCCGCCGGCCCCGAGAGGGGGCTGGCTTCGAGGTCCCAGCCGTGGGAGGGCCCCGGCAGCGACCCCGGGGTGCAAGGGCCCGCCTCCCGTCGGTAGCGCGTGGAAAATGTGTTTGGTGTATGAAGCTGGGAGATACAGGCGCTGGGGAAAAGGGCTTGGCAGCCTGCGAGCTGTCTTAGATGGCTGCGCTTGGTGCCCAGGCTCTTTCTGTCCCAGACACGGACAATTTTGCCTGCCACTGGCCCCCAAACGTAACAGCAAGATCCCTTAATGCACGGTGAGCAGTGCCCATATGCTACACAAAGAAATTGTGAGACTGTCTTACAGCCCCGTGTCACAACTGACAAAGACATATAATGACTGGTACCCCTTGCTCCAACAGTTTAATGTCTAAGAATATTCCTGCATGTGGACTGGACTTGTAGATACAACTAAAGCACTTTTAATACAACTCAGTTAAGAGGCACAATGACAACGGGGCGGGACAGACACCCTGAAGAAGTCAAGAAGGCCTTCAGCCCTCTGCCTGTCCTCCGAGCCTGGTGTGCCGTGACTCCGCATGCTGTAATTACCTTGCCGGAGATTGGCATAGCCAGCCTCTGAAAGGCAAGAGGTAGTTAGTGGATGAGGCAAACAAATGGGCTTAAGGGATGTAGGTCAAATGAGGTAGCAAATAACTCTGGCATTGACCACAGGATTCTCGGGAAGCCAGCAGCACCAGACACGGCCTGCCACCCACCCAGGCCTGGCTGGGCTCAGCTTCATGGTAGGCCTCTGGAAGAAGCACGATTTCAAGAATGACTCAAACAAGTGGGTGAAGTGGTAGCTTTATAGTGCTGGACATGGACAAATGGAGATGAAGAGTGGAAGCACTGATAGGGATAACCTGGGGAAGTTCTCAAGTCAGTGTGAGCAAGAAGTATCTGCCTCAGATCTTGGGATAAGGAAGTGAAGGGGCTGAAATGGCCAAGGGACAATGGGGTTGTCTATGAGATGTTACCTGTAAAAGTGCTTCCAACAATATGGCAAACTTGTCCCACAGCTTCCCTAGTATCTCTAGGGGGTTGTGCTGATCCCTTAAAAAACACCTAGCAGAGCTACTCAAACTTAATTTTCAATGAATTTGTGTACCTATGTTCCTGTACCATCCTTTTGAATATCCTTTTCAATCCACAAGTCTCCTCAAAGAAGGGAACCAGTTCCTCCTGTGCCTTCCACCCACCAGCTGGACAAAAAAACAAAGCAGAAAAAAACATGAGGTGGTGCTGAATCAAGGCACTACTTTGGGTCTGTCCTTTATCCAGCCAACAGTGTTAAAGCTGGAGAAACTCTGCTGACTTTGAGATCTGGATATTTGTCGTAAATATACCTGAAATTCACCAGATGGTTAAAAACTGCTTAAGGACATAGAAATGACAGGAGAAGCTATTGAGAGACTAAGAACTTGCTCACAAGAACTTAATTGCTTTACAAAACCAAGATAAAAAACTCACTTTGGGTAACTAGGTAAAATACAATTGTATGTTGCATTCCCTGAATGTCACTACATTAATGAAGGGAATACATAGAAAAATGCAATTATAGGAATAAGAGTCTTCAGTCAGTTAATCTTTTGTCAAGTTACAAAAATTAAATATTGTAGTTGTCATCTTCTGAGACCTTTTTGTAATAGATGTTTTACTGGTAGCATGCTCCAACCCACTTCTCACTGTTGCAGCATCATTGAGTCACAGTCTGTCCTTCCGTACGTATGCAGTGTGAAGCACACTAAAGGAGTGTGCTGTGTCTGAGAACAGGATTAACTTCCTGTATTGCAGATAAATAATTACCCAAATCTTTTCTTAATCTGAATTATTATTTTTTAAAGTCTGGGAGCTACAACTGTATTTAGTATTCTAGTGCAGTCACAACAAGGTTTAGTGAAGTTATGCAAAACAAAGTTTATCAACAGGACTGCCACAAGAAAGAAGGCAGATCACTCATCTGACTATAAACTAGAACACTTCTCTGTATCTTACAATATTCAAAGAAAAGCAAGATAAAATGTTTCATCAAAGTTACAAAACAAAAATTCATTAAATTAGTTCTGGTCTTCTACAATCCTAAATGTTTTTCTACAATCCTGGAAAAAAAAAAAAAAAAAAAAAGTCCTCCAAATTTCTGATGGAAAAAAAGGTGCTTTTGAAGTGAAATTTCCAGCTTTTTCCCTTCTTGAGAAGATTAATATTATTTGCCTCTAAGAATGTTTGAAAAGATTTAAATAAGAACAAATGCATAGCATTTTACAGTTTCCTCTGAAAAACTGAGCTATAAACCCTGCTATTTTTAGGCTAATCGTTTGACTCCAGATGAGTATCAAAGGATGGAGCTGACTGAGAAGTTGACCATGTACAGTAATTTGTGAAGAGAAGAACTCCAAGAGAAAAAAAAATCTGGGTTGGTGTATGCATGAGATTTTTAATAATGACTTGACAATGGCCATCACACTTACTGCAACAAAAATGAAATGCTTGTTTTAGAAGCTCAAAGTCTGTAATTGGAAAGAGGTTTACTGTGCATGTGACTAGGAATGAGAAGGATTATTCTAAGTGTAATACAGGTGGGAAAGGATTACAAAAAATGTGACATGGGAGAAAAAATACTCATCATATTTAATGATAAAGAAACACCCCACCAAAAAAAAACTTTTAATAGGTTATTGATACCTCTGGCTTTCTCAGAATAGCAATGGATACATTTGTGTAGTAAGAAAATCATTCACTTAAATCCGAAAAGTCTAAATGAGAATGATTCTCTCTGCTTAGTTTATAAATTCTCCTTTTCACTCCCACAATTCTATTATTCCTTTTCTGGTTCATTTGTAAATACTTTCTAAAATATGATTTTAAAATAGTCACTTAAAAAAAAAAAAAAGTACTCTTAAAAGAATAATGAAAAAGAACCAAAATGAATAGTTTCAGGAAAACAAAATAAAAACATTTGTCATACTTCAACAGCTATTGGGCAAGATTGGCAAAGGAAGTGACACTCTTAAGACATCCCCTAAATTAATGAGTGACTGAATTTAATTATTAAGATGAAGAATTCCTGAAACAAGAAATCTCTTTGCTTTCAGTGACAGGGTCTTTCTCAGGCTGCAGTATTTAGCTAATGCTGCAGTTTTGCAATTTGCACCTTCCTTTTACATCCCAGGCAAGGACTCCTCTTCAAGCAAT